>NC_081828.1:146468477-147068477 GCF_030867095.1 Alligator mississippiensis | reverse complement strand
ACTTATATACATTGCTTGGTTCCTTGATTGCCTTATTCACCACATAAAATACCTCCTGACCTTTTCCCGTGGATTGTCTTCCTTTCTCACTGCATTTAGATCTTGGCCAGGAAAAGCCTTTAGAAACACCCAGAATTAAGAAGGAGAAACAATGCTGTGAAACCTTCTGGCTTTTCATGGACTACTTTTAAGGGCTCCATGGATCATGATCTGAGAGCTGTTATTTTAACATAGTATCACTCATGAATAAATTCCTGGTGAAATCAGATATTATTACCATTTAAAACCTGATTAAAACTCTTACCCTAAAACCTGGCTGCAGGCATCTGATATTTCCAAAATAAGGTGTATCTAGCCACCTCTTTGCTTCCCTTGAGGGCTGGACAGGGGCACAATGTCCATTAATCTTCTCCATTAATCTGTTAGGCATGCTTCCTTGTAGTGTGCCTATTGCGTGTCCTTTTCCTGTCCATCCTTGTGTTTGGTTACACTTTAGGCTGTTTATTAATGGCAGAAAAGTCAATCAGATTTTCTTAATGAATTTTGTTCACTTGCATCTGATTTGGTAGTGAATCATCCATCTTCCTCAGTTTTGGTGTATTTAATGCTAATGCTCAGGCTGTTGCTTTACACTTGTAAATTTGTTATTAAGCATTTTAATTGTTTTGGTTAAACTCACATTATGTTAGAGTTCACACATACTTTAAGCTTCCTTTTCAAATGTTGTTCTTTCCCCAGGCAATTTTTTGACCACCATTTTTCTCTTGCCTCAACTCATTTTGTGTAATTGTTCACATATTTAACTCGTTTTGTGTAATTGTTCACATATTTTTACTTTCTTGCTTCATATTATTGCCCACTGGTTGTCCTGTCCCATTTTATAAAGCCTCACTAGTGGCTTTTTTGGACTCACTAGTGAACAACTTTACTCCCTTGCACAGTCACATAAAGTCATATGGCATTTTCTTACCTCCATCCATGGGCTAGATATGCTGTAAGGGAGAAACAGTGTCTGTGGAGTTTTCTTCTGCCTTTTGTATGCAGGGTGGAGAGTGAGTGGGGCATTGGCTCTGTCCATCACTGTGCATGCCTCAACATCTGAAGTAGAGGGGGTCTGGTTGGGATACGAGGCATGCACTTTCTCTGTACCCTATTCAGAGAAACAGGGGAAATGCATTTTAATTCTTAACCTGGCTCCTAGTCCGCTGCTGTGATAGAAAAACCACCACAATAACCTTGCTCAGAGGCTCATGGCCCCTCCATGCTTGAGCCCTTGTAAAAGATCATGTGGCATATTAATAAAGATAAGAACTGCGAACAACACCATCCTGGATTATCCCATCCCAGTATTCTGAAGAGCCCATGGAAACAAAGATTGTAGATGTGGCTGAAGCATCCCCTTAAGATAATTGCATAAAATGCATATGCACACTCAGTTATGCTTCAATTAACCTCTTATCCTGGATTGTTCATATTCCTCAGTCTGTATATATTCTAAGGTTTCTTTAATGGACTTTTTTTTTCAGCAAACACTTTTGAAGGCTGGTGGCTCAAGGAGTGTTTGGACTGTTTGAGTAATGCTGTTATGAACACTCCTGAATTCTGCCATCATAAAAGTTGCCTTCTGGAATGTTTAAAGATGGCATCAGAAGGCTGGGGCCTGCTGAAGATCATCTTATTTATTAATTAATGGCCTCTCTTCAGCTTCCTTAGAAGATACGAGAAGGTAATTAGCTGGTCGTGGAGAGGAGGCTGGAGGTAAATTTTAAAATCCCTCTATATAAAATAACGTATTTGACAAATCTGTTTGACAAATTATAGCCAGACGTCCATGGCTTATTCTTTAACACTTTGTAGAGGGCAGCTAACAGACCAGTGTTGTTAATCGCTGCAGCTGCTGTTAGTAGAGCAGGGACTGCTAGATGTTTTCACCACCTTTTTTGTTGCCATAGGTAAGTGTTTGTTTTTGCCTTTTAGTGGAACACTTACTTGGAGTATAGCTTAACGCTTGGGCTGCTTTCAGGGTTGTCCAAACTGCTTGTGGTTTCTTGCAGAAATCAATATTAGGGCCTTTATTGTTTTTATACTTTCAATCAGCAGTATTTTTTATATTGTTGTCTTCGGTGTTATTTGCACAGTATGTTGAGGACACCCCAGTGACATCAATAACGGCTCTATTTCTGTTACAGGTTTATTTTCCTTTGTTTCTTTTTCTTTTCTTTTTTTTTTTTAATTGTAAATTTGCTATGAATGACAATAAGAAAAAACAGTTACTGTCAAGACCCTTCCAAACTTTTCCATTCCTTTTTATCTTCCCTGACAGTTTTCTTTGACAGTAATTCTATTTTTCCAGTTTCCAAAGCTCATAATCTCAAAGTCTTCTTTGAGCCTGAGCTTCCTTTGGAAGCTCATGTTAATCAGATTATTTATGAAATGGTTTTAGTATCATCTCCATAATCTTTCTACGTTCTAAGTGACCTAAACTTCTTGAGCGAAGTAAAGAGAGCTGTGTACCTCTCTTTATCACATCCATTCTGATACGTCAGGCTATTTTCTGCAATTATTTGCAATTTATATAGGACCCCTTTGCCTCCCTGCTTATCAGAGCTAAAACTTTTGAGTGTCTTTTTGTTTTGCTGAGGGAAACAAAGAAGTTTGAAGTTAAAAGATTCTTCCACATTTGCAACCCATTGCTGTCAGCTTTTGCCCTTTATTAGAAGGAGGGCTGCACAGTATGTTTAAAAACAAAAGAAATGCCTCCCCCAAAATTAGACCAGAGACCAAAAAGAGTCTGTTTTGGGGTTGCAAAGGTTCATATTTGCAGGCACAGCTTCTATAGAAAGCCTGAGGGATTTACAGTAAATATCTGGTTTAGCATCCAGAGCTGCTGACAAACAGGCCTCCTCTTGATAGATGGATTCATTATCACCTCCTAATTACAAGCAGATTTCCAGGTGTGTTCACTACATTATAAATGAAACCTGTCCATTGTTATACACTGCTGGCCTAAGGGTCAGCCAAAAGGGATCTATTGCTACTCTTCTGTCATTGGGCCATATTAATCAGGTGTAGTTTTAACAGATAACCTTTAAGAAAAAGACTGATTAATCACCTGGTACTTCTGACTGCTATCAAGTTCAGCATCACCAAATAAAGGAAGGAACTCAACAAGTCCACAATATGTCAAGCACATCAGTCTCAGTGTGTTAAAACACTTAAGGCCAGATGCTACTGTTTAAAAGAAAAGAAAGTGTGCTGCATCAAGTATGTGGGTGTTTTTCCACATCTGTGGGTCACAGTCTGCTCAGATATGCTCACATGGAGTTTCTGTTGAACTGAATTCAAAGGGAGCCACATATGTTATGTCCAGCAACAGAATGGGACCATTATAAAGTAACACAAATTTCTACTAGATTTTGCCTTTTGATTTTGCAGACCTAGTTATACAGCAGGGGTTTCAAGCCCCATGCATCATTAAAATGCAGGCAGTCTTCATCTAATCCTCTAAGGACTGATTTAAGTGGGCTTTTCTGTGTTCCAGTTACTTCTTTTGAAGCTGGAATAGACTCCAGTGGTTTCCTACTTAAAAATACCCTCAACATTTTTCATATCAAGACTTAGCTGTTGCATATTCATATTAATGTTAGAAAAATGAAATAAATTCTCAGATTGTCAAAAGATTAAGCCATGGTACTTTTGCAGGGTAATATTTGCCACACCAGACTTATCATACATCACAATTATGGACCAAAGGTCTGTCATAGGGAGTGTACCTTTTGGCAGTGTTAATAATTGAGGCAGGGCAATGTTGGTCCCTAGGGCTATTACTCTTACACAGCCATTTTCCATTCTGCAGTTTAATGTCCTTTCACTATTCCCATCATCTTCTGTGGACTTTTAACTGTTGACCTAATAATGCCATATGCCACATGTGATTTTATTATGCATTACAATATTATCTGGTAGGGGTTGTGACACCTGGGGGTTTGCTACATGAATATTAATAACAATAATGCTGGTGAAGTGTGAGCCTTGTTTTGATTGTGGTATATGATTGACACTTGTAGGTTGGTATGTTTTAAGCAAGGCTACACATTTTTAAACACACGTGGCACATAGTAACATAATGTATGGGCATGTCTGCTCTGGTGATGTTTTGCAGCACAATCCAGCTCCCTTGCAAGTTCATAGGAGTTCAGCCATTGAATTCAGTGGCAGCAGGAATGAGCTTTTAATGTCCAATAAATGTAAAGGAAGAGCCCAGCAGTGTCAGGAATTTTCTGACAGGAATTTCCCAAGATGAACTGTCTACTGGAGCTAACGAGTACACAAATCTCCTGTTCTGTGTAAGTAGCAAGCTTTGTTGTATTTTGGTTGATTGCTTAAAACAGTGATGCTCAACCTTTTGAATTGGTGAACTGGATGAGTGGTGTAGGGCCAGACTAAACTGGATCCCGTGCAGGATCGACTCGCAGGGTTGGGCCCTGTGCTTCCCTGTACGCCTAACTAGGCCCTGTACTGCCCTCGCCACACATGCCTGGATCAGGCCCCATGCCACCTTGCCTTGGCCCCATGCACCCAATCTAGATCACAGGGCCATGCTATCCCACCCACTGGGCTCTCCATAGATCTGTAAATTTGCCAGCAGGAGAGCAGCAATTAACATGCCCTCACTCTCCCGCTGCCAATTTTTCAGACCTACTATGGGGAGCTCAGTGGGTCAGATGGCATGGCTCTGTGGACCAGGTGTGGCCTGCAGGCTGGGGGTTGAGCACCCCTGGTTTAAATGTAATATTAGAGAATATGTACAGAAAGCATTCTCTCTCTTGTTTATCTGCAAAGATGATGCAGAATATCGTCTTACTCAAAGATTGGTATATTCATTGTCACAGGTGCTGCATAGCCCTTGATATTTCAGAGCAGTGGTCTAAAGGAAAGGGGTCTAATTTGTCATTGCATGAGAGAGCTGATGATAGAGCAAAATTATATCTGTCATAAGTAAAAAATATGTGTGTGTGAGATCAGAACTCACCCCATCATACTTATTTGATTCCTCCTGCCAGTTCATTGGTTTATAGACCCCAAATTCCCAAGGGAGGGTAGCAAATTGACATAATGTTTCTGAGTGCTCGGATCTCTATTTAGAACTGACAGATGTGTAAAATCACATGTAGTAAAAGTCCTTAGGGAGGACACAGCTGGCTATATTGATGAGTCGAGTTATTCCATTTAAGGTTGGCATTAATTTATAAGTGACAAACTCCCTCCAGATTTACATTTCTGATTGTGTCAGTTGAGTACATTGGCATTCATTCTATCCACTTTGGATCAAACTACTCACCTTTTGGACCTGAACAAAGACTAGTAAATCTGGATAGCTGCTCTTGGGGGTTGGGCATACCTTCATTTAAATGTGGGGACTCTTGTCAGATACTCAATCTTATAAATAAACTCAAATTTCCATGGACTAGATGTGACTATTGCATGGGCCCCTACAATGTATTAAATGTGCTGTGTATTTTTTCTGTTTTTCGGGAATCTCCCTTTATAATCTACAATGCTGCTTGATTATTTCCTCTATGTTGTACAGGAAACAGTGAGTAGGTGATTAATAACCTGCCTCAGTTTTACTTTCCCTTCTTGCTGCTGCCTGTTAAGAAATAATATGACCTGCAGATGTTTGAACAAAGCAATTAATTGTATTGATGACAGATGCTTTTTAATGAAAGTTGGCTTATCAGAGTGGTAGAACCTTTAGATAGCTCTGTGATTTTGATCATCTTTCCTTTTGTGTAAGTTTTGAGTGTGCTGAAAACTCTTTAGAGATGACTAAGGATCGGTCCCCCAAATCCAGAAGAAAGCTGAGAAACAGATTTGCTGAAGTAAGAGTCAGAGTAAACACTAAAAATTAACATTCACAGATGGTAGCAGTGACACTGCGCATGTAAAATGCACTATATAATACCTTCTTTCTTTTCTGTTAAAAAAGGGGATAATGGAAAATAAAGCCTTTGCGCTTAAGGAAATGAAAACTATCAGTTGTGGTTTATTATACCACCCGTGTCAACCTTCACAATGCTTGACATTGTTTGGAGTGGGTGAGTGATGGAAATTAAAGTCTTGAGCCAGCTTCATTAGGATTTAATAAGGAGGCTGGTGAAGAAGGGTAGATGACAAGAGACTCTTTCCAGCTGTAATACTCACTAGATGCAAAACATTCAAACTGATGGTTGTTTCCACAAATCAGAAGGTCTGGGTGAATAAAGTGACGAACTGATTGCATTTTTTAAAAGAATTATAAAACCTTTCATTTGTCAGCACTGAACTTCACCCTGTTAGCTCCAACCCAGCTTTCCAATCTGTCAAGATCCTTCTGAATTGCACTCCTGTCCTCTAGCATGTTTGTAGTTCCCAGTTTCGTGTCATCTAAAATCTACATTGCAGAAAATTTGTGCAAAGTCAGTCTGCCCTATGATGTTCAAACATCAACTGCACTCAAATTGCATATGCTTTACTTTTAAAGTAGTCATTCAAGAAGTATGGCATTGAATGCCTATTTGTTTCACAGTGGTTATTTGGGGATGCCATCTATGTACAGCTGTGGCTTTTTGTTCCTTTAGATAGTTTTTACAGAGCTGGATAACGTTTGAATTGTGTACAAAACATGAGTGAGGTAGCAGCATTTCTGATAGAAAAAGCAGAAAAAAGTGAAAGCAGACATGCTAGATAGTAAGAGCTAGCAGATATCCAACTTACTGTAAAGTTCAGCTTGCAAACACAACCCATGCAGGCAAATTATGCATACCACTGGTATAACTCGAGTTCTAGAATACGAAAATAGCTTGTGCTCCTAGACTGGGGCATTAATATGGACATAGGTATTGGATAGACAAATTACCTAAACAAGGAGAAGGAGCTGAAGGCTCCATAGTTTATTCAGTGAAACAGCATTAGCTCAGCTATGGAATCTCCACTCATGCCTACTTTTTTACATACATATAAGCCTTCCAGCATTGATATGTCCCAGACACTGGTTTCCATTCTCAACACATTGGTTTGTAGTCTAGTTTCTCTGTTTGCACTTCCTCTGATTCTAATCAACATTTAAAAATACTTTGTTTTGAGAGGAAGATATGGGAATTGTTTAGAGAAGACATATGACTCAGGGTTACCTTAGCAGGAAGAAACATCTCATCCATATAGCAAGAGGACAGTAGATACTCTCTACTTACAGTCCCACAGGGGTCTGTCTGTCCTCAGCCCAGTGCTGTTCAGTGTTATTAACAATTTAGATCCAGGAACAGAGAGCGTCTTGAGCAAATTTGCAGATGATATGAAACTGGGAAGGATTGCAACACACAGGAGGACAGGAGTGTGCCTCAGGAAGAATAATCAAAAACAAATACAAAATGTGTGATACCTGGCTAGATGGCAGAACTACGGAGAAGGATCTAGGAGGTTTGGTGGACCCACAACATGGTGGACCTCTAGGAGGTTTGTGGATCCACAACATGAGTCTGTAGTGGGTTGCAACTGTACAAAAGGTGAATGCAGTTTTGGTCTGCATCAATAGAAGCAGTAGGTGTGAGACATAGGAGGTGATAGTGCCTCTTTACTCAGCACTAGTTAGGCCTCATGTACAGTTGTGTACAGTTTTGGGTTCCACATTTAAAAGGGACATGGAGAAGGTAGAGAAGGTCCAGAAGTGGTTGACAAAAATGATAAAAAGACAAAAGGGCTTTGAAGGCAAGTTATACAAGGAGAAGATAAAGGAAGTAGGCATGTTCTGCTTGTGGAGAAGCCAGTTTTCCACAAAAGACATGATAGCAGTCTTCAAATATCTAAAGATATATCTGTCATTGCAGATGTTCAAGAAGAGGTTGAATAAGCATTGGTCAAGGATGATCTAGGAGTAGCTTTTTCTGTGATATGCTATAGGTATTTCCCATGCTTCTGGGCTTTGCTGGTTGGTGCGTGGGGCTGGGATGGTATCTTTTCCCTTACTCTTCCTACATATGTTAAAGTTTTTTTTCACCTGCCTTGGAAACATTGGGTGTTGGTTGCAGCCAGAGCTGAGGATTTTGACTGGGGTGAGCCAGTGTTCCTGTTAGGATTAACACTGGATGTTCCTTGCTAGAGGGTCTTGCCCATCTACCATAGGCAACTGGTAGGGAGGGCATGGGGGGGCACGTCCCACCTCTGAGATTGGCTGCTGCCTCCGCTGCTGGCTTCTGCAGTCGGTCGCTGCTCACCACCCCACCGGCAATGCCACCGCCTTCTGCGGGTGGTCACCACTCACCACCCTGCCATTGGCTTCTGTGGGCAGTCACCGCTTCCCCCCGCCCCCAATGGCTTCTGCGGCAGTCACCACTCGCCACCCTGCAGCCGACGCCGTGGATGCTGCCATCTGCAAACAGTGCGCCCCCCGCCCCCTCAGTCTCAGGTGGCACCAGTCACCCATGCCCTCTACTCAGGGTCAGATTGGTTGCCACATTTGGGGTCGGGAAGGAATTTTCCCCGTTGTCAGATTGATACAGACTGGGTGTTTTTCCCTTCTTCAGCAGGGGATGTGGCCCTCTTCACTGGATCCCTTAAGCATACTGTAACAATCCTTGCAAGAGCAGGACACTGACTGGTGTTGTCCCCCTGCTTTACCTGTGGCAGGTTAGAGTGTTATGCAGGGGGTTGGGCAAAATATGGCCCATGGGCTAAATTCTATACAGTCAATGGTGGCTCCCTTGGCTCCCCAACCTAGCTCAGGTACAGGGGGCAGCCTGGGTCATGGCATGTGTAGCTAGTCCCACCACCCCAGGGCACACAGGGGGGCAGGGGTGACATGGCAGCCAAACTTAACTTCCTGGCAGCCTCTGCAGTGGCGGCTCACTCTGCTCAGCTGCTGCTGCCAGTCTACCACACATTCAGTACCAGGGGCACCAGATGGGGTGCGCGGGTGGATAGGGTCTCCATGGAGACCCCACCTGCAAGCAGGGCATACAGGCAGATTGGATGGGGCTGTGAGTGGGCAGAGAATGGCATCTGGGAGCAGGATGGGCGGGCAGGGGCCAAGGCCAGGATCATGCAGCAGTGACAGTGCATGGCCAGGGTTCGGGGCAGAGCTGTGATCCACTCATTGAGCATCCCTGCCCATATGTACCCATCGCAGGGACATATGGGGAGCAGACTGCGGCTCCGCCTCAGGCCCTGGTGCCATGCTGTTACTGCTCCATCATCCCAGCCCTGCCCATGCAGCCCACTCCCAGATGTTGCTCCTCACCCACCCGTGGCTCTACCCATCCACCTGGCTGAGTGTACCCTACCTGTGAGGGTCCGGGGTCCCTCTCCATGGAGACCCCACCTGCCTGCCTGCTCCATCTGGCAGCCCCGGTGGTAGGTGCAGAAAGCACGGGCCCAGGGCCAGATAGGATCAGATGCGAACCCCCGCACCCCCGTACCTCCTGTTGATGCCCAGCCATATCAGCTCCCCTGCTCTGGCCTGCAACAACTCACTGAAACTCCTTAAGTGGCTCTCCAGCCCAAATAATTGCCCACCCCTGCTATTATGTCTTGCAGTTGTGTGACCATCAGAAAAGCCAATGGCACTTTATCATGCATCAGCAGATGCATGATGAATAGGTCCAAGGAGGTGGTACTTCCCCTCTATTGGGCGCTGGTCAGACCGCAGTTGGACTATTGCGTGCAATTCTGGGCGCCACAATTCAAGAGGGATGCGGATAACCTGGAGAGGGCCCAGAGAAGGGCCACTCGTATGGTTAAGGGCCTGCAGACCAAGCCCTACGAGGAGAGACTAGAGAAACTGGACCTTTTCAGCCTCCGCAAGAGAAGGTTGAGAGGCAACCTTGTGGCTGCCTATAAGTTCATCACGGGGGCACAGAAGGGAATTGGTGAGTATTTATTCACCACGGCGCCCCCGGGGGTTACAAGAAATAATGGCCACAAGCTAGCAGAGAGCAGATTTAGATTGGACATTAGGAGGAACTTCTTCACGGTTCGAGTGGCCAAGGTCTGGAATGGGCTCCCAAGGGAGGTGGTGCTCTCCCCTACCCTGGGGGTCTTCAAGAGGAGGTTAGATAAGCATCTAGCTGGGGTCATCTAGACCCAGCACTCTTTCCTGCCTATGCAGGGGGTCGGACTCGATGATCTATTGAGGTCCCTTCCGACCCTAACATCTATGAATCTATGAATCTATGACAGGGTTGCTTGTGTAGGTATAGTGATAGGTTAGACAAGGATTTGTATGGGATGGCTTGGGTAGGGATGATCTTGCCTCAGGCAGGGGATTGGAGTAGATGACCTCCAGTGTCATGATTGTATGATTCTATGTTTAGTTTGGCCTTGATAAAATAATCACAGTGATTCTTATGCCATAATGGCAGTTTTGCAAATTGCCATCATAATTCTTACATGGGTAAATGCTCATTAAGAAGTTTCTTTCAGTTTCCTAGGTGAAACACAAAGATAAATTGGTACCTTGTGAGAGACTTATAGATTCACACCTGCATTTTGTTCATTTTGGTACAGTTACTGCCATTACTGTAATTACCCTATGCTTGATCCATGTTTGACTCGCACTGAGGGAAAAGAGAGTTCTGCAATGAACCAAAACCTGTGCAGTTATCTTTGTCTATCCCACAGCATTCTCATGCACTTTGTGTTCTTTGTCTCTGAACATAAAGAGATGAACTCTTCTTCTCTTTACTTTTGCCACCAAAATACTGAGCTGATGTGCTAAGCTGATTTAGGAGATGTTCCTCTCCTTCTGCTGACATGAAGGGATGCCATTTTCTCATAGTAATGGTAAGAAATCTGAGAACAATAGGCAAACACTTCTCGAACAAAAAGTGATTTAAGCAATGACAATTAAAAAAAAAAACCTCCAGTGGTCTCCATTTGAAATTGCAAATGTGCCACATTGTATTTTCACAAGAATTTGCTTGCAAAAACAGTTTGCAAATGGTTTGCATTGGCATACTTTATGTAGATGCTTTAGGGAACAGATGGCATCATGGATTGGCAAATGTGAATTTATAGTACCTACAACATTCGAGAGTATGTTGCCTGTAGCGAAAAAAGCAACAAACATGATAGGGAAGCTCTGCACTGTAAATCAGCGTGCGCACTGCACTTCAGCTCTAGTAAGATCTCATTTGTGAGTTGGGGCTCTTGAGTACCACATTGTCTGCCAACCATTTACACACGATTCTGTGTGCATGTGCGTACACATCCTTCATAATTAATAGATGGCATGACACATGAGGGTCAGAAGGTTAAGAGATCAACTGACATTTAATCTAAACCTTTCTAACTTGTGACCTAAAATTGAATATGGATAATTTCAATTTTCTGTGCATATGTATAGATTCATCAGTGCCAATGGGTTGATATGGTATAGTTGGCTTGCCTAATATTTTTAGAAAGGATAAAAATGGCATATGTTCAAAACATGAATTATTGACTTTTTGTACCGTTTTGGCCATGTGCACTCTGTTGAATGTACATCAGTCCATATTAATTAGTATCAAAAACAGTACCTGCTTCTTATTTGGACACAAGTCTGAGTTTTGACAGTTCCCATAGAGACAAGGAGTTATTTAGAAAGCTAGAACTTTGAAAAAAGACAAAAGCAAATAAATAAGAAAGGGATTTGTTACAGTACTATGGAACTAGCATATTGAATTCAGAATATAATTATTATTGCGGTATATTCCTTAATTATTTAGGTGCTTGTAAAAATTGATTTTATGTAAACACAGCTTGTTCTAAAACAGTCAGGTCTTTGCAGTGAACATAAGTTGTTTAGAATTTATTGACCTGTCGTTCACATGTGTTACTTTACTAGCACTTAATGGTCTGTTTAGATAGTCTTGGTGTGTATGAACTCCCAGTGCGCTACTCCAAGCACCACACGTTGACAGGTAGCTGCCATGTAGATAAAATAAGGGGCCCTACTCCAAAGCATAAAGGGACACACAATCATTAGTTATTTTCTAATCTAAAGCAGGGATTTCCTCAGTAGCCAGAGGAAAAGAAAAGTGTTCTGTCTTTGCATTGTCTTTGTATCTTACTGAGCTCGACCCTAGGTACTGCACCAACACACAGGAAGGCCAAAAGCAAATAAACAGGAAATTCAAACATTGTGCCAAATGGAATTGATTTGAGGGGTTTGCTCTTTGAACACATGATGTTGTTGGTATCCAAGGTCAGAATGTTTTTAGACTCAGCCACCAAAAGCCCTAAAAATATTGCTGAAAAACAGTGTAGGAGGTACTTCTGTGCTAAAGAGAAAATCCAGTAGTGTTTCACCTTACTGCATTCCTAAATGTTAAATATAGGTAATATTGCAAATACTGTCACATAGGTAAATGTAATGATGCATTGACCCCACTACTGTTGCTCAGTTTCTAGATTAACTTTGTTTTTTAACTATTCAGACTGTGTTTTGTTGGCATAAGAAAGGGGGTTTATGGTACACCCAACTAAGTGCTATTGACAGTCTTGTCTTTATATTGCTCTATCTTTACGTTTATGAAAGACTTCTCTCAAGTCTTATGTGGTTTTCAGTTTTTTTCTTGACGTGGCCTAAAGCGAAAATTGTGTAACTTGGGGGAAAAAGAATTAAAAAGCTAAATCCATGTTTGTGTTCCTAAATAAATGAATGGTGCAAGTTTCAGCAGTACAGCATGCCTGTACCTCTCATTGAAGTATGTGGGGACAGTGAATGCTTGGCACCTCTGAAAATGGTACCTAAAATATGGACTTATGTCCCTACCTGTTGCTGCCAAGTTTGGAAATGTTGGTTTAAATCCATATGACTATTTGATTGTGTCATTTCTCCAAGACATTATTGAAATGTTGTTGATTCTGGGAACGTAGTACTATACTAGACAAAAAAAAATGACTCCAGCAATCTATGTCTAATATATACATCTATATCAAAATTTTTCCATAGGGTTTTGAGATTAAAACCTGGGTAATACTATTTTTTTTACATAGTTATCCAGTTAGGTATCTTGTTTTCCTAAGCCAGGGGTGGGCAAAATATAGCCCACGGGCCAGATCTAGCCTGCAGAGTGACTTCGGTTGGCCCATGGTGGGTTCCTCGGTCCACTGTCTGGCTCCTGGCATGTCCCACTACCCTCTGGGCATGCAGAGGGACTGCGGCTGGACTACATTTCTAGGCAACCTAGGTGGTGGTGGCTCCTTCCAGCTGTCGCTGCCGCTGGCCCCAGCCACGTAGTACTGGCAGGCACCTGCACTCAGAGCCCAGACCCCAGCCTGCCTCATGCCTGCTCTGGACTTGTTTGCCCACACTGAACAGCAGCAGTGGCCAGACAGAAGATGCTGCTCAGTGCAGGAGAAGAGAGGCCTCTCCCTCTCGCCACTGCTGGGGCCTTCTTGCTACAGCTGCCTGGAACCCATGCCTGGGCTGCCCTGCAGCTCTTTTTTGCTGCCACCGCTGCCCTGCTAGGTGGCCCAGAGGTGGCGGTAGAGAGGAGCTGCAGGGCAGCCCTGGGCAGCTGCAGCAAGGAGGGTCTGGCAGCAGTGATGGGGAGGGGCTGCTTTTCCCCCATGCCAAGCAGCAGCTTCTGCCTGACCACTGTTCAGCATGGGCGGGTAGTCCAGAGCAGATGCAGGGTGGGCCAGGTTTGGGGCGATGCGCATGGGTTCCAGCTGGTCCGCTCTGGCTGGAGCAAGTCCAGAGCAGGCACAGGGTGGACCGGGCTCAGGGCTGGGACTGTGCTATTTTGGTGGTGATGCGTGGGCTCTGGGCTGTTGCATGCACGGTTGGGGGGGGCGGGGGGGAGGGTGCTGACTGGCCTGCAGCAGCTTCTCAGAACTGCCGATGTAGCCTGCAGACCCAAATAACTGCCCACCCCTGTCCTAAGCTCCGAACAAATGAACAACACATAATAACATATACCTATTAGAATTGTATAAACACATGGTTTATCTCTCAAGTTTAAAATGAAATGATCACCTAGCTGTATCGCTAAAGATTTTCTAATATATTAATATTCTATAGGTTTACCTTGGATCTGTGTGTCAGGAAGAGAATGAACCAAAATCCACGCTGTCACCCTGGTGGTATTTCAGAGCAACTCCATGGTGTCCAGTGGATATACATACACCTGTGTAATATGGCCTGATGTCTGTAGTATGGGTAGGAAAAATCAGCATCAAGTGTCAGTTACCACAGCAATAAAAATGTTTATTCATCTACTTCTCAGGCTGCACTGAATTCCCTATAGACTACAAAATCTCAAGATCCCTGCCTCTTTTAGAAAAATCCATGGCTATTCAATCATCCAGTTCCCTGGAATTCACTTGGCTTTGTGGTGCATAGGGAGAGAAGACATAAGTGAATGAATGAATACATAAATAAATTAACGCCCAAACAAGAACATTTTAGTCCACATAATTTAAAAATGCTCTATTTTTTTCTATTGGAATGGGGTCAAAATATTCCTGCTAAGTACATATGAAATTTTAAAAACTGGTATCTTAACCAAGCAGCTGCTCTTTCATCCACTGGTGATTTAATTGTGTATAGTTTTTTAGCAGCATCATAAATGTCACACAGAACCTGACTGATTGCAGGCCACAATAGCCAGTCAGTATCAAATTCATGGTGCCAGTGTAGAAAGCAGTAGACTGCATCATGCCCCTCTTTGCAAAATGATTTACACATGGACTTCAAGTGGTTGGTGGCAGAGTATTTGAAGTTTCTCACTATAAGTCCAGAGGTGGTAGTGCAAGCCTCACCCAAAGGCAGCCTCAGTTGACCCATTGAAAATGAGTACCTGGTCATATTAGTTGGACAAAAGGAGTTGGATATGATATTAGCCATAACTAGACAGTCCTCTAATTTACAACACAATTGGTTCCTGAAAACTGCGTCTTAAGTCGAAACCTCATAATTTGGAATCAATTTTCCCATAAGAACAATGTTATAAATGGGGGATTGGTTCCTGAACCAAGGCCTGATACCCTATTTTCATCGTAAATAACCCAGAATTTTGTACTCAATCAATTATAGATGAGTAAAATAGCTACATTGATGTATTTGTATTATAAATAGCAATCATATTGATTTGGAAGGACTTCTTTGAGGTAACTTTGCTTGACTTTTTGAAGGGCTCTTGGTTGGACTCTTTGAAGGGTTCTTGGCTGGAGTCTTTTCAGAAGTCTTGGCAACAGGTTTTTCTGGAGTCTTGTCTGCTTTCTTAAAGTCCAAGGAAGTTTGGAGAGATGTTCTCCTCTGTTGCTTGTAAATTTCTCTATAGCAGCTGTACATGTTGGATATGCCCCTATTCAGTGATGCACTGTGTTCAATGTTAGGGTCATGTTCCTCAAACAGGGACATGGCAGCTTCCAAATATCGAAATGCCTCACCCAACACTTTTGGTGTCAAGACTTTATGAGGAGGAGTCTCTTCAACAGTGGGTGCTGTCCCAGCCGCCAGCGGAGGGTTCAGGATTGAGTGTGTGGTCAGAAGTAAAAGGCAAGAAAGGTTTATTGACTTAACAAAAAAAACATGAGTATATGTAGTAACAAAGCAGCAATGACAGACAATAACAATTCAAGTTGGCAACTTATTGGCAATCCCCTCTGATGCGTGATGTACAGCAAGTTCCTCTTCTATAAAGCTCAGCGAAGTCAGGCATCCCCAATCTGCGCTGTCCGAGGGGTACTGGGAAGGACCATGGTATTCAGTCCTCATGCTCTTTGAGATCCACGGGCCCACTGAATCTACATCAGCAGCTGATTTTAAATCAGTAGCTTCTCTCACAGCGCTGCATCTTCCTTCTAATGATTTCTGGATGTGCTAACCAATTTATAACTTCTGAGCTATGCTGATAATTTACAGCCATTCAGATTCTCCCACTACAAACTTTCCTTAGGACTGACCAATAGCAGTACAAGGCTTTGCATTCTTCTGATAAGGTTAATTTTGATTATGCCATAAGGCCTACTACTACTTCTACAAGGCCTTGCTGAATTTACTAGGCCTCACTACATACAAGGCCTCATTAATCTTTGACTTTAATTAGGCTCTTGGCAGCAACATACAGCTTATAATATCTAAACAAACAACAAAAACACCTGGTCTAATCCTCACAGAGCACTCAGCAAGCACCTTTATCACACAGACATAATTTTCAGCTGTCAGGGTTGCATCTTCTTCTTCCTCTGCCACTTTTTGCTGTTCCAATTCAATGAGGTCCTCAGTAGTTAATTCTTCAGAATGTGATGCCAAAAACTCATCAATATCCTCTGGTGCAATGTCTAAGTTGAGTTCGTTGCCCATTTTAATACCATTTTTGGTCACCTCTTCAACAGTGTCTGTAAAGCCTTGGAAGTCAGACACAAACTCAGGACACAATTTTCTCCAAACATCATTCAAATGTGATTGTTTGACTTCATTTCATGCCTCACCACTGTTCTTAACTGCATGGTAAATGTTGAAGCCCTTCCAGAATTCCTTCAGAGTTGGTCTACCTTCCTTCTCAGTTTCTCTGATGGCCTGGGCAAATGTGCGCCTAAGATAGTAGGCCTTGAAGGATGCAATTAGCCCCTGGTCCATGGGTTGCAACAATGAGGTGGTGTTGGGGGGCAGAAACGCCACTTTGATGTCAGGATGCATGTCATCAAGGATGGTTAGATGACCAGGAGCATTGTTGAGGATTAACAATGCTTTAAATGCAAGATTGTTTTTGCTGCAATAATCCCTGACACTTGGCACAAAATGATGATTAAACCAATCCTCACAAATGTTCTTATTGACCCATGCCTTAGAATTTGGTGTCCATATCGCTGGGAGAAATGCCTTGGGCTGGAGTGAGCTGGGAGTGAGCCTATCTTTAGCAGCTTTGTACCCTGGCATGGATTCCTCCTCTTGGCAATGCAGGTTCTTGACAGCATTTTTTCCAAAAGAGCCCAGTTTTTTCAACATTACAAAATTGCTGAGCATAATACCCACCCTCTTCAATGATTTCATCCAGTGATTTCAGGAAAATCATGAGATGCCTCTTCATCAGCACTGGTAGTTTCACCTGATACCTTGATGTTATGCAAATTGGCCCTGACTTTAAAACACATAAACCACCCCCTACTTGCATTAAAAGGCTCAGCATTAGAACTGTCCCTCTGTTGTTTCTTTAGAGCATCATAGAGACTCCTAGCCTCTTCCTAAATTATATTTAAACTCGCAGGAGCATGGTGCTGATTTTGATCCTCCAGCCAAACGATTAACAGTTTTTCAATATGAGCAATAAGTCCAACACGCTGCTTAGTTATCACAGTTGATTGCATAGGAGCCGAGCTCTTAACATGTTCCTGAATTCTTACCTTATCTTTGGATATCCCCACAAGTCATTGGGGGGATATCCAAAGCTCTATCGATTTCAGTTGGCGTCTCACTTTTTTTCAGACTTCTTAATTATTTCCATTTTTGTTTCCATAGTAATTGCTGTATGGTTCTTAGAAACATCTCTTGCACCAGATTTATGCTTTTCTGCCATTATTATGGGCAAAGAAATACTACATTTTAAGAAAAAGTATGGAAACACAAAGATTTACCGTGTAAAAATGGCATCAGAACAGCAACTGAGCATCTTGAGTCAGAGACGGGCAGCGCAGCAAACTTGTTTGCTGGCATTGCATCTGATCCGGCGTCATAAAGTCAAAACCAACATCAGAAAGTTGAAACAGGGTGTCAGTTTATAACCATCGTAAGTGATGTTCGTTGTAACTCGAACATGGAAAAGTTGAGGACTACCTGTAATCTTGTGTGCCATTGGCTGCATAAACTGGGGTACCTTACCAGTGCTATGCTAGCAGACAAGTAAGCTTGGGAAGATCCTCTCTTCTTTCTTCTGGCCTCACTGCTTATACCTAGTAACAGCAAGGTGAGTTAAGGAGGTTAAGAGCAGAGAGAAGTTAGCTGTGTTAGTCTGAAGTTAACTAGAAGGCAGGGTACATTTGCACCTACTTTGTTTAGTCTATAAAGTGCAAATCTACTCTGCCTTCTACTTAACGAGGATATTCCAGCCTAGGTTTTCAGCCTTCAGAACTGCTTAAACATAGTTATGCTTGAATGTATTTATGTTACTGTTCCTTTTTGCTAACAGTTAGCCTGATTTTAGGGGTGTTGAGCATTTGCAGCTCCTGCTGAAGTTATCTGCAGCTATGAACTTACCACAGGAACAGCAAGATTTCAGCACCTTTGAAAATAGGACTTAAGTGTGCAGATCTTGCTGATAGAAGTCCCTACTTATCAACAATTCAAGGGCTGATATCTGTGCTTACTTCAGCGTTTCTTTATACTGAATAGGAGGTAGCTGGGCAACAAATCCTTCTACAAAAGGATCAGATAGTGATAATGGAATAATGTATTTAAGTTATTCAAAACATCAGCCCATCAGAGCAAGTCATTGAGTCTTCTTGTGCCTTGTATGGTATGAAAAACTTCATTGATGATTAGCAAATAATAATACTTTGCAGAACTGTTCTTGTTAGACAATTTTCTTCCTAGCTATGTCTGCTTTCCCATCTTAACAGATAGCTCTAAAATTACTGTCTGCTGGTTTAAAATGCATAGGGAACCCATAAATTTGAACAGAATTCAGTTCTAAGAGTCAGAGTTACAAGCAGAAGTGGTATAGTTTATATTTTTAAAGGGTTTTCTCTTTCTCAATACATACCAAGTTGTACAGGCTACAGATGTATTTGTGATTGGAAATATTCGGTCCGATTCCATTCTTTTCCACTAAGTGGCACACCAGAGAACTAGCAGCCCAAGGAATGAATGCACTTTAAGCCATACTTTGTATCCTCTTGTGCCCTTCTCTGTAGCCCCTGGCCTAATTTGGGCAGTCTTTGGGGCCTCTGTGAGCTGTAAGTGCTGCCACAAATCTCAGATCTCTGTGTAGTAAGGCCGTATTTTCTACCCATCCCTCCCAGTCTCGCCTAGTACACCCTTCTTATATCATAGCTGGTGGTAGGGTCCTCAGAAGACAACTCCACAGCCTCCTTTAAACTATCCCTGTCCCATGGAAGCTTTCTACTGAATAGATGTTGTGTTTTTTGGCCTTCTAGTCTGTTTTATTGAGTATAAATACTGGAGTGGGCATGAGGTTCACATCCTTAGTAACTAGCACAATCATCTTTACAGGTGCAGAAACCATTATACACATGCGTTTCCTCTAGGTCTATAGTGCTGTGAGAGGTATAACTGCCAGGTAGTGAAAACATGCCTAAGCTAGCTTGAAACTAGGCAGTTCAGGTACCAAATGCTGTGTAGCTGTCGCAGTGTGGAGCTTAGTAAGGGCTAACTGGTAGCGCCTTTACCCTGTGTGGAAGGAGCATTTTGCTGCTGTGACTACAGTGCTACTAGCTACTTTGCAGCTAGCTTGGGGATGTCTGCATTAGCTGCACTTGCACTCCTGGCTGCAGTTTAGACAGAACCTGTGAACACAGAAAGGTGGAGTTTTTTATGCTTTCCATATCTTCTTCCGTGTATTGAGAGCCATTTGTGGCTATTCTTAGACTCAGAGCACAACCATTTAAGATGTATTTGTAGATAAAATTTTCTCTCGTCCACAAAGCCTTTCCATGAAGGAAATTCCTAATTCCACTGGCATGGTTCTGTTGTATTAAGTCTTAAGTCTCCTAACAAGAAGGTGCCAGCTTCTGAAGCTGTTTCCCATGTGCCCATTGTTTTCTGGTTGCAGATCGATAACATGTTTCTCCACAATGCTGTTTTTAGGATTACAGAGAGTAATTGAGAGTAGTACACGATTAAGAGTAGTAATTGAGGATGAATTGCGGGACTTCCATTGTCACCCACACTTACAATCATCACCATATTACCCTGTGATATTAGGCACTTGAGCTGGGTTAAAGTAACAAAGAAGGACTGAGTTTCTTTTTTCATTTTTTTGAAGGGGCGGCAAAGAATATTATTTTCCATGAAGTTTCCTGATAAACTGAAGTGTATACTACTGCATAGTTTGGAGGATTATTAACAGTGAATACAGAGCTTTTCATCTGAAAGTCACCAGTTTGAAATTAGCTCAGAGCAGTAGTTACCAAAGTCATTACTATCTGTTGGCTGTTTGATCTGTGTAAAATGAATTGGTCATTTTAGTCTGTTTTAGTCTGTTTTAGCAAACAGATGTTGTCACCGTAAACCTGCATACATTCAAAGTGGTAACCTTTGTTAGAAGTCTCTGCAGAATATCTGAGGACAGAATCAATATGAAATCTCATCTCTGAAGGTGGTACCTTTGGGTTGCTCTGTGCTGGCTTGGGACATGGGAAAACCTGTACTGCCACTTCATGTGTTTGTTCTGTCTTTTCTATGGATGCACTAAGCTTTTCCATTTTCAGTCCTTTCAGTCATGGACACTGAATTCACGTTGTCATTGAAAGTGTATAATAGCATTTCTGGCTTACTTGGTATGATCTATCTCTAATGTCCCAAAATCATAATATTGGCACAAATAGTGAGATTTAATTAAACAAAAAATATTTGGGGGTTCTTTCTATTTGTCCCTTTGTTCTTCAGCCTTTAGGGTGCCACCAGTCTGATTATGATAACAAATTTTTCTGCTCAATCATGAGAGCCGGAAACTTGTTTTTAAAGTGAAAACTGAGATCCTTATAGAATCACCTGAGTACCAGAGATGGGACTGGAAGAAGAGTAAGCATTGTTATTCTCCAGACAAATTGGAGAAGGTTGGTTACATTAAGAATCTTCCCCCAGTATAATGTAATCGTTTATGCAAAAATAATGTTAACAAAATACCTCTTAAAACAATAGCTACCCCAATTTGATTTCCCCACGGTACTGCCAATGTCTTCCCAGAACCAACAGTCAGCGCCCCAGTGTCCTGGGACAAAAAAATCATGTGAAATTGGATGCCATTTCATGAGAAGGCAGAGCCTGCCTTTCACTGCTGGACAGTGCTAATGCAGAGTACAAAAGCTGTCTCTGTATAATCGACAGTGCTAAAACACTTCAGAGGTTCAGCCATCAAGAATATTTGTGTAATGAGGGGGGAGTGCATCAGCTCGTAGTTCACATTTCTCTGCACCCTTGTTGTCATGTAATAATAGAGCTGTAAGTGGCCACATTCTTTCTTCTTTGAGAACGTGGTTTGCTTTGTAAGGATTGGCACCATAACAGTGGGTGGGTTGATATACTGTACATTCGACACTGCAGACGCACAGTTGTTGCAGTCATGTAGACACCACTTAGCAAGGAGTAATTGTTGGAAATGGGTTGTCTCTTAAAACAAAATGTAGACTCTGCAAAGCACTACACAAGTGGCTACTGTGTTAGCACAAAATGGCAGGTATGTATAAGACTGTAGAGAGGGGAGATTTGGGTCCTACAAGCTTAAAAAAAACAAAAGAAAACAAACAAAAAAACCACCTAATCTCACCCCCCTCAAAAAAAGAAGAGGGAGAATATGACTTTATAGCTATTGGTGTTAATTTGGAAACTGATACAAGTTTATGAGATAGCCTTATAAAACTTCAGTGCCCAGAATGTGATTTAGCAAAATAAAAACTAGAGAGCAGGGCAGTGCTGTTTTCACTAGAATCTAAAAGCAGAGCATATATACAGAGGTTTTAACAAAGTTTTCCAAGACAGGCTTGTGAATAAGTGCACCCAATCCACAAATTCCACATAAGACTTCATACCTGCCTAAGCTTAGAGACTTTGGGACCCATGGTTTTTGATTCAGTAACCAATATAGAATATCTTGGAAAAATATAATATGGGTGTGGATTTATATCTTGACTTTTCCTTTCAAGCTCTATTAAGTGCAGAGTTAGGGCTGCGGAGAAGATCTTGCCTTTTTCTATTAACAGTGCCTCACATTAATTGAAATTCCAGGCTAGGTTTAGGTTTCTATGAAGGACACTGTACAATAATTTGCTCAGGATCCTAAGTGATCCCCTAATAAAGCCGTGTCCTCTCAATGTCTAATGTACAAGAGGCTTATTAATTGCATAAAATGCTCTGCTTTATCCATTTACTCTCTATGGTTCTGTTGTCACTCTACCTGCTGTTTTCTGACTTGTCATCTTTTTTTCTCTTTCAGTTGGGTAGATGTTTGAAGTGGGTTTTGTAGGAATAAAATTACTCTCATTTGTTTGCATAGCGGCTGTCAAAGCATGATATTTTAGTCTGTAGAAGTAAGCAAAAAAAAAAAAATGTTCTGCCCATCACTTGCTATCTGTAGACTGCAGAGACTGGGAGGTTTTGCAGGCCCTCCCTCTCTTCATGAGCAATGATTAAAAGGAAAAATTCTGCCAAGAGCATAAGTACCTCTCAGTTATCGTCACCCTCAAGTCACTCACTAAAGCCATGTAATAGGTTTGCAAGAATGAACTTCAGAAGAAAGAAATAACTTGGTATCTTTCAATACGACCTCAAAAGGAGGAAGATGTGGCTTAATTCCTTTTGGTGTTTACTACAAGCTCTCTCCCCATCTTTTCTTCTGGCTAGGAGAAAATGCGTCCAAAAAAAGAAAAAAAATCTTAACTGTTTTTCTTGTGGTATTGAAAACATAGTAAGACTGCTTAAGACAAAGAAGCCTTAGACCAATATTATATGTAAGACTGGATCACCTCTCGTTTCTTAAACAGCTACATAATGTGTGCACTTGATAGGCCATTTGGATCATAGCAGGGGAGAAACCACACTAGTTTATTTGGTTTGTATATGAAATAAAATTTTTCTTGCCTTGGAATACTTAATTGTCGTCACTCCCCCTTTGTGTTTTTGTTCTGCTTGGAAATAGTCTCTGTACTGTATATGCAGTTGCCAAGATGTGCACATAAACAATGTTCCATTATGGCCTGTTCTGTGTACCCCTTATTTCCACCATATACATTCAGCAGTAAACTTGTTTGAGAATGACAGACTCTTTTAGGCCCCTTTTTCAGTTAGTCCAGACTTTCTGCCATATGCTTACTGAGGTCCCACTTCTATTCATGTTTTTATTAGGTAGGAAAAAAAGTGTCCAGACTAACAAAGCAGCTTTTGTATTCTCTGTCAAAAAAATCTTCTCCTATGAAATGTTGATAGAAGTACCCAGAGCTGTTGTGGGGGTGAAGAAGCTGAATAGTTTTGTCGTTAAAGCAGAGGAGAGGAAATCAGGAGACCCAATGTGTTTTTTCATCTTTGTCACAAACTCCTTGTCTGATCTCAGGGCAAATCACACAACATTCTTGTGCCTTAATTTCCTGTGATCAAGAAAGGGTGCAAAATATCTAACTCTAATGGTTGTTCTGAAAGCTCCATTTATTAATATCTGTAAAAATGCTTTGAGACCTTTGGCTAGAAGACACTAGAGAAATGCAAAATACTGTTATTTAGTGTGCCATAAAATGAAAGTATGACTCTGAATATAAGCTGTTTAGTAAAACTACAGAACCACAGCAAAAGTTTTACAGTAGTATAAATCATGTTTAGTGACTGTGCACTTGAAAATGGTCAGATTAGATCTTTTTCACATTGATTTTGTATTTGGTTAATGATTCTAGTCCTGAGATCATAAAGCTATGTAAGATGTAAAAGATACGGGAAGATATCTTTAACCTCTAAATTTAAGCTATGTGTTGCTTTTGACATTGAAATAGTGCAAAGACCTGGTAATGTTTTCCAATATTTTAATTTTTGCTGATGTACAAAAATATTACAGAACAGCTGATTCGTAATTATTACACACAGTATTGCATACATTTCTTCCTAATTAAAAAGCTTCTAAATTCTGAATAATCAATTTGTGAAGGCATATGGTCTTGACAAATTATACATTTAATTTCTAAAGATTTATTAGTAATTTGACCTGAAGCTAGTTAATTATGGTTATAGTACTAATGTAGTAATACTGGAGATTGATATAATGATATGGTTGCAAATTTATTTTGATATCTCTACTTTAATACAAGAACATTACAATACACTTACATTTTGTAGCCTTTTCTTCATTATGTTAGGAAGCATTAGTTTAATGAAGAATGTAAAGATTTGATAGGTACATGCTGACATTTATGTGAAATGATATTTTTAACATGCTATAAATAATACTCAGTCCTATAGTCCTTACCATTTTACAGGCCAACTTCCTAGTGAATTCAGTGATGACTTTATCCAACTAAGAATGGTTTGAACCAAATTCTGTACCCATAGTAAAAACTGAAATTTGTTCTTGGTAATGAATATGCAGAGGAAAACCTTCCTGAAATATTGCTGTCTTTTTTAATACACTGAACTTCTATCAGCTAAGCAGATACTTCTAATTTGTTTCTGAGATTAAGAAAGCAGTTAATCTGTCCAGGGAGAGCCTTCTAGTTTTAAGGCATGGAACTAAACATTAGTTTATTATAAATATAATTAGAAAATGCCTTGTTTTTCCAGTGCTTTATGGATCCTCAGGTGAACTGTGAGAAGTCTGTAGAGGAAAACAAAGGCACTTTTTAAAGTGTAGAAAAGATAGTTTATACAAACATGTATCCAAGTAATTCATTTTGTTTGAAGAATAAAAATTGAGTTTGCTTTTGACTGAAAAACAAGGAATAACACAAAATAAAATAGGGACAGGAAGGTGCAAGCTGACATAAATCCTGACATCAGTGAAATTATGCTAATATTTATGCCAATTGAGAATCTGGTCCATGTGCCACATAGTGTCTCCCTTCTGTATGGAAACAATACATTCCACATTGTATATGGCCAGATTCATCCCCAGTTTCTGCTGGCATAAAGAAGGAGAAAGGGTCATCACCATGCTATCAGAGTCTTTCATAATGAGAAACTATCAGCACAAAGAAGCTACATCTAAAAATCATCAGCAATAGCATTTCTATATATATGATGACAGTTTGATTTCTGAGTACTGTTTTTTCTCCATTGGAAGGCTTGGTAACTCCCCTTTGTAATGATAGCTTTTTTTAAACCTTAATGTCAACACAAGACATGTAACCGTAATCTGCTGTTGGGTTAGGACTGAATGAGTCCTGTTCTGCCTCTCCGGCCTGTAGTATTGCTCTCCCCAAGTATACAAAACTAATGTGAATGACTAAAAAATCATGAGGTTTTAAAAATAATGAATGCTTGGTTCATTATGTGTGCTTTATGGTTTCTCATTTGCAAGGGCATATGGTTTCAAACTTTTCTCTGTAAGCTTGAGGGCTAGAAAGTCTTTTTATGGAATCTGAGATTTTTTTGCCTCATCACTTAATGTTGGCAGTTGGTGGGGGGGATTAACAATGTCATGAGAGCTGGCAGCATTGAACCTGTGTGATTTTAGAAGGAAATCCCATCTTTTGAGGAAAGGGAAGATATGTTTATAGATAGTTTTTAAGTGCTATTGACTTCAGTCAGCTCAGGGATTTAGAATCATAGATATTAAGGGCTGGAAAGGACCTTGAAAGATTAATTCAACCCCCCAGCTCTGGGCAGGAGTACTGCTGAGATCAAATGATCCCAGCAAGGTGTCTGTCCAGTCTCCTCTTGAAGGCTTTCAAGGTTGGGGACTGCACCACCTCCTTGGGAAGTCTATTCCAGATACTGGCAGTAATCCTGTTGGCGAGTGGGTGGAGTGGGAAGAGTACAGATGAAGTAGCCAAAGGTGCATTAAAATATAGTTCATGACATGGTTATGACCATGACAAATATATGGAGACAATATTTTATGAAAAAATACATTTTATATTTAACAGATGGCTAGCATTTGACCAGAGTCACTGAAGGTGGTTCCATTTTTTTATGCTCTAAAAGGGCTGATTAACCTGTTGTAAAACAGATGGTTCTATCACTCTCTAAGGACACAATTTTGTTGTTTTAGACAAGTACTGCACATTTTCATAATTGTTCTGTATTAGGAGAAGAAAAGGGCATTGTGGGTCTTGCGGCCAATAAGACAACTAGGAAAGGGTTAGTCAGCTGTCAGAGGTTGCTGCACGCCAGTATCCTGCTGTGAGCATCAGTGACTTCACCAGTAAGAGTTGTTCTGACAGTACACTACCTTTTATGCCTTTGGCCATGTGTTGTCAGTTAGAGTTTTTCTGAACTGGAATAATACTTGAACTCTACTGCAGAGACTTAAATAATTTTATTTCAAATAAAAGAAAAAAAGCCTAGTTTATATTTCCTCTTTAAAAAGTGTTACATTTGATAATGGTGAGTGGCAAATAACAAATATGAGTGTTGGGTTTTTTCCAGCAGTGATACATATTTCTTACACTAAAAGCTAGAAAACTATTTTTTTTAAATCTGAGACCTCAGAAACAACTTCTGTTGACATGGAATAAGAATAAAATAGGGCCTGATTCTATGTGGATCCTTATGCCATCTTTCACAGCTGTGTGCACATTTTCCTAACACTGTCACCTACATGTGCAGGTTTTGGTGCTTGCAAATTTGCTTGTGCATAAACATGGTCCGAGGGTTTGAAAATCTGAACCATAAGTTCTTTTCCCCTCTCCTCTCAGATGTTGCAGTTCAAGCAACCACTATTCCTGTTTCCTGTGTCCCAATCAGTGTCTCAGTTTAAATATTTTTCATCAAGTCTACTCTTAAGCTTGTGGGTTGGAGTATGTAGAGAACAGTTTTGAGAGTCAGGTGTGTTTTTCCAAAGCCTCTCAAGCTATAACAAAGCCTCCATGATAGAGCCAATGTATTTATATAAAATAAGTGGGGATTTTTTTCTGGAGGAGATCCATCTGGAGGCCTTTGAAGGCTGCTGATAAGATGAGAGAGAGGCTAAGCCTGGCCTGTAAAAACACCACTTTAGAAATCTCTTCTTCTGCTGTTAGGTTCTGATAGGGGGGGAAAAAAGTGGAGTGGTATTTGTCAACGTGTCATTGAATTCTCAGTTTGTTTTACACTTCACTTAGATCTCCTCGCCTCATTCTTTCCAATGAAGTTTACTGTCTGCCTGTGCAACCAGCCATCTGGGCTTAGGGGATTTTGGCCATGGTCCTGCCTCTTTAGCCTTCTCCAGTTCCCGTTGGATGCTCTGCGCTCTAGCATTGTACGGAAGGCCCTGCATTTTCATGCCCATGAATGCAAGTGCTGAAATTCTGTTTGGCTTCTTGTACTGTTTGAGCAAGAGGGAAAGGCTCCTTTTGCCCTCTATGTAAGGGGTAAGGCTGAATCTGGTTCTAAATTAACCTGTAGCAATTTTAAAAGAACTTGGGAGTTTTATATCCTAGTCACTTGAAGATGTCTTGTGGATGTTCAGCCACATCTCTGATTAGGAATTCTTTTTCTGGGGGTGACACCAAAGGCTGTGCAGAAGAGTTGAGCCAGAACCTCTGCAGATCAAAAGCTCCAACTTAAACCTCTGTGAAATCAAGAGGAAATGGCTTCTGCTGAACAGGGCTGATGTTTCTGACTTCTTTGGACAAGCTCAGTCTGGGGTAATATCATGCAACGTTTGTCATTATTTCCTCTCCTGATTTCCTCTCCTCTGCAGCTGTCCAAAGGAAGCAGCTAGAAGTTGACAGACATAATGAAGAATAAAAATTGTCGTTATCCAGCTGGAGTAAAACCAGTTTGAAAAAACTTTTACACACAGTTTAGATTGAAAATGAAATACTAGGAACATAATCCATGCTAACTAGTAGTTTATGGATTAAATTGGAACTCCAACCTTACTTATTTAAAATGTATTAAAGCCTGGTTTACACCTAAACCTTGTATTGATGCAACTATTTTGTTCAAGGTTATAATTTTTTTCTTACCCTAATAGTGAAACCATCATTTGCCCAAATGTAGATATAGTTAGCTCAGTGTAAAGGAATGGATACTAGTATAGTTATTGCCCTTCCCATATGGTGATAGCTTGTATGAAGCAACTTGAATTACACCACCATAGTTAAAAGTGATGCAGCTTTTTAGTGAGGTTAAGGCCTATTAATTTAGCTGAAATAGCCCCACTACACTGGATACTGTGTTTTATGGTGTGTATGTTATAGATATTTGCCAGGAGGTAGTGTGGGGTTGCCAGGTAACACTGCTGTACTTGCAGTTAAAAATCTTCCACATTGTTCCTTCATAAATACCTATTGAAAACACAGGGTGTGTCTACAAAGCAAAACAGAGGAATGTTTGTGGAATGTGTTAGCTTACCTGTGTTAATTTTGATGTAGCTGGCATAGATACCAGTAGCAGTAGAAATACAATGGCAAAAGCTTTAGCAAGAGCCAGCCACCAAAGTATGTACACAAGGTCCATCGTATCTTCTGGTTGTTAGAAAGCAAAGCAGCAGGATGGGGATTGGGGATTGAAATGACTGTTGTTACCTGGTAGCTTCATTTTGCATATTAATTTAGCTGTGTAGATATCCCTACAGATGTAGCACTTTGTAGGGAAGTCTACGCAGCTGTCTACACAGCTGCTGTTCATGTGCTTGTCATAGGTTTCTTGAATGGTGTAGCAGGGATGATTCTGTCTTGGGCAGGGGGTCGGTCTACATCAGTGGGGACCAACCTTTTTGGCGGGTGTGCTACATGTTAACCCTGCACCTCTTCTGAGTGCCATTTCAATCCCCATCCTGCTGCTTTGCTTTCTGCTTCCTACTTTGTGCTCCTTGCCCAGTCTCCTGCTCTGCTTTCTGCTCCCTTCCTGATCTGCTGCTCTGCTGCCTGCCCGCTTGCTTCCTGATCTGCTGCATACCACACACGCAGAGTCTGCCTGTGCCACTTTTGGCATTCATGGCACAGGTTGGCCATTCCTGATCTAAACGATCCTGAGGACCCTTCCAGCCTTGCTTGTCTATGTTTCTCTGTGAACTAAGCAAGAACTTAATTGTCATAAATTAGCATATAAATCAGCATAGCTCTGCTTGTAGTTACTGCCTTAGTCTAGACTGACTGGTAATTTGGCCTATTACAATAGACTTTCACTTGTCAGGCCTTCACAAATTTTTCCTAGTATTTAGCCCACACAGGGTGTATCTACATGTGATATTAGTGCAATGCAGTAAAGTCTGGTACAGTTCGTGCCAGAGTTTATTGCTTCTGGGCACCCCATTTACACATGCCCCTGGGACTGCAGCACATTGAGCCAGGTTGGAGCAGCCTCAGCTGGCTGGAGGTGCAGGGGGTCAGCCTGCCAGCCAGGGCTGCTCCCCATTGGTTCAACATGCTGCAGAGGAGCTGAGGTATGAGGGTGCTCCAGTGCAGGGCTAACCGGCAGACAGCTCTCACACTAAAGCACCCTTGTGCCCCAGCCAGCCCCGTCAGTGTTTATATGTGTGTTGCAGCACATAAAATAATGCTGCTGTAGAATAGTGCTTGTTTTTACAAGTACTATTCCACAGCAGTACTGTTAGTTTCTTATGGCCTAATAGGGCCGAACGTGTAGATGCTGAGACTTTACTTCGGAGCTAAGAAGAGTGACTTGAAACCCTCTGGGATAGAATACAGGGAGAACATGGTGAAGAGGATATAACTGTAGGAGTCTATTACAGACCTCCTAACCAGGAGGAAAAGCTCAACCACAAATTCTCTAGGGAACAGAAGCTGCACGCTCTCGATGCATGGCTGTCATGGGTGATTTCATTTGCCCTGACATCTCATGGGAGGAGCATTCAGCCAAATCTGATTAGTCGCGCAGCTTCCTCACCTGCACTGATGAACTCTATCTGACTCAAGAAGTCCACGGGCTGACACGAGGTGAGGCACTGCTAGATCTGGTTCTGGTCAAAGGGGATGATCTAGTGAGCAACTTGAGGATTGAAGGGAAGGTCAGTGATAGTAATCACGAATTGATCACCTTCCTTATTCATTGCAAAGCTGGCAAATCAGTCAGCAATGCAGAAATCCTCAACTTTAGGAAAGCTGACTTTTACAAGCTTAGGAGGTTGGTTGTCGAGGCCCTGATGGATCTTGATCTGACAGGAAAGGGTGTCCAAGAAGAGTGGTCACTCCTTAAGGACGCAATCCTAAAAGCATAAGGGAAGTCCATTCCAGCCTGCAGAAAAGCTAGTAAAAGGGTTGAGAACCCCCCTTGGCTAAATAGGGAACTCATGGACCTTCTCAATCTTAAAAGAAAAGCCTATAAGGGATGGAAGATGGGAAATACCTCTAAGGAGGATTATGCATCACTGGCCTACACCTGTATGGAGCAAACCAGAAAAGCTAGGGCCGATATTGAGCTCAGGCTGGGTACAGGAATCAAGGACAATGAAAAATCCTCCTTCAGATACATAGGAAGTCAAAATAAAAATAAGGGCAACTTTGGACCCCTCCTAAATCAAATGGGGCAACTGACAACCGACACCCAGAAAAAAGCTAATCTCTTCAGTGATTACTTTGCATCAGTTTTCCACCAGCCCAAGGGGGTCATCCTGCCTGAAAGGACACAGAATTATGCAGGTATGGGTGACCATATGCCTACATTTAGTGAAGACCTTGTGGGAGAACACCTTGAGAGACTGGATATCCATAGGTCAGCAGGCCCTGATGGAATGCACCCAGGAGTGCTAAAAGAGTTGGCTGACATCATAGCTCAACCATTGGTGCAGCTATTTGAGAACTCATGGCATTCAGGAGAGGTTCCTGAAGACTGGAAGAGGGCCAATGTGGTGCCTATCTTTAAGAAGGGAAGGAAGGAAGAACCCAGGAGCTACAGGCCAATCAGTTTGACCTCAACACCTGGTAAGATCTTGGAAAAAAATATCAAAGAATTAATCAACAACAGACTGACAAAGGCACCATTCAGAGAGACAGCCAACACGGTTTTGTTTCAGGTAGGTCATGCCTGACAACCTTATCTTCTTCTATGACCAGGTGACACATCACCTGAACTGGGGGGCAGGGGGAGGTTAATGTAATTTACTTGGATTTCAAAAAAGCCTTTGACTTGGTCTCTCATGATGTCCTCATGGAAAAACTGGGGAACTGCGGCCTTGACAACCTTACAGTCTGATGGCTCAGGAACTGGCTCTGTGGTCAGACCCAGAGAGTGATTGTTGATGGAACTGAGTCAGCATGGCATACGGTGACCAGTGGCATCCCTCAGGGTTCAGTACTCAGACTGGTACTCTTTAATATATTCATTAACAACCTGGATTTGGGTGTCAGAAACAAACCGGTTAAATTTGTGGATGACACTGGAGGATAGGCTGGGGATCCAGGCTGACCGGGATAGGATCACAAGGTAAGCAGATACAAACCTGATGACCTTCAACATAGGTGCTCCGCCTCAAGAAGAAAAACTCACATCATACCTATAGGCTTGGCAGTGCTGCACTCACTAGCACTACAACTGAAAGAGACTTGGGGGTCATGATTGACCACAAGATGAATATGAGTTACCTATGAGATGCTGTAGTCAGCAAAGCAAATAAAACTCTGGCTTGCATCTACCAATGCATCTCAAACAAGACCCATGATGTCATTCTCCCACTTTATTTGGCCTTGGTGAGGCTGCAGCTGGAGTACTGCATCCAACTCTGGGCTCCACACTTTAAAAAGGACGTGGAGACTCTCAAGAGAGTCCAGAGAAGAGCCACATGCATGATAAAAGGTCAAGAGAGTAGGCCATATGAGGGGAGGCAAGGGACTCTTCAGCTTGGAAAAGCATAGGCTGACTTGCCACTTGGTGGCAGCCTATCAGGGGTGTACGTCAGGACCTGGGAGAATGTCTTTTCACCAGGGCTCCCCTAGGGAAAACAAGGTCTAATGGTCACAAACTGTTGGAAGACCATTTTAGACTGGACATAAGGAAGAATTTCTTTACCATTTGAGTCTTCAGAGTCTGGAATAGACTCCCCCCTGAAGTGGTGCAAGCACCTAACTCTGGACACATTCAAGATGCATTTGGATGATTATCTTGCTGGGGTCCTCTGACCCCAGCTGACTTCCTACCCTTAAGCAGGGGACTGGACCAGATGATCTCGTGAGGTCCCTTCCACCCCTAATGTCTATGAAATCTAATTAGTCAGCTCTGCAGTAAACATCTTATGTAGCCATGCCCAATGCCTTCTAAGATAACTTCTGAGTAAAAGGTGCAGGGCACCAGCACACAGGCTTATGCATCGCTTAAACATTCAAAATGAACTTTATGCTCAGGGTATAGCCCAAGCACACTTCATAGAGAAGTAAGGCTGGAAGGGACCTCAAGAGATCACATAGTCCAACCTGCTTCTTCTTACATTTTATAGATCCCCTAATCCACATTCTCACTGGATTATATAATTCAGTATGTCAGAGCCATTGCCAGCCATGTCAGACCAGAGTTAAGGTTGCCTCTGCCTTTCCATTACAACTGTTTGTGTGGAATTTATAATCTAGCTGTAAAAATGTATTTATACAAATAATCTTGAAACATTAGTTTTTAGTTCATTTTTAATAAGTGATTTTCAATTTTTTTTTACAGGAAAATATTTAATAAATGCTGCATCTTGGATTCTTCAAATAACAAGTTTGGATCAAGGTAATCAGTGGGTGCATCTACATGTGCACTTTACTGCAGGATAGACTAATTAGCTCTGCAGTAAAGTGACACAGTCTACATGTGTGCTGGTATTAGGGCCCAGTAAACTAATTAACCCCGCCATAGGATAGTATTGTCAGCAGAGTACTTTACTGCGCTGAAACACACGTGTAGATGGTGACCAAGGGTGTAAATTATGCCCAGTCAGCCCAGCCGGTTGGGGACCTGCTCTACCCTGGCTCAAATTGCTGCTGTACCAGACACACGTGTAGATGCTGTGTCCAGGAGCAATTTACTCCAGCACTAACTGCTCCAGACTTTATTGCTTTTCATTAATTTCACATGTAGATGCACCCTACATGTAGCTGTTAGTAGTTGACTTGGAATAGATCTTTTTCTTTTAGAGCCCTAAAAAATTCAGATTGCCTGTTTCATCTCCTTGCTCTGTCCTGATGATACTGCAACCAATTCTAAACCTTGCCGGAGCCTAATATTTTTAAACTTTTGAGCATTCCTTGTCTAAAGCCAGAAAATCCCTTTCTGTCACTGAAGACAAGAATTAATCAAGATTCAAGAAGGGATTGATATTTTTATAGATATCAGGAATATCTAGAGTTACAACGAGCTAAATTTTGGAAGGGATAGCAAGCCTGCTTCAGTGCTAAGCCAATCTCCATTAGAGATCAGAATAAGAACTAACGTGCACTGTGGGGTCTTTCTAGCTAAGTCTCAAACATCTGGCATTGGCCACCATCAGAGGCCGGATGCCAGACTAGATGGCCCTGGGGTCTCATCCAATATGGCAATACCTGTGTTTCTAATGCTTAAGGCAGCAGGAAAGGGAAAATCAAATACCCAATTTAAGCAGTGTACACTGTAACCAGCCATTATGGTGTTAGATGCCTTTAACTGCGAATAGTAGAAGTGGTAGTAATATCCTCTAGGCTATACAATAATAGTTTTTCAAAGATATCTTTACAAATACATGCCTAATGGTAAAACAAGCAAACAAAAAGCCACGTGCATGTGCAGTAACTGACCCCTCATAGGCTGGCTGCTGCTTCAAGAGCATTCTGTGGGGGTGACCCCCTCTCAAATGAAATTCTGTTATGTGCTGATAACCCCTTTGCCCACTGTTGTTGATGTATCTAGTGCATAACCCTAATGTTAGGATCTGATCCTTCAGACATTTCTCATGTTATGTGGAAACCCACATTAAAGTCTGCAAACTGGAACATAGCAACCCAAAATTGCCCCTTTGACTACTTCTTTTTCACATCTGTCCAAACTGTCTCTCTTGTGCCAGTCAGAATATTTATACTGTGTGTTCCTGTTGGTGGGTTCAGTACGGTATCATTCTAGTTTCATTCCTGTTATGTGCTGAATATCCCTTCTTTCAAGAGCTGTGCTCCAAATTCTCTGCCATTCTCCTGATCCAATTATTTCCCCAACTCATCAATATCATTCTTATCTTTGAAATCTACAAAACATCTCATACTTTTAACAAGTAGGTACAATAAATTATATTGGGATTTAGGTAACCTGATTTTAAATCCCATATCACAGTTTTTTTAAGGAAGGAAAAGAAGGCAAGTAATATATCATACTAGCGTCCATTCTAAATAAAGAGGTAAAAATCAAAGCCTCTGCCTGTGAATGATGGGCAGTGATTTAACTGCCAGTGATTCTCCCAGCAACTGACACAAAGGAATCTCTGAGTCTCACAGTTGAGGCAGCAAGCTCAGTGTCAGCACTTGCCTAGGGAATAGAAGAAAACATCACTTTGTCTCTGCTTTCGCTGCTTAAACACACACATCACTCGCTAGTAACCATTTACTGTGCTGTCAAAATTGTTTCAAGAAAGATTTATTTGTGATTAATGGTAAAATGTATATTAAAAGGTGAACTTCCACCAACTTATTTTCTTTTAAAGATGTTTTGAGTGCAGTCTTCATTTCCATGCTATAGATGTGCCTGTTGATCCTAGTAAAATAATAGCTTGCAGTGCATTCAACTTACTTTTGGAGCACTTTCTCTGAATAGTGCATAAGGTAGCATTGGACTCTTTTCCTTTACCAGAAGTGACCGCACAAACATGCACAGAACATGATTCATGACATTTCTTTCGGAATTGTCCAGTGGGTAATTGCATTACAGAAACCAGAGAAACAGATGTAGACCCTAAACCCTGGCTGTAAATTTTTGTTTTATGATTATAGGTTTCAAATGTGCTATGTCACACTGACAAATATACAGTAACACTGAAGGAAATAGATTTTTTACTTGAACTTTTGCTTTTTATTTCACTTGTGACTAAGAATATGTTTATTGTAAAGTTTCTGCTACCACAGGCTGAGAAAAAACAGATCAAAGTTGGGGTATGAAATCAGAAGTTTTTTTTGATGGTCTAATGAGAAGACTTTGCAGAGCTCTTTTCCACTTGAATGTGTAGAAGAATGTGATAAGAGTTTTAAAATATGTGTCAATAACTGACGCTTCATTACATTTGAATTAACTGAGTTAGAAATATACATTGATGGGATAATACATTATTATAGTTAGGACCAGTCCTATAGAGTGTGTATGTCTGTGGGTGTTAATACTAATTTCTTGCAAAAATACGTTTTTGAATGTAGCTTTTTTGGTCTTATGTTTAAAAGAAAGAGAGCATACAATTTACAGAGAAGCAAGACCTTGGAAGAGATAACTAAACTAATTAACTCATTATAGAAATTAGAAGAAGTAGAATAGAAGTGAACTGTTAGATTATTTGAAGAATTTGTTAATTACATGTGGATTCAGTAATAACTGTAAGCATTATCACAACTATAATTCATAATAAAACATAATGAACAAGCTGGCTCATTTAGCTATAGTATGAAAAAGCTATCTTATTCAATTCATATGCAGTTAAGCATGATTTACTGACACACATTTTCAGAAGTTGCCAATGACTTATCTGCATTTAAAAGTACTGCAAATAGGCTTTAAATTAAATTGATTTGATAAAAACTGTTATAAAATAAACATAACAATATTTTTTGTGAACACTATTTTATCCCCTGTAATTCCTCAAGGTAATTTATATTTTTTCTTGGTTTAATGTTCCATGTACCCTAGAGCCCTGGACTGTAGAGTCCTGTTCCGTCCCAATTTGGGAACTGGCAGAAGATGCATTTTGTATAAATCTTTCTAGACACCTTAATCATGATGCATTTGACATCCCTAACATTTCTTGTAGGCTCATCTTAAGAACGTACATTTTATTTCACTGGAAAATAGCATCTTTTAAAGAGTCTTTGTTGTCCAAGTCAAAAAAAAGAGAAAAGAGTAAAAGAATCCTTAGCAACACGATAAAATCAGGTTTCAGTCAAAGGTGTACCATTTCTTTTACTCCCACCTTTTAATAGTGAGACAAGTGCTTGATCTGCTGAAATTTGTTTTAATGTACCTAAACAAACAGATCTCTTACTTGAGTAACCATGACTCGTATATACTTTTCACATGGCAATATAAGTGCCACTTAGAAACTTGGTTGGAGCAGTTTCAACATAGGGTAGGAGTGACAGACTAAAAGCCCTTGGATGCCAGTGTTAAATTCCAGCTCTATAGTTCTTCTACCAAGATGGGAGATGGAAGGAGATTGTGCCTACTGTGGAGGCAGATAAGTCTCTTCTTTCTGAGAGGCAAAAAACCTAAACCATTAAGAAAAGCTTTTGTTTTTATCTCTTCAAAAGGATTTTGCTTCCAGATTACAATAGGCCTTTTTATTGGGTTGTTTGTTTTCAAGTATGGATATATCAGTTTCAGGGGACAAAGGTTTTTTTTTTCTTAACTTCTTGAATCTTTGCAGAAAGTTTTGTTAATACAGTCTACAGGCATTGTCACCAAGCTTTTAATGCATCAAAGGATTTTCTGCAGAGAAAGAACATCACATCCATTAGGCAAGTTGGGCAGGTCCCAGAGTGAATCTCTTGTCAGTATTTCTTTCAGTTTTCCCATAAGAGCCTTTTCCATACACAGGATTCCCAGCTGCACCAGACTGACAATGACATTTACAAAAGTATCTGCTGTTTTGGGGTGCTTAACAAGCAGGGTCCAGTTTTCAGAAATGTTGACTCACCAACAAAATCTACTTAAAGAGGAAAAGAGTTTCTAAGACACGAAAGGAAGTAAAGTGCCCATCTCAATGGAAGTTAAACTCCTAGCTTCCTTTTGTGCCTGTGAAAATTTAACCCAGGAGCAAGACAAGCTGTAAATGCTCAGACAAAGTTGCTCAAGTCAGGGTTTAAAACTGAAGCTACTTTTGAAATAATTTTAATGGGAGGTAGCGGGTAGGGTGGGCAGGAATGATTCAGAACATGGTAATGTATTTTATTTTCCCATTATTCACATACCTATAGGAATCCATGCAAGTAAAAATCAGATGGAATTCATACCCATAAGCAAGATTGTATAGAGAGCAGGTTATTTATATAAAACAGTGAGAGTAGCACCAAAATATCAATGAGATGGCTGTGCCTAGCACTTTTGTTAATGATGATCTAATCAGGTAAAGTGAGCTGAGGGGACCAGAGGTTTCTGGCCAGAGAGCTGGCAAGGCGCTGTGCCCAATGTATAACTTTAGGCTGTAAGAAAATGTTCTGTTTGCTTGAGAATTTAGGAGTAGGGGCTGTTTATCAGTGGCTGGCTGATCCTCATGATGCCTGAAGGAGAAACCGAGGATCCAAAAATAACAACAGAATAGAGAGGGACACATCCTGTCCTCCTCTGTCATCCCGAGATGGTCCCACAGCAGCAATACTGAGGCAGAAGAAACTTATTTCCACATTGGACCTTCTTTTCACAATGTGCAAGGAGCAGGTGCGCGAAAGGATCTGCTACTTCCTGGACTTACTTTTGGTGCCCCATTAGATTGGTCTCCTCTGGGGGAGCAGGGGTCCTTGGATCTGTCAAAGCTGTGGTGGCCCCATAGTAGCCTGGTGGGGGGTGGACTCCTGTCACTCCCCAGTGAGCAGAGCAGCACACAACTCAGAACCTAGGTTGTGCTTACTTGCCTGGGATTTGCATCATACTGAATATTCACCCTTCTGTATTTAAGTAGGGTTACCATACGTCTGGGTTTTCCCAGACATGTCTTCTTTTTGGGTCCTTCCATCTCTGTCCAGGTGGTTTTTTAAAATATCAGCAAATGTCTGGGATTTTGCTTTGCCTCTGTTTTCCTTGTACTTCCTGGCTTGCCCCAGCAAGAAGCTGCTTGGGGCTGGAGGGAGCAGGGGAGGGGCATCATGTGTGTCTGCTTACAAGCCCCAGCAGGGGAAGGGCTAGGGGGTCCTTCAGGGGTCAAGTCAGGAGCGAGGGGCACCGGAAGGGCTGGTGGCGGGAGGGGAGGAGAAAGGGGATGTGGGTCAGGAGTGACCGGAAGGGCATCAGCAGAGGTGGGGGCAGGCTGAAGGTTGGGAGTAAGGGGTACCAACATGGTCGGGGGGGTGGGGTACTGTGGGTTGGGAGTGAGAGACAGCAGCGGGGCTAGGGGGCTGTGGTTTGGGGATGAGGAGCAGGGGCAGGGCATGGGCATATCACTGGCCCTCACAATCATATTACCCCTCCCACCAGGTATCCTCTTTTTTTAAACTAGAAATATGGTAACCTTAGTTTAAGCATCTCTGCCCCTCCCACATCCTGCCTCCACTCCTCTCAAGTCACCAGGGTGCATTTCAGTGCAGATGTTGAGATTTGCTGAGACCTATATGTATCCGCAGTCCTGGGTCATATTCTGCATCTCACAGAATCAGTCCCCCCATGTGGAAGCTTCTCTGTTCTGGTGAAGACCCCCCTCCCCCCGCATCTCTGCATGTCTTTTAGTAGCACATAGCACCCTGCAGAATTGAACTCATGGTGAATTAGGTGCAAAGTTTCTTTACACTGAAGTTTGGAGAGGTGGTGGAGGTTGTGGGGGAGGGTGTTGTTCAGTGTACAAAGCACTCTTTCCTCACCTAGCTATGGGCCCATGAGGATTCTTAATGTAACACTTGTTTGGGTTGGTTTAGAGATGCGTGTTCCTGCTCTGAGCATGGGGTGGGACTAGATGACCTCCTGAGATCCCTCCCAGCCTTATTTTTCTATGATGGATGTTCTATCTCCAGCCTGGCAGGGATTCCCTATTACTTATACCAGCCAAACAATTAACCTGGGATTAAACAGAGCTGCATTTTTTGTGTGTGATGGTTCTCAGTACTTATCATCTGCCCAAACTGAGAAGTTGCAGGGAAGTTGCTATCTATCAGCAGCTGTGTCATGGTGCTGTAGTGAATAGGATCCCCAGGGGGAGAGAGGGGGGCAGAAAATTTTGGAAATCAAATAGAAAATTTAAAATAATCCACATACCTATAAAAAGCTGATGCACACGAAAAAGGGGTGCTGTGCACACATCACCCAGAAGCAGCCTTTGTGCCATGTCATCTCTACCTTTGCTTTTATTTAATCTTACTTATTTAAAGGTAAATAAAAAAAATCCAAAGACTACAGCTAGTAGTTGCCTGCTTCTCTGCCTGTCTGCTTTTGCAGGGCTGCTGGGAGTTTTTAAGCTGTGTGAGAATCCTGGGAGTTGGTGATGTCAGACTGGTTGGGTCATTTGAAGGTTAGCAGCCTGGGAAGGGTTCATAGAAAGTTCACTCGCATATATTAGGCAATTCAATCTTTCATTCTGTGTGACACAAGTAGTAGGAAGTGAGCTGTTCAGAGGCAGAAGGATCTATTCATTCCTGAGGGGGATCCTGAGTTCCTATCAAAGCAGTTTCATTCCTGGGACTTGGGTGAAATGTGTGAGGTGCAAAAGATTGTATATTCGGCAGAAGCCTAAGATGCAGGACTGATTCTGAAGGATTTCTGCAAAAAAATGACTGGAACTGAAACTTGGAGGGCAGCTTGGTTCCCCCTGTCTTGCTGGATTGGCTGAGCAGCCTGGAAAATGGTAAATGATCATTTGGATCAATTACAGGCTTTTAGCTGTGTTGTCTGTCATAATTCATGATTCTGGTCTGGGAAAAAGACCAACAGCCTACGTGCCAAAAAAGGGGCAGAGTTTGATGGAGTTGGGTATACTTTTATATGCCATTTTCCTCCACACCTAGAGAAAAACACTTTTGCAGGCATTCTGTAGAGGGGGAATCATGTTTGACTGTATGGATGTGCTAGCAGTGAGTCCTGGTCAAATGCTGGATTTCTACACTGCGAGTCCGTCTTCCTGCATGCTCCAGGAGAAGGCTCTGAAAGCATGCTTCAGTGGATTGGCACAAACAGAGTGGCAACACCGGCACAGTGCTCAATGTAGGTCCCATTCTTATTTTTTCTAGTTCAAAAATATCTATATAGATATCTATATTTGCATGCATTACAATCCTTTTGATTAGGTTCAGTGGGAAAAGGGGGGCTTTTGGTATGTGAAATGTGGCTGTGCAAGCATTTTTGGTGGGGAAGAAGGTTGTGCTTTTCCCTTTTTACGCAGTGTATCAGCGCTTAAAACAGTTTTGCAGTTAAGCAGAAACACTCATAATTATAAGAGAGTAAAGCACTTTTTAAACTCTAACCACTGAAGAAGAAATTTGCATAATATCTCTGCTGTAGTTTTTTTTTCCTGTGCCTCCCTTAATTGAATTTCCCATCACATCCGATAATCCAGTTGCATATTTTTCTCATGTGCATTTCAGCCGTGCAGCCATGCAATTAAAATGCCATTTCGTACAGTTCTTATAAAGATTTTAAACTGTATGATGTTGGTGCTGATCTCAGAATCAGGCAGTAGTTTTAGGCTTCTCTTAATGTTTCCCTCCCAAAGAAAAGGCAATATTTCTTTGTACTGACCTTTCTGCCACCTGTCTTCTTTACTTTGTTTCTATAAGAAGTTGCTGTTTTGCTAGAAAACTACTAACTGTGAACACCCCTTGTGTTTAACCATCAATTATTTCCATACCTTCAGGTTTAGTCAAAGTCTCAGACTAGCAGGAGAGGAAGCAGAGTTACTGGTAATGTAGTTTAAAAAATGTGCTATTCTGTTATCTGATCTTGACATGGTTCTTAGCAACGTAGACGGTAAACAGTGGCAGTGTTTTAACACCATAGTTTCAAGTTTGAGAAATGACAAGAAGTACCAGAAAGCATCACCTTATACTCTGCATAAAAGAGCTAGCAGGATGCTCCACTGCTCTGATGTTGATTTAGATAAATTACTTAGCTATCTATCAAAATGTTTTTAGCACACTCTTTGACACTTCAGTGCAGCATTAGCTGTACAATGATTGAAATTTCTGTTTTTCAAAGAGGTCAGAGTTGCATAAGAATAAATGTAGCTTTCCTATCGGTATGGTTTATCCAAAGTGAAAAAAAAACCTGCCCCTGTATCTGGTGAATTATTTTCTTTATCACTCTCACTGAAACTTTTTCATCAGACTACTGCATCAGGATGAGTAAACCAATAAGAATAGCATTGTAAAAGCCAGTGACTACTGCCTTACAACATTATAAATATTTAATATCTTTGCATTTAAGAGAATTTGACTGGAAAAAAAATCAGCATTGTAGATTTTTCCCTGGTCATTTTCAAAACATTTCTATATTTGAGATGCTAAGATGTGAAAGAAAACCTGTCCCTTTTAGGCAATACTGTTTATTATGAAAATAGTTTAGCAACGAAACTTGAGATGTTACAATGAAAATATGTTTTCTTTTTACTGTGATTAAAACTTTAACATGAGTTTAACTATATGGTACTTAAAAGGGGCTTTTCATCTAAGCAACTTTCCTTCATTAGTATACAAATTCCATAATATAATAACTTGCACAGGAAAAATACAGTTTAGTCAGTTTCTGATCCTTTTTAAATATAGGATTTTTTAGGTGAAACTTTGCTTGTATGCACTTTCCCATGCTTTGTTGCTAACTAGAAACATGCTTCTTAAAAAATGAAAAATGTTGTGCTTGTTCTTGGACAAGTTAAACATAGGATTACCCTTATCAGAATGGAACTAGTGGTAAATATGTTATTTGCCTAGGGCCTGAGATAAGAGACAAGTGTTGATAACAGTAAAGTTGAACTAATCGAAAAAACTCATATTAACAAGAGTAAATAAAGAAATACGGAAAAGTGCCTTCAGGAATTGAGTCTCGTAATTTTGTAGGTAATACAATTAAACTTTACTGCAGGGCAACTTAAAATCAGGCTGAACCTGAATTATAATTTGATTGGCTGTAATTCAAACTGTGAATATTAACAACATATAGAGCAAAGCCGTTTACTTTTTCACTTTCTAAATAGTTTTCAGTTTAATTTATGTAGCTAACTCATTTTTTTCAATTTTGAAAAAATGAGTAAGCACTGTAACCGTGTGTCTGTGTAAATGAACACAGTTTAAAATAATGAAATTTTGTTGGCATATTAATCACTTTATCTCATACCTCATGTAGGTGGTGACAAAGAACAGATTTTTGTTACACAGGGCAGAATAACTTAAAATTTGCTCCAATGCCATAAATAACAGTGTTTAATTTTAACCACAGGTATTTCCCAGTTCACTTTCCTATTTAGACCTCTGTGGTTTAGTGTACAGTAATCATAGCTAAGATTCAAAAGTCTTAGGCACTTGGTAGGTAGTGGGTCTCGGGGTGAGGGGGCTGTGTGTGGGTTTGTTTTGTTTAAATTTGTTTTAGCTCAGCCACATAAATGATACACCTGCAGCAATTGATTTAGGCTTTGCACATTCTTCTCTGATAGAGATGGGGAGTCTGGAATAACAATTAAATTGATGTTAAGGGAATACTGCATGCATACTGGAGACTCAGAGCAGCCCAGTAACAATCCTGAACAGCATTAATGCTTCTACTAAGATTCTGGTATAATGGATCATTGCTGCAGTGAATTCAGAATACTGTCTCCAACTTCAGCCCATCAATCCCATTCCAGTTCATTGTGCAAAATGCAATCCTGTGATTTTATGAATTTTCCTAGACTATGGAGACTGCAAGCTGAAATGGAAGGTAGGATACAGTTCAAATGTAACTGCACTTTATGCATTTCTGATTCAGTTAGTCTATAAGGTGCATCTCTACCCTGCCTTCTGCCTGAATTCAGACTAACATGGCTAACTACATCTCTTTTATTTTTCCCTTTGGTCTCTCACAACTGGGCGGATTTGTAGCCCAGTCTTGAACTTTACATTATGTGATATAAACTGTGTGTGTGCATACATGTATATGTATTTCATGTGGAATTAATTACTGTTATGGATGTTAATACTGCTATTAAAGAGAAGAAATAGTTCACTTACGAAAGAAGTAATGGACTCAAAGAACAGGACTAAAACGGACTGACGTTTTAAATGCAACTTGTAAACACTATTAACTCTTGCGTAATTTGGTTCAGTAGATTTGAAAAAAAGGAGGCTGAAGTTAAGATAACAAGGATACCTGATTTATATTTTTAAACAGGATATAATTTCTTCTTCCTTGTTGCATAGCTGCTACCTCCTAAAAATGAATAGGGATTGAGTAATGTCCATTGCAATGTAAGTCAGGATACAAGAGAAAGCCAGATGTGAGGAATAATAGATTTACTTCTGTCCTAGAAATTCCTTTATAAATGTGTGCGTATAATTTCTTTAACAGGAATCCTAAATAAGGTGGCCCACAAACTGGAATAATCTGAATATTCATGTAAGGCAGGGTTTCAGGAAGTAACATCCCTTTGAAAAATATAGCATATTTTTCACCATTTACAAAAATAAATTTGATATAGCTCAAAGGTATGAGTGTCCTTGAAATCAGTATATACAGTTGGTGTAAGCCAAGTAGTATATAGTCCTTAATCAAGAAAAAGTCCAAATGGGCTTTGGTGGGAGATTGGCTGGATAAGACCTGGTGAATGACAGCCTTTGGAAATCTTATTAAAAACAAAACCCAGAAGGCTGAATTTTGCTTCTAAATTCTAGGTTTCTTTTAACGTGTAGACTGAGGAGGTTCTTGTTCTCTGGAGGCTCTGGGAGTCCTAGAAAACATCTGTGTCCAACCAAAAACTGCGCTCTATTTTCTTTCATTTTTCTGAATTGATAAACAAACATTTTGAAGTGCAGGACTTGAAATCTGCATTCCAGAGTATCAAATGGCTGCAGGTGTGTTTGGTAAGTCACATGTTCGTGTCACGGAAGGTAAGATCTATTCAAAACAAGTTATTTTCTTTCAAGTTTGTTATAAATTGTACTGCTAGATGATTAGGAAGGAGTTGTTGAAAGTTGCATACTTTACTTAAAATATCTGTGCTTGATCTCCTGAAGTGTAGCCAATAAAAAAAACAGCCAGTGAAAACACAGTAAAATGTACTGAAATCTGTCATGGCTTTCTGCGACTATCACTATTTGGGTCAAAATAAATTTCTTCTGAGGCTCTGCATTATGCTGCCTTCTTTGCCTTCTCTTTAAAAGGCATGACATGAGTATTTTTTTAACAAATGAATTGAAACTAGAGAGCTAATTCTGTATTTTAGTGTCTGATGCATTCAGTCCGGGGCCTGCAAACCATAATGGAAGCACACCACTGTTAGACCCTCTTGCAGGTGCAAAGTATCAGAGGCACCAAATGCTAGTGCTAATGTAAAACCGGTTTGCAATTGAAGTGATGGCCATTACGCAGAAAGGACTGTGTGGCAGAGCTGAATCTCTACCTAGAAGACTATATTTATATTGAAGTTAGGAGGACAGGGGGAAATTCCCTTTTAGACATTAAAGTTAGTCATCCTTACGTTTACTGACATCCCCACTTACCTCTTTGTGAGTACACTTTACAGAAGCCATGTTCCTTACCCATGTATGTCTTTTTCCTGCACTCCTACCCTCCAGCCAACCACAGCTAAGGGGCTTTACACTTGGTTACGCCAGTAATGAAATGCACCAGGCTGCAAATTACACTTCCATCTCACTTACATGCCCCAAGTGCCTATTTTGTTCACCTAAATTATACACCACCCTTTCACAGATGATGAATTGAGCCTACATTATACAGTAGGATTTTAGATCTTCTAAAAGGAATGCTTGCAGGATAATGATGGGTAGGCCTGGCTCAGTGTCTGTGTATTCTGAAACACTGTGCTGTATAATGTTTCTCTGCCTTGTGCTCTCATTGCTGTTAGACTCAGTCCTCTTGAAAACTCAAAGAATAGAACTGTGATGAGTTTCTGAATCCATTTCCTTGACCTCAGACATCTCTTTCTCTTTCCCAATTCCTGTCTGGAAAAAGGAAATCAGGAATTGGCCTCAGCAACAGAACTCTAAATTCAGGCTGCAATGATAAGGGTGACAATTAATTGTGATTTCAAAGGGTTTTCCAATTCTCCACTAGCTGTTGTGTAGAGCCCAATGAGAACAGATATCAGTTTATGCATAAAATGGCTAAGAAACTTTAGGAAATAGGTTTTGCCCTTTAGAAACCGAAGGCCCTGGCAGCAGTTGAAAAGGAGGGTGGAGCTGTACTTTTCCCCTTCCTGTACTTGGATATTTTTAATTATCCAAACTTTCTGGGACAGAGCAGGGCTGCCTTGTAACAAAGCCTACATAATACAGATGTCTGAACAGGCCTGCTGTCCCATGAAGGCCCCTGTACTGTGAAATCTTCATGCTGAAATTTTAATTCTGTAGAAAGATAGGTAAATCCCTAATATATATTTTAAAACAAAAGCCCAGAAAATCCCCCACTACTCCCAGTTTTATATCACTGTGTAACTGAGAAATCAGTTGCCTTCCTACCCTGTATTGAAGTCCATCCCTTCTGGGAAACAAATGGTACAGCCCGTCCTGCCAGGATATACTACCAAAGGTGTAAGCCTGGGAACCACAACACTATGACTGAGTTTTGCCCTGTGCTCATGCACATAGGCTAGGGACAGACATTCAAAAAGCCTGAGTCTGAATTGATTCAATATTTGCACGTTAGTCTAACCTGCCTGGATTGAACTGATTTGCAAGTGAATAGACATTCACTGTCGATTCTCGAAACTCAGGCAGACGCCTGTAGTGGTTCAGGCTAGAAGCTGGGGGGCGCTAGAGCAGCCCTCTCTTCTCTTCTGCAGTGGCCAAGAAAAGCTGAGCTGAGGTGGGGAGAGTGTGGCTAAGCTCTTCCCTAGACAGACAGTTCTGCCTCTGGGCAGCGCTCCCTGCCAGCTGAGGCTGGAGCTGCTGCCCAGCGCCTGGACATGAGCTGATCACACAGGAGCCAGCCCTCAGCCTCCTCCTAATGGCCCCTGAAGCTCAGCCTCTGGCTGACCACCGTGCTACATGCTCCTGCAGCCCAGCCTGGCTAGGCCCCGCATGGCCGAGAGCCAAGCTGCCGCAGCCTGCGGGGACGTGTCCTGGAAGCGCTGAGCCCCACCTGCCGCCAGAGCCAGCCCAGCCCAGCACTGCTGGCAGCAGGGAAGTGGCCTGCCTGGCTTCTGCCGCAGCCTGCCAAGCTCTGATCCTGCAGTGATGCCCAGGGAGCTCCAGGGGAAGGAGGCGGGAGGCAGATCTGGTTACAGCCACAGGAATGTGCTCGTCTTTGGCTCCCGGCTCAGGCAGGGTGGGGTGGGCGGTCATCTCCCAGCCCAGCACCACTCCTCCCTGGGCCTGGCCCTAGACCCCACTTGCTGTCTTCTCCCAGCCCCAGCTCAGCTCCAGCCTCAGCATCATAGGAGATGGGGGCTGAAACGGATGTCAGGGGCGGCTAGTGCAATCCCAGCTCCAAGCAGAGCCGCCCCCAGCTCCAGTGTCCTGGGCAAGGCTCTGTGTGGGTGGGCCCCGGAGCTCTGCAAGGATACAGCTCCCAGCTTGGCACATAGCTGCCTTCCCAGGGAATATAAGTCTCTTCATGTCAGGCCGCAGCCTTCCCAGTCGCAGCCTGATGCACTTGTCTTGTGGCTCCCTGCCAGGGTAGGGCTCTCTCCCACTTTCAGGGCTTGACTGCAAGACCAAGCAGCAAAAGGGACATTCCCCAGCTGGGGCTGCACGGGGGACAGGGCTCACCTATGCCCTGGCACCAGAGGCTCAGCTAGCCTTGGGGCCACAGCTCCCAGTAACCCCCAAGGTCTTCCAGTAGCCCTGGCCCCTAACCCACTGCCTTCTCCTGCCACCAGCATGCCCCGCTCTCCACACCCGCCAGTAGCCAAGCCTCCCCTCCCCCCCGCCTCCTGGACCCAGCTGCCCAGAGTGTCAGGCAGCCACCAGCCGCTCTCTGGGACTCAGTGGTCCTGTCTTGGCCCTTGCAGCCACCTGCCCCAAGCTGCCCGGGCACACGGTTGCCTCCCACCATTCACTGGAGCTCCCGTCCCATCCCACCCCTTCCTTCACAGCTTCGTTGTCATCTCTTTTCTGTCCCATGCCAGGGGGAGGGGGAATTAAGCCCCCTGCCCCGTTTCCCTCAGACTACTGCATCTGACCACGTCCCCTGCTCCTGGAGCAGCGAGGGAGGGTGGGAAGCCTGGCAAAGGCTGCTGTGCCTCTTGGCAGGCAGACCCGGCTGCACTCCTGAGCAGGGTTTCCCACCCCACCCCCTTCTCAGCTAGTGGGAACAGTGATAGCGCTCTGGCTAGGGAGAAGAGGGGTGGAGCCAATCTTGTTGCACTGGAGTGGACAGCCCAGCCCAAGGTTGCAAAGCATGCTGGGATGCTGGGGGACTGTGATTTAACTTAAATCAGGAATGGGCCTGGGACAGAAGTTCCATAAACTGGTTTGACCCAAATCAGTTAAGTCTGATACTACATTCAGCCAGGTTTATCTTGAACCAGTTTGGGCCATTTTGAAACTGGTTTATGTGCACTGAACTTATATTCATTCTGTTATAGCTTTAAACCAGTTTCTGATCACTTAAACCGATTTATATATAACTTCTGTCCCTAGCCATAATGTCCACATCTATGCAATGTGACCCATACTGCTACTTGCCAGTGTCCAGATCCTCATAAACTAAATGGAGCAATGAAAATGCAAGGTAAAAAATGCTTAGAACTATTCCAAAATAGCAGAATAATCACTCCTGCTGTAGGCACCAATGTAGGTGGGCACAATCGAATGACTGATAGGCAAAGACAGACAAGGGACTTTCCTTTGGTGGCTGCCCTGTCAGGACAAAAGTAGTTAGCCATGTTAGCCTGAAGTCCGGTAGAAGTCAGGGCACACTTGCACTTTATAGACTTACTAAATTTGTACCTTATAGACTTGTATAGCATGAGCTTTCAGGAGCCTGAGCTCACTTCATGAGATGCTGGGAGGAAGTGACAGGACAGGTGCTCTGTTAGAAGCATTGTTCCCAACAGCCAGTCATATAACCTAGAAAGGAACCATAACTGGGTACATTTGAATAAGGGCAGTTCAGTGTTGTCTGGGGGTGTTGTGACACCATCTTGAGGTCTGGGACTGCTAATCTGACCCTTTTCCTGAAATTCAGCACAGGCTGTGATGCCTAATGTCACTTGCAAAGAAGCAATTTAGAATGCAAGAGGAGGAATGTTCCTAGGGGGAAAAAATTCCCATGTTGGAGGCATTAAAAATGTTATTTAGTACAAGAAGAAAGAGCAAAGAAGTACAGTGAGGCCATCTAAAAACAGAAAACTGAAAGTAACTTTACATTCTGCCCCTGGCAGTTTTTTGTGGATTTACAGTCACATTTTTCTGTCTCTTTAAATCATTTTCCTCTCACACTTGAAGCAGAAAAAACCCAGGCCAAGAGTAAAGGATGCTACTTGCCAAGTTTCATAGTCTGCCCCTTCAAGACTTCAAGGAGTATCCCTTATATCAGGAGCAGTTCTTTTAAAATCTTCAGATGAAGTGGCAGTTGGAAGGCAAATCCTGCAGCTGACTATAGATAGAGAGAAGGCATTATCAAATGCATTAAATAGCCTAGTAAAGAAGTTACTAATTATTTTTCTGTGCATTCTTGCAGTCATAGCAATCTTTGCTTTCACTTGCCACTGTAGTTAGTAAAACATTTTTAGCTGGAACTGAGAGTTTTATAGTGTCTCTTCAAAAACAGCTTAAGTACTGTTTATGCTTTTATTTTACCTGGCTTGACATTAAGGCTTTTAAAAGTGGTAGCCTAACGTTAGTCCTCTGAGTCTGTATTTTGCACCTTCAGTGGCCTGGTTTTCAAAATTGGAGAGCATCCAGTTATTCCCTTAGTACTTCTGAAACAAGACACTTTATTAGATGCCTAAATATGGATTTAGAAACTTAATTTTAACATTAGGATCCATTTTTTTTTAAATCTTGGGTAATCTTTCTAAAGCACACTAAAAAACAAGCCAACCACATGATTCATCTACCCAAGAAATGCAGCCATCTGGGGCAAAGTAGAGTATCCATTTAACAACTCACAGCAACAATACACAGTCCTTAAAAAAAACTAAGACTTGCTTGTTCAAAAAAGTACAAATCTTAATATCCAAATGGTGCACCTATGAAGTTTCTCTAATTGATTAATTTCTCACTTCCTTGCATTTATCCTCTCATCGGTGACTACATCTGAGGGGATTGCAAGTGTTCCATTATGGCCCACAGTTTAATACAGAACGTATTATCGGAACACATTCTTCCCTGCTGTTCACACCTGGAACTTATCACATCTATAGTCATCTTTATGATGGCTGCAGCCATTGCTTAATTTGAAAAAGTAGTTTTTAGGAAAGTATGTAATGCGTGTTGAGCTTCCTCTATTGTATTTCAGCTATTAGAAATAAGAGTGAAAAGGTATCATGTGAGCAACCAGCTCAGCACAGATCACCAGCATGGGTTCCATGGACTCCCAGGGTGTAAACCTCTGCTTCGCATGACAATTGGGCAAGGGTATCATGTGGTTTAAGAACACATGCCCACAAAGTTAATTTCTTTGCCTTTTTAGTCAGGAGTTAGGGAAAAGATCCATTATTACTAACTCTACTTTATCTTAACAGTCTGATTTAAGTTTTATAGCATCTGAAAATATTTTTGTCAAAAGAGAGAAATACCAGTTAGCAAGTCAGTATGAAGAATCCTAAGGGTGTAGAGTATTTTTCTCTTCCTGTTGAACAGAATGAGTTTTCTTTCTATGGCATATGTACATTTAATATGATAAAACTGTAGGGAATGAAAATGTATACATACAAATGGAACTTTTATAGGTTTAACTAGGTTAACGCTTAAAGCTGAATGAGTATTAATAAATATTGAGAGTGTTTTGGATCTTTACCAGGAAGGATTGTTAAAGTCCATTCCTAGTTTGGAGGGGTTTCTGTTTTATGCACTTCAATGATTTAAATTTTACCCTTTTGGTGCATCCCCTGAGAGAAGAACAGGTAAATGTCTAATGTCAAAGGATTTGTTTTAGTACTGATTAGTTTCACTTAGCGATTTGGAAGCTGTTTCCATGGGACCATATTATTCTTCCTTAGATGTGCATTTCATGTTTAGAGGGAATCTTTATGTGATAAAAATTCACTGCAACATTTAGATAGAAGTTTTTTTCCTTGCAGAGCCTGGTCCTATGAAGTTCTCTTTGCACACTATTCCCATTGACTGTGCACAGACTGCTTGAACAACTGAGCCCTTTGCACGCTTACTCTTCTTATGTGCATGAAGTGCTATTAAGAGCCAAGATCAGCCTCTCTTTGCCCTGGATTTTGTACAAACACTCAGTTTAAAAAGAGAACTTGCCCTGAAGGGATTCCATTATAGATGCATGGCATAGACACAGGTGGGAGGAAAGAAAGAAGTATTCCACATTCCAAATTGATGAAACCAAGGCATGGAGAGATTAAATGACTTGCCCAATGCTTTGCAAAAAAAAGTCAGTGGCAGAGTCAGGAAGTAATTTTAGGTAGCTGTCCTTAGTTCTGTGCTTTATCCACTGCTAAACCATCTATTATGTTCTTAATATGCATCATATGAGGAAAGTTCAGAGACTATATAGGCAAATAAACAACTAAACTGAAAGTCTCTTGAACCTTCTCATTCTACATCAAATTCTAACTAGTCTGTAGTTCCCAAAAGTTCCTGAAGCAGTCTTTCATATTACATCCGTATCTGCACCCCTTCTCGTCACGCTCTCTTCCCCAAAGAAAACAAATTATTTTATTTTTTCTCACTATGCATTGCTGGTAGTTTAACAAAGAGTAGATTAGGTTGTCTGTCCACTTTCCATGGTTGGCCTTTCTTCTAGTACAAGTAACCCATTCTGACAATAGTCATCCCTATGCCAAGTGGTAGCAAATTATCTGACACCTTGAAGGTCAGCCTATTTGTTGAGTTATAGTCTATATTTAGCTTGTTTTATTTTCGTGTACACACCAGTCCTAGAAGAGAAGTGTTGAAATAGGGTGCAGGGCAATCCTGTCTTTTCAGGAATCTCGGTCTAACCATAATGCCTGGTTTCCAAGGAACCACACTGCTTCAAGGATGTACTCTATCAGAGACCACGGCAGAAAGCAAACTCTTCTACTGTTCACAGAGTTCCTTCTCCAAAGCCAGGGTTTGAGTTACGGGGGAGCTTGGGAGGGGGGAGGGGTTGAGCCCCCCCATAAGAAACGAGAGCCCTCCTTGTAAGATTTGAAAATAATAACCTGGGGAGGTCTCCAATTTTATTAATGCATTGTGATGGGCAGCCCCATTTTTTTGGCAGACCTCCCCAAGAGTCAAAGTGTAATTCGAACCCTGTCCAAAGCCCACTGTCTCCACACGCAACCTTGAATAATAAAAACTAAGAATACCCCAACATGCCTTCCCAAGACTGAACATTTGCTCACACGCTGAGAAAAAGAACTTGGAAGACTGTGTAACAGTGCCACCTGGTGATGCCTGCCATGTCCGTACTACTTTTAGGTACCACTGAGATAGGCATCTCATAAAAAAAGAGGGATGCTTTCCCAAGGGAGACCAGTATCCATAGCCCTTTAGCTTGTACCACAAGGCAAAGGACTGTCTATAAAAGTCTTGTATGTGTCTCTCTCTTTCCATCATATCCTTAGATTTTCTAGCAGTTGCTCTTATTTTTTCTTCTCACACAGCCCTGAGTTTCAGCGTATTTTTTTTTTCAATTTTTTAATTCAGTAGTCTCTTTCAGGAATTTAGTCTGGTGGGTCATCCTTAGTGTCCAGTTTGAAAACCTTTCAGACCTAGTTTTCTATTATGGCTTAAAGGTCTGTCTTTCCCTTATACACCCACATTTTGAGCACAAAGATGTTGAACAGTGAGACATTGAATTATGGCAAAAAATTGTCTCCAGTTTTTGTGCTCAAAATATTATTTTTTATTCATTTTGTTAGATAAAATATTTATTTTCAAGCCCCCTCCTCCATGTGTTTCAGGAGTACCTTTGACCTGCATTGTTCTGGCTGAATATGTTCATGTGTTCTCCAGACTAGTTATGTGAGCTGCCACTATACTTTTTCATGCATTATCACACTCACTTTTCTGAGACTGTGCAGAGTGGTATTTATTATCTCTCTAAAGTTTTACTGTGCAGAAACACTTTTTGCTCCATTGCATGAAGTCTGAGCTGACTCATATCCTTTCCTTATCCACTTCTTTTGTTTTCTGCATATTTGGGACCAGATTCTGCAAGTCTTCTGGGTATACAAATGGCAGTGACTGAAGTGAGAGCTGTACTTGTGGAAGGCTTGCAGATTGAGCCTTGAAGGAAAAGCCTCTTCTCTATGTGATGGACTCTACTGTGTGGTTGTTAACATTTTGAGGTGGCTGTTTATGGAAAGACGGAACTGAGTCACAGCATTGTTTTACCTGCTTTTCTCTACAGCTCTGCCTTGCCATACTTTTTAACTAATATGCATGTTTTTTCTGTTAAAAAGTGAAAAAAGACGTGAGGTGGAAACAATACAACTAATACATATTTAAATTAAATCAGAATATCAGCTTGCATGAAACGCACATATTTGCTTCTTAGTCACCGCATTTTGCACATTTTTCATGAGAAATGCAGATTGCACATGATAACTCACCCTGAAATATTAAAGCTTCCAGGGCTGCATTACCTTTGTTTCTTCATCAGAGTCCATTATTATAAAAGGCTGCTGTTCCTTAGGCCATTTCAGCTTCAAAAGATTTTTAGGGCCTGATCTATTGAAAAGCTTGGGGGTATAATTAGCTAAAATGGAAATAGATGCAAGTGAAATTTAGTTCCTGATGTTTTAATTTAGTGCAGTGCTGCCATGTGTTATTGAAGAGAATTCTTAAAGGCAAACATAATTATTTCATTATGGTCTTCAAAATGCTTTCATTGGCCTTAATGACAAGAAGCTGCATAAGGAGTCATACATTTTAATTAGCCCTTCTTATATTTACATCAGATAAATAACAAATAATTGATGAAAAACAAGTCTCCTGAATGGATGATTTCACACAGAGCTCTGGTTACAGTTTAATGATAAAACATTTCTCTTATTGCTTTGCATTTTAATTATCTAGAATTATTGCTCTAGCAGAGAGGCTGAAAGACTGTTGTTTTCATGCTTTTCATTAGATTCACAACTAATTTCTATGAATACAAGGCCAAAAAGGTGTCTTTATATGTGCATCACATACAACAAATTGTCAGCTTTATTAAGTTTTCATTTAGATACATTTAGATATCATTCTATGATAGATTCTGCTTAAATTAAAACCAGCAAGAGCAGGATTGTGACCTTTTTGTTTTCTTTCAATTTTGGTATAGTATAAAAGTCTGCTATTCTTACAACCGTAAAACTCAAGTTAGTGAATAAGTATGAAGGGCAGAATTGGGGTGGTATTTTCAAAATATCCATGGGTAAATTAGGAACACAATTTCCACTGACTTCATTGAATGTTAGTAGGATGTAAGACCTTAAATCTCTTTAAGGGACTTCTGAAAATTCCATTTTTCGCCCTTAAAACCACATGTGTTTGTCCGTGTGTTTGTGCGTGCGTGCGTGTACAAGTATACATATAAACAATTGCTTTTACTGACAAATGTTTTTCTTTTTTAACTCCTTTCACAGCCCATTTTGCAGTGCCACCAGAAGATTACTTTAGAGTTTTCCTGCATCTAAGCATCTCTTAGGTTTATAAACTCCATGTTTCATTTTTGTAATGAAACATATTTCACATGATTCATTCCTCAGAGTGTACAGAACACTAATTGCTGTTATTGATTTTGAATTTCACAACCATTACAAGTAACCCAGATGAGTGGCAGATAAAGAGTAATAATCCATGGAGTTCTGGAAGTGTTTCATGTTTGTCTGTAGTACTTTGCATGATCAATATTAACTGCCCCATTGAAACTAACTGCTGTATCAAATAACAGTAAATCAAATGAATGTGCTTACAGATTATTTATTGAAAGCTCTAATTGTTCACTGGGGTCTTGCTTATCTGAGGAAACAATAGAAGCCAGTGATCAGGCAGACTGTCTTGGAAATGTTGGGGGCACCATCAGCTGTCCAGTGCATTTCTAAGCAGAGTACGAGTTTTATGAATTGTAAGCTCATCCTTAGAATGATTGTCCATCTCTGCCATTCCTGGAAGAGGGGAGAGATGTTTCCAAAGAGATGGTCTTTGTTTCACAGGCCACTGTTTGCTCACCGGCAGCCACTTTAGTTTTGGTGACAGGCTGAGTAGGCAGGTTATTGTTTGGAAAAAGAGAAGCAACAATTTTCTAAAATGTTCAGCAAGTTGTCTTGAGAGACAAACCCTGAAGTAAGAGGCCCATTGGAAGATCTGGGTTGGAGGAGCAGACCCCAGAAGGGAAAGTTTAGGCTTATATTAGAAAAATTCTGTCTAGGTAAATCATAATACTTGACAATTATATACTGCTTTACGTGTGCAATATTTCTGCAAATGTTAACTACAAGGGCATTCTCTTCTGACAGTTGACTCTAAAAATGGTGTAAGTGTCACATAATAACTTTAGTTTTACTGATTCCACGTTAAAATGGCTCATATTACAAGTAAAAAGCCTTTTTTGCCTCTCAAGCAGTCACTCCAGAAAATGCAGCTTGGGCCCTGAAGCGCCAGCATTTTGAAGATTCTGAATCATTACAGTAGGGACAGACATTACACATAAACCAGTTTAAGCGATCAGAAACTAGTTTAAACCTCTAACAGAACAGATGCTCAGTGCACACAAACCGGTTTGAAAATGGCTGAAACTGGTTTGAGATAAATCTGGTTGAATGTAATATCAGACTTGACTGATTTGGGTCATACTAGTTTGTGCAATGTCTGTCCCAGGCCCCTCCCTGGTTTAAGTTAAATCAGAATCCCCCAGCATCCCAGTTGCTTGACAACGATGGACGGGGCTCTGCTCTCTGCTCCAGCCCATCAGGACTGGCCCCACCCCTCTGCTCCCTGACTACAGCTCTAGCAGAAACTGCAGGTACAGGGCATCTGCCTAGCTTCCTCCTGCTCCCCGCCCCCCACCACTCCCGATTGAAGCAGGGATTCCCCCCTCCCCTCTGCCTTACACAGACATTTCTCAGCATCAGCTAGCATACCACATGCTGGCTACAGTCCACACTGTGGGAGACAAAGCAGACAGGACAGTGCCACTTAGGGCTCTTTGGAGCTAATCAACAGGTAGCTGGTAATGTTCCTTCTTTGGAACAAGTTGTTTAAGAAGAGCTTGAACTTATGAGAGATCCTTTTGTTTTGCTGATTGGGTGATAAATGCTCCCTGCTGTGTAACTAAATACCTGTTGTCTGCCTCGCTGACCAGGGAGACCCTTCCCTAATCAGAGCATCTTGCTGGGGCCTGGCCACGTGCCCCTCCCCTTAGTTCAGGACTGTAGAAAGGAAGGGAGGGCTGTTGTAGTGCTGCCCAGCTTCTAGCCTGAGCCACTACAGGCATGTGCCTGCATTTTTTCAGTCTAGAGGGGATGTCTGTATGGTTACAAATGGATATTATGGGAAGATGGTCTGTGCTTCTTTCCCCTTTCTCTAGGCTACATTTTAAAGCACTTCTTTACTATAACTCCTATAAATACCTCTAAGATTGGTTTTGTTAGCAGCCAGCTGAAATCGCCAGGGTTATTGATAAGATTCACCGCTTACTAGAGTTTTCTGAATAGCATTGGTGTTGTCATTAATACTTTGCTTTTGTTGGGAATGCTTTCAGCATCAGCTAAGACACTAGAGCTATCCTCCTGCAAAATCAGGAAAACAGTGCTGAATTGATTTACATTTAACAAGCTGTTTTTCCAATCAAGGAAGCTAAAAAAGTACCTGTAAAAATAAGCACACTTTCTACAGAAAGTGGTTGCTTTGTTTCCTCATGTGCTGGGAAAGTTTTCCTGTGAAAGATGTGCAATTTATGTGTCTGTGCTGATTTTTTTAAATATAAAAATAGAGATGATAAAGCATTTAGAGACATCAACAAAATGACTTGAAGAGAATTTTTCATATCTTAATGTCTTAGTAACATTACAGTTAAAATCAGTATTAGGATTTTTTAAGGACTAGCATCAAGGCCTGTGTATTGAATTTTGAAAATAGGGACCCTCCTCGCCTTTCCAATGACACAGATAACTGTTAAATTTAAAAAGACACTGGACTGTAGATTTGTCACTAATTCGGGACATGAAAGAAAATGTCTCTCTTCTCATGTGTTCTTTGAAGCTAGTCAAAGATTTGAAATATTGCAGTGATTTTTCTGAGCTAATGAATTAACGGGCAGAGAAAGCAAGGCAGTTTCAAAGCTGAATGATAAATAATAAGTGCTGGTGAACTTATGGGCATTGTCATCACACACATGGTGCAACAAATGTGTGTGCACGCATGCATGCGTGTGCTTGTGTGCAAGGTACAGTATATGCTTGTAATTGCTGAACTCCTTTCTCTTGCTAAACAAGACTGTTACCGGCTGGTTGGAAAAGTATTGAGAGATAATATGCCAGACAGACCTGTATGATTGCCACTTCCAGTGGTCTGCTAAAAAACAGCCCTTTGACTCAGAATGAGTTAAAAGGAAAATCCATTGCAGGGATAAAGCAAGAGAACAGGACAGTTCAAAGACCTTTCCTATCCCATCTCAGGTACTAGCTCTGTCTCCAGGGCCTCTTGTATCATCTGTCTGCTTTTCTTATCCTTACCCTTGAGATGTGGCTAGGGGCTGATGTTCTAACAGAGTTCTTGGACTCTGGATAGATCATCACTTACACCCCTCCAAGCCTCCACTGCACCATCTGTAAAATGTGGACAATAATAGCTATCAAACAGGGGTGTTGTGAGGAATATATCTGTGAGGTACCAAAACATGTGAAGTAACATGTAGAGGCAGTGGGGAAGAATTATGATGAGGGGAAATTTGGTGGTCCTTTATAGTTATTTTTCAGGTGTCTTCCCCAGTATTTTATTTGTTTCTGTGTAACAGGAATGGTATAGGAAAAAATATCAGTGCTTACACTATGTGCCTACTTGAGTTTGGATGAACTGAGTGCAACATTTGATCCATCTGTGGTAGAGGTGGTAAATATTTGTCCATCACAGTCGCTCCTGTCAGCAACAGAAAGCTTGGCATGCATATTTCTAGCTAAGGCTCTTCTAATTCTTGGCCTGGTGGTTGACCAGGAATACCTCTTCTTTGGACAAAGCATATGAAAGGAAAATACCAGCTTGTCCTTCATCACACTAGGAGCAGAGGGTTAAAGATCTGGTAAATATCTTCCTTCATCTCACCACTTAAGTGGCTATGAAGAAAATGGTGTCTTATAGAGCTGTGCGAAATGGCTATGTTTAGTTTCTGTTTTGGATTTGGCTGTTTCAGAGGACAGTGATTCATTTCAGTGTTTCAGATCACTATTCCATTTCGATTTGGCCAAATCTGTTTCAGAGTTTCAGTGCTGATTCAGAGATTTGGATCGGCTAGGGAGAGGCAGGCATACCTGGGCAGCTGCAGGTTCTCCTGTGGCTCCTCCAGCTGTGCCTACCTCTCCCGGGGTGAGGGGAGCCGCAGGAGAAGCCCCCATGGCTCCATCCCTTGCCCAGCCCCAGCTTCCCATCATTTAAAAAAAAAGAAAAAAGAAAAAAAAAAAGAAAGCCCCATCTCACTGGCTGCAGCAGCAGCAATCAGGGCCTCTGATGACTTGTGGCAGAGCACCCACGCACAGCATGGAGCAGTGAGGGGCAATGGGAATCTCCCTCCTTCCCCCCGCCTGGCACCCATGTGGCAACTGCCCCATGGTGAGGGTACAGCCTCAGCTCGGGAGGGCGCTGCGCACTCTCTGGGAGCTGGGGCCACTGGGGCTGAGCGGTGCTGGGCTCCAGCTCCCAGACAGCATGGAGTGCCCTACCAAGGCACACTGCACCTGTGCGATGCAACAGCTGCTTCAAGGGTATCAAGTGAGGGGGGCTGCCCTGCACTGCATGTGGGGGTTCTGCCACGAGCCCGCTGGGTCCCTGATCTTTGCAGCTGCAGCTGGTGAGTTCGGGGCTTTTTTAAGTGCCAGGAGGCTGGGGCCAAGTGGGGGATGGGGATGAGTAGGGCAGCCATGGGGACTTCTGTGGCTCCTCTGGCTGTGCCTGCCTCTGCCCTGGTGGGGGGAGCCACGGGAGAAGCCCCTGGGGCTGCCCTGCCCAGCCCTGGCCTCCCGGCACTTTAAAAGGAGGGCTGCGGGGCTGTGCTGGACTCTTCTGGCAGGGCACAGGCCCCTGGATCTGTGCGTGGGATGACAGCAGGCTGCCACTGCTGGCTGGGACCGGTGCTTGGCAGAGCCCGTGCCAAATACCAGCAAGACTGGTGCTGCCGCTGCCCCCAGCCAACAGTGGCAGCCTGCTGTCACCCCACTTGCAGATCTGGGTGCCCATGCCCCCCAGGAGGGTTGCACGGCTGTGCTAGACTCTTCCCGGAGGGGACATGGGCCCCCGGATCTGTGTGTGGGATGACAGCAGGCTGCCGTCCCTCCCCCAGAGCACTGGGATTGGAAGGGACCTCAGGGACAGATCACAGACACTGTCCAGCTACAGATATCAATATCAGAGCAGTTCTCCCCACTCTCCCTCCCTCTGCTGAGTTTGTTTCCCTGCAAGCATGCCTCAAAAACATTCCAAAACATCCGAAACATTTCAAAACATTTTGTTTAGTTTCATAGATGTTTCAGAGCCTTCTGTTTTCTTTTTTGATTTGGTGTTTTGAGTGCCAAAATGGTCTGAAATACCCACAAAATGAAACGGCTGCCAAAGTTTCGCATAGCTCTAGTGTCTTTTCTGTGTTGTGGACGTATCAATAGAGGCATCTTCTCCCCACTGTACTCAGAGCTCAAAATCAGGGCAGCTACAGTGGTTTCTGGCTGCCATTGGCTCAAATGAAGCTATCCCATTGTTGGTAAGCCCAATTGGTTAAGCAGTAGCTTTGCTTCATAAAGGTACTCTCTACATACAAAGGTTGTTGTGGTTTAATTATACTAGCACAATTAAAGTGGCACATCCTTGCTGGTGCAAATGTTTATAAACCAATATAACTTATTCCAGTATCAGAAGAGGAATAAGCTATAACAGAAAAGGTATCCATACATGTGACATACTGGTATAATTGTCTCAGTAACCAATTAAACCCCCAGTCAGCATAGAAATATAGGTCCAAAATTGCATGTTAACCAGGCCTGCCACATAGATCGGGATCAATGAGCTACACTAAACAATAGGCTGTTGCCTGGTAAACAGTCCTTTCCTTTGCAAATTACTGGATGATAATGGGCTGTCACAGAAAGAACAGTCGGCGGAGTGAAGGTCTCCTTTTCTGAGAGAAGTAAGGAAATCAAAACTTAGAAATAGTAGAACAATAAAAGACTTCCCAAGTAAAAGCTGGAAACAACACACTTTTAATAAAATGGGCAGTTACTCTAATTGCCGCACCCCTACTGTTCAATTTATTTTAATGCCTTTATTCATTAAATTCAGCATACTTACACTTATTATTTACAGATGTTTGCACTTTTTAACTTGTTCATAAAAGCGATTCTCTGCAAAAAGCAGCAAGTGAAATAATACCAGTTTTTGTAAGAAGTCATTGCTGCCTATGATATACAACTTTTAAAACAATTAAAAAATAGCAAATGAGTTCATCATTGGAATTAAGCCCCAAATTGCCCATGAAAGGTGAAATATTGGTACTGTATTGTGACTTAAAAGTTGATTGGCCGTTTGCAGTGGATTGATGTCATGCACGCTAATGAAGAATTTACCTGTTCTTAAACATTTTAATCTAAGGATTTAAAGTAAGGCAATTTAGCTTCTTGATTTAATTCTACTATAACCCATTTAAACATCTGGGATGAAGTGTCTAATTGCCTTGGTAAGTGGATATGGAAAAGAAAGTACATAAATCAACAGTATGACTCTTAATACAATTTAATTGAGATGATCAGCATTTTTAGATACTTCTTTATCTGCCTGAAATAGTTTTGATCACTGAATTGGCACTGATTAAGTCAGTATAATAATTTCAGGATTCAGCAATACCCCAGTGTTTAAAACTTCCTAAATTAAACAGTCATAACATTTGCAAAATAAAATAATATATAAATTATTACCTAACAACTCACTTCTACTGCATTTATGATTAGAACACTGTAGTTTTATTTTGTCTGCATGATACTGGACAACTATGTAATGGATTAAAGGTATTAAAACTCCTATATTCTCTCTGGCTCCAAGCCACAGGGAGAAGCATTATGAAGAATGTCATAAGAAGAATATGTAAGAAGGAATTTAAAAATATATTATGGCAGACATGTTAACACCCAAAACTAATAAAAACTTACACGGGGGTTAGTTTTGCAGAAGAATATCAGTCCTTCAAAGTAAAACCCCAGATTATTCTGTCTGCATGCTTAAAATGGTGTGGATTTCTTGTGAAGGACTAATTCAAAGCCAGAGCCTTTGAAGATAAAAGTAAAAAGCTCCAAACATTATAAAACATTTATGGTTAATATAGAGAGAGTCTCTCTCATTCAGGGAAAGAAATATATATAGCTCTGATCGCCAAGCTTTTTTTTCTCTCTTTTAACTTGTCTTTATTATAAAAGATCCTGGATTGCATTTTCTTCTCACTTTGTGATTGCAAATTAGAGTAACTTTGTAGAACTAAAAGGAGCTACACTGCTAAGACACGTCTGAGAAGAGAATCAGGCCCATTTTATCCTTAAATATCTTGTCCCTCGCAACCCATCTTCTTGTAGTTGATCCTGCAGGGAAACCATGGTGAATTTGGACACCACAATCACATCTGTGTACTGCAGCAATAAACTGTGATGTCATAAAACATAAAGAGGCCAAATCCTCAGCTACTGTAAATCAATGCAGCTCTTTTTTATTTTATTGGAGTTATATGACACTTTACTCTGGTTGTAGATCTGGCCCCGGGAGTTCACCTTCAAGACAGGCGAGAAGAGAAACTAGGCTGGAAAGGAAAAGGAAAGGAATGTCTTACTAAAGCATAGTTAAATCAGAAAAGCAGTGTCCTGAGTTTTCTGTTAAAATGATCTCATTTTTTTCAATGTTGTACCAGTCCAAAAATCCCGTGTCAAAATTATGTGCCTTTTCGTGATTGAGGCCGGGGAAAATCACAGGCTGGAAAAAAGTGCAGACCCAGCATCTTTTAGAATGTTTTCCCACTGTTTTTATAGAATCTGAGCTTTCTCTGGCCTTCCCTGCCTCTCAGGTACTTCCATTAAATCCACCAGGATTTAGCAAAGGTATAAATAAATACAGTTGGTTGTCTCTACTGGGGCTAATTGTGACAAGTTAACACCCTAAGTTGGAGGAATATGTCGGAGGAGTAGTTTCATAGTGCTTAGGGTCAGAAGGGACCTAAATCAGGTCTGACCCCCTGAACCAGGCAGGAACAAGTGCTCGGGTCATAACACCTCAACCAAATATCTGTCCAGCCTCCTCTTGAAGACCCCCAAGGTAGGAGAAAGCACCACCTCCCTTGGGAGTCCATTTCAGAGCCTGGCAGCCCTAACTGTAAAGTAATGTCTCCTGATGTCCAGCCTGAACCTTCTCTCTAACAACTTGTGTCCATTATTCCTAGTAACCCCTGGTGGTGCCTGAGGGAACAGAGCCTCACCCAATTCCCACTGGTCCCCCCCGGTGAGTTTGTAAATGGCCACCAGATCCCCTCTCATCCTTCTCTTGTGGATGCATTTCATAGATGTTAGGGTCGGAAGGGACCTCAATAGATCATTGAGTCCGACCCCCTGCATAAGCAGGAAAGAGTGCTGGGTCTAGATGACCCCAGCTAGATACTCATCTAACCTCCTCTTGAAGACCCCCAGGGTAGGGGAGAGCACTACCTCCCTTGGGAGCCCGTTCCAGACCTTGGCCACTCGAACTGTGAAGAAGTTCTTCCTAATGTCCAATCTAAATCTGCTCTCTGCTAGCTTGTGGCCATTGTTTCTTGTAACCCCCGGGGGCGCCTTGGTGAATAAATACTCACCAATTCCCTTCTGTGCCCCCGTGATGAACTTATAGGCAGCCACAAGGTCGCTTCTCAACCTTCTCTTGCGGAGGCTGAAAAGGTCCAGGTTCTCTAGTCTCTCCTCGTAGGGCTTGGTCTGCAGGCCCTTAACCATACGAGTGGCCCTTCTCTGGGCCCTCTCCAGGTTATCCGCGTCCTTCTTGAAGTGTGGCGCCCAGAATTGCACGCAGTACTCCAACTGCGGTCTGACCAGCGCCTGATAGAGGGGAAGTATCACCTCCTTGGACCTATTCGTCATGCATCTGCTGATGCACAATAAAGTGCCATTGGCTTTTTTGATGGCTTCGTCACACTGCCGACTCATGTTCATCTTGGAGTCCACTAGGACTCCAAGATCCCTTTCCACCTCCGTGCCACCCAGCAGGTCATTTCCTAGGCTGTAGGTGTGCTGGACATTTTTCCTCCCTAGGTGCAGCACTTTGCATTTCTCCTTGTTGAACTGCATCCTGTTGTTTTCTGCCCACTTGTCCAACCTGTCCAGGTCTGCCTGCAGCTGTTCCCTGCCCTCCGGTGTGTCCACTTCTCCCCATAGCTTTGTGTCATCTGCAAACTTGGACAGAGTACATTTCACTCCCTCGTCCAAGTCACTGATGAAGACATTAAAGAGTATCGGTCCAAGGACCGAGCCCTGTGGGACCCCACTGCCCACACCCTTCCAGGTCGAAACCGACCCATCTACCACGACTCTCTGGGTGCAACCCTCCAGCCAATTCGCCACCCACCGGACTATGTAGTCATCCAAGTCACAGCCTCTTAACTTGTTCACCAGTATGGGGTGGGATACCGTATTGAAGGCCTTCCTGCAGTCTAAGTATATGACATCCACCCCTCCTCCTGTGTCCAGGCATTTCATAACCTGGTCATAAAAAGAGACTAGATTGGTCAGGCACGATCTGCCCGCCACGAACCCGTGCTGGTTTCCCCTCAGCATAATTTGTCCTGCCGGGCTCTCACAAATGTGAGCCTTGATAATTTTTTCAAAGACTTTGCCAAGGATGGAGGTGAGACTGACTGGCCTATAGTTGCCCAGGTCCTCCTTCCTCCCCTTTTTGAAAATGGGGACCACATTGGCCCTTTTCCAGTCCTCCGGGACTTGGCCCGTGCTCCACGAGCACTTGAATATTCCCGCCAGTGGCTCGGCAATGATGTCGGCCAGTGCCTTCAGCACCCTCGGATGGAGCTCATCCGGGCCTGCCGACTTAAAGGCATCCAGTTCTTCCGAGTGACTCTGCACCATCTCAGGAGGCTGAATAGATTCAGGCCCTTTAGCCTCTCTTCATAGGGCCTGCCACGCTCGCTGCCCCCTGACCATGCGAGTGGCCCTCTTCTGTGCCCTCTCAATGCTGTCCACATCCCTCCTGAAGTGCAGTGCCCAGAACTGGATGCATTACTCCAACTGTGGCCTGACCAATGCTGCATAGAGGCGAAGGATCACCTCTCTGGACCTGTTCGTGATGCATCTGTAGATGCACGACAAGGTGTGGTTAGCCTTACTGACCACTTCCTCACATTGGCGGGTCATGTTAATCCTGGAGTCAGCAGTTACTCCAAGATCCCTTTCTGCCACTGTGTTGACAAGAAGGGTGTTCCGCAGCCTATAGGTGTGTTGCTGGTTCCTTCTCCCTAGATGCAGCACCTTGCACGTGTCTGCGTTGACCTCCATCCTATTCTCATCCGTCCACCTTTGCAACCTGTCTAGATCTAGCTGGATTCTGTCCCTCCCCTCCAGTGTGCCCACCTCGCCCCACATTTTGGTATCATCAGTGAATCTGGACAGCATGCTTTCCACACCCACATCCAGCTCACTGACAAATATGTTGAACAGTACAGGATCAAGACCTAGGGGACTTCATTGCCCATCTCACTCCAGGTCGAAAACGACCCATCCACCATCACTCTCTGGGTGCGACCATCTAGCCAATTTGCCACCCATCTGACTGTGTAGGCACCAATGCCACAGTCACCTCATTTTTTTAAGAGAATGTGGTGAGAGACAGTGTCAAAGGCCTTCTTAAAGTCCAGGACTTTAGTTAGTTGTATCAATGTACTGCACAAACGTATAACCAAAATGTGCATCTGCTATACTACTCCTATTGTGAAAAAGAAACTGGCGCAGTTTCCTTCAGCAGAGTTGCATTACGGATCTAAGCTAGCTCATGTAGGAGGAATATAGACATACTAGCACATACCTTGTCTGCCTATATCCTTAGACCAACACGGCTACAACCTAAACCCCTGCGACATACTAGCACAGCACTCTGTCCGAACTACTATACACTGTTTCTCACATGGCTGAATAGTTTGTGGTGAGTGCTGTAGTAACACAGCTCTACTACTTCCAGTACTTGAGTTAGCTCAGGTACCTCTACAAAGCACTGTGCTGTACTGTATACCTTTAGTTACTTAAGTGCAAATTTTATCTCTACTATAGACAGAGCTGTAGAAAAAACATTGTAAACTTTTGGCATCTTGAATCAACAGCCAGATTTTGCCTCCGCTTGGAAATACTCATCCAGACTGGTATGCAGTTTTGCTTCAAAACATGAACATGCCCTTGGAATGTGTGTGTAAGCAGTCTCTTACTAAGTCCCTTACATTGGCACCTCACATCAGTGTATTTTTAATGGCACTAAATATATCACTTGGTTGTGTAGTTACCAAAGCCCTTTGGTTTTCCACTAGATGCACCAGATGCTCCTGCAATAATGGCCATTTTCAGAAAGGCACAAAAACACAATTATGTTTAAAATGGTTTTGAGTGCAGAGCACTTCCATTCTCAAAATTAACTGTAACAAGTAGGCTTTTGGTATACATGTTCATTGTCAATGTGCCTAATTTGCAAGTAAAACAGTGCCTTCCTCTTCACCCCCTCCAATTGCCAACCCTGCAATCTGAACCATCAGTCTCAAAAGTAACTTAAGCTTTTGTGGCTTTTGCATCCCAAACAAGTATGAAGATTCTACAGCACAGTCTGCTATCAGTTACACCTGTGTCAACTCCACTGACCTCTGTAGGGTTTGCACAGGTGTTACCAAGTTGCCTTTGTAACCGGCATCAGTGGAGCCTTACCTCTATCATGTGATAGGGCATTCTTATATAACCTTACCTAATGGGGAAATCTTATATAGGGCTGACTCATGGTAGGCTGTTGGGGCCAGGAAATAACATTTAGTATTAGCATGTCTTTTGAAATCAGTGTTCAAGGTGAGCTGTTTTTTTAGCAGAAAAAAGGAGTAAATGAAGTATCCTGTATCTCTACAAGCACCTGGCAGAGAAGTGGTGAAGATGACTGCAGTATATTGAAACTGTTCCTGTAAGCAAATGATATTTTGGGTGGGAAGGAAGAATGATTAGGGGCATGGAGAGGCTTTCATATCAGGAGAGATTAAATAGGCTAGGATTTTTCAGCTTAGAAAAAAGATGACTGAGAGTAGGCAAGGCAGAGGTTTAAAAAATAATAAATGGTGCAGAAAAAGTAAATAGGGATATATAACTTACTGTTTCACACAACAGTAAAAGAGCTAGAGAACATAAAATGTTTAAAATTAACAAAACAAAGTTATTTTTTGTACAGTGTATATAATTAACCTTGGAAACTTACTTCCACAAGGTATTGTGGAGGCTGCTAATTTAACCCAGATCAAAAGGGATTGGATGAATTCATGAAGGAAATGTCTAGCAGTAAGTAATGAAAGTGTCAGATAGGGGTGCAGCCTCTGAATTAGAACATCCTAAATCTCTAAATGCTGGAAACTGCAGTAGAAGAGCAGGGGTTGGAAAACTCAGTACATACTCTCCTTACCCTCTGTGTCAACATCCACTCTGCCACTGTGTGAGACCGGATACTGGGTTAGACAGATCTGTGTCCCAGCACAGTAACTGGCAGTTCTTATGTTCAAGTCTTTTCTGTATTTAAGCATGTTACAGGGCCTAAAGATATGCAGTTGGTAACTTGGTACTTTGAAAATCACACTTGGTTACTGGTGACCTAAAATCAAGTGTGATTCTTAGGAATGTAAATACCTTTAAAAATCTGCTCCTTAGCCTGTTTGTGCCTCAGTTTCTCATCTGCAAAATAGGTGTAATAGCATTTCCCTTCACAGAGGTGTTGTAAGGATAAACTTGTGAAAGATTGTGTGGAGCTTTGATACGGTGGCACTGAGAACCATATAAGTAGCTTGGATAGAAAGAATGCTAAACTGTAGTAGGTGTAGACCTGCTGAAGATGTATATTGCAGTGAGAGCATGGAGGGGACTGCAGAATCTGAGAGCCATTCAAAATGTGAAGAGCATGATGATCCATGGAAGAGTGGCGCTTGGGAAGACCAGGTGTGAGATGAGACCATTGACTACCCCAAAGACTTGAACGGCAAAGTCGGGTGACTGAATTCAAGTGGGAAACGGACTAATAAGGAACAAAACTATTTGTGATTCAACTGATAACCAGGGTAAAGTAAAGGATATTGTGAGAAATTGACTCCACTGGGCAAAGAATGGCTTATCTTTTCACAGGTGGTAAAATTGCATTTCAAATGAATGACCTGATGAAGAATGTCTTGCATTCAGAAGCTTGTCTAACTCTATCTCTTCTATGCAGTTGGTCCAATAAAAGATATCACCCTAAGAAATCTATCCCAAATGAACACATTACCAAGAAGTGAAGGAACTGAAATACACGAAAGAACAGACAAATAGCAAAGACTTGCTTGCAATAAATCACAACACAGTATATAACACTGCTATGCCAGTACTGAGACACTGAACTTTATTTGTTGGCCCTAGTCACCTGATAGGAGTCAGGGCTTCAAAATGTTATACTCCTGTCACATAGTCAGGGTCAGTGTCTGCTGACACCACTGGCTACTGTTATATGACTCCCCTGGTTAATGTTACAGCTTTGCCATTGGAACTTGGCAATTTTGTTGATGAAAGGCGTGAAGGAATAGGATCCAGATCACTCTTGTAACTGTATTAGATTGACTAGGCTAAATGAAATAAACAGGAATAAACACTTTTTTTTTTTTTTTTTTTGCCACAAAATGTGCAGACCTGAATTGGAATGCCTGCAGGTAGTTAATGTGTTGAGTAAAAAGCAGCCATTTCCCCAGATTAGCTCATCAGGGTCAAGCTGCGTGTTAACACTACTTAAGTATTGTAATCATTGACATTAAAGCACTTTACTAGTCTGTTTTTTACAAAGCCCATCCCCTAGCTTTTGAGCAGAGGCTTCAGGGTTTGCAAAACTTGTAAAGTAGTACCTGCTGTATTAACTGCTTTTAATATAACTACTGTGACCCTTTAATAGAGCAGTGAAATGAGCTTGTATGGAAGGAGCCTTACAGCAGATGTGCAAGGCTGAGGCCAGAGTTTTAGCAATCAGATGCTACTTTCCTGACAGGTAACTACACAGAAACCTTCTGTCCACATACTGCTACACTGATCTAGTTTTTTCTTGAGTGTACTGCATATGACAATGTCAGACAGTAGGCAATTCATTTCCAACAAAAAAGCTCCTTTGGCTAGGTGAACTCATACTTGAACTACCTCCGTACAACTTGTAAATCAAGCTACCTAATTGTTTGGTTGTCTGAGATATTGGTACACAAGTTTAATGAGTAACATGACTCGTCACCATAACAGCCAGTGACCGTTTAAGTGTCTTTTTCATGACCAATTATTAAAATCAACAAGCTACATGCTTTTTTTTTTAATTTCTCTTTTTCACATTGAATTGTAAAATGGGCCCCACCATTTGTTTTGAGTTTCCATGGTTACAATTAGTACAAATTGGGAAAAAAAATGCATGGGGAATTTTCTGATTTCTTCAGGCATTTTTATAACACATTTTTATGGTGTATTGAGGTGGTATTTGGTACCTGTTGGAGCCTCTGATTACTGTCATTGCCACTAAAGCTTCATCAGCCTCAGTAGATCCAGAAATGTATCCTTACTCAGAGGACAAGCCTGTGATCCAGAATATGTTCACTTGAGAAAAAGGCAACTGGTAAAAACTGGGAAGATAACTTGTGTTGTCATTTTTTGTGTGTGTGGTCTTGTATTCCCTCTGAACCCCAAGCTGTCATCTAAATCAGTTTTTTAAGGGTAAAAGATCAGGTCCTTTGTATTTACTTAGCAGGAGCAGAATTGTTGTGGTTGTTGTTTCTGTTATGATATCATTTAGGGGCCCCAGACAACATCAGGACGTGCCAGGACTATGTATTGTACAAACAGAGTGGAATATGTGGTCCTTCCCAAGATTGCTTGCAATCTAAATGAAAAAGATACACAAAAGAAGGAGGAAATGTTACTCCGTTTTACATATGGTTCTGTGAGTCGAACACCAAGCTAGGCACACTGGTATATTACTAGACCACTGAAAGTGTTATTGTGATCACCGTCTGCACTACATTGTGTCCCTTTATAAAATGGTAGAAATAATTTCTGCGGAGAAACCCTTATACACTTGCAAGACTGAGGATACAGTTTAGCTTTGGGGTGCCATGTTTGAACCACATGTAATGAAACAGGTTCCCTGCTGCTTTATTTGGTAAAAGTTATGCTGATGAAGTGCAATTTTTCCACTTGGTTTCAATGGTAGGGCTTTCTGATGGCGCTGCTACTCCCGTTAGTGAATTAATACACCTTATTTGAGACAGTTCTACCAATAGAAATCTTCAGTGTAGATGCTGCATCAGATGGATCAAAGATTTTCCCAGGGAAACCTGTGTCAGGTGCAAATAGAAACCACTTCTCCTGTGTCACAGTTTATCTGGCCATCCCGTCCTTCCCCAAGGTCACTACTTTCGAGACTTGGTTTTATATCTTCATGTTAGGAAGGGATGGGATATTTGACTGTGTTCCTTACTTGGACTGTGTTGATTATTAGTGGGCTTATTATTAAGCAGTTAGTGATGTCCATACATTAAGTGATTTTGACAGCTGTATTTTTTTTTAGCATACTGTAGGAATTTTGCATGGTGTTCAATACATGTCTAAACAGTCATGGTTAGTTTTTAAACTAACAGAAAAAGATAATTTTGGATTAGGCTCGAAAAGTAGAAAGCTGCATTATAAAAATTAAATGTAAGCTTTTAATCTTCCAATGTCCCTTATGAAAATGTAATGTCATTCCAATAGATTCATAGATGTTAGGGTCGGAAGGGACCTCAATAAATCATCGAGTCCGACCCCCTGCATAAGCAGGAAAGAGTGCTGGGTCTAGATGACCCCAGCTAGATGCTCATCTAACCTCCTCTTGAAGACCCCCAGGGTAGGGGAGAGCACCACCTCCCTTGGGAGCCCGTTCCAGACCCTGGCCAGTAAAAAGTCAGCCTGAGGACTAATTTTTTTTGGCCTTCAGCCAAAATCATGTAGCTCCAGTGTATAGTGATTAGTTGATTTTGAGCCTTTTTGGAGACCTCAGCTGTCTTATAGAGAGTGGAAGTATGTCTTGATTAAAATCAATGCTTGAAAAATTATGACCAGGAATTAAAAATAAAGAAATTATGTAACATCATAGTTTAAAGGCAGATGTGTGCAGCTGACAAGACTGGAACTCATTATAACAAAAATTCTAAGTATACAAATAAAAGAAATACAAGCTGTTATACACTTCTAAAAAAGTAGAAGTCTTGTCTCATTATGGCAGCTTCTATTTAAATCCAAGTTTTAAATCTCCTAAACTATTCAGAAGGGTTGATGATGATGGTGTTCCAGTTTAGCAAGTGACAGATCACACTTAATAATATTTATACAAAGGGTTTTTTTTTCTTTTCATAGTTTCAGTCAATTCTGCTTCCCTGTTAACAGAATACATTTTGTTTCATAGGCTTCTGCACATTTGAAATCATCAACAGTACAATGGTCAAGCAGAGACAACTTCAGTGACTGAAAGAAAAATGAAATTTCAAGAAGGCTTTTTTTTAATAACAAAGCATCTTCAGGGGGGGTTTAAAGTTAGAAAATCAAAGTCTTTACCTGTTATATCCTTTTGTTTTCATCCCACTGTTGTTTGGGATCCGCACCTGTTATATATATGGTAAGAATAGCAGGGATTCATAACCCAGCAACAGTACTCAGCCAGAATCCTCTGTGACCGGGTCAAACATACACACACTGAAGGTTCACGGCCAGGTTACTAAGTCAAGGCTGGCAAGTCTCCATGATAATGTTTTCTTTCTCTCTCACTTTTTTTTTTTTTTTGGTCCGTCTTCCAAACAATAGGTTTTTTCTTTAAAAAAATAATCACCTAACAATGAAAACTATTTAAGTATGACCAAATCAAAAGCAGTTTTTATTAAAAAGTTGGGTCAGGGCAGGATTCTTATATTTTGGATTTAATTTTATAATATAGTTTTAGGTGGCACATGAAAGAAATAAATTTGTATTGAAACAATTGAAATCCACTTTTCCAGTTCCTGGCTTTTTCCTGGAAGAAGATTAAACACAGACTTTTTTTCCCCCCAGACTAGACATAAAAATTAAGTGATCTACAATATATAGTTATTTTTTCAATGTTTGGAGGCTTATAAATAACTTCTACAGTGAAATGCACACATACAAGCTGCAGAGAATCTGGTTCTAATTACTTGTACTTTAGTTGAACTTTGGCGTTTCCTTTGACTTTCTGTCTAATGTATGTGAGCTGTGTGCCTTGCACTCCAGCAGTGAATTCACAAAAAAAGAAGAAAAAAGTCCAGACTGACTCTTCTTGGTGCCAACAAAAATGAGGGTTAACAGAATGTTTTGACCAAATGCAACACTTTACTATTCACCCTAATTAGCTGAAATTGCTCCTTCCCACCGGGGACCCTGAGCTCAGTATTCAGAATTCCCTTGGGGCTATGCAGGAAATGCCATTTGCTTTACAACTTCTTATTCTTTTAAGACTCAGTGTGCATTAACATGCAGGCCTAATAATCTGAATTCCTAGTAAAACGAAAGGGATTTCATAATGCTTGCCTGCTTCTAATCAGTCACAACATAAAATACTTCAATCTGTCAACATGGTTTAGCTAACAGTAAATTAGGTCTCACGAAGCACACTGTTGCTTAAAGATTTTATCTGCTACTTTATCTAACCTTTAGAAAAAATTTCAAACATGTTAGGAATCGTGAAGTGACCTATTGTTTGAGAATCCCTGTATTTATTAGTGGCACTCGGGTGTTTCAAAACTGCATGAGGCTGTATTTTCTCAGGTGAATTGAAATTCCAAAGTGTCACATCTTTCAGAAATATTAGGGGGAAAAAAAACTGTTTCTGTTTTCCCCTTTGGGGAAATCAATCCCTAAAATTGATTATTAAAAAAAATGTCTTAGCTGGGACTCCACCCTCCTGGCTATAAAGAAGAAATACACAGTTACTGTACACTTTGTTCTCCTGCTGTTGTTACGTAACCCTCCCCTGTGAAGTAGTTAATCGGACTTTGTACTGATACATTTGCACCTCTTGTCCAGTGACTTGAATTGATTTAAACCTCTTGCACCATCCCTTGGAGCTGCCAACATAGTACTGTTCAGATACCTGAACTGAGAGAAGGAAGCTAAGTTCTCTTCAGCAGCATAGAGCTCATGTGATCTGAGTTTAGCTGTCTGAGGAAAACTATTGAATCTTGCCTGTAACTGAAAATAAACATGTGCCTGTCCCATAATTGTATTTTCTTGTGACAAATAGGCTTGGGACAGCTATTACACGTATAAGTATAAGTGCTCAGAATAGGTGATCAGATTATACTGATCAGTGATAATAATACTTGTACTACAAATAATATTTACACTATAATTATACTGATCAGTATCAGTGATCAGAAACCAATTCAAATCTGTAACACAATAAAAGTTTACAGCGCATGAGCTGCTTTCAAAGTGTCCGAAACCGGTTTAAGATGAACCTAGATGGATTTAGTATCAGACTTAACAGATTTAGGTTAAAGCAGATTAGTCCCAGGTCCCTTGCAGATTCAAGTTAACTCAGTCTCCAAGCATCCCAGGATGCTTTGCACCTCCCCCACAAACCCACCCTCACAGGATGGGTGGCCTAGCTTTGGCCCAAGCTGTTTGCTCCAGCCCAGCAGGAAGGCTTGCTTTAGCACCCCCTGGCTTCTAGCCTGGGCCACTGCAGGCATGTGGCTGCATTTCTGGAATCAAAAGTGAATGTCCGTTCACTTGCTTATTGGTTCAATCTACACAGTTTGGACTAGCCTGCAAAGATTGGACTGATTCAGCCTCAGGCTTTTTGATTGTCTGTACTTGGCCATAAAGCAGAATAGGTGTTTGTTCCTCTGACATGCTCATTCCAGTATATGGGTTAAGCTAGTTCAATAGCTGAATATATCTCAGTTGGTTTGGGAGCGTCTTCTGTTTGTTGTTTTTTTGTTTGTCATAGCCATTTTTAAACTGTCCAGCTGGACAGTTCTGTAGCAGCTTCCCCAGCATCTTCAGTTGCTGACTTTGCTTAGTGCATTTATGAACAGAGCTGGGTGTCTAATCTCTTTCTAAGTAACACAAGTTCCTGTGGTTTAGCTGAGTCTGACATATGGTTAGCAATTTGAACACTACTATTGGATGCTGTTGCCTCTTTGGAAGGAACCCATCAAAAGTAAACAGAAGCAGATCAGAATTATTCCTAAAAGTCTACTTTCTCCTAACTGAAATCACATAAGAATAGGAAGAATTCAATTCTTTCACTGAATGACATAACCCTCTTTACCCATGGAAAGTCTAAAAACTGCTTTTTAGACTGACTGAGAGCTGAATGAGCTAATATAGAATGTGTTGTTGTCTGCTAAGATTGCAGAGTTTTAGAGCTAAATTTTTACCATTCCACAAACTGATTGGGAGCCACTAAGATGCATGAAATATAAGGTGCAGAATGTTTAAGGCCTCTCAAGGGCATTTGATTAATCTAACTTTAATTTAAAAGGACTAATAGATTATTGATTTAAGCAGAATGACTGTGCACAAATCAATAACAGAGTATTCTGTGTCTATCTTAAATACTAAAAATGACTATTGAAAAAAGGAATATGGTGGTTTTCATCTCTTTTTTCTTTTATTAACTTTCATTAAGGGAAAATACTTTAATAAACTGTATTTAGTAGAGCAGGCAACTTACTTGTAACTGGTTTAGCAAATTTTAGAGTGTGTAGTGATGAAATGTAGCACAGTATAAGTGTGGCCATTGCTTGAATCTTGTATTTGGCCATGTGTAGTTCTCTATTACTCTGTTTTTCATCCAGTTATATCTCATTATAGTTATAAGCAAGAACTATATCCATACTAATAATCATGTCTTTGCTTGCAGTGAACTGCTGGATCCTAGTTTGCAGTCTTTTAACAGGTCTGACAGGGGGCAAATGGCCAGGCCCAGTCACAGCACCAGCCTGCCCACCTGTCTTTGGGCACACTGCCCACCTTACTCGCCTGCCTTGTTGTTAAATTAAGATGGTACTAGGTGGGAGGCCGCCCTTCAAGTGCCCTGATGTCAAAGGGCAGTATTCACAGAACTCCGACCTCCCCTTTATCATGTCCCATGCCTTGCAGATGTTTCTGTGAGTTGTGCTACGCTCTGGCCTGAGGCCAGACCCAACTCAGCACAGTGTTAGGCCTCTCTCACGCTGCCCTTTTTAGAGCTTCGTGCATATTGACCCCACCCCCCCCATGATGGTCTACCACTCCACCTGATCTCACCAAGCCTCTTTCATTCATGCCCCTTACCAGGTCACATTCACCCCACCCTGCTCCTTTCCGCAACCACGTAGGTCATCAGGCTTTGCTTTCCTTGGCTGTCCTTGGCCAGGGCTGGCACAGCCTTTCGGCGACCCTCATCTGCACGATGGCTGAGCAATTAGCCAAATAGTGGATTAACTCCTCCCCTGGTGCCTCACGAGGTAACCCCCGGATCTCATATTGGGGTCAGTAACTCGCCCCTTTCACTCATGACTTTCCCTATGACGCCTCACTCAGCCTCAGGCCTACTTGCCTCCTCAGGCACCTGAATGCTTACTTGGGTCTCTTTGCCCCTTTCCTCACAGGGCCTCAACACACTCACCCCCTTCTCTTGGGCTCAACACACTCGCCCCCTCTGCTGAGGCTCTGGGATCTTACACCTCCACAGGCCCATGGGCATACCTGGCCCCACTAGCCTCCAGGATCTTACACCCATATGGGCTTAGATGCCTCCTGATAGGTGTGCCTGGCCCCACTACCTTCTCTGGGCTCGGGTGCCCCTCCCTGGGTGTGCCTGGCCCTACTCCCCTCCACTGTTGTTAACCCAGTAAATGGTGGAGGCTGCGGTTTTAAGGCACCCCTTATTGCCTTTCCCCAGGGAGGTAACTGGCCTGGCATTTCTTGGGGACTATCCCCCCACAGCCAGTTCCACCAGGCCTCCCTTCCCCAGCAGTCATACCAAGGGCAGAAGTCTCCTGCCATCCCCATAGCTCCTGCCCTCACCTCCAAGATGTTCCATGAGTATCAGCGCAGCTGGGTAATGTTGCTCCTTCAGCTGCTAGCAGCAAACTGCTGCTCTAGCACAGAGAGCCAGGATCTTAAAATGGCTGCCTCATCTGGGCTGGCCTGCACATGTCTTCTACCTGGTCTCCTCCTTAAAGTGGCAGAAACCAAAGGTGCTCTGCCACCCACCTTCACCCTTACAATGGTTCCTGGGGGATGCTTTCCCTCATAAATGACTGGTGCCTCCTGAGACTGGGGAGGCGCGCCATTTGTAGGCAGCATTGGGGACTGCCTGGAGATGCCGGTGGCAGTCAGAGGCAAGCGGGGAATGCCTGCAGACACTGGCGCTGGTGGCAGTGGGGGGGGGAGGGGTGGTAGTTGGCAAGTGGGAACCGCCCACAGATGCCAGAGCAGGGGGTGGTGGTCAGTGAGTAGGGACTGCCTACAGATACCAGCAGCTGCATTGGTGGAAAGGGGAGGGTGGGTGGTGAGCAGCAACTGCCCGCCGAAGCTGGCGGCGGCTTTGGCAGCAGCCAATCTCAGAGGGGCCACGTGCCCCCCCATGCCCTTCCTACACGTCACCCATGCTTTCCCTGCTGCTCACAAAGCAGGCTCCCTCACAGCCTGTAATAGCCCTTAAGTGGTGAGCACCTCATTGGTGCTCCACCACACAGGGAATATACTTCCTTGGAGTGACAGTAACTTTACTTGAGCAGAAATACTAGAAATGATCCTATTATCTGATCCCACTTGCCTGACACTTGAGGCTTCTGTTAGTGAGTTTGAAGAGCTCTAGTTGATGACAAATTGTGGATTTAATACAAACATAATATTTTAGTAAAGTGAGAAATATCATGGGCACTAAATCTTGATTAGAATTTTCTATTAAGTAATATTCTTGGGGTTTTGTGTTAAGGCCCTTGAGATTTAGTTCTGCCTTTGTATCTGTTTAGATCCAAGTTCACAAGTTAATGACATTTGTATGTATGTGTTGAAAAGTTAGAGGAATTTGTCTAGGCAGCAGCAGAACAGCTAAGTAAAGTAAGAAAATGTATTGCATGTCTACCATAAATATGAAGAATGATGGCAGTGAACCACAGAGAACTAAAGCCGATGTTTTGTAAAGATATAGTTTGCATCTCTTATCTTGCTTTCTGGGGCTTTCATGTCTTTTTCTGGTAAGGAGTAACTAATACCTCAACAAATTCAAAATAAATGGCCATCCAGAAGTGTCAGGGGAAGAGAGAGACTGTCAGAATACTTGAATATCCCCTTTTTGGAATGGTTTTCCAACATCAGCCTCCTATACAGGATAGCAAAGAAAAATTATTGAATTAGGCCAGTTTCAGAGTTGAAAGACCTATTTTAGGATTACTCAGTCCTTCTTGATCCCAGTCTTACGCATTTATGCATAAATCATTTGTCTCTTAAAGTTCTTTGAGGAGGTTTCATATTCTTCTGTGACATCATAGGATTCTGAAAATGATCTTTCTGTGGAAACAGTCAAGACATATTAGTGCACGTGCAGTTAGAAAACATAGAAGAATGGTTTCACAAGCTGATCCCTTGCATAAACTGGATTTGGTGCTTCAATATACATGTGTTTCAAGGGACCGAATCTGGAACATGAGTCAGCGTCTGCCCTCGTAGTGTAGTCTATAGATTTTATGCATGGGTATCCAAGGCGAAACTTGTCTCAGTATGTAAATCTAAAGCCACTTGCCTTTTGAAAATTAAGTGACAAGATTATGGAAGAGACTGAGTATAAACAACTCATGCTTAGATATGGGAGGTGTAGTTGATGTCATATACTTGGATTTTAAAAAGACCTTGGATATGGTCTCCTACAATGCTCTTATGAAAAAACTGGGGGATTGTGGACTGGCGGAGTCCACAGTTAGGTGGGTTAGGAGGTAGCTTAGGGGTCGAATCCAGAGAGTGTTAGCGGATGAGAATATATTGTCTTGGCAGGAGGTGGCCAGTGGTGTCCCGCAGGGTTCGGTTCCTGGCCCTGTGCTGTTTAATATCTTTATCAATGATTGAGATGGAGTTGTGGAAAGCACTCTGGCCAAGTTTGCGGATGATACTAAGTTATGGGGAAAAGAGGTCACACTAGGGGACAGGATGTGGATTCAAGCAAACCTGAACAAGCTGGAAAGGTGGGGAAAGCGGAACTGGATGCAGTTCAATAAGGATAAATGCACTGTTCATCTGGGGAGAAATAACCAGCGACATGAACATAGGTTAGGAGGAGATGGTCTGGCCAGCACAATAGCTGAAAGGGACATCAGGGTTATGGTTGATCACAGGATTCACATGAGCTGCCAGTGGAATGCTGTAATCAACAGTACTAATAGCATACTGGGATGCATTAGCTGATGCATCACAAGCAGGGCTAAGGAAGTAATACTTCCTCTCTACTCAGTGCTGGTGAGACCCCAGCTGGAGTACTGTGTCCAGTTCTGGGCACTGCACTTCAAAAAAGATGTGGAGAATCATCAAAGGGTCCAGAGAAGGCCACAAGAATGATGGGGCTTGGAGGCCAAAACTTACAAGGAAAGACAAAGGGATCTGGGACTGTTCAATCTGTGGAAGAGAAGACTTAAGGGGGGACTTGGTGACTGTCTGTAAGTATATAAGGAGTACATATTGGGAGCTCGGAGAAAAACTGTTCACTAGGGGGCCCCAGCGGAGGGCAAGGAGCAGTGACCATAAACTGTTAGCAGATGGTTTCAGGTTGTATGTAAGGAAGAACTTCTTTCCGGTAAGGGTGACCAGAATCTAGAATAGACTTCCCAAGGAAGTGGTGCAGTCCCCAACCTTGGAAGTCTTCAAGAGGAGACTTGTGCAGTATTTGTCTAAAACAACAAAATTATGACCTTAGAGAGTGATAGAACCATCTGTTTTACAACAGTTTAATCATCCCTTTTAGAGCATAAAAAATGGAACTACTTTCAGTAACTCTGGTCAAATGTTGACCATCTGTTAAATTTTTTCATAAAATATTGTCTGCATATATTGTCATGGTCATAACTATGTCTTGAACTATATTTGAATGTACCTTTGGCTACTTCATTTGTATTCTTCTCACTCCACCTGCTCACCTAACAGGATTCCTGCTAGGATCTGGAATAGACCTCCCAAGGAAGTGGTGCAGTCCCCAACCTTGGAAGTTTTCAAGAGGAGGCTGGACAAACACCTTGCTGGGATCATTTGGTCTCAGCAGTATTCCTGCCAGAGCAGGGGGGTTGCTCTTGATGATCTTTCAAGGTCCCTTCCAGCCCTTAATTTCTATGATTCTATGATTCATGCATTTAAACATTACATATTTTTTGGAGGATAGAGGATGTACGTGTGATGGCAGAATTTGGTCCTGTCATGACTTTCTTTACTACTTCATCTTAAATTTTGCTAGGCCACAGTGCTTGAGTCCTTGTGGGGCCTGAATTTTTATAGCTGTGTTTAGTGGAAGATATAACAGCCAATGATTAATGTACTAACATTTTTTTCATATTTTTTTGTTTTGTAGCAGTTGAAACTCAGAGCACCAGTTCTGAGGAACTTGTTCCAAGCCCACCGTCTCCACTTCCTCCCCCACGTGTTTACAAGCCGTGTTTTGTCTGTCAAGACAAGTCATCTGGATATCACTATGGCGTCAGTGCTTGTGAGGGATGTAAGGTGAGTAGTTAAACCTCACTCACCCATTTTGTTTGAAAGCACTGCATTTCCTTTTTTAGAGATGAGCTGAGCAGATCAGGCTGAGATGGGAATGGATGGATCCAAAGACGGGGCACGCTGCCTACTTGAAACATATCTGACCTGTGGAAAAAAGCCATGCAAGTGGCTTTTGTTCCTGGAACAGCCTCTCCTTATAATTCCTATAACAGTATTTCTGGCAGAGATGTCAGCAAGGATTGGCTGACAAGAGGGAGAGAATCAAAAGTACATCTTTTTTAGAGTGGTACTTCAGGAATAATGTAAAAACACATGATGACTCCTCTTAATTCACTGTGTCCTTCGGTATGCACTGAAGGATTCATCTGTTGTTCTTTTGCCTTTTATGTAGTATACTGCCTCCAGTGTGTTTAAAAGTGTGCAGTTTGGATAATGATCTGATCATTCCATTAATACAGCAAGTTTGAGCTCTTGGGTGATGGCTGTACCCTCAAATTCATCCATGATCAGGTGGGCTTTGGGTGTGGATCACAAGCAAAGCAGAATGGCAGCTACAAAATAAATTTGACACTGTGTGTAAGGTAAAAGACAGGATATATTTGATAGGTGTTTTTTGGCACAGTGATTGTCAAAATTTTAATTGACTATCCATAACATCACGCCGATAAATTTGTAGTATCTGGATTTGGAATTCTAAAGTATATACTCACAGAGACTGAGCATATATCGGAGGAGCTGTGTCAGCCAAGTCCCATCTGTACATTTCTTTGTATGGGAATACATAGAACAGTTAGAGGAGGATATTGTATAACATGAAAAAGTGGGTAAATTAAATGGGTATCATTCAGAAATACGTCGTGGAAAATTGTGAAGAAGAGACGACTAAGCTGTGGATTTACAGTTTTGGTTTTATTGCTGTTCAGCGTATATTATACAATTGCTATTTTTTACACAGTGGGAAGGAATGTAGAGCAGAAGTCTTGTCAATTTTAATAATGTACTTCAAAATCTTGCTTGGTAGTCTACATGATTATGCATGCACCAACCCATACAAACACACACAACAAAGCTAATTTTAGTATGTTTTTAAAATCAATATTCTATTCACATCCTGCCAGATTATTAATAGACAGTAGGGAAACAACAATAAATTGGTTGTATGGATTGTGGTACGTGCTGCCATGCAAAATATTTTGCGTTCCCAGTGGATGGTTGTTACACAGAGCTGTTTCACTCATTCCTGTCTGTTTATAGTGTCCCCTATACAAATTCACTAGGAAGACAGAAGGTGAAATTGCTCAACTTCCTACAGGCTCATGCAGTATCTCACAGTATGAGGTTTTAGCGCAGAAGAAGAGACATTGGTGTGGGATAACACACTTTGGTTACTATTCTGTTTTCTGTTAACACAGAGTTGTTATGTTACAGCATTAAGTTACAGTATGTTGGTGTAACGAATGTTATAAAAATGATGAACTATCCCTATCCTATTAAAACATCTTTATTTATACAGCACCTAGCATTGTGGAGTCCTGGTCCCTACTTATTGCCTGTTTAGTGATACCAAAGAATAAGAATGATGATTTAGTAACTTAAAAGTGGATATCTTAGATTAATTGAGATGAAATATTGGACCTGTTTCTATTGTGTTAGCCACTTGTACTTTACATGTCAGTTTTGGAATTTCTCATGTGCAAGCAGACTCCTGTTCCTCTATAGATCCCCTTTGATTTGTACTATTGTACATAGTAACATAAGAAATACCATACTGGGTTAGACCAATGGTCCATCTAGCTCAGTATCTTGTCTCTAACAGTGGCAAGGGTGGATGCTTAAGAGGGAGAATATATGAATATTCCTGTTCCTGTCATATCCTCCCTGGTATTCATCAGCATTGGTTTTGAGGTGCCAGAGGACACAAGCCTGATCTGTTTATTATCTATTAATGGATCTGTCATTCCTGAATTTGTCTAGTCTGTTTTTGAACCTGGCTATACTGTCTGTCTCTACAATGCCCTGCATTAATGAGTTCCACAAGTTTAACTATGGACTGCATGAAAAAGTACTTTCTCTTTTTTAGTTTTAAGCCTCTTTCCTGCTGATTTCAGTGAGTGCCTCCTTAGTTCTAGTATTTTGGGACTTGATAAATTACAGAAGAATCCTAATGGTTTTTAGTCCTTCTTAGTATGGTTATACTCCATACCCCTGATCAACTTATTTGTCATTTTCTGTACCTTTTCTAATTCTACTACATCCTTCCTGAGATGCAAAGATAGTGATTTTAGTGTCTGCCCACATGCAGGAAGTTACGGATCTAAGCCTTATTTCCCCCCCCCTCTCCCCCTTCTCCCCAGTATTAAAAAAATGTCAAGGCATTTGAAAGATATTATTTAAATTCAGTAGTATTTTAGGGTCTTTTTCCAGTTCTGAGATTATGCAGGATACCATCACTGTGTCCTCAAGTAGCATAAGATTTTAGTAGCCACTGGGCTACTGAAATGTCAATGGCTCTTAGAAAAAAAAAAAAATCTAATATACTGTATATATCTAATTTCACTAAATTGCAGATCTAATCATTGTCATCTTCCTTGCTCATGAAAGTATAATTGTGAGTGTAGTAGAGCACTCAGATGATCCTAAGATTTCATTGTTTTTTTGCCCAGCATATTATAGGACGTTTTATTGGTACACTGCAAAGCATTATCACACATAATTGAAATAAATTCACTCTTGTCAAAATAAATGGGTGCCCATTTTGTAATGCAGTAATCATTGTTTTAAAAAAATCAAGTCTGCTTTTCTAACTACTTTGCAAAATTTGGTCATTCAGCACTTAAATGCCAGAGTGATAGGTGAAAAAATGTAATAGAAGTATATATAGATGTGTGTGTTATTCAATGAAGGTTAAAACTTGTCTGATGAGAAAGTTATACTCAGACTACTAGTAGGCTATTGGTAACAGTCATAGGTAACTATGACTCTTCTAGACTGATGACAATGATCTTATTAAATAATTTTACCCCATCCTCAACAATGTTCTAGGCTCCTTCGACACCAGTTGATCCATTCTGTTCCTAAACCTTTGCTCTCCCGCTTTTATATCTTCATGTTGTGCTCTTATATCATTGAATATGTCCAGGGAAAATCAGCCAACTTGGTAGTCCATCTTTTTAATCACCCTTCTCATTGTAACTCACTCCTAGGATGCTAGTTTCACCAACATATCCTCCAACCTCCTTCATAAATCCTTTTTCTAGCTTTCTTCTTCACAGCAGCTTCCTACCCAGCTGTTGCATGGAGTAAAACAGGGGTGACCATCCTTCAGCATGAATGCCTCTGTGTGTAGTACATGCCAGATTGGAGAGGGGGCAGGGAGCACAGTGGCAGATACGGAAGGAAGTAGAGAGAAAAGCAGCAGATCAGGCAAGGAGCAGAAAGCAGAGCAGCAGAGTAGACAGGTGAGGAAATCAGAGTGACTCTTGGGAAGGGTGTAGGGTTAATTTGTGGCATGCCTACCAACACAGTTGGCCCACAGTGAAGTAAAACAGTCATTCTATACCAATATAACCTCTCCTTTTCCTTTCCCCTCCTTAATTTACGCGTATTTCTAGCTCCCCTCTCTTCACTCCTGTTCCTTGTCTATTCCCTAGTCTCTCTGCTGTTAACTTTTTCATTTTATCTCATGCTTCTTCATCATCTGCTATCTTTAGTTCCTCCTCCCTTTTCTTTGTCTATTTTTTTGCTGACTGGCTCATTTTCCACTGCAGTCTTTTCTCCCAGTCTTGTAAAAAAAATAAATAAATAAATAAATAAAAATCCATCCTTGAGTCCAGTTCCCCTCTCTAAAGAGGGGTCTGTCCTTTTCTTTCCTTTGTTTCTTTGTCTCCAGAATGCTGGTAGTGCTGGGTGCTCATTCTCTGTTGGCTTCCTTTCCTTTCCTTTCCTTTCCTTTCCTTTCCTTTCCTTTCCTTTGTCCTCATTTATCTGGCTTCCTGCTTTCTATTCTACCAGCGCAGAATAGTCAGTTACTAATAAACTCCTACCAGCTCAGTCAGAAGAGCAGTTCTCAGCCCTAGATCTGTTAACTTCCTTAGATCTGGTGAATACTGTCCTTTACTACCTTCCCAGTCTTGGCTGGCATAACTGCAATTCCGGTTCTCCATCTGCCTTCCTAATTGCTTGCTCAGTGCCTCTTTAAATGGCTCCTCTTTTCTTTTCTGCTGTGGTCTCTTGGGCTAAGTAGAGGCAGTCAAAAAGTCTGAGGCTGAATTGATTCAATCTTCGCAGGCTAGTTTAACATGCATAGACTGAACTGATAAGCAAGTGAACAGACATTCACTTTCGATTCCAGAAATGCAGCCACATGCCTGCAGTGGCCCAGGCCACAAGCTGGGAGGTGCTAGAGCATGCCTCCTTGCTGGGCTGGAGCAGACAACTTGGATCAAGGCTAGCCCCCACCCTGTGAGAGTGGGTTTGTGGGGGAGGTGCAAAGCATCCTGGGATGCTGGGGGACTGTGTGTTAACTTGGATTTGGAGAGGATCTGAGAAATAAGATCAATAAACCAACTTACCATGAATCAATTAAGTCTGATACTACATTCATCCCAGTTTATCTTAAACTGGTTTTGGCCATTTTGAAAGTGATTTATATGCACTGAACTTCTGTTGTGTTACACATTTGAACCAGTTTCCGATCACTTATACTGGCTTATGTGTAATGTCTGTCCCTAGCCTTGGAGTTCTGTTCTTGTTCCTCTTTTCTTGCCTGTAGATGGTTTTATTTCTTCCCATGGTTTCAGCTACCTCTTCTCCATGAATGTTTCCCAACTTCTACCCTCCTTATATTTGACCTTGCCCGTGTCATCATTCCATTTGTTTCTCCCGTATCTTCTTGGTATACCTCAGTATTTTGAAAACAACTATACTACTTTTCCATTTTCAGACTCTAGTTTTTCAGATAACTCTTTTTCAGAGAGTGCTATCCTTTCAGCATTTTCTGAAGATAAGAACCCTTTTAAGTCACTCAGTTTGGACACTCAAAATTACCAGTGATTTTGTTATTTAAGTCTTGACTTTGTAAGTGGCTGCAAGAGACAGAACTATGGGATCTGCATTACATCCTGTCTATCCTTTTTCTGTTATAGCCTCATAACAAATCGATGAGGAATATTCCAGAGTAGCTGATTTTTTTTAAATGTATGAAATAGTATATACACTAAAGCAGATGTATATACAGATTTCATGTTCATCATGTAAGTTCTCCTAATTAAGTAAACTGCATGGAATTTCAGAGGCGGCTTTTGGAATTTACTGGGGTGTTTCATGACCTTTAATTAACAGAATCTTTTAAAAATCTTTTTTGCCCTCATCTCTAGATGTTGCTAGATAACATGCTAAGAAATTCCTTACAAAATGAGCAACTCTGATCTGTCCAGCTGGTGCACGTGGGGATAAGGCTCAGAAAAAGCTCAGCTCTTTGGTACTGACTTTCCTCTTCATTGTAGCAAAGTCTGCAGAAAGGAGGACTGAATGTAGTGGGCTGCTTTCCCAAACAATGTCAGCATTGTGTTCATGAAGAGGAGAAACTGGTGCTCTGGCAGATTCTGCAGTCTGCTAAAGCCTTTTCCCTTGTTCTGAGTATTTAAAAGACAGCATTCCTTTGCTGGCAATACTGCCTGGATTTTGGCACAAATTTGGCAGGCAGAAAAGTTGCCTAAAGCAGTTTAAGGGGTTGGGGGCAGGGGGTGGAAGAGTAGCTTGTAAAACGTATAAAAGAGATTTCCCCCCCTCCTTTTTTTTTTTTGTAGTATGGTGTCAACAATTTGTTTGTGTAGTCAAGGTACCTCTCTGCCTCTTGTTGAAGTTAATGGAGAAATTATAAATATGTCTAATTCAGTGCTGAGTGTTTCCCAAGCCGTTTTGTATCTTAAGAGCATCTTCCCTCCTTTAGAGTTTTCATACGAAGCTTCATTCAATACAGAGGCCATCGCATTAGAAAGGTAGCGTCATCAATTTCTAGTGAACTCTAGCCATGGAAATATTACGCCTGCTTCTTTGGCTCTATCCCAAGACCCAAACGAGTATTTTTATTGCAGAGGTCAGACTTTAAGCACTACAGAGAAGAGGCATTAATATATACAGTGTAGTAGGACTGTAATTTTGCAGGACCAACTTTTATGAAGACAAGATAAGGAACACCTGAGGGACAAGGAAGAAAGAAATATAGAGAAAATTAAACAGGTCTTGCTTTGTCCCCGTTTGTTGATTCATGTTGAGTTCCAGCTGACTAGAAAAATTGTTGCTCTGTAACCCTCCTGGGGTTGAGTACAGATTCATAACAGCCTCCATGAACATGTCATTGTGGACCCAAGAATCTAACAGAGTGTTTCTTTTTACAGAATGATGTCCTGCAAGACAGATGCCATTTTCTTTTGATAAACGTTCCTTTTGCCTTTTAAATCACATCGGGCCTAAGTCTCTTTTACACTAAATCCCCATTAAACAGTCCTGGCAGTTTGAAATGTTCTTAAAGTGGTGGATGTATGTGATACATAACTACCACCTCCAGCTGTAATTTAACTACATAGAAACTCATGTAAAGGCCTTTTTTTCCACACGAGGTTGGTGTAAGAAGGGGGAGAATGTGGATGGGAATCTGGACTATTACATTCTCTCAAACCAGGTAACTTGTGGTTGTTATAACTAACATGCCCAAAAAAGAAGGAAAAGTGAAAAGAAAAAGTGATGCTAGAAAATGTATAAACTTAATATCTCATATGTTTGTTTGGGTTTAGAAGATGCCAGAAAAAATAACCTTCAAAAATAACATTAAAGTTTAAAATGTTTCTTGTGAACTTTAAAACAATCAGGTCAGGAAGCTGATCTGAAGTATACCGAATTAAGGCAGAACACTGTGGGTGTGTGCGCACTTCTAAAGGCTTCTACCTGCTTAAAACAAAATACAGAGAAGGTTGAATGACCAAGCTCTATTTTTCTCCATTTAAATTAAATTAGTAAGTGACAGTGGCAGCAGTACAAATGCATGGTGTCATTCAGGCACAGCAATAGAAAAAAAAATCCTTCAAATCATTGAAATTTCTCTTAGTTAAATCAAGCAATGTTTCTCTAAACTTTTGAGGAAAATAGAGAATTATGTTTTGGGTTATATTTCTGATTACTAGTGTAATCTAAGGATGTGGCTACATGAACAGTTTCCAGCAAGGTAAGCCAGGGTATGAATTTACAGCAAGTTAGCCACTCCGTAACTGCTGATACACATACTCTTACCCCATGGGTTGAATGAAGTATCTTACCCTTCAAAGGTGTATCTACCTTGCCTTTGCTGCTGGGTAAGAGTTTTTAGTCAGGAGCTATCCTGATATAGCTGATGTTGTAATTTCACACCTAATAGCAGTTTACCCTAGTTCATACCTTGCTTACCTGCTCTTAGTTTATTCCCTTGTCATAACCTTGAACTGGGGATTTTTCACAATGTAGAAATACTTTCTGCAAACAAGTGGCTTAGAAAAATGCTACAAGCAGAGAGATGTTAAATACATTGTGATTCAAATGCAGTACTGAGGTGTATGCAAACTGGAGGCATAAGCTGTTTTTTGAATAGTTTGAATAGTCCTGGTGTGATTCCCATGTCTTTCTTCATACTGGCTGCCAAGGGAGATCTGATTTTGTGTTCTGGTTCCTTGAGATACCAGACTTTAAAGTCACAGAAAATGGAAGTCAGTAATCTCATTAAAATTTAGTACATTGACTTCAACAAGTCTCAGGGTACATATTCCCTTATTTTTATCTTTGTTTGCAAGAGAAAATTTTTCTCAAATGTTGAATTTCTTCAGTATAATTTTTTGAGCAATAGAAGACATATTTCAAATAAAATGTTTCTAATGAGAGCAAACAGATAAAAATATAGCATATCAGAAATAAAAAGCCAGTCTGATTGTGCTGCATGACTTTTTTTATTTAAAAATATCTTGCCAGTTTGCATCATGAAAATTTCATTTCTGACGACAAACACTAGTAAAATAAAAATGTTCAACATTCACCTGAATGCCAAATGTGCTTTTCAAAGCTATGGGGTACTATTGTAAGATACTGTAGGGCAAACAGCATTAGAATAAGCTATAGATTATACCTGTGCAGCCTAGCTACAGTGAGGTTTTACAGTGGTATAAATATGCCAATACAAATATCTTGTAAGAGGTACATCCCTGAAGAATGCTGCTGTCTTTGTCGACAAAGCAGGTGCAGCACGGGCATATGCAGGAAAAATTTCCCACCCTGCCTTGCTACTGTGTTTTATGCCTAGCTGAAGGGGTTGTTTCTTCCTCTCTACCTATAAGCGTGTCGGTTGTTATCATTACCAATCAATTATTTCTGGTTCTGCCCACAGTGCTACACAAAATGTGTGAATGATCTCAATGATCATAACTCCTTGTGAGTGTGAAACATCCTCTAGGCCACTTTCCCCTCTCCTTCACCTGCCACTAACTGTTGTGCTTTGTTTAGTGATGAATTAGAGCAGAGGTTCCCAAACTTTTTCTTGTTGTGTACCCCCTTCCAGATTTATCAGATGCCCATGTACCTCTACCAGCACACACTTTATATTCTAGCCCCCTCAATGCCAATTATTATTATAATGAAAATTAAATCTGCCATTACACAACTTCTCCTGCATAACCCCCAAAGATGTCTTGCGTATCCCCAGAGTTACACATACCAGTTTTTGAACCGTTAAATTAGAGAACTGTGGTTCAATCTGGATCACTAAAGAATGCATGGTTTACATCAATTAAAATACAGAAAGATACTTAGATTATATGCACACATGCAAATCTGCAACAGCATACTAGCACATGCAATCAGAAGCAAGTGAACTTAGTTTAAAACTCCTGAAACTTCTTATATGATTTTTATGTAATTGATTCTGGACCATTGAGGGCCTTTATATTTTTACTAAATACATGTTCTAAGTACATCATTCAGATTAGTATTGTGTTACTTCTGCACTCTTCCTCCTTTGGGGGCATAATGCTACTCTTTTCCCAAGCGCTCAGTTCCCGTTGAAATCGGTGGGGGATGATGTCATTGTTTAATAGCAGTATATGGCCTTTAATTATTGCTTTTAGTTCAAAGATCTGTATGAGCATAAATTTCTGAGTGTAATTCCGAAGCTGCCACACTGGAAAGAAAATTATAGTTTTTAGTTGTATTTAGTGTTTTGCAATATGAGCTTGAAAAGCTTACAGCAATTTGTCAATGAATGAGGAAACTTGAGTGCTTAAACATGGCTTTCAGAAATCCTAATGATATTCATTATGGTTTGTAGATGGTATACTAAGAATGACAATGTAGTTGCAAGCATGCTGTACAGTTAACTTCATTTTTCTCTCATATTCTACTATGAATTGATGCCTATACCTCTCTTGTACTCTTACTATATCGGCCATATATAGAATTAAATTCTAAGTAGAAAATAATTAATAAAAAAGCTATTCAGACCATCAGTGTATTAGAATTAGATTTGATGGCCAGCTGGGTACATGGTAAAGTGCCTCTGGTTTATTCCAGGGTCTTTCCTGGGGGGAGTGCTGACTAAGTTGCTGAGTTCACTTCAGAATGAGTATTGACATGGATGTTAATGAGATGGTTGAGGAAACTGTTCTGTTGGCACTGAGCCATTATTGTTTTCCTCATAGTGGTTTCAGATTTTAGAAAATGTGCTTAGAGCTGTTATGATTAGCACATTTTAGGAATTAATTACATGACTGAAAATTTTATAAATGCACAACAATTATTTGTTGCCTAGACCTGCTTGCCTACACATTAAGTGTATCCAGATGCTTTTTACTTTTCATTTGACTAGATCCATTCTGAAAAATATACCTCTCCCTTGTTTTGGTGCCTCTGGTTATCTGTCAGTCATTAGGTCCTTGCCGGCCACTGAGCAGTCAGCTTCCCAGGGTGCATAAATTTTCTGACTTGCCTAAGAATGTGACCTTATGCTGCTCTCTGTGCTCATTGACTGACCTACTAATAGAAACAGAAGCTCTTTTTAATCCCAAATGAAATGTTCCTTTGAGGGCATCTCCTCAAGTGGCATTTTCTTGTTTCTTATGGAATAGGAGTGCCATTTCATATGTGGGTCCTATAACTGCTCAACTCCACTGTACTGCACTTAAACAGCTGATGAAACTTCAGTTTCAGAAGACAACGCAAGGTGCAGACAGAAGTGCAGTTCCTCAGTCTAACTCATGACACTTTGCAGAAAGTGCCATGAGTTAGACTGATCCTCCTGACCCAACAGACATTAGCTGTTGGTTCAGGAGGGTGGGGGATCAAGCTCCCTGCAGCCTCTTCCCCTAGCTCCACCCCGATCTTCTGGCCCTGGTGCTGTCTCAGAATGGGAAGGGGAGAAGGCAGGGGAAGGAAATCCGTTCTGGGGTTTCCCCAGCCTGTGCTGGGGGGTGTGGATTAGAGCCCCCCACCTTGGGGGAGAGGAGTGGGGATCCAATCCACCTGCCCCACTCTTCAGTATTAGCTGGGCAACCCCCAGAACCAGCTCCCTCCATTCCCTTCCCCCCCTCCTATTCTGAAAACAGTGCCAGGCGCAGGGCTGGGCACCACCAGCCCAGCCCTACTCCTAGCACACACTGACACAAGTTAATGAAAGTACTCTGTTTTAGAATGCCTTCATCTGAAACCTCATGTAATGAGGGTTCAGATTGTCATGGGATCAGGCCCTTTTAAAGTACTCTGCAGGTGTGCATTTGTGTTAAGTCATGGCTGTAGAGCACTTTCAGGGGCCAGATTGGGTGAAAATTGTCACTTTTCTCTATGCCTGCAGTGGCATTAATTTCCTGGTATATTCTTTTCCTGGGTATTCCCCTGTTTATTCTGTAAAACACCTTCTGTGAAACCCCATTAAAAGAATAGCTAATCATTCAAAAGTCACAAATGTGGAAATTGAGATAACTCCCACCAGCTTCTCTCCTCTCATTTGTTTTTGGATGGTTATTAACTGAATTATTATTTACTGTTTCTCAAAAAAAAAAATACAGCCTTCAATGCACATGGACAGCATGCTGTCATGGCACAGTCTTCCAGTGTCATGCAGAATCCATTGTCAATCACTTATGCACATGAGGTGTATTCACTCTACAGCAAAACATACTGTACAGTCTCTGGATCTTCAGCCCTGTAACTTCTCCCTAATTATTATTTTACACACAGAACCTCAAGGGAAAAGTTGAAACAGGGCATCAGACTTTGCCTATGCTGAGTACGTGTGTCTTGTCTAGTTTCCAGTCCTTCACTTATCTAAGCCCCTAATGAACTTCCACTTCCTCACAGGGAGCTCCCAGCCAAGCCTAACTACCACAAGGAGTGAACAATATCTGGATTATATAACAAAGGCTGTTTAGATAATGGTGAAATCCTTTCCTGCTCAGCATATAAGGGTTCAAGTCCTTTTCAGTAAGGAAGTTGAATTGGAGGTGCTGGGGGCCTGGCTCTTACTTCCAATAATATAAACATGTGGGTGTAGTATTCCTAGTGTCCTACAGCCCTTGTGCATCAAAGCTGGTCGACCCAGCTCCTCTGCTCTGCTCATTATTCCTCCTCTGACCCTTTTGGCTGAAACAGCTCCTCTTCATATGCATTGTAGGTTCTTTCTCACTACTAGCTTGGGTGCCTTATTCTCTTTGAAGTGCAGATTACAGCAGATGGCCAGCTCTGCTGTCAGTAAGGTTTAGAATCCCTTTGGCTGTGTCCAGATGAGTGTGGCCATGCGTTATGTGGTGCCACAGACACATCTGCTGCACCACGTACCACACATTCAGCTGTTCTCCACACTGCAAGGAAGCTCTACCACCTAGATATCCAGGGGTAAAAAAAAACATGCAAAAAAAAAAGGTGGAATGACGTATGCAGGGATAGCACATGCCGCTCAAAACCGGAGCCTGGTCAGCCAGAGCCACACACCAGGTGCCAACCAGGCTCCGAGCATTGCCACTGCTGCAATCCCAGGAAGCCCCCAGGACCCCAGGTAAGGCTGCTGGGGCCCTTTGGGTGGCCCTGCAGTCAGTGCTGTATAGGCCCCACCGCAGCTACCATGCACCACCACTGCCGAGAGCTGCAGGCTCGCCACCCTCCCCACCCTGCTCCACTGGCTCTGGCTGCTCGCCACCTATCCCCCCTGGGCCCCACACACCCCTAGGGATGGCTCTGCACAGAACCCATCATCCCTTTGAGAACAAGCACAGAGAAGTACATTCAAGAAAGAGGTTAGGATAGGTGCCAGCCAAATACTTAGGAACAGAGTAGATTGCACTATGTATGTGTAGATGAAGTAGCCAGAAAGATAGAGTGGATTGTTCTCAGTGGTAGCATATGACAGAACAAGGAGCAATGGTCTCAAGTTGTAGCAACGGAGGTTTAAGTTGGATATTAGGAAAAACTTTCTCATTAGGAGGGTGCCAAAGCACTGGAACAGGTTACCTAGAAAGGTGGTGGGATCTCCATCCTTGGTGGTTTTTAAGGCCTGGCTCCACAAAGCCCTGGCTGATAGTTGGGGATGGTCCTGCTTTGAGCAGGAGTTTGGACTAGAAGACCTACTCAGATCCCTTCCAACCCTAAATATCTATGATTCTATAATATCTAGCTTTACCTACACCCTGCCATTGTCTTGTGAGTCTGAAGACCAGATCTTGCTAGAAACAAGCCTTTGTCAAAGGCTGTGGGGGACTTGTGTTGGGAGGGGCATGATTTTCACTGCTGGTTTTTGTTTGATTTTGTTTTGGAGTGAGATCAGGCTGTAATCTGAGGACAGCAGAAAACATAGAAGGGTCTCAATGTACTTTCAGAAGAGAGTAAATTATACATGCAAATATTTTCAGGGAGAGGGAGGGGATGTAGAACATGGACTGCAAAGAGAGGGATGAACAGGAATGACGGGGAATGGGAAGACGGGGAATTTGATGGCCTTTTGTCAGAGAAAGGGAGTGGGGATGAGAGGGGTGGAATAGATGATGTGAGCAGACTGCCAGCCACACACTTTCTTCTCCCCCATGTGCACTGGGAGCTGGCAGGTGGCCTGTCCTATGAAAAGCAGAAAGTACTGAAAGTGGACCTCACCCTGATCTGTAATGGCGGAACTGGTCAGAGGTAAGGGGGGAAGGACTCTGTTTTGTGGTGGTTGGGAGGCTGGGGTAGAGAAGGATTATTATTTTTATATGCTTAGTAGTAGGCAACTGTTGATCCTCTGGATCATGGTGTTTGCATAAGAGGTCTAGTCAGGTGCCTGATAAATCTTCTGGGAACCCTGCTATCATCACACCAAGACCTTCAATGCATATGCCTAGGCAAGAGCATGGAGGAGTGAAGGCTGCCCAAGACCCACCATCTCTTCTTCAGATAGCTGAGACGGAATTTAAAGACCAGACCGAGTCCAGATGTTCAAGTTATTTACACATGAATGCGCCACAGCTCCGGGTGCTTTTAAAAGTGCCCAGCGCTGCAGCACCTGCAGTGTTATAAATGGCAAAATGTGCGTTAGCACTATGAAAATGTTGGCAGTGCACTTTTGAGCTAAAACACATCAAAGATATTTTAGTTCAAAAGCACACCACTGCTGTTTTCTACATGCTGATGCACATTTTGCTGTTTATACAAATGCATGCAACACAGTGCCCGGCGTATCAGCTTGTATGCTCCGGAGACTCGTTTAATTGAGTCGCTCCAACATGCTGGATTTCTGGTGCAAAGGTACATGTATAAATGCCCTCAGTGCCTCGACGGTTGTCTTATATGCTTAAATGATTATAATCACCCAGTAATAACCACTGTCAGTGTTATGGGATGTAGAACGTGTCTGTGGTTTCTCTTTGTCCACATTAGCAACAATACACCACAAACATCCCAGTGCACACCAATACAGTCCAGGAAGTAGGAGGAGTACTCAGAAATCACATCGTATCCTTGCTGCAGTAGCTTGCCAACTGCAAGCCTGTGTGATAACTACAACTGTGTAAATCATCACTCACTCCTACCAGAAACATTTATCTTCCATTTAAAAGAAGAAATGCTGTGTTTCAGTGTATTGGGGAGGGGATGATTGCCATTGAGCAACATTTACTCTGCATTAATGAAGCTTTTGGTCACTGAGTATGGTAGAATGTATGCATTAGAGCCACTGAGAATATGCAGAAGTGGCAGGCAGTGTTGTATGGTGGTGTCCTGACTCAGGGAGTTTAGATCAATATCACACATTTGGTTGGAGACCAGTCATCATCGGAACTGCTAGAAAAAAATGAAAAGGGATTGTGAAAGTATGTTGAAGAATTAATGGAACAAACATCAAGAGCTGTAATATGAAAAAAGGCATTTGGTTTGATTTTTTTGGTGTGTTGGGTATTTGGTTGGTTTTGGGGAGGCTTTCTTATTATAATTACTTTGTCACCTTACCTAAAAAACACTTTTTGTGCCTGAAAACTTGTCTGACATCTTTCCCAATTATGCAGTTGGGTCAAAAAGATATAACCAGTACCACCCACCCCCCAAGACCCCCCAAAACTGCCTTGCCTCTGTGTCTGCATAGTTGCTTGAAATTGGATGCTATTTAAAATGCTACGATGATTAGCCTAACTAGTCGCTGAATGGAAAGGGTGGTTATGAAATGCTATTTTGGAACATGCACCAGGCAGTGAGACAGGGTGACCAGATTCTGTTGTTGCATGGTCCTGTTAGTGGGTGGTGAAACTCAGAGGAATCTCAGCTGATTCACTGGGGCAGATGCAACTCATTCAACTGCCCTTCCACCCCCCTACTTTCCCCATCCCCCAACTAAAAGAGTAACATGGCTGTCCACTAGAGAGGAAGATGGAATCTGGCGAGAAGTGTTTTAAGGTAAGAACTACAAGTGTGCTCTATCTCTCTCTAGCCAGGACTAGAGAGAGTTTAGGCCAGAGGTACTCCACTTAGTTTCAACAGGTATTAAAACTGAATCCCTGGTGTGGAGCCTGTGCCTAGCTCCGCCTGGCCTATCGGGGTGTTGCCCCTCCCCTCAACTCGCCTGCCATGACTTGGATGTAATCAATTACCTTCAGAGGGGTCTACAGTGGAGATCTTTATCCTGGGTGGGGCCTCCCGATAGATGGTGTTACTCACAGTTGTCTGACACAGTGGTCCACGGGGCTCTGCCTCCCCTACACCCCGTCCACACGCCAACCGCTGGGTGATGCGTTCCAGATGTTTCCAGGCCCTGTATGACGGCCTCAGACCGGTTCCCCGGTTCCCGGTCGTTCTCCCTCCTTCTGGGAGTGATTCCTCCTTTCTCCTCTCTTACAGAAAATACTCCTCTGAATCAGGAGGAGCTGTTGGGTGCTCCCCCTGGTTCCAGCTCCCTCCTGGAGCCTCCGCTGTCTCCCCTCTCCTACTGGCAGCAGAGCGCTCCCCTGCCTCCTGAGCGTCAGCCGCTTCAGAATACTGAGAGAGTGCCTCGGCTTGCACTCTCTGACTGCCTTCTACTCTGCTGCTCGCGAAAGGCTTACAGCTCTCTGCTAAGCTGCCTGCTTGAGACCCGCAGGCTGGGTCCTTTCCGCTCCGTGCGTGAGCCCGCAGCATGGGCAGCCCACCCGTACTCTCTCTCCCTGGCTCTCTCGCTCTCCCTGTCCTGCCGGAGTTTTTAAACCTTCCCGCAGCGGCCACTACGGTCGCTGGGATTGGCTCAGCTGTTCGCCGCGCCGGGAACAGCTGTTGCCAGAACCGGCGTAATGGCGGTTCGCGCGGCTGCAGCCGCAGATGCGGCTCCTCCTCCCGCTGCTTTTCAGCCGGTACGTATGCCCCTCTGGGGGCTTGCTCTCGGGGTCTGGGGTCTGTAGGTCCTCCCTTCTCTCCCTCACGAACCTGTGGGGGCACTTCGCCGTCACACCTGGGAATGGGTAATAGTTGCTCTTACATTAGCCAAAGGTTTCATACAGTTTAAGCAAAGTTGACTGGCAGCTTACAGGCATGCATCAATATCCGCAGTGCTATTTGCTGTTTTTCAACTGAATTATAAATACAATATCGCAATTGAGTGTTAGCAATTTGCGAAGCTATAAAAGTCTTAGGAATCTAGCGTAAAGGATAGGCAAGCATCACACATCCTTGACACACATTAGTGTCAAGTAGTGAAAACTACTGATTCCCCCATGAATCGTTGGAAAAGAGGACACAAAGTCTCCTTTCTTGTGGATAAGGAAATGCTTTTTTTTCCTCATTGTGCAGCACCTCATTGCAGCTTTTTCCTCACTCTTTTCCTTTCTCTGTCTTTGCCAATACCAAAATTGAGAGGTTATTCCAAAAGCTGTAGCAGTAATCTAGGAGTCGCAGTTTTTTTATAGTTAACGTAGGAGTATTAGATGTTACTTCAACTTTATTTGTATTCTCTGCCCTAGGCATGTTGGGGGTTTACAGATGTTATGTAGTTATAGCTTGTCCGTTCTCTTGGGTGGAGAGCTGTTTGTTCTGGAAGCTCCAGTTTAGGTTCTACAGATAAATTTTGCATTTGTAGTAAACTTGTGATAATGTGCATGAAATGCATTATATAGCATGAGAGAGAGAAAGACCAAAGACAAAATTTAAAGCTAAATTGGTTATATTTTGGGTTTAACAGTTGTGGTTCTTTCTTAACATTGTGCTTCCATGCAAGAGAGCAACTACACAAATGGTTTGGGAAAGTGTCATTTTTTACTAAGAAATACTGTGCTTAATTAATTCTTGTTCTTGGGAGGTTAACCTGGGGCACTTATTATTGTCTTAATTGGTGGTATAAATCCTGAGGCACTGGAGAGGGAAAAAAAACAACCCATGAGTAGTTAACAGTGTATGGCCTTTTGGATAAGTGTTAGCCAGTTGTACTACCGTCTTGGATAGTGACAGTTTATGGTTTTAGTGGTGTATAGGTCTGGTCCTACCCAAATAAGGTTAGAGGGCACTGAATTGCAAAAAAACCAAAAACCAAAAAAGCAATAAATAATCCCTGTTTTCTGCATTAAACTGTGAAGTAATCCAGTGCTTTCCAACTCAGAGAAATGTGTTTCTGTGATCTCCTGTTATTCATATTAAATTATGTTCATTACCTTTCCCATCTGGAGTTTTCTACCAAGCTGAAAATCATCTTATAGACATTACTGAAAGGAAGTTAATGGTAGGTATTTTTTTAATTGTACATTTTTCATTTCCAACTTTTAAATTGAAGAAACCAGGTGGAAATGCACCTAAAATCTTTCATCTCTGGTTATAGTATTGAATTATAAAAGCAGAAAACTCCAGCCATGTTCTTTTTTCACACAATGGTTCAAGATAATGACTGCTTTATCTGGAGACCTTGACTTGTTTGCTAAAAAAGGCAGGAGTTCAGTGTATATCTCTAGCTAGTTGAAAAAATTAAGAGTAGCCTTACAGATAACATGTGGCAGAAAGCAGGGCAGTGTGACACCTTATAGATTAACTCATTCTGAGAGGCATGAACTTTCGTAGGCTGCAACCTACTTCTTCAGATACTACTTCATCATAGCATCTGACAAAGTAGCCTGCAAACCTGTGAAAGCTCATACATCTCTGAACAAGTTAGTCTATAAGGTGCTACACTGCCTTACTTCAAGCTAACATGGCTAACTGCCTCTCTTTACTCATTTTGCTTTTACTGGTGTTGGTTTTCACAAACCATATTTGACAATGCAAGAATAAAACCTCCAGACTAACAAATGAGAATATGCATTTTAATTTTTTCCTGTTGAGGAGGTTTTTCTGCTAGTAGTTGTTCCACTAGCTGACCAGAAGGAAAGTCTCTATCTAGTGCATTACAACAATTATGTAGTTTTAATTACTGTGAAGCATTTATGTCAGGTCAGAAAAGAGAATCCCCCTTGTAGAGCTGTTATCACACCCAGGAATACATTAGCATACCGTGGTGGGCCCCTGGGTACGTAATGGAGTGTGAGTTGGGAAAGCCACTTAAAAAAGCCTGAGACTGAATTGATTTGCTCTTTGCAGGTTTTTTAAACTGCGTAGATTGAACCAATAAACAAATGAACTGACATTCACATTTCAAACAGGAAAAGTAGCCAGACCCCTGCAGTGGCTCCTACTAATAGCCAGGGGTACTAGAGCAGTTTCCAGCCTTCTGGCTCTTGCAGCGGGGAATCCTCTTGGAGAATCCTCCCAAGCCACTCCCCCTCCCTTCCCCAGGCTGGCAGCACCTAGCTGGGGGTCTGGTTCCCTCCTCTCCCTCCTGCCACTCCAAGCAGCTGCACCCAGCTGGGAGGGCAGATTCCCCCCGCCCCCTTCTCCTCAGTCACCCAGAATGGTAGTGCTCCAGGTAGGGAGCAGAGGGGCGGGACAGACCCTGCTCATTGGAGCAGACATCACAGCCCAGGGCTGCAAAGCATCATGGGATGCTGGGGGACTGTGAGTTGACTTGAATTGGGAGGGGGTCTGGAACAGAAGTTCCATAAACATTTTAACATTTTAATCACTTTATGCTTATGGCAGCTGTGATGACTCTCTAGTCAGTTGGCATAACTTAACTTGCATAAACTGTCACTGCTGATCAACTTGGCTTTATTGCTGTAAGATTTACCTTGGAACCTTTCCAGGTGGACCTTTCTGTTCGTTGTGTGTGTTTTAAGGCTATTCATTTTTTTTTTTTTAACCAAAATGTTTCTGGGCTTTGCATGTGGTATAGAAGTAGTAAAACATATTATCTCAGTGTTTTTTTTCCTTTCCTAATCACTTTCAGAGTTCCCATTTTTCCCAACTTTAAGATTGGCGATAATGTTTCTTTATTTTTCTAAAGTACTCGGAGCTCTATGATTACAAGTTCTGGTTTAAGTACTAAATATTCTTGCAGCATGGTAGGTGGGGAGAAACAGTTTCCTTAACCTCAGAATCAGTGGCAATATATACAGGCTGATCCAGTGAAATAAAATGAAGGTGGAGAGTTGTACTGAAAAGTGCTATGGAAAATGGGAAAGTCTTCCTCTCATACTTCAGTTTTGAAACTAATCATGCAGCTGTGTTCCACAAGACTTTAGTGCCACAACTAAATCACAATGCAAACCATCTTTGAGAATGGTTATATTTGTACATGCATAACTATAATGTGACTTCTCTGTCAATATTCCAGCTCCTGATCTGTTGATATAGCAGGTTCCATTTTGTGTGTACTCATTAGTCACAGAAAACGTTGTTTTATGCTTTGCTCTTCTGCCACAAACCTTGAGCAGCGTATCTTCCATTCTGGCTCGCTGAGGCTGGAGTATCCTAAACTGCAATATGTTTGTCAAGTTTACAATTTGCAAATAGTGGTAAGCAATGCAAGCATCCAGGAAAGCACATTTTGGCTTTTTGTAGCTAAAAGAGCCTTCATTTTAGCCTTCTGTGAAAGTACTGCCTTTTGGAGGTCTAAATGATGCCACACCACAAGGTAGTATGCCTGTGTTCTGTGTTCCACAGCCGTTTTTCATGGGATCTTACGATTTACATCTCACCCAGTTGTACGTCTTACGTGGCAGCAGGTATGGTCTAATATTGAAGTTCTTGTTTACTTTGAGAAGCCACACATTAAAATTGCTACTATGAGGTTCCATGCCTTCCTATGATTTTCAAATTCGATAAGCCTGGCTTAGAACAAAAATCCAGGAGTTGTCTTTTTGCACCACCATCAGCACTCACCAACTCTCAACGCTGGAAACCCAGCCTTGAAAGCTAAGCACCAAGCTGTGGTTGCTACTTCTTCACCAGTACTAAGTAAAGAATTTGTAGGTCAGAATCTGTGCTGCTTCCTTCCTGTGGTGGCAGAACAGGTCTGTACAGGTATAACTAACTGAAACAAACAATTCTACTGAGGCACCAGAGAGAAAAGAATCCAGATTTTTTTTACTTAATCATAGCTGTGTTAATTCATGAAGTTAAATAAGAGTAACCTGTAAATTTTAGTCTTTAAAGTAACGACTGATGCGATGCTCCAGGAGTAGATTTGGAAAAAATTTGACTTGGAAAATTGTGCTGTGGCCTGCCAAGGTTCATCTTTGTTTCTTTTGCTAATATCTTAGCAACTCCTTTGATTTGGAAGCTACATTTAGAGTCTGTCTTTAAATCCAGATGTGACTGTGTAGGGGGATAATCAAAGTTAATTGACTTGAGGTAAACAGGCTGTTTAAATGGTTTCGAGTCAAAACCAGATCTCTCAGTTGTTCACTTTAGTGGGCCAGATGCAGACTAATTGGTCAACTCAAATGCTCACTGGTTTTGTAAGTAAGATATGCTATAGTAAGTTAGCAAAAAGTTTAAAAAAAAATTCAGAATCACATGATCCTTGTCTTACTGTGTGTGTGTAACTATGTCTTTACATAATGTGCCTTGCTGAATTGGTTAAGGGGAGAGAAAGCTCTCTTGCATCCTAAGGTCTCAAACACTTCAGTCGTGGTGTTTCAGCATAACCATGCCATAAGACTTTATTGGCTTATAATACCTCTAAGAATTGAGTAAGAGCATGTTCAGCTTAGCATTATCAAGGGCTTCATACACATAATGCCTTCCTTTGTATCCAGATGGTGTTGTTCTGAATTCCTTTATGTCACTGGTTATTAAATCAGTTCAGATCTTCTTTAAGCAATCTAGCTGTATACTAAACTCTTTCATGTTTGACATAGTAATTCACAAGCACTACAGAAGTAAATAGCAGCTAGAGTTAGGGTGGGGTTTTTAGACATTGTGTTAAAGTTACAATGACTAAATGGGTTATTTTTGGCTTTAAATAATAGGCCTAGTAACTTGCTTTATTTGCTTTTTGGTACCGGTAGTTTCATATATCATGCTTCACTTTCAACACAGCAGATAAGGTATCAACACAATTAAAAGTGAAAAATAATCTGTCCACTTTGCTAGTGGTGAATGCTCATAGAACACACACTGATACAATAGATTTTTAAATAATTTATGCCCAGCACTTCTTTTTTCCCTTGCACTCTGTAAATGAGGATGCCTAGTGCGGCATGGCCAGGGCGATACACTATCCATCACCCATTAAGATAACAAGGTGTGGGGGGATGGGAGGGCGAGTCAGGCTAGCGTAATTTTTGGAGCACAAAAAAGGATAAAAATTAGCAGATGTTTCTCCAAAATATTCTTTGCATAAGGAAGCTGCTAAAAGTTACCTGGAAAACCAGAATCCATTCAGGGGCTTCATGGCTTTTGTTAAACCATAGGCTTTGCGATCTTTTCACAAGCTGTGTGACAGTCTAAATAAGACATGTTAGAACAAAATACCTGTATCTTGATGTCAGGGATACGGGTTGTCGTAGATGACTGGTAGGGGGTAACACGGGGGGAGGGCATGTGTCCCCCCGTCAGGGCTGTCTCTCACCACTGAAGCCAGCAGCAGCTTCTCCAGGTGCTCGCCAGCCCCATCACTGCCATTGACGCCAGCTTCTGTAGATGCCCCCCCAAACTCAGGAGCACCAGTTGCCCATGCAGGTTGTAGGCGTATTGGTCTACAGGCAAAAGGAATTAGAATTTTTTTTGCCTTATAAAAATCTCACCTCTACCCAGAGTTCTGATTCCTTGTACCTTAATGTGTCTTTAGTACCTTTCCTTTGATTCAAGTTCAGTACAGGTACTATTGAAAATAAGAACGAAAGTTATGTGCTCTTCCACAAGCACAGTGCATCTTTAAATTAAAAAAAAATCCACTTGCTTTTTAACAGTGAGGGGTCTTGTCTCTCATTACAGGGAATTTATGCAGATACTTTAACACCAATTAAGAATAATGGGAAGTTTTTATGTAAATGCCCAGTGCCTCGCAGGCACATATTCCTAGTAAAGTAAATGATGTGAGATTGGATGCTAACACAGTTTTTTATCTTCTAGGAAGTGATTGGTGGCCTGGCTGCTTGTTTTTAATTCATAAACAACAGGGGGGTGAAAATGCCCACATTTACTTTTCTGAAATATTTGGCAAAATTGAATGTCTGTAGTTTGAAGAGTATTTGTTTTATTGGAGGAAACTGCTGACATTGCAAGGGGAAGTAAAAGCCTGATAAGTCCTTCTAAAGCATAATAATTGTGGGGAGGGTGAGGGGAAAAAAAACCCTAACAAGTCTGAAGCTGCCTTCAGTTTGTGCTACTGCAAAAGGTAAAAGCAGTCCCAAAATTCCAAGTGAGAGATGTTGAGCACTGTCAACTTCCACCCGGATCATCTCCCCAGTGGACAAGAGAAATCAAAAAGGTACATGACTTACAGGTGCACCATGGCACTACCAGACAGTGTGTTCAAAAATGTCAAGAAAGCCTCTGATTTTTTTTTAAAATATCATCAGTGAAATGGGTGTTTTCAGCAGTGGGGTGAGATCATTGACCCCCCCCCCCCCCCCCCCCACATATCATAGCTTGATAATCACAGAAAGTCCAAGTTGCTGGAAAATCGCATCAAACTCTGTTCACAAAGAACAGAGCGTATGTGTAGGGCTTGCCAAAACTACTCCCCAAAGGAATGTTCCTAAGCAGTGAAACAATTACAGATAGTACATGGGCTAACAAACAGCAGAGAGAACTCTTTTATGTTTATGGCAATAAGGCCATCAGAGCAAAATACGTCCAGAACAAAGGAGGAAGTGTTATGAATGAAAGAGAAGTAACTGTTTTGGAAAGAGGTTTCCCTCTCAACACTGGTGTCCAACTATAGCTCTTATTTTCTCTTCAAATCTAAAAACAACTGTAGGCATACTTCTACATATCCTTCCTCTCAAAAGCTTATGAGTGCAAAATGCAAGGTGTAGTTGAGGCACCTTTCAAAACATGGCCCCAGGCTATTTAAGCAGTAAGAGCTATTTGTCAGCTTATTTCTGAGAAAACACCTCATGTTAAACTAGTGAGATGGGTGTGGATTTTTCCATGGAAGAATGCAAAATAGCAAATTATATTCTGGGCACTCTCCTTAATGCTTGTCCAAAAGTAATTCTGAAGACCAAATAATTTCAGTTGCTTTTAAAATGAGTCTGTCACAAACACCAGTAAAAGGGGTATAGCTTTTAAGAATAGTATTCAGCATGTAGATGTTATTTCTCAACATTATTTCCATGATTTAGTGTTGCTCAGGACCAGTGTTGTACATTTAAGAATCTTCAGTCTGTGAAAGGCAACAGATCTGGGATTTTAGCTAAATCAAGAGAGAAAATGAAACAAAACTGTTAAAATACTTTATAAGTTATATTCCTAGTGTCTAGTTGTTATTCTATTTGTACAAATTATCCTGTGGAACAAGTCAAGGTGACAAAGCCTGCATACCTATTTGGTCTTTAAGCTGCCTTCTACATTGGTAATGAATACAAGTACTATGTATACATTGCAGAGAGTTACTGTCTTTTGGAGTTGGATCTCCTTTTTCTGTTTGGCTGCATATCCTAACTCTGTGTACAGTATTAAGGAGTGAGTCAGTCTTCTTCTTTTTCTTCTTGATGGATTGTAATTAAACCCCAGGTTAAAGGGTCATTTAGATCTGGTGGGCCAACAGAACCTGTATCAGAATAAGTCACCTGTTAATAGGTGTCAAATGGCTATAATGTCCGTTTTGCATACCACTGATATATTTTGGTTTTTGTTTCCCTTATTATCTGGATTGGGTGACTTTCTTATATTTGCTGGTTGGTTTTCATTTTAGGTCTGTTCGTGTACAGACATAAATCATCACCTTGCCCAAAGGACTTACAGTCTATATTGTATCCCTATGGTGTGGATGGTGTTATTGTTCTAGTAGCTCACTTATTTTGAAGTGAGGAGAAAGACAGCTGCAGCATTCAATATTGCTTTTGTTTTCTTCAGAGCAGTTGGCTCCTTGATTTGTATAATCTAGATAACCCAAAGGTATCAAACTATGGCCTGTGGGCCTGATCCAGCCCTGCACATCCCACCTGCCAGACTACTGGTAAGCCAGGGAATTTGGGAGTGGGGGTTGGTCTGCCACAGAATCCAAGGCCAGAGAGCCCTGTTTGACCCAGCAGTCAGTGGCAGGGGGCTAACGGGCATGTTCCCACTGCTTTTGCCATGTTCACAACCACTGCCAGTCCCACCACCATCACTGCTGGCCCTGTAGATCTGGAATATGAGGAGCCACTTGGTCCAGATCTGGCATGGGACACTGGGCACAGGGTGAGTCGGACACCACTAGTGTAAATAATATCATTCTTTGAATGGCAGAGATGTGATTTCACCAGTTTGAGCTTCAATTAGCAATACCCTCAATTTAGGGGGAAATACTGGCTGCCACTGAAATATAGCAATATAGTATGAAATAAAAAAGCAGAAAATACCAAATATATGCTTTGAGGGGAAAATAGGACATGTAACTCCACTACTACACATGCCAGCGCTGAACTAGTCTGTAGTGAGAGTCCATTGTTAACTGACTGCATTTTGAGGTTGTTAAGTAACTATACAAGTCACTTCATCTGCCTTTGTGACATCAGTAAATTGGGGATAACAGTTCATTCCTCAGAGGGTAGAGGTTGGTGAAATTTTTAGTCCAATATTTTATTCACCAAAAAATTCAGCAGTAGGTCAACTGAAATTCTTTGCACTTCGTACTATTTCAGACAGAAAATCCTGTTGAGGTCAAAATTCAATTTAAAGTGCTTTCTAAAATATAGAAATATTTTGTTATAGGTTAAAACTAATATATACTTTACCTCAGTTCAGCTAATAAACCAAAACCAAAATATCATTTTTTTGCACAGCTCTAATTAGAAGAATTGATTCTATATAATAATTGAATGGGACCCAGATAAAAGGGCATCATTATTGTGATATCTCCCCTCAGTGGTTAACATATAAATATTGTGTTAAACCAAGAAACACACAATTCCTCTGCAACTGGGATAGAAAATGTTTGCCCTGTTTTCTCTTGCAAGCTTTCAAATAGGATATTTAACTAACTGCATAAACACAGTGCATGGCCACAACATGCGTACATTGGTATACATTTTAAATATCTATTTGTGCAAATTGCTTTTATGATTGAGAAGATGATGGATGGCTTAAAGGAAAAAACAAGCTTTTCACCTCTGCCAATAGTATCAAATGCTTTCTAAAAGCAGTCAGAAGAACTAACCTCAAAAGGAGGCCTTCCCATTCAAGTCCCAAAAGATTACATGTTTAAGGAACCATTTTTCAGTTCCTCTTTCAGAATTGGAGATATTTTCATAATGTGAGCATCATTAGTACTCTGGGTGTACAAGAAATACATAAGCAGCCCTCACTATGTAGATCTGCCTCTCCATTTCTTGATCATACTCCTTACTGGTCATAGCAAACTGTTAACGTTATGATTTCTTAGCATCGGGCTGCTTATCTGTCTCTAAAATTATTATTAAGAGACCCTTTCACATGGTCCAAAATGAACGAATCTTGGGACAAAGGCATTATAAATGCAGAACTACCACTGTACCCCTTGGCTAAGTACAGACCGTCAAAAAGCCCGAAGTTGAATCAAATCAATCTTCACAGATTAGTCTAAACTGCATAGATTGAACCAAGAAATAAGTGAACAGACATTCACTTTTGATTCCAGAAATGCAGACACAAGCCTGCAGTGGCCCAGACCAGAAGCCGGGGAGCACTAGAGCATGCCTCCCTGCTTGACTGGAGCAGGAAGCTTGGGCCAATACTAGCCCAGCCACCCTGCAAGTGGGGGGAGGAGGGGAATTGTGAGGGAGGTGCAAAGCATTCTGGGATGCTGGGGGACTGAGTTAACTTGAATCTTAAGGGGATCTGGGACAGAAGTTCAATAAACCGATTTAACCTAAATCAGTTAAGTCTGATACTATCTGGGTTTTGGCCGTTTTGAAAGTGGTTTTTGTGCACTGAACTTCTGGTCTAAGTACAGACGGTCAAAAAGCTCGAGGCTGAATTGCTTCAGTCTTTGCAGGTTAGTCTAAGCTGCAGAGATTAAACTGAGAAACAACTGGAGAGATGTTCACTTTTCATTCAGGAAATGCTGCCACAACCTTCAGTGGCTCAGGCCAGAAGGGCACTGAAGTATGGCTGTCTGGCATGTAGCCAGTATGGGCTGTGTGTTTGCTTCCTCTTCATGCTGCCCACAAGGTCGCTGGGATTTGCAGTCCAGAATTACAGCAGCAGGACTTTGCAGGGTTGCCCATCACTACTTCTTCCTGCTTCCAGGTGCCTCTGGGATTTGTAGTCCATAGTTGCAGCCAGCAGTAAGTTTTCAGCAGGGCAGGGCAGCTCCGTACTCAGGGTAAGGGAAGTTTAACCCCTCACCCTGGCCCCAGACCACAGCCAGGTTTGCAAGGGTCGGGGGGGAGTGCCATCTCAGCCTCATCCCTACACCCCAACCCTTCTCTGCTGGAGCAGACAGCTCATCCCAGCCCAGGGCTGGAAAGCATGCTGGGGGACTGTGATTTAACTTGAACCAGGAAGGGGTCTGGGACTGAAGTTTCATAAACTGGTTTGACTTAAATCAATTAAGTCTGACACTACATTCAACCAGGTTTATCTTAAACCAGTTTCACCCATTTTGAAACTGGTTTATGTGCACTCAACTTCTGTTCTGTTACAGGTTTGAACCAATTTCTGACGACTTAAAATGGTTTATATGTAAATTCTGTCCCTAGCCCTGTTGTGTTACAGATTTGAACTGGTTTCTGATTATTTATACCAGTTTATGTATAATTTCTGCCCTTAGTCCTTGTGATTATATTTCACTTTGCTCTATCAGCTGTAAACCTATGGCTTGTTGAACATGAATTCCCCAAACCCTCCAGCAAATGCTGCATATGTAGCAATATGTTCCTTTATATTGCCATGGTGTTGACTGAAAATTAGCCCTGCAGTAAAACACTCTTGAAAATTTGAGAAGGAAGGTTAATTAGTACTCTGACATTTTTCTGATGCATCCTTTATCAGGATATCTGAACTGTAAAGTCCTGTTTCTACATATTCAGATTATGTAGAACTGTCTACAGTATGGAAATATTTACTTCACCTGTTGCAGATAGAGAAGTCCCATTAACCTTTATTAATGTGTATCAGTAAATAACAGAGTCTTTGATTCTTGAATTTCCTAGCTTTTTCCTGCCCCTTTCATACATAGACACATGCATAGTCTGGTTTTCAGGAAAATATAAAGAATGTAGAGCTTTTTGCCTTTGTTTTCAAACTACTGGTAATATGCTCAGAGGAGAGCAGAGGTTACACTAATTCCCCCCTGGCTTTTGTTTACAATAGGAATCCATCTGAAAGATGCAGTTAGTATGAACCAGACCTTCAGTTTTGTTTCCTTGATTTCTGTTTGGTAACATTTCAAATGCGTGGTTTTTAGATATTATTGTTTGTATAATGTAGCTTCAAAATAGCATATTTGAGAAGGTTTCTAGACTCAGAGTACTAGTGAGCCTGATTCTGGAAATCCTCCATGTGTAGATGTATGGCAGTAGAAGTTCTGGGCAGTAGCAAGTCCTTTCACCTTTTATATGTCAAGTAAGAACTTGAATATGGTCAATAATACACAGAATTCAGATTTCTTGGCCTGGAATAAACTGTGCTATACTAGATTAGGAAGTTTATTTTTAGTGAGTTGGTCAGGAGGGCCATTGCTTAGACTTAATAACTAAATCCATAACCCAAACCTAACCAGCAAGTTACCTGCTCTCCCCATTTCTGAGAGCTTCTATTAAGTTTTAGTTGTTTTTGCCTTGCAAGTGAGCAGATTCTCTTTTTTTGGTATAAAAGATGCTCCTTTTGCTTCAAACAAATAATATTAGATTTAATATGTTAAATCATATGGTAATAATAATGCAGGTATAATTTAGTTATTGTGTCTTCAGTTTAAGAGGATGTGGTAGTACATAAAAGAAAGGGGTTAATTTCAGTATTTTTTTTCTGTTTGCTTGCAGGGTTTTTTCCGAAGAAGTATTCAGAAGAACATGGTTTACACATGTCATAGAGATAAAAACTGTGTTATTAATAAAGTCACTAGAAATCGCTGCCAGTACTGCAGACTACAAAAGTGCTTTGAAGTGGGAATGTCCAAAGAATGTAAGTTGTTTCTAGAAACATTTTGTCATTAATATTACATTATATTGATGTCTATATAAATATATGCTGATCAGTTGGGGGATGGTAGTAAATATCATTCACACAAAAGGTCTGATTTTCTTTTTTCAGGCAAACTGACTTTGAAACCTAAATAGTATTTTTTTTCATTATCTACTACTTGTGTGAGTTAGCATGAAAACATTAAAGCCACACTTTCAACTTTTAAGAAATTACAGAAACATTTAATAGAACTCTTGATAGAGGCGATATCTTTTATTAGACCAACTAAATAGTTGCAAAATTTTTTCTTAATTTTAAGTATTAGCGTGTCCTAATTTTTTTTTGGATACCCTTATAAATTGATTTTTTAAAGTTTTACAACAAGCCTTTTCTTACTTTTTCTATGTTCTAGAAATGCTGTTTAGTGGGCCTAAGAGCACCAATGCCAACACACCTAAGGCCTTTAATTTCCTTCCTCTTTTTCTTTCTGCACATACCTATCTGGTGCTTTGTTTTCTCCCTTCTTTGTCAGCTTCACCTCTATGGCTGTTACCAGGTAGCCCCCTACTGAAGGAACAAACAGAGAACCCCGGTGATTCCGACTATGCACAAAGTGCTGCCAGGTGAACGAAGTGAATATGCAAAGAAGAAACACTGATTTGTTTCTGTTAATTTTCTTTGTTCTAGTAAATTCTGCTGTTACTAGTACCTTAGCTAGTACCTGTTCAGTTAGACCAGTGATTCTCTACCAAGATGCTGTGAGAATCTCTTAACAGAGCCATATAGTGCTGCTCAATATTAGCACTGTTAGGTGTGCAAACACCTACATGTGTTTCTCAAGATAAACCAAGAGATTTCAAATAGGAATCCATAATGTCAAAAACATTTTGACCTGTTGTGGTCTTTCTGAGTGTTTTGTCACAGAAGAACTGCTCTATTTTTTTTCTTTGTAGTCAAAAACTGAGTGAAAACTAAGAGCTGGCATTTTCCAAGGGGAACCTTGAGTTTCAAAAAGGTTGAGAATCACAGAGTTAAACTTATGATTCAATTTTTCACTTTTGAATTGCTGATCTCCCTTTAGCTATATTAATTGATAGGTATGCTTGTTGTCAAATCTTCAAGAGGGACTTCTTTATTCAATTTGTCCATTTTATTTTGATGTGATAGCAAAAAATAATCCCTTTTTTGAAAAAAATTAGGGTTTTTTTGTACATGAGCTATCCAAAAATGGCCGAGGTTTAGAAGTTTGAACTTTCCAGTTGCCATATGTGTAATGGATGGCTTATCTCCCAGCCAATCTGTGTGAAAAATAAACAATATAATTTTAAGTGTTTGCAAGCCAACACTTGTACATACATACATAATGATGCAGCTAATGTATTGATTAGCCCGAACGTGCACATAATGTATATAGTGGGTTCATTCTGTATGTCCTTCCTCAGTTACAACTCATGCTGATTTCGATAGATCAAGTCCCAAAATAAATTCATAATAACCGTCATAGAAACTTTTTACAGTATGTGCGTGGCTGTTAGAAAATAAAAGATGACATTTCCATTCTTAGATTCACTCACAAGAATCCTCCAGGGGAAACCTAATGAAAAAATGATAACACTGATGAGAGAATTATAACCAAACTGTAGCATAAACGAGGGAACTAATTTAAGCAACTCTTTCTAAAATTACCTGGAACTTGAAGGATAGAGTTTGCTGCTCTGTATATGACGTGAGAGCATAACAGATCTCAAAATCTCCAATTGATTCCAGTCCAGTATAAAGAATCTGAAAAATAGGATGTTCTACATGCAATGAGATCTCGGGCATCCATGTTATGAAACATAGCATGCCTATACCGCTAGAGTCAAAGAAGGTGAGTGAACATTTCTAATATGAACTACAGTCTTCCCAAATGTGTAACTCTAGCTGCAAATTTCCATCAGAGTAAACATTTAGCTTGCAGCAAAGTCTGCAGAGAGCCAAACTTTTGACTAATTGTTCAGTTACAAAGGTTGGTAGAGGTAGGGAATAGAGATTTCTAATATGTGTATCTTAGGAGCCGGTGAAACTAAAATGATGTCAGGCTTCAGGAACACAAATGTGAACTCATGCCTCTAAATGTTCTGCCAATCTCTTTTTCCCTGCCTGGGACCTTTATAAATTGAAAGCATCCAGTTTTTTTGTTTTTTTTCTTTTTCCATCTGAAACATTGTTAGTAGTTACTTTAGAATTGAATTAATAGCATGGAGGCTTTGGGGGAGAAGAAGAAAAGGGATGGTAAGCAATGTGGCTGGAACTATGAAGTAGATGATCTGTAAGGTCCCTTCCAGCCCCTAACAACTATGAAACCATGAACTTAAACAGTGCTTCAGTAATACAGGTGCCTAAAGATCTCATGCTTCCCTGCCTGGCTTATGGGGTCCCCAGTTACACTACTGCAAAATGTATAAAGTCCTAAGTGTATGGACAGACATAATAATGATGGTGATATCAAAACATACTGATATCAGGGGGGCAATTATTTCGGGCGGAGGGCCGCTTACTGAGTTTTGGCAAGCCATTGAGGGCCACATGACAGACAGCCCAGGGCAGATAAATATTAATTTTCTATATTTTTAGGGGCCCCATGGGCCGGATAGAATGGCCTAGCGGGCTGCATCCGGCCCCCGGGCCGCATTTTGTCCACCCCTGTGATAGATGCTGCTATAATTCTTATGTCATGATACCACTTCAGCATTAACCCTGCCTTCAACAATCAAAATTAGAGTTATTTAGCTCACATGTATGTGACAGGATGATGCAGACATAACAGTTGACTCATAACAGCTGATACAAGCTCCCATACAGCAACTCCCCTTCCTCTTTTGAAGGGTCAGAAAGGTACGTTTATCCACACACTCGCTTTGCACAATACTGACCTAGGGATCTACCTTCTCTGCCTGCCCTAGGGTCACTACCATAAGAAGTGTGAAATAGGATCTTTTAGGTTTGGTAACATTTTACACCCTTTTTGCAGTAGTGTCCTTCCCCACATATTAGACTATGAGAAATAAAGCTAGTAAGTGTTGTCCGTTTAAAATATAGTAGTATTTTATCTCTTTCTGAGCTGTAATATGCCTATTTAATCTAGTCTTATTCCATAAATGCCTCTAGTTTTCAGACAGGCGGGGATTTCTTAGAGTGAAATCTTTTATTAGACCAACTGCATAGTGGGGATAGAGTTAGATAAACTTTCTGTTAGTTCTGGTTAGTTTTCAGCTGACTTCTTCAGATGTTTATATGAATAGAGGCACATTTATTGGGGTCTTTTTAAGGATATCACTTTTTTAAAGTACCTTTTACCATTTTATTATGTTCTGGCTGAAGCTAAATTGCTTTGTAGCATAATTGCCAGTAAAGGAAGCTGAAAGGTATTTCAGAGGCTGGGTAGAAAAACAAGCCTACAATACTTAACCAGCCCTGAACAGGGAAGTTAGTCATGGCGGACATCTGAAAATAAGAAGCCAAATGCGTTCTCCCAAAGACAAAGGAGGAATGAATACAAATTCTGGAGGAATTTAGTCACCAGATTCTTTTTTATCTTTCTTTCTTTCTTTCCTACTTCCTAACACTGTTCAGATCCTCCCTGTTGGCCTGGGTTGCTCTGTCCCACTCTGTGTTATTGTTCTGTTTTCGAGAAGGATTAAGGTGAGCTTCCCCCTCCCCTAACTACATATGGGACCTACAAACATGCCTGAGCACATGACTTATGAGGAGAAGCTGAGGGAAATGGGCTTATTTAGTCTGCAGAAGAGAAGACTGAGGGGAGATTTGATAGAAGCCTTTAACTACCAAAAGGGTGGTTACTAGGGATGCATCTATACATCACCTTATGGCGACATAGTGACACACTACATGGTGGTAACAGTGATCATCTATGTCTACACATGATTGCCAGCTACATTGCCATAGCAGCATGCTTCAAAATTACCTGTGTGTCATGCACACAGTGCAGCAACTGCCCATATTGCGTCATGCTTTAGTATTTTCAAAAATAAGTACTAAAGCACAGCACTGTAGCAAAGTTGCCATACAGTGATGTTTAGGTGTGCCCAAAGAGGATGGAGGAACTCTTTTCAGTGGTGACAGATGCCAGAACAAGGAGTAGTGGTCTCAAGTTGCAGCAAGGGAGGTTTAGGTTGGATTTTAGGAAAAACTTTCTCACTAGGAGGGTGGGGAAGCACTGGAACAAGTTACTTAGAGAGGTGGTGGAATCTCCATCCTTGGAGATTTTTAAGACCTGGCTTGACAAAGCCCTGGTTGGAATGATCTAGTTGGAGATGATCCTGGTTTGAACAGGGGGTTGAACTAGATGACTTCCTGAGGTCTCTTCCAACCCTAATTTTCTGTGGCTGTATGACTTCCTCTATGCAAAATACACTCAAGCTTCTTGGTTGTGTATTTACTAATTCTGTCCCTGCTTTAAAGTAGGTGTAGAAATACTTGTCTTCACATGTAATTTTCAGTGCTTTCAATGGGAGTGACATGAAACGTGTGAGCTTTAGGGGCAGTCCTGCCCCTACTACAGTAACTTTTTTTTATGTATGAGATGGTGATGCTTAGAGGCCTCTGCTGAGACTGGGCGCCACCTAAGCACAATTTGCAGTTCAGCTCTGGGTATGGCACTTAGCTGTCAACTGAGCATACTCAGTAGGGTTATGCTTTTTCTGGCACCTTGGCAGCAAAATTGGATGGCCCAGGTAAGTCCCAACATTTTGGTCAGGTAATAGCCCTAAAATGGGGAGGACAAGGGGGCAGGCCCTCTCATGCTTTAGTCTAGTAGCCTAGTGGCTAGAGTACTTGCCCAAGGGTATCTGAGTTTTAGGCCCCCATCCCCCACAAGGGATTTGAATGTGCATATACCACATCCCAGCAAAGTGCCCTAACCACCAGCCAAGGGTTGGATATTAATTAGATCCTTCTCCTACCTTTCCCTTGAAGTTAGCCTCCTGGACTGCAATGAGAGGGAGACATGTTGGGTCAGGAGGAAGACACCATACTAGAGGGTATATGGTTCAGTAAAATGGATGCTGCTTGTCATGGGAGGGGGCTTAGGGTTCCAGCCTGAGACCTTGCTCTCAGTGAAGCCAAAGTTTCCTCACTGCTACACAGTAACACTCAGGAAAGTTAATCTGACTTAGTTTTAGAGATCTCCATTTTAGCCCATGTATCTAATGCAAGGTGCAATTCAACTTCAAGAGAAGGCTTTCATTATGCCAAACATGTGACTTGATGGTTAGACCACTAAGAAACAGGAGATTGCAGCAGATTGCTAAGAAACAGGAGATTGCAAGTTCAACCCCCTCTAGGTGAAGGGTGCCTAGAAACTGGGTGTGCCTTGGCAAATGCCCTAGCCACTAGGCCATTGGGTGACCTTTCCCTTCCTTTCCCTCCCTCTCTTCTAGCAAGTATGCACATAGGGCAATTCTGTTTTGCCTCAAGACATAATAGGATCCCAAACTTTATGTAAGTGCTGAAAACCACAGTTACATGCATGGTCATGTGCATTATAAGAACATAAAGTAAAATAGGATTTAGACCTAATTCTGACTACCTGGAATTTCAGGCTGCTGCTGACTGCAGAGGTCTGCTAAAGCTGAGACGATATCTCACTATGTGGCAAAGCTTCAGGAAACTGACCTCTGCCCTTCTATTACATGACAGTTGCTAATACTGAGGCATCATCCTGGTTTGACCTCAGGTGTTGGGGAAAAAAGCACACTAATGTTTTCATTCATGGAATGCAGCTCTGTAGCAAACATGCATATAAGCACACATACCTTCACACAATGAGGTCTTGAACAATGTTAGAATATACAGGAAGCTGGGCTAAACTGCTTTAACCACAGTAGGCTCTTTCTAGCAACGTACTGCAGAAACCGCTTTATAACAAGAAGTTTACCCTTCTTAGACCCCCTCTCCTAGATTTTTTTTGGGAATTAAGCTAAAGAAAGGCTTTGTACAGCAGATGCTGCCTTTCTCAGGCCTCTTTGTGAAGGCTTTAGGCCATGGGATGTCATATTATAGATGCTGATCTCATAGGTCCCTCCTGAGCCTGGCAAAATGCCCCCTTAGTAGTATACATATGGCGCAGAGGCCCTGGCACTAACCCCACAGTAGTGGGGTATGTACATCCAGCCCTCTGACTACCACTCCATGCTGCTCATCCATGTGGGCACCACTGATACTGCCAGGGGAGACCCTGAGCATATCAAAAGTGACTACAGGGCTCTGGGTGCAACAGTGAGGAGGTCTGGGGCTCAGATCATGTTCTCTTTGATCCTTCCAGGAAAGGGAAAGGGCCTGGGCAGGAATGGGTACATCTTGCAGATAAAAACCTGGCTGCACAAGTGGTGTTGCCAGCAGGGCTTTGACTTCTTTGACCATAGGATGCTGTTCTAAGAAAGATTACTGGGAAGAGATGGGATCCACCTGACAATGAGAGGGAAGAGCACCTTCGTAGACAGGCTTGCTAACCTAGTGAGGAGGGCTTTAAACTAGGTTCACTGGGGGATAGAAACCAAAGCCCAAGTGGGGAAGCAGAAGACCTGGAGGAGAAGCAAGCAGGACTGGGTAATAAGGGAGGTGTTTTCATACTTCCTGAGAAATTGGGGCAAACTACTAACCTTAGGTACCTGTACATAAATGCACAGAGCCTGGGAAACAAGCAGGAAGAATTGAAAGTCCTCACACAATCATGAAACTATGATGTGTTTGGAATAACAGAGACTTGGTTGGATAGCTTGCATGACTGGAGCACTGGCATGGATGGGTACAAACCGTTCAGGAAGGATAGGCAGGGGAGAAGAGGAGGAGTTGCACTTTATGTAAAAGAGCCATATGATTGCACAGAGCTTCAGTATGAAACTGGATATAGGCCTGTTGAAAATCTCTGGGTTGAGGTTAAAGGGGAGAATAACAAGGGTGATGTTGTGGTGGGTGTCTGCTGTAGGCCACCAGACCAGGAGGAAGTGGTGGATGAAGCTTTCTTCAAACATGTAGAAGAAGTTTCCTGATCATAGGCCCTGGTTCTCATGGGGGACTTGAATTGCCCTGACATCTGCTGGAGGTGTAATACAGCAGTGCAAGGCAATCCAGGATGTTTTTTGAGAGTTTTGGGGACAACTTCCTGGTGCAAGTGCTGGAGCAGCCAACTAGGGCCATGCTCTTCTTGACCTGCTGTTCACAAACATGGATGAATTGGTGGGAAATGTACTAGTGGATGACAACTTGGGCAGCAGTGACCATGAGATGATTGAGTTCAGGATCCTGTGCAAAGGAAGGATGGAAAGCAGCAGAGTAAGGACCTTGGACTTCAGAAAAGCAGACTTTTACTTGCTCAGGGAACTCATGGGCAGGATCCCCTGGGAAGCCAGTGTGAGGGGGAGAGGAGTCCAGGAGAGCTGGCTATATTTTAAAGAAACCTTACTGAGAGTGTAAGAACAAATCATCCCAATGTGCAAGAAGACTAGCAAGTATGGCAGAAGATTGGCTTGGCTAAGCCAGGAACTCTTCAGTAAACTAAATCACAAAAAGGAAGCTTATAAGCAGTGGAAACTTGGACAACTAACTAGGGAGGAGTATAAGAGCATTGCTTGGGCATGCAGGGATAAAGTTAGGAAGGCCAAAGCGCAATTGGAGTTGCAGCTAGCAGTGAATGTAAAGGGTAAGAAGAACAGTTTCTACAGGTATGTCAGTAGCAAGAGGAGTATCAGGGAAAGTGTGGATCTTACTGAATGGGGGAGGCGACCTTGTGACAGAGCATGCAGAAACGACTGAAGTGCTCAATGCCTTTTTCACATCAGTCTTCGCAGGCAAGGTCAGCTCCCTGACGACTGCACCGGGCAGTACAGTTTGGGGAGAAGGTGAGCAGCCAACAGTGGCAAAAGAACAGGTTCAGGGCTACTTAGAAAAGCTAGACATATACAGGTCCATGGGGCTGGATGGTATGCACCTGAGGGTGCTGAGGGAATTGGGTGCTGAGATTGGATAGTCACTGGCCATCATCTTTGAAAACTCATGGCAATCAGGAGAGGTCCCAGATGATTGGAAAAGGGCAAACATAGTACCCATATTTAAGAAAGGGAAAAAGGGGGACCCAGGGAACTACAGACCATAGATTCATAGATGTTAGGGTCGGAAGGGACCTCAATAGATCAAGTCCGACCCCCGGCATAGGCAGGAAAGAGTGCTGGGTCTAGATGACCCCAGCTAGATGCTTATCTAACCTCCTCTTGAAGACCCCCAGGGTAGGGGAGAGCACTACCTCCCTTGGGAGCCCGTTCCAGACCTTGGCCACTCTAACCGTGAAGAAGTTCTTCCTAATGTCCAGTCTAAATCTGCTCTCTGCTAGCTTGTGGCCATTATTTCTTGTAACCACCGGGGGCGCCTTGGTGAATAAAAACTCACCAATTCCCTTCTGTGCCCCCGTGATGAACTTATAGGCAGCCACAAGGTCGCCTCTCAACCTTCTCTTGCGGAGGCTGAAAAGGTCCAGGTTCTCTAGTCTCTCCTCGTAGGGCTTGGTCTGCAGGCCCTTAACCATACGAGTGGCCCTTCTCTGGACCCTCTCCAGGTTATCCGCATCCCTCTTGAAGTGCGGCGCCCAGAATTGTACGCAGTACTCCAACTGCGGTCTGACCAGCGCCCGATAGAGGGGAAGTATCACCTCCTTGGACCTATTCGTCATGCATCTGCTGATGCACAATAAAGTGCCATTGGCTTTTCTGATGGCTTCGTCACACTGCCGACTCATGTTCATCTTGGAGTCCACTAGGACTCCAAGATCCCTTTCCACTACCGTGCCACCCAGCAGGTCATTCCCTAGGCAGTAGGTGTGCTGGACATTTTTCCTCCCTAGGTGCAGCACTTTGCATTTCTCCTTGTTGAACTGCATTCTGTTGTTTTCTGCCCACTTGTCCAACCTGTCCAGGTCTGCTTGCAGCTGTTCCCTGCCCTCCGGTGCGTCCACTTCTCCCCATAGCTTTGTGTCATCTGCAAACTTGGACAGAGTACATTTCACTCCCTCGTCCAAGTCGCTGATGAAGACATTAAAGAGTATTGCTCCAAGGACCGAACCCTGCGGGACCCCACTGCCCACACCCTTCCAGGTCAAAACCGACCCATCCACCACGACTCTCTGGGTGCAACCCTCCAGCCAATTCACCACCCACCGGACTGTGTAGTCATCCAAGTCACAGCCTCTTAACTTGTTCACCAGTATGGGGTGGGATACCGTATTGAAGGCCTTCCTGAAGTCTAAGTATACGACATCCACCCCTCCTCCTGTATCCAGGCGTTTCGTAACCTGGTCATAAAAAGAGACTAGATTAGTCAGGCACGATCTGCCTGCTATGAACTCGTGCTGCTTTCCCCTCAGCATAATTTGTCGTGCCAGGCTCTCGCAAATGTGAGCCTTGATAATTTTTTCAAAGATTTTGCCAAGGATGGAGGTGAGACTGACTGGCCTATAGTTGCCCAGGTCCTCCTTCCTCCCCTTCTTGAAGATGGGGACCACATTGACCCTTTTCCAGTCCTCCGGGACTTTGCCTGTGCGCCACAACCGTTCAAATATTCCCGCCAGTGGCTGTGCAATGACGTCGGCCAGTGCCTTCAGCACCCTCGAATGGAGCTCATCCGGGCCTGCCGACTTAAAGGCATCCAGTTCTTCCAAGTGACTGTGCACCATCTCAGGGTCTACGCATGGTAGTCTGGCACCTTGCTGCTGCCTCTCTACAACCCCAGTGAGAGACTTGTCGTGCCCCTCCCTTAGGAACACTGAGGCAAAGAACTCGTTGAGGAGTTCAGCCTTGTCCCCCCTGTCTGTCACCAATTGCTTCTGCCCATTTAGCAGGGATCCTATTCCTCCCTGGGCCTTCCTTTTACTCCCAATATATCTAAAAAACAATTTCTTGTTGTCCTTTACTTGGGATGCCATCCTCAGCCCCATGGTAGCTTTGGCCCGTCTAACTGCCTCCCTACAAGTGCGAGCAGAGGAGGTATATTCATCTTTGGTGATCTCTCCCTGTTTCCACTTTTTGTGCGCTCCCCTTTTGGCCCTTAGGCTGCCCTGGATTTCTCTGGTCAGCCAAGAAAGCCTCCTGGCCCCTTTCCCTCTTTTTCCTCACATCGGGATCGTCTTGCTTTGTGCCCAAAGGATCGTTTCCTTAAGGCACAGCCACCCTTCTTGGGCTCCCATCACTTCAAAACTACTCTGCAGTGTGTCCTTGACTAATCGCCTGAGTTCATTGAAATCAGCTTTCCTAAACTCTAGCACTTTCACCCTACTAGTTACCTTACCCACTCGACGTCTTATGGTGAATTCTATTGTTAGGTGATCACTGTCCCCCAGATGGCTACCGATCTGTAGGTCCCTTACCATGTCATCCCCCGTTGCCAATACCAGATCCAGTATGGCATTCCCCCTAGTGGGACCGTGTACCTCCTGTGTCAGGTGGAGGTCATGTACACAGGTTAGAAACCTGCGTGAACGGTGGGACTTTGCTGTCTGCGTCTCCCAGCAGATGTCCGGGTAGTTTAGGTCCCCCATAACTACTGCCTCTTTAGCTTTTATGGTCTCCGAGAGCTGCCTCAGGAGCCCTGAATCTATTTCTTCCCCTTGGTGTGGGGGTCTGTAGCAGACCCCTACCACCAAATCCCTTTCTCTTTGCCCTCCATGTAGCCTAACTCACAATCCTTCTACTTTCTCATCCTTTGATTCCATCTTGATGAGGGTCGATGTATATTGCTCACTGACATAGAGCGCAACCCCTCCCCCTTTTTTCCCCACCCTGTCCTTTCTGTACAATCTATAACCCTCAATATGTACCGCCCAGTCGTGGGACGAATCCCACCAGGTTTCCGTTAGCCCTACTAAGTCGTAGGTGTTTTGTGCAAGCAGGAGCACTAGTTCATCCTGCTTGTTCCCCATGCTCCTGTGCGGGCTGACCAGGGGCGAGCCGGGGCCCGTCTTTGCGCACACGGGCTGTGGCCAGCAGCCCGGGCACGCGGGGCCGGAGAAGACCGCGGCGAGCTAGAATTGATTACGGACGCGTAGTGGTTGATTAAAAGATTGTTTACTTACACCAAAAGATGGTAGTGCTGTAGGCTGGATAGCTTTCGAGGCACAGCTCCGCTTGAATCCCCGTTGGAGGATTATGACAAGTCAGCTCTTTTCCGCGGAGTTGTCGAGGCTCCATGGATTCAGTTCCCCCGGAGTTGTTGAGACTCCGTGGGTTCGGTTCCCTCCGGAGTGGCTGAATCTCCGTGGGTTTGTACGGCACTAATCTTCCCCGGAGTTATTAAAGCTCCGCGGGCTTGGTTTGGTTCCCTCTACCACGGAGTTGTTAAGGCTCCGAGGATCCGGCTTGGGTTTATAGGACAGGGATACGTCTAGGATTGCGCTCGGCGACGGGGAGAAGCCAAAGGCTATTTAGACCTCTGTTGCCTGCTTAAGAGAGGTGCGTTGGGTCCGTAAAGGTCCACATCGCTTAGAGATCTTCACACAGCGCGAAGTCTCCTCCTCCTCCTGGCGAGTTTTCTCTCTCTCCAGGTTTCCTCTCTCTCTCCGGCTTGGGCGGAAACCACCCAAGCCTTTTGTACGGCTAGCAAGCCAATAGCTAGCCGCCACGTGTGCCTTTATTCAGAGTTGGCCAATAATGTGGCGCGAACTCCCATATAAATGGCGGGAACTCCTTTGCACCGTGCATCTCTGAGATGCAAAAGAAATGCACCATGCAAAGAAGCTGCAAATTTGGCGGGAAATTCCCCGTTGCACCGGAGTTCTCTCCCACAGCAGAGAACTCCGCCATGCAAGGAAGCTGTAATTTTAGCGGGAACATAATTTAGCGCTGCCGAAGCGCACACAAACAAAAACTCACAACTTTGGGTTGTGACAGCTCCTAGCATTAGTATATAGGCACTTGAGCCCTGCGACTGGTGCCTTTGCTGCCCCCCCGCTCCGAGTCCCAAAGGGCCCCTTATTTCTTACCTTCTCGTTGCTTACCTGTGCTGTGGTGCTGGCCGCCCCATGGCTTGCAGGTTCCCAATGTTCTCCTTCTTCAGGCTGGGCTGTCCTTGTGGGTGCCACATGGTTTGGTGGTCCACAGCTTCCGCTGCCCTCATCTTCCCCTCCCCCCGACGAGCCTAGTTTAAAGCCCGCCGGAGGAGATCCGCCAACCTAGAAGAAAACACACGCTTACCTTTGGGGGACAGGTGAAGCCCATCCCAACTGAGCATGTCCCTCATCGTAATGTGCGGGTCGTTGTCCAGGAAGCTGAAGCCTGCCTCGAGACACCACTGCCGAAGCCGCCAGTTGGTCTCTCTGATGCAGTTCTCATGCCGTCTTCCGCGTCCGTTCACTGGTAGGATGGAAGAGAATACCACCTGTGCACCGAACTCCCTCAGCACACCGCTCAGAGCACTGTAGTCCGCCATCAGGTGATTGGGGGTTCTCCTGGCCGCATCATTAGTACCCACATGGACTAGGACCATGGGGTAGTAATCGGTGGGCTTGATCCTGGCCTGGATTACTTCCGTCACATCCCGAATCTTTGCTCCGGGCAGGCAGTATACCTCTCGTGTTGAGGGGTCCTGGCGACAGATGGGCCCTTCTGTACCTCTCAGGATGGAGTCGCCTATGACGAGCACTCGTCGCTTCCTCCCCTGGGTCCACTTGGATCTCTTGACCTGTTCGGAGCGTGGAGAATGTGGTGTTGCTTCCTGCCCAAGGGTGTCCTCCTCCCCTTCCATCTCCTGCAGGGTCGCCAGGGCCTCATACCTGTTCTCCAGTCAGACTGGAGGAACTGGTACCTATTCGCTGCGAGCAGCTCCGGTCCTGGATGTGACCGTCTGCCACTCTGCTGTGGAGGGCATTCCCCAGGCTGCTTTTTCCTTAGGTGCCTGGTCCTGCAGGGAAAAGAAATAGCCGTAAATTTCATCCTCCGCCTCCCTGATCCCCCTCAGCCTGCTAACCTCCTCCCGGAGCTCCCTCACCTGCGCCTCCAGAGCCCTAAGATAGGCACCTGCTGGAGAGGTGTGGGGGCCCCCAATCTCTGCCCCCCCGGCCCTGTTGGGGATCCCCTGCAGGCCAGGAGGTAGGGGGACATCAGCTCCCCCATGGGCTCGGTCTGGGTGGAGGCCTCAGACCAGCCCAGGGTAGGCTTGGCCCCCTGGGCAGAGGCCCTAGCAGCTCTCCTTGTCGACACCATTTTAAGCTGCTGTTTGTAGATCTGTCTGGTGTCTACACCCTACCCGTACAGGAGTCTCTCTCCTGACCCTTCCTACCCGCCCGCCGGCGCGAACGCCTGCACAAACGCCGGCGCGCTCTGTAAGAGCTGTGCGGCTCTTACAGCGCCTGTTTGCGCTCTCTGTTCATGCTGTGCGGCTCAGGAGCACGGCTCCCTACCGGCTCAGCTATATGGGATCCGGGGGGCTTCCCCTCCGGCTCCAGCTCAGCTGTGCCGGGTCCCTCCGCCCCACTTACCTTCGGGGGATCAGCTGTTGCTGCCCCTGCTGCTGTTTCCTCTGCTGCTGCTGCTGCTGCTTCCTCCTCCGCCTCGGGTCAGTAAGTTAGTTAGTTAAGGGGGCACACGTGCGTGCGGGACACACGTGTGCCTGGATCCTCTCCTTCCCGCTGTTGGTTCCCGAGTGCCAGTCATCTTCACCTCAGTCCCTAGAAAAAACATGGAGAAGATAGTCAAGGAGTCCATTTCTAAGCACTTGGAAAAGAAGGAAGTGATTAGGAACAGGCAGCATGGATTCACCAGTGGCATGTCGTGCCTGACCAGCCTGATTGTCTTCTATGACAAAGTGACTGGCTCTTTGGATGTGGGAAGACCAGTGGATGTGGTATACCTTGATTTTAGCAAGGCTTTTGATATGACCTCCCACAACATTCTTGCAGGCAAGCTAAGGAACTATGGACTGGATGAATAGATTGTAAGGTGGATAGAAAACTGGCTGGAGCATTGGGTTCAGAGGGTACTAATCAATTGCTCGATCTCTAGTTGGCTGCTGGTATCAAGTGGAATGCCCCAGGCATCTTTCCTTGGGCCAGTTTGTTCAGTGTCTTCATCAGTGACCTGGAAGATGCCATAGAGTACACCCTCAGCAAGTTTGCAGGCAACACCAAACTCAGGGGAGTAGTAGATACGCTGGAGGGTAGGGCTAGGATTAAATGTGACCTAGACAAATTGGAGGATTGGGCCAAAAGAAGTCTCATGAGGTTCAACAAGGACAATTGCAAAGTTCTGCACTTAGGATGGAAGAATCCTATACACTGGTACAGGCTGGGGGCTCTGCAGAAAAGGACCTGGGGGTTACAGTGGACAATCAGCTGAATATGAGCCAACAGTGTGCCCTTGTTGCAAAGCAGGCTAATAGCATACTGGACTGCATTGGTACCTATGTTGCCAGCAGGTCAAGGGAAGCGATTATTCTCCTGTATTCAGAACTGGTGAGGCCATATCTGGAGTATTATGTCCAGTTTTGGGCCCCCCACTACAGAAAGGATGTGGATAAATTGGAGAGAGTCCAGCAGAGGGCAGCAAAAGTGGTTTGGGGGCTGGGGCACATGACTTCTGAGGAGAGGCTAAGGGAACTGGGCGTATTTAGTTAGGAGAAGAGAAGACTAAGAGAGGGTATAATAGCAGCCTTCGACTACCTAAAGGGAAGTTTTAAAGAGGATGTAGCTAGACCAGGGCAGGCAAAATACGGGCCACATCCAGCTCGCCAGGCCATTCTACCCAGCCTGCGGGACCCCTAAAAATTTTAGAAAATTAATTTTTATCTGCCCCTGACTGCCTGTCAAAAATGACAAGTGCCAGCGGCAGCAGGACCCAGGGAAAGCTGGTGGCGGGACCCAGCAGTGGAGCAGCAAGGCCTGCCTGGCTCCACCCTACCCCCAGCCTCCCATTCCCCACCCCCCAAGCCCCCAACCAGAAGCCTCTGTGGTTTCTGGTCTGGTGAGCCTTTGGCTGTTCCCTACCCTCCCTCAGTCAGAGTGGAAAGTCAGATAAGATCAGGCAGAGGGATGGGACGGTTCTCACCCACTCCCCAACCACACCCTGCACATACACCCCCTTACCACCTACACACAATATAAAGTAGGACTGTATTTTGAACTATTATGCAATCACCTCTAGATACACTTAGCAAACACATAATCAGTACAAACATATTTTAAATAAAATTAAAATAAGTTATAGTAGATGTTTTATTTTTTTGTATATGATTTGGGGTTTTTTTCCAGTTTCAAGATTGCAGCACCCTTCCTCCCAAAAGAATTAATTCCAGGTCAAGGGAGGGATTTCCAGTGGCAAAGGTCAGAAGTTATAGGGTGGGACTTCCATTCCTAATATGGCAACTGGGGGACAGGACAACTGTCAATGGCTGGGGCTACCCATGTGGCCCTTGACAGCTCACCAAAACTTGGTAAGAGGCCCTCCCCTCAAAATAATTGCCTGCCCCTGAGCTAGACTGTTCTCAGTGGTGGCAGATGACAGAACAAGGAGCAATGGTCCCAAGTTGTAGCAAGGGAAGCTTAGGTTAGATATTAGAATTTTCTCACTAGAAGGATAGTAAAACACTGGAAAAGGTTACCCGGAGAGGTGGTGGAAGCTCCATCCTTGGAGGTTTTCAAAACCTGGCTTTGGCTAGGATGATCTAGTTGGGGCTGGTGCTGCTTTTAGTAGAGGGTTGAACTAGATGACCTTCTGAGTTCAATTCCCGTCCTAATTTTGTATGATTCTATGATCCTCAGAGAGCTCTGAGGCAGTTCAATTCAATGTAGAGTTCCACTTAAATGGTGTTCAGGTATGTAATAGTGCTTTGTATTAACATCTTTAGAATTAAAGTGTCTTACTTTAAATAAATTCTTGTGTGGACGTAGTGTAAGTCAGGACTGATCAATTATTTCAGCTGGAGGGCCACCCAATGAGTTTTGGTGAGCTGTCAAAAACTCATTTTTGACAGCCTCCCCCCCCGAGCTCCCTGCTAGTCCAGAGCTGCTCCCAGAGCCCTCTGCCACAGTGGGGTTGACAGGACAGGAGCAGCCCTGGACTAGGCTACTTCTCTGGGCTCAATTTGTTCTTGATCCGGGTGCCCATGTACATATATGCTCCTGGGTGCAGTTTAGTGCTCCTGAATTTACTACGCAATAAATTTAGTCACATTAATTCCATGTGTAGATGCACCCAGTGTTCATAAGTTAAAGTGTATTAAACTCTCATGTTACTCTTGCTAAAGTATCCTTACTCTTGCTAAAGTTCACTGTAGATTAATCCTTAAAGGACTAAAGAAAACCCACTTTAAAGAAAGTAGGTATGGTCCAAGTGCTGAAGTGGGAGTCGGAAAGCTTTGAATTCAAATTTCAGAATCTGACTACAAGCACATCTTCTGCCCTCTTTGGCAGGCTGATTTACCCTCCTTCCCCCACATTTATAAAATAAGGTTATTAAGCTAATTAACAGGAGTGTCAAGAGAATTAATGTTTGTAAAGTGCTTTCAAGATGGGGAATCCCTACTGGGATAATTCCCCTGAAATGAAGAATAGAGCTCAAAGACAGTGGACTACCTCTGGGACCAATTCACTAAGGTCAAGTTTTTTAAATCTGTGCAATAGCAAAGGCTCAGAAACTAAAACGCAAAACACTTTTGTGTCTGCGATGCAGAGGTCTTTGTAGAAGAACAAAGCAGATATAAAAGTGCCTTGTGTTTGAGTGTTATAAAAATGCGGAGTCAGTCAAAGTCAGTCTCTCACTATAGATAACGTGTCCTTTATTGCCTTGATGCTGATATTGAATAGTGCCGTGGTTTAGGTTTAAAAAATTAAAACTTAGTGTTAGAAACCAGAATTCCTCTGATCCTGCATTGTTTCCCATAGTTAAATAAACATCTTTACTATTGAGGTGGTATCTGATCTCCTAAGAAGCAGATCCCTTTATTTTCTCTTTTGAGGTCTGCCTTTTAGCCTTCCCTTCTGATTTTTGCACTGCTTTCACGTGCCAGTTTTAATGTTTAAAGGAGCAACTTAGAGTAAATTATGAATAATAACATTCAATCTATGTTCTGTGAGGATGGTTATGTAATAGCAGTAATTGCATCAACTCATCTAATGAGCTTTCCCTCCAGTGCCATGTACAGCAGATTAATAGCCCATGAATTCATTTGCAGCTCATTGTGTTTCAGAAAAGAATTTCAAGCGACAATTAATACACTGCTAAAGAAAATAACATAAAAAATGATTTTTTTATTGTGTTAACTTTCCACTTGAACCATTTATTGGCACCTTTCATTATGCAGTCTAAGTAAATTCACTTCTGACTTCTCACCCACAACATGATTTGTGAACCTTACTCAAGTCAAGACAGCCTGTTAATTAGTCTGATCTTTATTTTTCAAGTGTTTGGGGGGGAAAGAAAGTAGATTGAGCTCTAACTTTCTGTGGTTTCTTTAATTTCCATTCAGGTGTTATTTAGAAAATTGTAACATTAAGCCATTATATAATCCTGTTGCACCCTTTACTGCTTTCATGAGTAGAGAAAACATATTTTTTCAAGTCAATGAACACTCTTTTGGGGGGTTTTCAGCAGCTGCCTGGTTGAGCTTTTGGTAGCTGCTTTGCCCCTGCTTCCATCTTCCAAGATGCATCTTAGCCCAGGGCAGACAACAGTATGTCAAGGGAAGGGTGAGGAGGTACTGGTGATAAACATAAAAATAAACTGACATTTGTGCATCTACAGGGAACAAACTCCTATAGTGTTGGGGAGCAAAATGCAGGGGGAGAAGAGAGGGTCTCCTGTGATGACTGCAGCACAGGTCAGAACTCAGGAGGAAATGGGAGAAAAGTGAGATTCCTGTCCTGCAGGCCAGACCTCTGGAGTACAGTCCTAGAGAAAGATGGGAAAGAAGGGGACACTGCAAGGCACACTGGCCATACTGCTGTCCTTTCTATTGCTCCCCCTTTAAAATTTAATTTATTGAATTTTTTGGTTTCATTTTTCTTTAGGAATCTACGTAATTTCTTGTCCAAGTGAAATAGTAAGAACCATTTATTTTAAAATATAGAAACATACTAAAACTTGGCTTCTTTTTAGCAATATAGTTTTCAAACAGTAGTTTTCAAGAACACTGTTTCCCTCTTGAGTTCTTGCTTCCTTTGAGAACTCTGTAAGTATAAGGGATTGACTCTGATAAGTTATACAAAGATTGATTACATGTCCTCAGCTGGAAGTTGCAGAGGCTTATTCACTAAAGTATAGCTACTGGTGAACCTTTCATTACTCTCTGCTGTAGTATCCACGTTGTCATAGAGACAAAAGTTACTAGATCTTGTACACTGTGTCTGCAGCCTTTGTCTGCATCCATGAATCCTAGTTCTTGCCAACTATAGATGTGCACTTTTCCCTTACTTTGTTAAAAAGGCTCTTATTAAAATTAGAATGAGCAATATAGTAACCTTTTTCACTACAGTACTCAATTGATACATACCTACTTAATTTGCAATTTTGCGGATTTTGTGGAAACTTCAAAATCTGCAGCTGTCTGCAAAATCACCTTAAGAAAAAAAAGCTTAATAAAAATAAAATGCTGGCTCCCCTGTGGGAGTCTTTGCTGCTTCGCAGCCCACCCAGGACGGGAAGGTGCTGGGTGGTGGGGCGGTATGAAGGGTAGCCATCTTCCAAGATGGTGGCTGCTAGCACTGTGCAAAACAGCTGTTTGGATTTGGCCATTTTGGAGGCACAGTGATTCATTTTGGTGTTTCAGATCACTGTTCTGTTTCGATTCAGCCAAATCTGTTTCAGAGTTTCGACACTTTCGGTGATTCAGCCATAGGCTATAATTTCCTAATTCAGATGAACATTGCAGAGATGGTAGCCCCTTCTGAGGGCATGAAGCCTCCCAAGTTTCAAAGAGATAGGTGCAGAGGTTTTTGTGAAACTGCACCTCAAACTGTTCAAAACTAAACTCGTATCACTTGCTGGCAGCGGCAGCCTGCTGTCATCCCGCACGCAGATCCAGGGGCTCACACCCCCTGGGAGGGCTGCAGGACTGTGCCAGACTCCTGCTGCGGGGCATGGGCCCCCAGATCTGTGCACAGGGTGGCAGCAGGCAGCTGTCCCTCCCTCAGAGCACTGGGATTGGAAGGGACTTCAGGGACAAATCACAGACACTGTCCAGCTACAGATGTCAATATCAGAGGAATCCTTCCCCCTTTCATCCCCCTCCCTCTTCTTAGCTTCTGTTTCCCTGCAAGCCCAGCTCTGAAACTCCGAAATTTTCTGAAATGTTTCAGATGGCTTCGTTTAGCTTTGGAGATGTTTCAGAGCCTTCCTTTTCGTTTTGGATTCAGTGTTTCGGGCACCGAAATAGTCTGAAACATGTCCAAAATGAAATGGCTGCCAGTGTTTCGCACAGCCCTAGTGGCTGCCCCATCATTCCTCCTCCTCCTTGGGGCCTCTCCGCCAATGAGCGGTGAGGGATGGAGCCACACAAAGGGCAGCCGGCAGCCAGCAGCCAAGATGGCAGCCGCCCCTTCATCCCTCCTCCCTCCCCAGGACCTCTCCACCAATCAGCAGCAAGATGCAGGGCTGCTGGGTAATGCCCATGAAATTGGCTCTTCATACCACGACCAAGTGGCGAAACCTCCTTTGTCTGACTGAATTAAGTAGGTCCCTATCAACTGACCTCTGAAATTAGCACTCATAAACAGAATAATGTTTTTATTTACTCATTTTTTTAATTCCAGGACCTCAAAATGTATCTTGCCTTTGCATATATTTTTCAATCCTGTAGGGTAAATTGACAGAATTACTGTTGAAAAAAACCCCAAAAAACCCCACACAACTTTCAGAACAGGTGAAAGTCTGAGATCATTAAATAGATTCTACAGGAAATTCACAGCATATACATTCTTGAAGTAAATATTAACGTTAACACTTCAGGAATGGAAGTATTGCTATTCATGCTTTTCTCAGGAACTGGTATGGCATGGGCGCACGGTGTTGGTAAAACCTTGAGATTCTTCTTTTTACTGGCAAAGGGTCCTTTGCATGGGATAGACCTCCCATCTAGAAGGCAAAGGATACAAAGGCCACATTTCCCATCCCTGAGGCCAGTACTTCCCACACTAATAGTAAAGAGTGGAAAGGTAGCTGCTTGGAATCTGACATCCTTGTAGACTCCCCAAATATGTAGAAAAAAGGCCAGTGATGGTTTTTCCCTTTCACCTCCTCACCCATCCTGCCACACATGTACTGTTAGACCTACATACTGTATTTTACTGACTAGCTGAATGGTTTCAGAAGGCCATCATCATAATGATGGATCCGCTGACTGTAGCTGCACCAAAGTTCTTCCACGTCAGGATACTGTTAACTTTATGGTTGTGCGCTAAAAATAACATTGTTTGTGTTTTTTTTGACTTCTTATCTGCCTGTCTTGAAGCCCATTGGAATAATTGACCTTCGGTCTTCAGCTTTCATGTGAAGAGTTCAGGGGATTTTTTTAAGTTAAAGTAAATAACACAGGAGCACAAGAAGTAATGCATTTATGGTACACTGTGTTACTAAAACCAACTCAAAGATAGGAAAGATCATAAGACAATAGGATTGTTTTTTTCACCTTGATAAACCTAAAATTAACTTAAAGAGATCTGGTCTATCTTGCCCTTTTTTCCCAAACTATTTGTTAGCATGTTTGCATATTTATGAAAACTATCAACTTTTAACACTAGGTGTAATGAAAAGCCTATTGCTTTCACACAAAGAAGTTTCTGAAGCTGACTTGAAAAAGTTATAGCGTTAAGTCCTACGGGCAGTGCCTGAGGCTGATAAGCATTTCATTATCTATGGGATTCTAGCTCAGTGTCTTGAATACATAACAGGTTGCTCGTTGCAGATATAAATGGATTTTTAAAAATAACTATGAGGAAATTCTTTGAGTTTTCAAGGCGCACACCTAAATTTCAGAGTTAAATGGAATTCCGCCTTTCTCCTGGCAGAAAGTGCAACTGAATGCAAACATGCTTTTACTGTGGATTATAAGCTTGGTTAGTCATCTGACAGACACCTTAAATGTAGTCAGAAAGACATGCAAACAAAACATGCTGACCTACTTTTCTTCCCTCACTCTCTCTCTTTTTTTTACTGCTGCAAGCAAATGAAATGTTAATTTAAAACTTCCTCAGAAAAAGTAGATTTAATTTACAGGGACTTATTATTTTTACCATTCTTTTGGGGGTTGAAGGTTGTATTTAGAGACAACTTCGTCAGGACGTTCTGTTATCACTGAAGGGAGAAACTGAGTTATTTGAGAAACTCACCCTAACATTCAGCACCTTCACCTGCCTTTCCTTGCATCGTAGAAGGAAATTGGCTTGAAGATTACAGAATGACTTACTGTAAATCCTTTATGGGAAGCTTTAGAAACTATTTAAAACGACAACGAGATTCTGTAACACTTAGATTTTTAAGCTCATGTTTTTTGTTTTTTAATTTAATTTTTGGCCTTCAAACTCTTTCAAATAAAGATAACAAGCAACTAGTGAGATGCATTTTGTGTTTGCGATTCTTTTATTAAAATATTAAATAACTCAGAGTGTCTTTAAATATTTTGTTGAAATCGGAACTTAAAGTGCTTTCTTGAGAATCGTTAGAAAACCTCAGCATAAAGTTTGAGAGCCTGGAGGCGAGATAATTAAAACAAATGGGGAAATTTAAAAGTGGGAAGAAATGAGACATAAAAATAGAAACTCCTAAATGAGGAGAAATAAGTGGAGGGCAATGAGAAGAAAAAGCATTTTTAATGGTACTGAAGGAATTACTGTTAGTGATAAGCAGGGATCCTGGTTTTCTCTGTTTAAAAATCCAAAATTCTCTAATTTAAAAAACATTGAAAATTTTCTGAATAAAAGCCCCCAAATCTTCATTTTTCTGAGACTAAAATGAAACACCACTGTATATGTAGATATCAGTTGAACACAATGTTTTATTGATATATTTACAATTTGAAAGCAATTTGGAAGCCTACCAGTGCCTCAGTCATAGTTTCATAGTATCATAGTAGCTAGAGTCAGGAGGGACCTGAACAGATCATCTAGCCTGACTCCCTGCCACAGGCAGGAACGAATGCTGGGTTCACAAGACCTCAGACAGGTGATCGTCCAACCTCCTCTTGAATTTGCCCAAAGTAGGGGCGAGGACCACTTTCCTGGGAAGCTGGTTCCAGATTTTGGCCACCCTAACTGTAAAATATTGCCTCCTGATCTCTAACCTAAACCTATTCTCCATCAGCTTATGACCATTGTTCCTTGTCGCCCCAGGTGGTGCTGGGGAGAAAAGAGCTCTACCTATTTGCTGTTGATCTCACCTGATGAGCTTGTAGGCAGCCACCAGGTCCCCCCTCAGCCTCCTCTTGCTGAGGCTGAACAGGTTCAGGTCCCTCAGTCTCGCCTCGTAGGGCCTGTCCTGCTGCCCTCTCACCAAGCGGGTGGTCCTCTTCTGAACCCTCTCCAGGCTGGCCACATCCCTTTTGAAGTGAGGCGCCCAGTACTGGACCCAGTACTCCAACTGTGGCCTGACCAAAGTCGCAGAGAGGGGGAGTATCACTTCTCTGGACCAGCTTGAGATGCACCTTTGGATGCATGACAAGGTATGGCTGGCCTTACTAGCTGCAGTCTGGCATTGGCGGCTCATGTTCATCTTGGAGTCAATAATGACTCCAAGATCCCTTTCCAACTCTGTGCTATCAAGAAGGGAACTCCCCAGCCTGTATGTATGATGTGGATTCCTTCTCCCAAGGTGCAGCACCCTGCATTTGTCTACGTTGGACCCCATCCTATTCTCGTCTGCCCACTTTTGTAGTCTAAATCTAGTTGCAGCCTCTCTCTGCCTTCAAGAGTGTCCACCTCGCCCCACATCTTAGTGTCATCAGCAAAATTGGACAGCGTGCTTTCCACCCCCTCGTCCAAGTTGCAGATGAAGATGTTAAACAGTGCAGGCCCGAGGACCGAGCCCTGGGGTACCCCACTGCTCACATCTCGCCAGGTTGAGTATAACCTGTCCACCACTACTCTCTGGGTGCGCCCCATCAGCCAATTTTTTCCCCATCCAACTGTGCAGGCAGTCATTATAATACAATGAATTGTAAATACCTATATACTTTGGCATTTGTTTTTAATGCCATAGCTGATGCAGTAAAAGGGAGTGGGGGTCACATAGCCCCCCAGATTTGTGCACCCACAGCAGGCATGAGGTTGCAGCCTGGCCAGATTGACACAGGCAGGAGCTGCCTCCATGGCCCAGTAGCTGGGATCCAGTGTGGGAGAGTGGAGCAGGGCAGTGAGACTTGCTGCTGCCACTGGGACCCCCACACCATCCACACCACCAGCAGCATGAGGAGTAACAGACTGGGGGGGCCACACTGCCCTCACCTCTTCCCACCACCAGATACTTGCATGCTGAGCCGTGGCTTTACCCCACTGCCATGGCTTGGCCACCACTGTCACTCCCCTCAGGCCACCTGCACTGCCTCCCACCCCACCTCCCCTCTGGGGTACAGCTGCTGCTTGTGATCAGTGATCACCTCTTCCCGCTCTCCCCCTCCTGCCCCCCAGCCCCAGGCAGCCCATTGAAGGCTGGAACTCTGCCAGCCTACAAGGGGAAACCCATGGTTTTCTGAGTTTTTCCCCTTTAAAGGAGAAGAGCCACATTTTCCCATGTTTTTCCACAGAAAACAGAAAACCTGGATCCCTGGTGATGAGACTAGAGTATTATCCCACCTCTTACAAAACAACCAGCACACGGCACATCCTTCAAATGGATCAGACAGGTCACAGACAGAGGTGTCTTTTTATGTGCTAGCTAGCAGCAAATAGATTTTGAGAGGAGAACCAATGGAAAGAGAGCTAATAGTCCCCTGGTGGCATCTTGCTAGATCTAGCAGTGCTATTCTCATCTCTTCCTTTTCAGCTTCTCTGGGTGAACAGATTCTTCTGCCTTGCATTAAGGTTCAGGAGATGAGTGAGCATTCAGCCCTTATAACAATAAATACTGCTGCAAATTCTTTGTGGCCTGTCCCTCACAAAGGCTTTTTATCTGAGCACCTCTCTGTTCATTGAAGTTTTCAAAGCACTTTGGATGCATCAGGTGCTATGGAATTTGTGACATGGGTAATAAAAGTTACAAACAAATGGTGGGATTGGGTCTTGTCCCCTTTGTGATTGTGATAGAGCTACATGTCTTTATTTATGGATTCTGTGTGTCATTGAGAGCATGGTACTTGTACACACTTTCAACTGTTAGATTGGTTCAATAAACAAGTGTTTCAGTGGTTTCATATAATATGGGGAGAATATTGAAAATACTGAATATAAGGTAGGGAGATAAGAATGCTTATGTAGATGTCACACCCATTTTGGCTAGGACAGGGGTTGTCAGCCAGGGTTACATGTACCCTTGGGGGTACTTTGAAGGTCCCAGGGGGCACGTGGGGGTGGGCGGGGACAGAGCGCTGCCACCCCATGCCACTGCCTCACAGGAGCAGGGCCAGGGGTGGGGCAAGAGCAGGGCTGCAGACGCCACACTGCCACTACTTAACAGGCCCCCGCTCCATGTCTGGCCACTCACCATCCCCTTCCCCTAGGGGTACACTTACTAAAAGGGCCCCTATCAAAAAAAAGGTTGGAAACCCCTGGGCTAGGAGATCATCTTGGGGTCATCAGAGTAGAGTCTAGGAAATCCTTGTGATAAATCAGCCCAGAATGGGTAATGATTCAGTAGACATGCCACATCCTCAAGCATGCAGCAGCTATAGTAGCACACACCTCACCACCTCACATCTGAAACAGTGGGGGTTACATCAGAGAGATGGTTTGGCAATTCAAAGTCCAGGCAGTCTTGCATTGAGGTGTATGGTGCAGAAGGAGTTGATTGTAGTAATTTGTTCCCATTCAGCTTGCCACCATGCAAGAGATGGTATCCACCTCATGGGCAGAGGGAAGAAACTCTTCTCCATGAGAATTGCAGACTGCTGAAGAGGGCTTTAAACTAGACGAGCCTGGGGGAGTGAGGGAAGATTCCATTGCTGAGCACAAATCCACTGCTGGGCATAAATCCTTTGACCAAGAGGACCCAGAGGAGGGCATTTATGTAGGGGACTTCCAGATAACTACCCATACCCAGAGACACTTGCAGAGGGACAGAAAACCTGAGATGACTAAGGGTAAGCTCAGCTGTCTTCATGGAAATTCCAGAAGCATGGACAACAAACAGGATGAACTGGCACTCCTTCTGGCCGACAAGGAATTTGGCCTCATTGGATTGATGGAGACTTGGTGAGACGATACATATGACTGGGCAGTGGATATTGAGGGCTATAGGCTCTGTAGGAAGGACAGGGTTGGGAAGAAGGATGGAGGGGTTGCCCTGTATGTGAAAGAGCAGTACCCCTCCCTTCAGGTTACATTTGATGTCAGGAGAAAGTCCCATGAGACCCCCTGGGTCAAGATAAAGGGGGCTCGGGAAAGGGGGACCTGATGGTGGGAGTCTAATATAGGCCTCCCCACCAAGAAGAGGAGAACAACCAGGAATTCTACAGGGAACTGACCAAAGCACCCAGTACTAAAGACTTGATTGTCACGGGTGATTTCAACTGCTCTGACATCTGTTGGGAAGACCATTCAGCCAGCTCCAGCAGATCAACCAACTTCTTGGCAACTATAGATGACTTGTTCTTGACACAGGCTGTGGAGGGGCTGACTAAATGTAAAGCCACTCTGGACTTGGTGCTGACCAAAGGGGAAGACATAGTAGGTGACCTGAGGATCAGAGGTGCTCTGGATGACAGTGATCATGATTTGATTACATTCGCCATCCACTGAAAGGCTGGACATTCTACCAGCAGAACAGAAGTCCTAGACTTCAGATGGGCAGACTTTGGTAAGCTCAGGAGTCCAGTTGGTAAGACCCTTCACAACCAGCGATTGCACGACCTGGGAGCTCATGAAGCATGGCCCTTCCTCAAAGATACTATTCTCACTGCTCAAAAAGAGACCATCCACATGTGGTCAAAAAGAGGAAAGGGGGCCAAGAGGCCTGCCTGGCTTAATAGACACATTAGGGAACTTCTCAAAAAGAAAAACAGTTCAGTATCCAAAAAAGAGTATGCTCATACAACCAGGGTCTGCAGACATGAGATAAGGAAAGCCAAGGCATTCATGGAAATCAAGCTGGCAACCAATGTTAAAGACAACAAAAAATCCTTGTATAGGTACATAGGGAGCAAGAAAAAATCAAGCTGTACTGTGGCACCCCTACTGAACATGGAAGGGAAGCCCACAATTGACCCCAGTGAAAAGGCAGAGCTCCTTAATACTTACTTCGCATCAGTATTCCTGAAACCAGACAAGAATTCATCACCTGTCCAGAGGCTCAGAGAATACAGCAGTGACACATAAAATCACATAAAATCAGTCCCGAACAGATGAAGATACTTTTAGATCATATGGACGTTTTCAACTGGGGTAGAAGACCTGCATCTGAGAGTGCTGCAGGAACTGGCCAAGCTCATAGTGTGCCTCCAGTGAGGCTGTTCAAAGAACCATGGAACTCAGGAGTGGTCCCAAATGACTAGAAGAGGGCTAACATGGTGCCCATCTTGAAGAAAGGAAAGAGGGATGACCCTGATAACTATAGACTGATCAATCTGACACTGGTTCTGGGGAAAATCTTTGAAAGAATTGTCAAGGAGGCCATCAACTACAAGCTCACAACCGGTGGAGTACTGAGAAACAACCAGCATGGCCTTGTCGTGGGGAGGTCATGCCTAACAAAACTGGTGTCCTTTTATGACCAGGTAACGGAGCAGCTGGACATGGGACAGGAGGCCCCTCCTGGATGAGGCCACCCCATGAATTACCACTCGCTGGGATCAACCCCTGAGCTAGTTGCCAGTTGCCAACCCACCTCACTGTAGCCTGATCTAGGCCAGTACGCTCCAACTTAATTGAGAGGATTTCATGGGAAACAGTATCAAAGACCTTGCTGAAATCTAGGTATATGACGTCCACCTCCTGTCCCATGTCCAGCTGCTTCATTACTGAAGATGGTGTCCCCCAGGGATCAGTGCTCGGGCCCATGCTCTTTAACATCTTTACCAATGACCTGGATGAGGGAGTGAAAAGTGCAATGATTAAGTTCGTGGACAACACCAAGCTGTGGGGACAAGCAGGCATGTCTGAGGACAGGACAAAGATCCAGGATGATCTTGACAGGTTGGTCCTATGGGCTGAATGCAATCAGATGAGGTTCAACAGGAGCAAGTGCTGGGTCCTTCTTCTGAGAAGGATGAACCCTCACCATACCTATATGATGGATGGTGGTCCACTGGCTGGCACGGCATCCAAAAGGGACGTGGGGGTGACAATCTGCCATCCCTGGTGGTGTTCAATAGGAACATCTCATTGAGCTTGTTTTAGCCCGTTATCTCCTGCCCATAGCAGGGGACCAGACTTGATGATCTCACAGGTCCCTCCTAGTCCTTCTTTCTGTGATTCTATGTGACAGCATCCACTGTGGAAATGGTTGCTGCATAATCCAAATTGGTCTTTTGCTGATGAGAAAGTGGGCAGGTACCTCCCAGGTACCTTTGAAAAATAGTAGTTGTGGTATTTCCTGGATTTTTTCAAAAAGATTCTTTGCTGCACTGTCATACCTGAATTTAGGAGATAGTATTAAGAGGACTGGTAGCTGGTCAGGTTGTGTTGGCCTCATGGGCTGCCTGTACACAAGCTGGTTCACATCCTTATTAAAATGTGTCAGAGCAGATTTGATTAATTGTGTTCTAATTGGAATGCTCCAGCATTGCCTCATTATCACGTGTATAAACATTTTTACAATGGCCTCAGGGGAATTTATCTAAACCTTGTCGAATGAAGTTTAAATAAAGCATCCCACAGCTATTTTTAAATACACTGGGGCTTAATACAAGTGATGGTGAGGCATTTTAATTAGAGTGGCTCTCTGGGAACCACTTTAATTAAAATGCCCCACCTCCCACCCCCAAGCACATGTATAGGTAGCTATAGTTTCTGCTGTTCCCTCTGTAGATCTCTGATGTTAGATTGAGCCTTATTTATTAATAGTACTTTGCTTCTTGTTCTTTGTTCATGATCACTGTAGCCTCATTCCCTTAAGAAGGTGACTAACGGTCCTGGCTGATTCAGGACCACATGATCAGGCATTGTTAAGCAAGGAGCCAAACAATCTTTATGTATTTAGCCGAGTTGTGATAAACATGCACCAGATCAAAAGAAAAATCTACAGCACATGAGTTTGCATGTGTACAGAATGTGTTGAATTATTCATGATTTCTGGAAAGACCTACCCAAGGCATCCAGTTCAAATTAAAAAACAAATTAAAAATTGTGAAAACTTTAATGTTTTCTGCAAGAAGTCACATCTGACAGCTGAGGAGCTATTTTTGGATTGGAAACTGCAGTCTCAGTGTCACTGAGTCACTGGAAAATAGCTTCTTACCTCGAGTTATACAATAATAGTGCTTGTCCAATACAAAAAGTGGATACAATATAAGCATGTGAATCTCAATACCAGGACAATATAGCAAATTATATGAGGGATATGAGGTTTGGCAGTTTGGGTACCTCCAGCTCTCATCTTCAGAGTTAACCTAGACCAGGGGTAGGGAACCCCCAGTACATGCGCCAGACTGTGACACAAAGGCTCATGTGACTCAGGGTAGACTGTGGGGGAGCTGCGAGGGGCCCTGATCCTTGTTATGACAGTGCAGCCCTATCCCCTTCCCTGCTGTCTACCTTGAGGCATGTGTGCACCCACCAGCACCAGCGAGCCAGGCTGGGGCTCCGCGGACCCTGGTGCAGCTGCTGCAGCCTCTTTGTCATAGTTTCATAGTTTCATAGGTGTTAGGGGCTGGAAGAAAACTTATAGATCATCAGGTCTAGCCCCCCTGCACTTGAGCAGGAAGGACTGGTGGGGTCAGATGACCCCAGCAAGGTGGGCAGCAAGATGCTTTTTGAAGATCACCAAGGTGGGTGACTGTACCACCTCTGGGGGAAGCCTGTTCCAGTCCTTTGGCACTCAACTTGTAACGAGTTTTTTCTTATGTCCGGTCTGAAGCGATCTTCAATCAGTTTGTGCCCATTGTTTCTTGTCCTCTTTTAGGGGCCTTGGTGAACAGATGCTCCTGCAGGTCCTGATGTATACCCCTGATATACTTGTAGGCTGCCACCAAATTCCCTCTGAGTCTTCTCTTCTCCAGGCTGAACAGTCCCAAGTCTTTCAGCCTCTCTTTGTATGACCTGGTCTCTAGGCAAGCAGCTCATTGCTGGCAGTGGGTGCACACGTGCCACAGGGCAGACAGTGGGGAAGGTGTCAGGGCTGTGCTGCCACAACAAGGATCAGGCCCCTCATGGCTCCCCCATCATCCTCCCCTGGCACACTAACATCTTACAGGTCGAGCTTGCAAGTGTTTTTGGCACTCTGCCCAGAAAACATTGCCAACCCCTGACCTAAATAAATACTCTAAGCCAAAGCTTGTACATGTGTTTGTCCCTACCAGTATCCTTTCCTATAACTGCCTTACTTTCACTTTTGTGTGGAGTTCATTCAGTAAATAACTAGTCTTCCATTTTTTGATTCTCCTCAAACACACAGACCCTCTGATAAGCCTCTCAGCAGCCAGAGATAATGTTTAAACTAAAAGGCCATGCATGCACAGGGAGAAAAAAAGATGGCAAATGCTCCTAGAGAGCATGTGCCCTAGGTTCACGGTGTCTAGATTAAAAGGGTGGTAGGGAAAGAGGAGAATAATCTGAGGTGCTTTCACCTCTTGAATTATCCATGGCATGGCATTTAAGACCTTCTTGTCTCAGAAAGAGTAGAGCTATCGTGAATTACATTTGCACAAACTGATTCCATTGGCAAAAAGAAAAGCTATGTTGTGTATTAGTGTCAAATTTTGTACATGAGGATTGGACAGGATATAAGTTCTTTATAATGAAGAGTGTATATTTTTGTGCTTTCTACTACATTCTAATGGAATATTTAGCATTGATATCAACTCTTAAGCATCCAGTGTCTGTTTAATGTGGTTTTCTCAAAGGACTCAAAATTTTGGCAGTTTCCTGAAAATAATCTAGGAAATGCTGTTGACAGGATTTTAGGTACAATTTACATGTAGAGTGTGAACACATTCCATAATTACAATGTGGTTGACATCAGTGTATTCTTGACTATTCAAGCTGTTTATTAAAGCTTCTCACTTGAAATATGTTTTCCATAAATATTTATTTTACAAAGCTTACACATGGCAAGCCATAAAGACACACAAAGCATTTCCTTTCTGCTTAGCTATAAAGGGATAAAGAGGTTTAGGGGTTGTTTTCAGTTCAAACAATGGGGTTTTTTTCCCCTGCAAGCAGATGTCCATTCTTTCCTTGCATGCAGATCATAGGGCAGTGACAGCGTGGGGCTGGAGCCTGAGAGAGAGCTCCAATCCATTCTCTGCACACCCTTGCTTGCAGAACCAGCACCCATCGTAGGGGAAGGATCACAGCTCTGCCCTGGCTCCAGCCTCACACTGTCACAGCCCCATGATCCCAGCCCAGGCCTCACCCACCCAACCCATTGCCATTCCCCTCCTGCCAGTGGTCCCATCTCAGCCATCTGTCCCAGTGTGGCACAGAGCCACTTAGGGAGTTTTGGTGAGATGTTGGTGGGCAGAGAGTGAGGGAAGGATGCTGACCCAGCCTGCAACAGCTCACTAAAACTCTGTAAGTGGCTCTCTGGCCCAAGTAATTGCCCACCCCTGCTTTATCCTGACAAACTAACATATAAAATACTAGTATATTTGAGATTTTCTTGTAACATTCCATTTGGAGAAACAGTAGCCAAGTAACCTCCATCTAAATTGTGTAAAATGTTGTCAAAATGGTAACAGCTGTTCTGAGAGCTTCCAAAGCCAGTTGTGAGACTGGTACTTCAGTAGAGCCAGACTTTGATTCCAAGTCAGTGAAAGTTTTCTTAGCAATTTCAGGGGCTCTTAGAGACTTTTGCTAATTATTTAAATAAAGGCTTGTCTGTCACTTCTCCCAGAAACAATGATGAGAGAGGCCCAAAGTGTACAGTGTTCTTGGACATGAGTATAGAAGAAATGTGTTGCAGTGCTAGTCATAGCTTCTATAAGACCTGGGCTACTACATTCAAGTACCAGTGTTTTACGAGTTACAGAACCAAATAATTGAATGCAAGAAAAGATATTTTGCTTCTCATTGGGCGCATTTACATGTGTGTTTCCCCTCCCCCCCCCCAAACGGTGCAGTTGTTACTACACTGTCATTTAGTACTTGCTTTAGGAAATACTAAATAAGAACACAGTAACAGCCGTTACTGCGCCGTCCCAACAGCACGTGGTTATTTTTAACAGCTACATCACCATAGCACTGCACTACAGCAAGGTAACTCATTGCTATGGCAACATAGCATCGGTGTCACATTTTGTGCCCACCAGTGCCACATCCCCATATCAACCATCTATGTTGCCATAACGCTTTCCTATAGTGACAGAGTATCACATGTAGACATGCCCATTGAGAAGTTTGCTTTTGGTGTGAAGGTTGAAATCAAAAGTGTGAGCATCAGATTTAACAGCAAGCTTGTATCCATCTTGCAGTAGTTCTTCCTTCAATGGATCTTTGAAGAGCTTAAAAACTATGAAGCAAGAACCACTTAAAGTAAATGGAATACAAAGTAGGACATTTAATACATAGTAACAAGAGTATACAGCCTCAGCCATTCTGCTTAAGTAAAACAAACATGTCATTACTACTTTCTCTTATCTGGTGAAAATAAATCTTGTTTCAGATACTTCACAGCTTGCTGTTTGTGTTGCAGTAATAATAGTCAGGGATCAGGGCCCCACTGGTATATGTTCCTCCCCGTATAGTTTGTTGTATAGGACCGAGTGTTTTTGTTCAGGCCTGAAGGCCCCAATTGAAAAAAGGTCCTTTCCTTCTTTGCATTGAACAATTATATATATTGAGAGAGATCTGCTACCCTCAATGTATGCAAGTAGGTCCATAACAGAAGCAGGAATAAAACCCAGCTGTCCTGGCTCCTCGTCCAGTGCCTGTTCACTAGATTGCACTGCCTTCTACAGGACCTGCATTTATCAATCTAAGTATTAAACATGTTTAACATACAAGGGAGCAAACAAACAAAGAAAAACAACTTATGTTTTGGGGCTTTACAAAAATATTTATTCCCAAGAAATAGGTAATTAGAGGATCACTAATATAATGGGTCTAACAGATCTGCCTATTTAAAAAATGCATGCATGCCTACCGAATCTAATGTTCCCTAGTGGTTGGAATTAGTGACTTGAGAGTCTCAGTGTTGGCCTTGATTGCTTGCCTGCCATTGGCAAGCCACTTCACTAAAGCTGGTAGCAAATTTTATCATGAAACAAAGTTTTGTGGAAAAATACCAGTTCATCAACCCAAAAATGTTTAATTGTAAACTGGCTGAGTTTGGTGAACTTTAGCCATGTCTTGGGCAGGGTTCTGAGAGAATGCTGCTTTCTATCATGAAATCTGCTTTGCTGAAAGTGATAGGGACCTAGGAACAAGTGTGCTTCAAGCCGTGGTGAGAGAGTCCCAGATCTCAGGGCTCTCAGGTTCCCCTGCAGCCGCATAGTGAAAATTGTCAATCTTGAGAAACTAGCAAGAGAACCAGAGTTCATTTTTTCAGGCAATGTGTAGACCTCTTTTATAAAAGCAGTTCTGTAAGTTCATCGTGTTTTTTTATCTGCCAGTTGCCAGACAATTAGAGGAGACTGTCTGGACTTGAAGAAAAAAGGTAAATTGTGCCCAAATGAATTTGGGACCTGATTCCACATCAGTGAAGACAATAAAAGTCTTCCATTGACCTAAATGGGAGCAGAGTGAGACCCTCATCCTGCATTTAACCCTTTGTAACATACATTTCTATCAGCTGGGGAATTATTGTGGCCCACCTTTCATTAAGGACTTCATGTTGAATTCAGACACTGACCCAGAGGTGAAAAATGGCCAGAATGCCCAGCCCTTTCCTTCCATCTCAGAACATCATCCAGTGTCTAAGTCACATCCTTTGTTTCCAACACGAGTCTAGGAAAACTGGGTCAGTGTATCCAGGTAGAAAGTATTATTTTATTTAGTTAACTCTGTGATGAACTCGTGCCTGTTTGCCTTATCGAAATGAACTCCCTGGTGTGCAATAAGTCTTGCAATTAAAGTTTCGGGAGCCTCCAGTAATCACTTTGATTTCAAATCAACAGCAAAAGGGCTTCTTTTTTTAGCATCTGATGTTTCCTGGAAACAAGTGTCTGTCTGCTTTGCTCCTTGTTTGATCACTAAATCAGATTGGCCTTTGCTTACTTCATTCAAAAAGTGTATGTGCTAGTGCAACTGCAGAGCGTTAAAAAAATGTATCAAGAAGAGCAGCAGGTCTGTTCAGGATTTGGAGCTCTTGGACCCTACAGAATGAAATCCTTTAAACTCACTTCATAATGTCAGTCTCTCCTGCTTATTGAGTAGTTTGACCCTTTCTGACCCATCTGTTATAGCAGAATTGAGTCACAAAAGAGGAAGATGGATTTTATTTTTTTTTATCAAGTGGTAGGTTAAATTGAACTCATTTTAGAGAACTTGCTTGTGAGGACCCTGCATATGAAAGAGAGAATATTGAACTACATTATTCGAGGGCAGGTTTATGGCGGGATTATAAATAGCAATTTTTCATAAAATTAAGGGGAATTATTTTAGATTTCTGCAGGCACTGAAAAGATTTCAACTCTCTGTATACTGTAATATCTCTGTCACTATGCAAGGCAGAACTAAGTCTTTCCAAGCAGCTGGAAGCTGCCTAGTGCTTGCAAAGTAATACTGCATTTAGATATGCAGATATGCAGTCAGAGAATGGATTAACATATATATATTGGGACCAACAACAGTCTCCATATGAATGGTTTCTCCAGACTGCTTGTCTCCCTTAAAAGGCAGATTAATTCTCATGTGCTTCTCCAATTCACAAATCGCAAACACGAGGTGCTGTTTGACTCAAAGTAATAGAAACAAGTCTTTGCATGGCTGGGGCAGTGTGGGGTGGGGTGGAGCTACAAATGGTGTTATTGCTGCTTCTCATCTTCCCAGTCATAACTAACTTCTGTCCATCATGGTCACACCATTTAGGATGGGACGGGAGTTCCAGCAAAGCTCAGTGTGATGACTACAAGGAAAGCCTTGAATTTAGTGTGCCTTAAGTATTAAGTGGGCACATCTACAGGTGACACTACATTGCTGTAGCAGTGCACTATAGCAACATAGCATCAGTGGTAGCGATGAGCTACCTCACTATATCATGTCACTACGGAGACATAGCTTTTAAAAATAACTGAGCTGCCAGGACAGCGTAGTAATGGCTGTTACTGCACCATCATTTAGTATTTCCCAAATCAAGTACTGATTGACAGTAACAACTGTGCCATGAGGGGTGTGTGTAGATGTGCCCAGTGACTCTTAAATTTAGCATGTGCAAGTTTTTTGATAGGAGTAGTTAGGTGTCATGTTCTACTGCAAAAATGGTGCCCCCACCAGTTGCAAAGCACAGAATAATTAATTATCAATAGTTTATATGAAGATTTTGTAAATCCTCATAAGAGTTGGCATCTAAGAGTGCTGACCAAGTGATGGTCCTTGGAGGGATGGTATGCCTTTACCAGAGGTTTAGGATTTATTATTTAATATTATGGCAGCACCCTGTGGTCTCAGTTAGACTTGAAACTCTATAGAAGCAGTTACAAAGTAAGAGACTTCTTGGCTGCATCTACACAAAATGTTGACTGTGCAGTCGTTACTGCACAGTCATTTAGTACTTGTTTTTAAGTACTAAATGACTGTGCAGTAACTGGAGTTACTGCACAGTGGTGTCACTGAATGGCTTTTGCATGCCACGTGATGCTATTGTGCAGTAGTAACGAGCTACTGCACAGTCAGTGTCTCGTGTAGACGCAGCCCTTGCCTCCTGAGCGACAACATCTAAGAAGCATCTAAGAATCTTTTCAGTAAGCATATGAAATACTTTACTTAATGACATAATAATCCAATTTTTGCTTGCCTGGTAAAATAAAGAGATGTTATTCCCAGGGTATAAATAAGGGAAGCCAAGTACTTGATTAACACCATGGAGAGTGGTTCTTGAAGCTGAGGGTAGAAAGCAGGGAGGCTCTTTCCCTCAAGACTATGTTTACTCATCATTGTATCCCACTTTCTTCCTCATATTTTTGGTGACAAGAGGATACTCATCAGGCAGAGACCAGGCAGCTGTAGTCAGCTTGGGAGGAGGGGGACGTAGTTGTGGTGGCTGAAGTGTCCTCAACATTTACCCTGTAGACCACTGTGTTCTTTCCACTAAGGGTAGCATGTGGTCCTCCCAGACACTGTTTTCTGTTGCCAGGCCCACATGGTTGAAAAGGAAACTGGGCACATCTACATGTGTGGTTAATGTGAAGTAATAAACTCTACAGCATATTGCTCCGGAGTTTATTGCTCCTGGGTGCGATGTTTGAATGTGCACCCGGGACCACAGCATGTTGAGCTGGGTCAGAGCAGCCCTGGCCGTCAGTGGACCCCATGCTGCGGAGGGACTGACTGGGACATGAGGGAGCTTCAGTGAGGGGCTAGCCAGCAGGCAGCCCCCACAGTGTAGCAGCCTCATGCCCCAGCCAGCTGGGACAGGGTCTACACATGTGCTGCTGCAGAGTAGAAAGGTAGTATTTACAAGTACTATCTTGACGCAGAGTCAATTAGTTTACTCCAGCCTAATAGGGGCACACGTGTAGATGGGCAGCATTTGCCGCAGAACTAATTAGTCTACTCTGCAGTAAAGTGTAGAGGCGCCCACTGCGAATACCTTGCTGTCTTGAAGGAACATCACTGACAAGTGTTTGTGCTTAGTAACAAGTTTGTTTTGTTCACAGTCAGTTATCTTCACAAGGGGCAGGTAAATAATAGCAAAGCATTTCCTTTGTGTTTATTAATCCTGACTCAGAGGGAGGCCACAGCCGCAAGCTTTGTGAGTTCAAAGGCTGTCAGCAAAGCAAGAGGCTGTGGATCTCATTTATAAAGGCTTGCCTGTCCCTCTCCATAACAGCTCCCACCAACTGCACGATGCTAGCGCTCTGTTTGAGCCTTGAAATGCACAACATGTACCAGCTGCCTTAGTTGTGCAGTCAAATGGGAGCTCTCTGGGTAGATGCAATTTTCTACAGTTGCTCAGGTAACCTGAAAGTAGAAAGGCAATATCTAGCACTTGGGCATCATCCATACCTATTTTCCCCATTTATTAGGCTGGGCTAAAGTTTAGGGAGTATGTGGTTTATGTTGATATTCTTCCCTTTTAAGCTGTTTTGTTGTCTTGTCATTCTCTTGTTTTGTAACTTATTCTGTTCTCTTATTCTAAGCCACCCCAAGCCTTTGTTGGCTAGGGCAGCACATAAATAGAATAAACAAGCAAATCTATATGTGCTGTTTTCCCCACTATGGATAATGATATTGAACCTGATTTGCTACTCTGTTACTACAGATTTATCCTGGTGTGATACCACTAAAATTGATGCAAAGCTGGAGTAACACAATAGTGAATCAGCCCTATAATTATAGTATAATATGATATAAAATAGTAATTAAGGAGTGGATTGTGACTAATGATGTAGGAGAACAAAAAGAAGGTACAAAAGGAATTGCCTCCCACATTGTCTCATTGCGTGAGACCAGTCTAACAGAGGGTGCGTCTATATGTCACCCCACGATGAAGTAGAAACGTGCTATGTTCCCGTACAGTGTGCTATGGCGAAGTAGTGATCACGTGTCTTCGGATATAGTACACCACCGGTAGGGCGACATAGCAGCAATATCTGACTGTGCACTGAGTGCATGACGCACCAACCACCCAAATTGCGCTGTGCTTTAGCACTTCCAAAAGGAAATATTAAAGCATGACATCATAGCAATGTTGCCATATGGCAACGTGTAGACGCGCCCAGAGAGAAGTACAAGTATTGCTTTAGTTCACTGTCACTCCAGGTTCCATCCACAATACCCACTTCCCTTCACTGAGTGTATGCAGGGGATGGATGACAGAGCTCTGTCCTCTAGCATGTGCTGTCCTAGAGAGACTCCTCACTTCATGCAAAATGCATATGGGCTCTGATTTAGCCCATATGTCAGGAGACTTCTTCCTTTTTATTTCTTGTGTGTGAAAAGATGCAAGGCTTAACCATCCTCTGGAAAGGGGAGGTGACTTCTCATGACATGTAACTCCAGTGATATAAAAGGCAAGTCATGCTTTTTTTTTTCTTTTGGTGTAAAACAGCAGAAGCACACTAAACACCACACAGAGCTACCGCTGACCTGATATGCAAACATCGAGCAGGTACACAGGCCAGTATTTAGTTTTAGCTTAGAGCAGTGCACTGACATCAGTTTTCTTCCAGCAGATTGAACTGCTGACCTCAATTTCTCCCTGCTGGGAGGAACGATACTAACACACCTCCCCCATAGAAGACATTAATGTAATATTTGTAAATTGCTAGATTGATTGACCTTTCGTGACCTATGATAGAAAGGTTAGATTTGGGATATTTTTAACCTTAATCAGCTATCCATAAAGAATTAGTGTGCCAAGGTTCAAGACTGTAGCTCAAAAGGGCATTTGCTTCACGAAGGTAGCTCAAAAGGGCATTTGAACAACTGAAATCAAATGACAAATCTAATGGCCTTTTAATGACTTATGACTGAAAGTTCAAAGTTGAAATTTGGGAGTTTTCCTGCACCCTATCCATGAAAAAAACATGTGCCAGGTTTCAAGATTCGGACTTAGCAGGACCACGGACATTTAAATGTTTGTCATTCGGCTGGAAATGTCTGTTGATTTACTGTGCATGAAATTGGTGACTTCAGATGCAGAATGCAACATATACGTTATCTTTCCATTCATGCATATAGATCCTTCCAAGGCTGCTTCATTGTTTCCACAGTGTTAATCTGATAGTTATTACTGTCTTCTGTTTTACCTAGTAAAAAAAGGCCAAAAAGAATTCATTAAGATTCAGATAACATGTTGTAGGCATAAAAATGCATAAATGGACTCTCATAGTGTTATCTGTTGATTGTGATTACATTTGTGAGGCTTGCAGATCTCAGAAACTAACCCTGCGAGGCCTGGGTCATGACAGAGTGAAGTTAATACAGATTAATAAGTATTGGAGAGTTTTTAAAATTCAGAATCAAGTGACTAATCTTGTGCAAGCATTGTGGTAGAAGTGGATCTGAAGACAGGACTTGAATGAGGAAAGGGTAGCTTTGCAGGTTAATTTGGGAATTCAATGCCCAGGGGTCTGTGGGGAGTCTCCTCTATAGCTAGCTATGTAAGTGCCATTGCATAGTAGAGAAACTCAGGTTATATTATGCTATCTGAATCTATACTTAAGTGAGACAGAGATGGAGATAATTCTATGAATAAGATTTGTTTGTGCATGTATGCTGTTAGGTTCTTTAAATCTTTGTCTTGTGGAGTTTGGATAAGAAATGTTATGAGCTTACTCCATAGATGACTGGTAGGGGGGACATGGGGAGGCCTGCACCCCCCCCCAACAGGGCTATCCCTGCCACAAGGCCGCCAGCGGCTTCTGTGGGTGCTTGCCATCCCTGCCTCCAAGGCCACCTGCAGCTTCTGTGAGTGCTCGCCAGGTACACAGATGCCGCTGGCGGCTTCTGCAGGTGCTTGCCATCCCCGTTCCCGCCACCACCACTGACTTCTGCGGGTGCTCGCCAGCCCCATCCCCCCCACTGCTGGTGGCTTCTGTGGGTGTTTGCCAGCTCCGCCCCTGTCACCAGTGGCTTCTGCAAGTACTCGCCACCAGTGTCCCCGCCGGTGGCGGTTTCTGTGGGTGCTCACCAGCTTTGTACCTGCTGCCAGCACCACCAGTGGCTTCTGCGGGTGCCCCCCCAGACTCAGGAGGCACTAGTCATCCATGGCTTACTCTGCCTTCAAACTAACTCAGACTTCTTTTGGACTCCAAATGCCAGCCTCTCTTATAAGCCTTTCATAATATGCAGATTACCGTACTTCACAAAGACAATTAATTCTTGTTGGCAAAGCACTTTGAAGATGGAAATCTCAATGCAAGCGCTATTTAATTATCATTTGCTGTTAAATACTTTCCTGTTTCAATTTCAGTATAAATTGAATTTCTTTTAAATCAGTGCTTCAGTATTTTGGTGATAACTAACTAGATCCATCAGTAGCCTGAGATGGCCTGAAATTTCTTATTGGTTTAGTCAGAGTTGCAGACTGTCTTGTGGGTAAACCTGTGTGGCAGCCTAACAGGGCTGTGCGAAATTTCAGCAGCCATTTCATTTCAGAAGTGTTTCAGGCCATTTCGGTGCCCGAAACACTGAATCCGAATTGAAACAGAAGGCTCTGAAACAGCTCAGAAACAAAATGAAAGGCTCTGAAACATTTTGGAAATGTTTTGGAGAATTTTGGAGTTTCAGAGCTGGGCTTGTGGGGAAACAAAAACTAAGAAGAGGGAGGGGGAAGAGGGTGGGAAGGACTGCTCTGATATTGATTTAGCTCCGGGTTCGATTCCCCAGCTCCCAGTTTAATTCCCTAGCTCTCTGATGATTTCCCCAGCTCTTCCTATGGGGCACAGGAAGATCCTCTGGATCTGCACACTAGGCTTCAGCAGGCTGCCGCTGCAGGCTAGGGCCAGCAGCAGCTGCTTGGCGCAGCCTGCACCAAGTGCCGGGAAGACTGTAGTGCTGCTGCTGGCTCTAGTCTGCAGCGGCAGCCTGCTGAAACCCAGCGCGCAGATCTGGGAGCCCGTGCCCCCCCCCCGGAAGAGCTGTGAGAAAGATCAGGGAACTGGGGAATCAAACTGGGAGCTAGGGGAATGTTCTGATCCCTGAACATTCCCCCAGTTCCTGGTTCAATTCCCCAGTTCCCTGATCTTTCCCACAGCTCTCTGATCGCTTCCTCCAGCTCTTCTAGCGGGGTGTAGGATGACAGCAGGCTGCCGCTGCCAGTTGAGGATGGCAGTGGCTCTGGGCTATTTCCCCAGCTGGCAGCAGCAGCCTGGTGAAACCCTGAGTACAGATCCAGGGGACCATGCCCCCCAGGAACAGCAGAGGGAAGCAATCAAAGAGCTGGGGGAAGTGATCAGAGAGCTGGGGAATTGAACCAAGAGCTCCGGCTGACAGGTGGGACTGCCCCAGCTCCCAGACAGTGCACAGTGCCCTGCCTATCCATGCCACACCCGCACCATGGGGCAGCTGCCATGGAGGTGCCAGGTGGGGGGGAGTGATCCCCGCTGCCCCATGCTGCTTGGGGGGGCTCTGCCACAAGCCCCCAGAGGCCCCAATCACCACTGCTGCAGCTAGTGAGTACGGGGCTTTTTTTTTTTGCTTTTTTTTTAAGCTCCACACTCACCAGCTGCAGAGCATGCACAAGGGATTTATATGGGGCCAGCACCAGCACCCGAGTCTGCCCAGTGCAGCCCATGCTGAGTGCTGGGAAGAAAGTGCTGGTGCTGGCTCTGGCCCCAGCTGCCAGTGGCAGCCTGCTGTCATCCTGCACACAGATCTGGGGCCCATGCCCCCTGGGAGGGCTGCGGGGCTGTGCCAGATTCCTCCCGGGGGGCCGGGCCCCTGGATCTGCGTGCAGGATGACAGCAGGCTGCTGGCAAGTGATACGAGTTTTGCTTTGAACAGTTTGAGGTGCAGTTTCACAAAAACCTCTGCACCTATCCTATCTCCTTGAAATTTGGCAGGCTTCATGCCCTCAGAAGGGGCTATAATCCCTGCAGTTTTCATCTGAATCAGGCATGAAATTACAAAGTTATAGGCATTTTAGTAATTCCTCATTATAGCCTATGGCTGAAACACTGAAACAGTGTCGAAACTCCGAAACAGATTCGGCTGAATTGAAACAGGACAGTGATCCAAAACACCAAAACGAATCACTGTCCCTCTGAAACCAAAATGAAACATAGCCGCTTCTCACAGCCCTACAGCCTACTAGCTCTGCTGGAGGCTATGTCATGCTGTCATGTCATGCTGTCATGTCGAGCTGTTATGTCATGTAGTTTTTTCCATGCTTTTTCTCTTTATGTTTTGTTTTACCCATCTGCTGCTTTTCTGTCCCTCTGATTTCATGGTGTCTGACTTGCAGGTAGGGGTTAACGTTTCTGTCTCATTTCTAGAGTGCTCTGTGAGTGAGCTGGCTTTGTACTCGTTAGAAACATCCCCCATTTCCCCCTGAACTGGTGAGGTCAGCGTACAACCAGGCTTTGCATCTTTCCTTGCCTGCAGTCAGCCCTGGCGTGATTACTGTGTGTGTGGTGGGGGGGGGTTGTTTGTTTTTCTAAAATCATTCAGATTGGCTTTACTCTTTGAAGTCTCTCTGTTGGCACATCGCCTTCTGATAGTGTCACAGCTCGGCAAGTGGGGGGCGGCAGGCCTCAGGGATTTTCTGTATGTTCAATAGCCAGCCCAAACAGCTTTCTAGACCAGGATTTTCTTTCTGGCATTGGATTCAAGTCCTAGTCCAGGGGTCAGCAATTTGAGAAAACCGAAGTATAATAAGTATTGTTTTCACTTGATAGGAATTAAAAGGAGAGTGCCCTGAAATGCAAGAAAACAAAAATAGGATTTGTTTACCCTCTCACTGTATCCTTTTCAATTTTCTGGGCCCCTTTTCATTTACTTTAAAATTACAGAAAAGATCAAATAAAGCGTTGTCTTTCAGTTTTCTTCAAACCTGTGCCTCTTTCATTCTGAGCATAACTTTGAGATTGGCTTCCAGCTCTAGTCCTGCTTGTTATTTATGAGCCCAGAAAAATGAAAAAGATGTAGTCTTTTGTTTGCTCTTTTTTTTTGTTGTTGCTAAGTTTCTCTGCAAAATCTGTTAAGGATTGTTGTGACAACAGCAGCTACAACATTTTCTAACAGAAATATGATTTTTCAGATTAACAGAATCCCTTATACTTCAAATTGGGTCTCAGCCAGTTGCATAAAGCTGTGCTGCATCTATTTATATCAGTTGTTCATACAACTAAACTCACAATTTTAACTCAGTTCCTGGTATATTAACCATATGGTTACCCTGCTGCACAAAGGGGTATAGATGTGTGGCTCTCATTAGTTATAATGGGAGATACCATATAAATCCCTTGTGCATGAATGGAAAAATGGAACCCCCTAGGCTATAGGTATCAAAAGTCTCTCCTATGCTTGCAATGACCTAATAAAGTTGGTTTGGAGGAATGGGTGATTATTCATAGCAGCCTATGGCTGGTGATTCATTATTCTTTATTTGAAAGCTTATAAAGGAGTTTAATTTTAAACAAGCAAATTATTGTCCTTTGGTTTAACATGAAATGTAATGGCACAGGGTTTTTGTCCCTTTTTGAGGTGCTAAAATATGCCATCAACTGCTAGTGAAAATGCATGTAGTGTGCTGCAGACTGACTCAGATGTAAGAATCCTGGTTCTTCCTGTTTGATGACATGGATTTATCGCTCTCCAACAACTTCCACGTATTGATGAAAATATATTGTTATTGCTATGATTAATTTGATATTTAGAAAAAAAAACGTGGACTAAGATTTTCTGTGCGATGGATGAAACAGTTGGAGTGACTGTCCCTGGGGACAGCATCAATCACTGTTGTCAAAGACAGTGACATTTAAAAAAAGAAACTTGGAGGAAAATGTCATGCTTAAAAAATTAGATTTAAACGCACTAGCTCCTGATTGATTTTTATAGCACTCAGATGGATACACTGATCGATTATCAGTCTTACAAATGTTTAGTACCTTTCTCACTTTTCTAATAATCAGAAAAATCTAGTTTTCAATGTCATTTAATGTACTATATTCAAGGTTATAATAGATCATATTTCTAATAAAACACAGAAATTACGTAATGAATAATATAAAGTGTTGAGGCAAAGTTCAGATTCACCTGATTCTTGCCTCTGATCATTAGAACAGCTCATTTACAGGGATACCAGATGTTGTTTCTTGAATGCTGCATGATGTTTTTCATTGCTCTTGAAGTAATGTCACAGGATTCTGGAGACTGATCGGGGCTAGAACAGAGCACTGTTTCTCAACAGAAAACCATATGTAGGTTTGAACCCTCTGCACCTGAAGGACAATGAAAGCTTGCCAAGTTCTTTATTATATTTGTGTGTCTGCCTAATACTTTGGTTTTGATACATATCCACAGAGAGATACCATCTAGCCTAATTCTAGGTACTTTCTTGTCTCTGAAGTGGACAGCAGACAGTTTTTATTTCTCTCATCAAACCACAGGGCATCCGGTCTTATACTTACATACTTATACTTGTATACCTGTGGCTGATACTCCACTTATTATGTTTACTTTGATATTTTCTAGGTAGCGTTGTCCATTAGTAACTGTACAGGTGACATTTTTATTTCCTCAGATCACTCCAAATACCCAAATTTGGGGCATAAATTTGTTATTAAAATCATATATTTGAGACTTTTTGTTTGCCTTTTCATTTCTGATCCATTTAGGGTACACTTACTTCACATTTCAGCTTTTTTTTGCAGACGTTTACTTCCTTTGTATTTCATGTAATCTCTGAATTGCAACAGATGGAGATTTAAGGGGGAAAAAAGACTTTGAATGAGACTCTCAATAAAACCCTGAGAAGTAGTGACACTGCAGCTTTACTATGTTGGCTGGCAAAACTATGGTATGAACAAAGTGACTGTAGCTATGCCTAGCCGTGTTTTTGTTAGACTTGATTGAAATCTCCTTGCAGATTAGACTTTAGAGACCTGATGGAGCTACTTGGGAAGCCCAGTTCTAAGAAAGGAATTGTGTCTAACGCTATCTAGGGAAACTGTTATATGGACCTTGAAGGGGAAAAGTTTGCCATGGCTGCACTTTTAGAATAGGAGTAAACCTAGGGTAACCATACGCCCTGGTTTGGCTGGGACAGTCCCACATTTCATAGGCCATCCCGAAGTCCTGGCTGGGTGGTGATAATTGAAGTGAAAGTCCCAGATTGGCAACACCCTGCCCTCACGTGCCCGACATGGCTCCTCCAGAGCAGCATGGAGGTGGGATGCCTCTTACACTGTCTCTGCGGCCACTGCCAACGCACGGGCTGCATGTGGTGCCCCTGGGCAGTTGCCAGCATCAGGGAGGAGGTGCCATGTGGCCACATAGTACAGGCTGGCAGAGCCTGGGGGGGGCACCGCACAGGGGCTGCTCCCAGCTGGATCCAGTCTCCGTGCATGGGGGATAGATCCCAGCTGCAGGCCTCCACGCTGCCCTGCCCAGCCTCACTCTGCCATCAGGGCTCCTGGGAGCCACGGGGTTGCGGCTGTGTGTGCGCATGTATACATCTGCTCAGGGAGGGGCTGGGTCATGTACCTCTCCCCCACAGCTTCCATGTAGAGCTGGGCTCAGGTTGGGCTGCCCCTGCCCCCCTCCATATGGCCACACTAGCCCTGGCCCTGGGTGCTGGATCCGAACCACCATCCAGCCCACAGTTGGAGCAGGCACTGCCCATTCAACATGCTGGGCAAAAGCTTGAGCACCACTGTTATAATGCAGCGAAGCAATGCTGAGCATCTGTTCCACATGACTATAAGCAGTATTACACTGTCCTACATTTGACTGTTTCCTGTACCCAGCAATAATTTGGAAACAAAAAATTTCCTTACACTAAGCTATGTGTATTTTTGACTTGCTTTATATAAAACCTAAATCTTCAAGGCAGACTGAAAGGGGGACAGTTTACACTAGAAATCTGTGAATTTAAGAAATCTAGTATCATTTCAGAACTGTTTAAGGACTAGAGAAATATGGTTTTAAAGAAATGAGAACTAACTGGAACCAGTAGGTGTAGGCATAAGAGAGTGTACAGAGATATAAAAAGGCTGTAGACCTGTCAGGTGGGTAAAAATGCAGTAATAACATGTTTCAGATTATGAGTTTGTAGATGGTTAGCCATTATACAGTAATGTAGCCCTCTCAGGCTATGCTGTAGGCATCCAGGGAGGCAAGTAATCAGAAGAATTGTATTTTCTGAGTTACATAGTCCCTTCCCCTTTGCTCTCTGTGCAGATTCATTTTTTTATCCAAGAGTGTTAATATAAAAATAGGGATGTTCCCCAAATGTACCTGATTTGTGGGAAACTGCCTCTCTCTACAGGGCTAGATCCTAATCTTCAAATAGAGACCAAACTGCCACTGAAATTAGTGAACCCAATGAAGGTCTGTGTTGAAAACTAGCTGGTTTCCAAAGTTGTGAGGTTACTGTATGTGCAGGGAGGGTCTTGTTGGGGTTCCTGGGAGAAACCAGTTCTTTCTTGCTTATCCCCTGCCAAGAACCTCTTCTATGCTGAAGCCTGCCATTTCTATGTACCCAGCCTCTCATCAGGATCAGATCCTGCTCTTCCCTCAAGCTAGGAAGAAGGATTTTGTACAGCAGCACTAAGGAACAAACAGGGCAGGGCAGTGGAAGATCACAGAAGACAGCATGGGAGTAGGAGGCCAGGGAAGTTGTTCAGCCACTTGGGAAAGGCTACTTGCATGTAGTATGGGATGGGCAAGCAGGGAGGAACTGCTGCTTGGAGTTAAGTAGGATAGGAGGGAGAAAAAGGGGAAAGAGTGAATACATAAATGTATTTGGCTCTTGTCCCTGCTCTTGGAACTGTCCAGATGACCTTTTGAGTTGACTAGTTATTGCGTGCTTGTGTGTGTGTATGTGTTTACTTCCTTTAAAAATAAAGGTGTGTTGCCCCTTCTTATTTTTCAGTGAGCTGTGGAGGTAGTTGAACTTGTGGAGTACTTCTATTTTATTGGAAGCTTTTCCCATATCTGAGATCAGATGTTGTACCATCTTATATGCAATGCAGAATCAGCACTGCATTGGTTGCGACTTGCTTAGCCCTAGTTCGGACAAATAGTTAAGTGCTGTTTAGAGGTAAAATACCTGAATTAAAGCCTGGTGGGCTATTTTTTATTATTCTTTTTAAAGCCAACATAATCAAGTAAAATGGATTGGCATGAGTAAAAGCTATTTTAGTTGTCAGAACAATTTAGTTTTCCCCCTAGTTCCAGCCATAATTCACAAGTAGCCATGAACAAAATGAGATAGAACAGGATCTATTTGGTGCGGCCATGTTGGCCAGCCAGTGTCCTGCTCAAAGGTTCATGGATGCTGGAGAACATCATGTAAAACTGAAAAAGCTAGCACCGCAAGAACTGCACAGTAGTAGCAAAGGCGTAGTAAAGTGATTCCCGTGTGAATTATCTCCTTGTAGCTGGGAGTTTTTGGCAACAGTCCATAAGACTGGCCTAAATAATATGTTTGTGTTCCGCAAGCATTTCAAAGCCTTTGAGCTAAGTAGCTGCTGAGGCCTCATGTTTAGCAAATTTGTCAATCAGGTCTTGGAGCTATAAGTAAATCAGGCTTTATTACAAAAGGTTTATTGGTCTTTGCAATTGTGTGGGAGTTTACATAATTTTCTAAGGAGCTCTTTTATCTTTAAGTAATGTAATGATTACAGTTTGCTTCTGGAGTGCAGTAATAGTTTGAAAATTATCATGATGTAAATGGAGGCCATTGGACACTAATTAAGTGGGGAAAAAAAGTTCTTGAAGTCAGCTCTAAGCTCCATTAAACAAATCATGCTTTTTTGGCTTTCTGTGCACCCGGTGCTCACTAGGGTCAGATCCTACCCATTCCTCAAGCTAGGAGGCAGGATTTTGTATAGCAGAGGCCAAGGAATAAACAGGACAGGGCAGCTGGAAGAGCATAGCCAGCAGCACTGAAGAGGGAAGACAAGGGAGGCTCTCCAGCTACTTGGAACAACCACTGTCCTGGAGGATGGGTATGGAGGAGGCAGTCAAGGAGGAACTGTTGCTTGGGCGTTAAGTAGTGTAGGAGGGAGAATATGAAAGAGAGGGTATCTGAGTTTACTTGGCTCCTGTCCCTGCACTTAGCGCTCTCCAGACTATTTGTAATTTGTAATCTGTAATCTCTCTGTTATTGGTAACGCATAGCCTACAAGAAACTAAATGGACAAATATTATCCCTTGAGTATCCTGCCTTTCCTGCCTTTATTCCTAGCTTTTCTTTCTTGCTTGCTTTGAGTTTAGTATTGGCATGTGTAGAATGGGAACAGATAGACAGGGTTTATTCCTTCAGCAGTATGACTGAGCCCCTTGTCACACCCTTGGAGTGGCAACAGCCTAGGTTTTAGCTCAGTCGTACAAGGGACTGAATGGTCCTGATCCAACAGTGGCCTAAAGCAGGTGCCACAAGTGACACAGGCAGCCCTTGTGTGTATGGTATGTAACAGATCCTGGAGGGGGTAGATAGGTCAGGAAGAAGCAGAGCAGTAGGAAGCACAGGACTGGGGGTAGAGAGAAGATGGGTTGATTAGACAGGGGAAGGGCACTGAAGCGGAATATGGGGACACTATGCCTGCCAAGATGGTTGGCCCTCACTGACATAAAGCTTGCACTCGACTTTGGTGGGACTGTTTGTACGCTTAAAATTGAGTACATGGGAAGGTCTTTGCAGAATAAGGACCAAAGTTGACTCTTCGGGGTGCTATACAGCCACTAGTGAGGAAAAATAGCGCTTTTCTAGCTACAGTGCAAAACACATGGTGAATATGCAACTCATTTACCATTATGAGCCTCTGTTTTGTTTTGGTTGTTCTTAGAGGGCTTTTTTGTCTTCCATTTCTGATTGTTTTAATTTCGCACCCCCTCCCATCCCCTTAGCCCCAACTACCCTTAGTTTTGCTGTGGTAATGATATCTTGAGAGAAATCAAATTACTGTATTCATTCATGATGGTCCTGCTTTGAGCAGGGGCTTGGACTAGATGACCTCCTGAGGTCCCTTCCATCCCTCATTTTCTACAATTCTATGATTTTTCAAAAAAGACCACTGATGAGAAGGATTACAAAAACTAGCACTAGTTTTCTTAAATATGCAATATCCTTTCCTTCTTTGGGATCATAGAATCATAGAAGTAGGGTCGGAAGGGACCTTATAGATCTTCAAGTCCAACCCCCTGCCTGGGCAGGAGGAAAACTGGGCTCAAATGACCCCAGCCAGGTAGGCATTGAGCTGCTTCTTAAAGACCCCCAGGGTAGGAGCCAGCACCACTTCCCTTGGAAGTTGGTTCCAGATCCTAGCCACCCTAACTATGAAGTAGTTCCTACGGATGTCTAATCTAAACCTACTCTCCAACAACTTGTGGTCGTTATTCCTTGTTATCCCGGGGGGCTCTAGGGGAAACAAGGTCTCCCCCAAACCCTTCTGGTCCCCCCTAGTGAGTTTATAGACGGTCACAAGGTCCCCCCTCAGCCTTCTCTTGTGAAGGCTGAACAGGTTCAGGTCCCGTAGCCTCTCACTGTAGGGTCTGCCCTGCTGTCCCCGGATCATGCTGGTGGCCCTCCTCTGGACCCTCTCAATGTTGTTCACATCCCTCTTGAAGTGGGGTGCCCAGAACTGGACACAGTACTCCAGCTGTGGCCTGACTAGTATCACGTAGAGGGGGATGATCACCTCCTTGGCCCTACTTGTGATACATCTGTGGATGCACAATAGGGTCCGGTTGGCCCTGCCGACCGTGACTTCACATTGTCAGCCCATGTTCATCTTGGAGTCAGTGATAACTCCAAGATCCCTTTCTGCCTCCGTGCTCTCAAGAAGGGAGTTTCCCATCTTGTAAGTGTGCTGCCGGTTACTCCTGCCCAAGTGCAGCACCCTGCACTTTTCTGTATTGAAACGCATCCTATTTTTGTTAGCCCACCCTTGCAACCTATCCAGGTCTTTCTGCAGTCTTTCCCTCCCTACTAGCGTGCCCACCTCACCCCAGATTTTGGTATTGTCAGCAAATTTGAACAGGTTGCTTTTCACCCCGTCGTCCAAATCGCTGATAAAGAAATTGAATAGTGTGGGCCCAAGGACCGAGCCCTGGGGGACTCCGCTGCCCACTTCCCCCCAGGTCGAATATGACCTGTCCACCACCACCCTCTGAGTACGACCCTTCAGCCAATTTGCAATACATCTGACTGTGTAGGCATCGATGCCACAGTTGCCTAGTTTTTTAATGAGGATGGGGTGGTCGACAGTCTCAAAGGCCTTGCTGAAGTCCAGAAAGACTACATCCACGGCGACACCTGCATCCAATGCTTTTGTGACCTGATCGTAAAAGGCAATTAGGTTGGTCTGACATGACCTGCCCCTAATGAAACCATGCTGGTTGCCCTTGAGCATCATCCCCGATGCTGGCCCATCACAGATGTGCTCCTTGATGATCTTCTCAAAGACTTACCCAGGATTGAGGTAAGACTGATGGATCATACGTAGTCCACATGAAAAATGGTATCCAGAAGACCGATCATTTTTTTTACATGCCACTATGGATATTGGGTAGGGGAAACGTACCAGAGATAAGAACCAGAGTACAAATGTGAAGTCTTCCGCAGGTTTTCCATGCTTCATTATCTATAGCAGGAATGAATTGTGCCTCTGGAATGGGATCATATGGCCCAGAGTTATTAATATAATATTGTCATCTTCAAGCATTCCAAAATGTGGGGTGGAATGCACGCTCCGAAGGGTAGGGAACGATTGCAGGCAGACCTGGACAGGTTAGAAAAGTGGGTAGTACTACAATAGGATGCAGTACAATAAGGACAAGTGCAGAGTGCTGCACCTAGGGTGCAAAAATATCCAGCACACCTACTGGTTGGGAAGTGACCCTCTCAGCAGCACAGAAGCGAAAAGGGATGTCAGAGTCATAGTGGACTCGAAGATGAACGTGAGTCATCAATGTGATGAAAGCATCAGCAAAGCTAACCACACTTTATCATGCATCAGCAGCATTGGTCAGACCACAGTTGGAGTACTGGGTCCAGTTTTGGGGGCCGTACTTCAAGAAGGATGTTGATAGACTTGAGAGGGTCCAAAGGAGGGCCACTTGTATGGTTAGGGGCTTATAGGAGAAGCCCTATGAGGAGACACTGAGGGACCTGGACACTTCAGCCTCCGTAAGAGAAGGCTGAGAGATGATTTTGTGGCTGCCTACAAATTCATTAGGGGGATGCAGCAAGGGATCGGAGATGCTCTGTTCACCAGGGCACCTCTTGGGGAAACAAGGAACCATGGTCACAAACTGACAGAGAGCAGATTTCGGCTAGATATCAGGAAAACTTCATGGTAAGGGCGGCCAAAATTTGGAATGGGCTTCCAAGGGAGGTGGTGCTCTCCCCTACCTTGGGGGTCTTTAAGAGAAGGCTGGATAGGCATCTGGCTGGGGTCATCTGACCCCAGCATTCTTTCCTGCCTAGGCAGGGAGTCCGACTCGATGATCCATTGAGGTCCCTTCTGACCCTAGCATCTATGAATGTTTGAAAATCAGGAGTCAGGCCACAAGGAATTCATACTGGTTTGGAAATCGCAAAGTTTTAAAAATAGTAAATGTTGGGTTCTTTGTGACTTATTTTATGGTGTTCACTGTGTGTCTTACAGTATTTAAGAATGTATGGGGGGAAGGGTTAAGTTTATATGGCAGCCCCTGCAGTCACGTGGTTACATTTATGAAAATTTTAGGTATATTAGATAATTTTGTAGGGTAGATGGTTATGGTGAAAAAAATCTCTTTAAACAAATCTCATGTTTTTGGGGGCCTCAATCATAAGTTTTGAGTGCTAGAGGTTGGTAATACTGTACCCACAAGAGCTATGACTTTAAAAAAATTAAAACTGAGGATCTTTATTGACCACATGATACCAGAAATTGAAGCTTCTGAATTGTGTCACAATGAAATCATGAGACTTGGCAAGACTGGTTGCATATATCAGTTTCCTTGGCCCCTTTTATGAAATTCCCCCAGTTCTTTTAATGCAAGAAGTATAGAGCAGGGGTGAACAAAATGCAGCCCGTGGGCTGGATGCGGCCCACCAGGCCATTCTATCCGGCCCGCAGAGCCTCTAAAAAATGTAGAAAATGAATATTTAGCTGCCTCTGGCTGCCTGTTATGCGGCCTTCGATGGCTTGCCAAAACTCAGTAAGCATTCCCCTGCCCGAAATAATTGCCCGCCCCGGTATAGAGCATCCATCACATTATTATGAGACACTTACATAGGAAACCAGTATTCAGAGGTGCCCTACTCTCCTTTACAGACAAGGAGAGTTGGAAGGTTGATATCAATTCAAGGGCAGAAGTTAAGGTATTTTAGGTACAGTCCCTCTGAGTTTTCATACTTTGAAATGTTTATGTTGCTTTAAAGCTCAGCCTTAGCTCCAAATTTGCTGTTTCTTGACTGCTTTTGAATGATTGCTTTCAAATTTCAAGTAAGTGTTTTTGGTTTGGGGATTTTACATTAATGTGTGCTTTGCTATCCTTCCCTATCAATGCAACTTAGAAAGACACAAGATTATTCTGTTCTTTTTTCTGTGAGATTTAAAAACAATGACATATAAAACACAACATTAAAAGGAATTGCTCCATTACTCTTCCTATGGCTTAGTTATAAATGGAGACTTACTGAAAACAAAACCCTTAAAAATTAAAACTTGATGGTCCTGACAATGAGCAGTAAGAAACAGTGTTTTGTTTTCAACACATTCCCATTTCAAATATTCTCTGTATGAGTGTATTGCTTGTTACAATAACAAACATTCTAACATGCAGAAGTTTGGAATAATCTAAGAATATATAAACTTTTTGATTAAATTGTGGATTAAATTAAGTTGCTGAACTGAATTGGAATGTACAACAAAACCCACGACAACCCAGTGAGAGCATGGGGGGAAATTTGGATGCCCTTGTTTTTACCTTTGTTTTTTTTTGGAAGTGCCTAGCCCTAGCCTCTCCATGATAAAAGGCACTGGAGGGGCATTATGGGGTTTATGAGGTTTGAATGTGTATACACGTATCATCTCACTTAATTTACTGTCTTTACTTGAATGTATATGTAATATAAGATGACTCCAAATATAAGATGATCCCCCCCAATAATTAGATTCTGTATATGGAAAATGTATACATTTTCAGAATTTTCCAGGTATAGAGCCTAAGTAGTTGGAGGGTTGTCTTGATTGCCTCCCTGCCACACACATACTGCTACAGCAGGGAAAGCAGTGGCTGGGAGAAGTGATCGGGTGGCTCCCTTGCCCCCTGTACCACCCACTTCTGCCACCTGCACCCTCCACCCCCCAGGTCCTAACTCCCCAGTCTCTCCCCTCCCCCCACCCTTACTGTCAAATGCTATATGGGCCACTCTATCCTGGAGCCCAGCACGTGGAAGCTCAGCTCATGTCTGACCATTCACTGGTGCTAGTGCTGCTGATTGGCTGGGCAGGGGAAGGACTTTCCATATGCAACTTGCCTTGGAGAGAACCCAGCCTGAGCTGGAGCTGAGCTGCACCTGGCAGTAAGAGGTGAGGGGGAGGGCTCGAAGCTGTGGAGGGGAGGCAGGAGGCTGTTGTGGGTCTGACTCAGGGCCAGAAGCAGAGTCTCAGCAGCCACTTGCTCCCCACACTGCTTCATATACCAATATAATGATTGGATGGAAAACCTCATCTTATATTTGAGTAAATACGGTATAATCCCAAAAGGCATGAACTGTGCAAGCTGAAGAAGGGTGTATTTTCTCTTTGCTGTTTAGTCTGTATGTATGTGTCCATTTTGGAGGGTGTTATTTTGAATTCCTAAAGGCATGTGTTCCTTTAGAATTCTCCAATCGCTGGAGAACCAGTTGACCAGTGGACTCGTAACTCAGTTTCAAAACTTAATTAGTAGGAAGAAGTAAATTGGGATTTCCACTAGGGCAGTCCCAAAGGGTGTTCTGTGGCCGTAAGAGTGATGGACGTGTGCTACAAAAATCCCCATTCTGTGTGAGGAAGTAAATGTTCTTCCCTGCCTGGCATCCTGTCCCTGCCCCAGCTACTCCAGCAGCATCTGGAGCTGCTACACTGGGGACTGCCACCACTGCTGCTGCCTTCCCTCACCCTTTCCTACTCCCCAGGCAGCCCCTGTGCCAGTCTTCCCTCTCCTCTGCAGTGAACTCTGCTGCAAGTGGGCAGGCAGGCTTTGCAGCCTGGCTTGTCCCTTCTGGTCTGCTTGTGTTTCTGGAGCTGCTGGGGTGGTCACTGTTGTGTGTGACCAGGAGCAGCCTTAGCAGCAGGGCCTGCTCTTGCCCCATCCATATCTTTGGTGAATTTAGGTCTAGTTCAGTGATTTTTCAACTAGGGTGCTGCAAAATTTGGAGAAGTTATGGAGGGGTCCGTGAACCTAAAAAGGGTGAAAACCATTGGTATAGAGACTAATCCTTTTCATAAAGAAAGATGCCTTTGGTGTAATTTTTTTCACAGGACATCTTGGCTCTGGTATGATTTTCTGACAGGGGTATGGAGTATGTTATAGGTTTTGGGGAGGTGGGGGGGAAATATATCCCTTTTTGGGTGTAAGAGTCAAGTGTACCACCAATTTTAATCCAGAGAAAAAGTGCACCAGGTATCAAAAGTTTGAAACACACTGCACTAGGGATCCCAAATGATTTACCCAAGTTTGCCCGTTGTCTATGTACTCCAGCTCCTACTCCTAGTAGAATTATATCTGTACCGGCTTAGAAAAAGTAGATTCATAATAGGTATATAGTTCGTCATAGATGTTTTCATAGAGAAAGAGTTGGCCTTGTGGTTAACTGCAGGAAATACCTTCAGGAATTCTGGGTTCTGTTCCTGTGCCTACCATAGTCTTTGGGGACTTATACAAGTTACATTTTTCATGCGATACAGCTCCTGAAACTGCTTTACAGCCATGACATAACACACATGCATGGCTGCAGAGCAATTTTAAAGTAGCCAGTCACACAGAAAATTAACCCTTGATAAATCAGGTATTAGCTGAAGGTGCTATAGAGCAGAGTGCCTTAAGGAACTTGTATTCCCTGGAGGGTTAATTTCTTGTGCCTTTGAGGGGCTGTGCTGGTGCTTGTGCGAATGTCTGTTGGGTATGGGGGAGATACTTTAACTCATGGTGCTTTGTGTAAAGTGCCATGAGTTAGAGTACAGCTCCTGAACATCTATATCTCACAAAGTTGTTGCCATGAAAGGGTGCAAAGCTGTGCTACAGTTCTTCAGAGGGTAGGCACTTAGGGAAGTATAAAAATGTAATAGTGTACTTACATTTATAAATATGGCATACCTCCAAAAGGTATATTAACACTGCCAACAAAAAGTTGGCTTTTATCTTCTATATACATATACGAGAATAAATTGCTCTATTAGCCCATGTGTATTTAATATTACTGATAGTATTTTAGCAAATAAAATTGCTTTTCTTCTCCAGTTCTGTAACATTTTTGCACCCATTTAAAGTACTTAATGTATAAAGAAAGAAATATGTAGCAGTACTTTGAAGCAAAGCTCTGAAAGCAGCGTGGGGCTCTCTGATTAACTGAACCTGAACTGTTTCCTCCCCTCCCCCCACCCTTGTCTCTAGCTGTCAGAAATGACAGGAACAAAAAGAAGAAGGAGCCTTCAAAGCAGGAGTCCACAGAACACTATGAAATGACAGCAGAGTTGGATGATCTCACTGAGAAAATCCGGAAAGCGCACCAGGAAACCTTCCCTTCACTGTGCCAGCTGGGAAAATACACTACGGTGAGTGCTGTTCATAAGGAACATGCTTGGTAAGAGGAAAGTCTGACCTCAGGGTGGGAATTATGTACCTTACACTCTCACAGAAATACTGCAGTAGATAATTACTAGACTCTTGTTGCCTTTGTGAAGTACACATGTGAACAGAAATATGGAATGTGGAAAATCCCATCACTTAAAATGGAGATAGTACAGGGGGGAGAAAATAACAGCCTATGGGCCAGGTCTGGCCCACCAGGTGATTCTGTCTGGCCTCCAGCATTCTCCACACTCCTCTCTCCCTCCTGTGGGAGCCGCCAGCTGCTGCAGCAGCAGCAGCTCCAGCTCCGACTCCCAGGACTGCAACCCACTATGGAGCATGGCTGGGGCTGAGGTGCATAGCAGGGTGAGTGCCTGCAGGGCCACAATTGGACTCAGCCCCTAAATATCCCCCCACCCTCCTCTCCTTCTGCCCCAGCTCCTGCTGCAGGCACTGGTCCACACTGGACTCCGGACGCCTTCCCCTCCTGCCACCCCATGGCACGAGTTTACATGTGGTGGCAGTAGTGAAGCAGCACAGGAATCAGGAGCCCCCCAGTCCCCCCACCCCACCCCACAGCTGTGAGAGTTGGTGCCGTGGAATTGCTGGACAAGTGGGGGCCGCTCCAGAGGTCCTGGGGTGCAGACGCCACTGCTGCTTTGCTCCCCCTGGACTGCCTCCACCCTGAGGCCTCTGCAGAGGCCTCCGCTCAGCCAGCAATGCCATAGTACTGACCCTCACAGTTGCAGGGACTTCCTGCTTCCCACACTGCTTCTCCACCACCACCATATGTAAACTCATGCAGCAGCCCCTGCCCCTGCACCATGCTGCCCCTGTGGCTGCCTGCTTCCCACTGCCTGTTGCCCATGAACCCCCAACGAGCCTCCTGCTCCCACCCCCACACTTGGCTTGCTGCACTGTCACCCTGCACCTGCCCCGCCGCTGTAGCTGCAGGGAAGGTAGAAGAGGGGGGAATAATGCTTTGTGCAGCAGCAGGAGGGAGGAAGAGGAGGGAGAAGCAAGTTAGTCTCTCCCCCCAAGCTCCGATACAAAGGAATGGGAGAAGACTGGGGGAGGGGGTTGGCAAGGCAGACCCAGGAGCAACAGCGTCATACAGGAAAGGGAGGGAAGAAATGACTTAGATCACTCCAAATGGGAGTTCCCTCCCACCCCAAGCACCTAGACAAGGAGCTGGGCTGGCCCAGGCCAAAGCGCAGGGCCCCTGGGTGGGAGGGACAGACACGTTTGTGGCCCTGCCTACAGCAGGGGTGGGGGTGGCATTGGAGTCACTAGGAGAGAGCATTCCACCCCAGACCTGAAGTGGGGACCTGGCATTTTCCCAGTGCTACCAAGAACCCTAAGCCCTTCACCTGCTGGCGCAGAAGGGACTGTGTTGCCCCAGGGACAGGGCCATGAGGCTGTCCTGCTGTAGCTGTACAGGGGCATCAGCACCTGCATCCTCCTGGCTTGGAGGGACTGGCTGCAGGAGCTCCTGTGGCCTCCTAGCTGAAGCCAGGAACCCCTGAGATCATGGGTTGGTTTAGATCCTTGATCCATGAAGTCCAGGCTCCTGTCAGGCAGAAGGTCCAGCCAGGGTGTCTATCCACCACGTTCCTCTCCCACTTGCAGCCTCCAGCCTGGAGGGGCCAGGAAGCTCTGCTTGCCCTGCATGCCCAGGCTCAATATACAAGAGTAAGCCTTTATTCTGAGCTATTATGCAATTGTCTCTATATACACTACTCAAAAAAACATAAATCAGGACAAAAGCCATTTTTAAAAATTAAAATATTTTATAGTAGATGTTTGATTTTTAGTATGTGAGTTTTTATCTATAATTTGTTAAAATGATATCTTTTGGAAAATGTTATGTGTATGGACCTCCAATTGGTTCAGCGCCATTCTTGGGGAGGTCCAATGCCCCTGAAATCCCCACTGATTGGTTGAGGGCAATGGGACAGATTGTTAGAGGGGTCACAAGCCCTTACTACCTGAGAGGTCATGCCTATGCCTTCTGGCCTAGGGGGCAGGCCATGGACCATGAAGGCAGGCCTTCCAGAGGAGCAGTTTTTCCCAGTCAAGGGGTGGACTTTCTGATGTCAAGGACCATGTGATGGAGGCAGGTAATTTTGGGACCAACATAATGGCCAACAGGGCAGCCCACATGGTGGCAAAGGGGGTGGGGTTTGGAGTTGGGTGGGCTTATATCATGGATTGTGTGACGATGGGACTTCTGGTTCCAAGACTACAAACTCTCCTCCCAAAAGGGGAGGGGACTCTCCTCTCCTTCAGGGCAAGGGGACTTCTGGTCCCAAGATGGCAGCCAGGGAGCAGGACACCTGTCAAAGGGTGGGACTTAACAATTTGACAAGAAGTGTACCCTTGTGGCCCTTGAGAGCTGACAAAAATTCATTAAGTGGTCCTCAACCCAAAATAATTATCCCCTGCCCCCGAGATAGCATTTCACCTAGCAAATGGATGGGCTCAGAATCCCTGGGGTTATTCGCATGTGTAAAGTTCAGCATGTGCCTACATTTTTTTGTAAGCAATATGCTAGTTGGTATGGATCTAACCTGGGGACCTAATGTAGTTTTGTAGCTTTACGAGTGTTACTGGATAATGGCTAACAATTGCTCCTGAGAATGCAGGTGAACTACTTAGGCTAAGGGGAATGTGGAGGTTATCTGCTCCATCTTACATAGCAAATAAACTGTCTTGCAAAATGCCACTTTGCAAATGAGGCTAAAAATATTTACAAAATAATTTCTATGGAGAAAGTTTTCATCTCCTGAAGTCTGTCTTTGTGCCTATGTGGTTTGTGTTAGTCAATGCATAAAATGAGCAGCATTTATTCACCAAGTGTGCAAAAGCAGCAGTTAAAGGTATGCTAAATATACACAAGGTCATATTTAAAGACATTAGAACATAGGAATCATTCTGTGGGATCTCTAGAATGGACTAGTACTAGCTATACCGGGGCCAATACTAGGCATTCTGAGGAAGGTGGAGAATATCCTGTAGTAGGCTTGCTAAGAAGAATTTTTCCAACTATTTGAGTTGGTCTAATAAAAGATTTACCCAAAGGACCTTGTCTGCCTATGTCTTTAGATCAACACGGCTACAACCTATACCCCTGTAGTAGGCAAGCACAGGTTCTCCTTTGTTAGTTCATGAGATCAGGGAAGGGAATGCTTTTCAGGGAAGGACAAAGTGGCTGGATGGATTTTAATGCTTGTGCTATGAGGTCCCCATCAGCTTATGAGGCCACGATCTTAGAGATTTACCATAAACCTGTCTGTAGATAAGGTGCTCTGCCCCATGCCATAGTTCTTAGTCTTCCTTAAACACTGAAGCCTTAATTGAGGAAAACACTAACACTGGTGTGCAGTCATGGTTGCCTTCACTGAGTAGTATTTTACTGAATACCACATGTGCAAGGTTTTCAGCTACACCAACATTGTAATAAAAACTTTTGCCATTTGATTTTGAGAACAGTTTAAAATAATTAGCCCTGGAAAAAAAACCAAAAAAATTCTCCACAGCTACATGCTTCTCTGGCAGTATCTCTTTACTCCTGCTTGTGTTAGACTTAGTCAAAACAATCAATGCAGGCATGCCGTTAAATAACAGGAATTACTGAAGTGGCCAAGCACGTTCAGCTCTCCTGGGACATGTACAGTACGCTCGGCTGTAAGCTTGAAAACAGCCAGCTGGTGACATAACAAAAAGTTCTTGTTAGGCTCCAAGACTGTGGGGTTTGCAGAGTGGCTTTTCAAGGGATCTCCTGTTTTAATTCCCTATGCAAAAATGCATCCTGTCTCAATTCATCTCTAGCTCTCTAGCATCTAACAGACTCTGAGTTCTCTAAACATCAAACTGTTTCTGGAAGATAAGTGTTGAAAAACCTTCCTGTGTTTAGGGAAATTTGCTTTTTTCCATACAAGAACTAATCACATGTCCACAGCTGGAATGCATGCCCTCAGACTGGAATGCATTCCAGAGTTTTATGCTTAGAGGCTGTGTCGTAAACTGGCTAGCCGGGAATGGCATATCTGTATCCATCCAATATAAGCAAGTTATAATGCTTTGTGTTCACCCTGCATTACAACTGGACAGTGTCTCTATGCTCCCAGAATTTAGTGTAGCTAATGAACTCTCAAAAGGTAAACAGGGGCTCTGCTATATTTTCACATTATAAATTGAATGCTAAAGTATAATTTTGTCCTTGAAACTATATGAATATGGGTGCAATTCATCCTGTGTTTCATTACTGCATAAGTAGGTGAATTGTAGCCTAGTTTGGCTTTGGGGCCTTAAAGCACCTGGTCTGGTCATCTGTCATGTGAGGCTGAGTTGAGCGGGGTTGCTTCAGAACATAATTCCAAACAGAGGACTTGGGAGGCATGTGATCTTGCCTGTTTGGGTGGTTGTATAATGTTTTTCTGGAGTTTATTAACTTTTTAAGTGAACTTGCAGAATGTGGCTACAGACTCTGCTGCTTTATGGCGGTCTGGATGAATGAGTCTTGGTTAAACAATGAAACCCAGAGAGGGTTATTCTCTCTCTCCCTGGATCTTTTCTATACTACCATAGGTACCTAACCCTCCTCCCTCCCAATTGATGTGCTTTGATATTGGTACTATTTTCACTTGGCCTTCTTGTTTGCAGACAGCTTCCCCAATTATTACAGTGCTAGTTATTTAAATATCAATTATGTAATTTGGCTCTGGCTATTCTAGCATTTTAGATGGGAATCTAAAATTATCAGATAATAGTCATTAGTATCATACCCCTTACCTGTATCAGAAAGGGTTAATTAAAGTGATACAATGTGAGGTTTCCCCAGCTGTTGGCTCACTCCAGCAGTAAAGTTTGAAGATAGAGTGAACCTCAGTAAAACTTGAGGATAGAGTGAATCCAAACCTCAGCATGTGCAGGACAAAATACAAGGCCATTTCTTTAGCTGAGTTTTCTTTCTTGAGCTTAGTTTTCTAAAACAAAGCTGGAAAAGGCCTCCCTGTACAAGAGAAACAGAAAGTCCTTATAATATTTTAATTAGTAGGATGCTTGTGCTCTGTTGAAAAAATCTGGTTAAATATTTAGGTGATAATGCATGCTGTTGTTTGGTATGATTGCATGCTTTTTAGTGTCCTTTGAGAAATTTGATACAGAGACCAAAAGAATCCTTAAAAATTAGGAATTAACCATCATTTAGAAAAGTTACAAGACCAAGGAAAGCTAGGAGTGTCAGCTAAGAGTTAGCATTTTCTTATCTTTATTAGTAGTAACCAAGTATCACAGCCAGAAGATTGCCTAGCCTTGCTCTTAACGAGACCACTGAATCTAAACATTTTATGAAAGACCGCTTTCTCACCACTTGTACTATGTGGATTGGTTCTTTAAACCACTTCATGGTTTTTTTAACTAGAGATGAGAATTAAACATTGGAATCAAACAGATCAGATCAGAGTTGATGAGTTGCAGATTCCTTTCCTCTGTGGAGTTGTGGAAGGAAGGAGGGTGGATCAAGAGGGGGCGCAGTGACGTGGACTCCTCTTGCCCCACACACACACTACAGTCAACAGTGCTGAGGGAGCATCAGCCAGAGACTTTTTTTCAGTTCCCGGATTAAGTAAAAATCCCCCTGCCTCTTCCCCTCCATGCTCAGCAGCACCTCACCGTTCCTTCTCTATCCCCTCCTCTGCCCCCTGCGGTCTCTATCCCCAGCAGTAGGAGTTGGGGGGAGGCTTCAGAGCCACTCCAACCCCCTCCAGCTGGGCTCTATGGGCAACCAAGCTCAGCTAGGAACAGCAGCAGCGATGGGCAAGTTTATCCTCCTGCCTGATCCTCTGTGTTCCCTGCCAGGCTGGGAGCTGGCGCTGAGGAAAGAGACCCACCTGTTGCCCCTGCCACCACTGTCTGGCTGAACCTGGCTCCATGTGCAGCTCTGCTGCAGTGGGACAGAAGCAGCTCTGGAGCCTGGGTCAACTGGAGACAGTAGCAGGCTGGGGTGGGGGACTGGGTGGGGAGGGGACATACCACTGAGCATGGAGGGAAAGGGACGGGGAAGGGAAGATTCTTATCTGACTGAGGGACCCAGCTGCTGCTCCTGGGGCATGGTCTGCCTGCATGGGGGGAGAGTTGGGAGTAGGGGTTTGCAGCCACCCCTGCAACATTGGTCACTGCTCCTGCACCCTTTACATAATGCTGGTGGAGAAAGCCACCTTCCAGCAGTAGGATTCCTTGACGGTTCTGGCAGCCCTGCGTGCGTTTCATTGATTAGGATTTTCTTCCTTTCTTTTGTATAAAGAGCCCTGGGCCCTGAGCGCCCAAACAGCAAGGCAGAAAGAGCTACAAAGCACTGCAGAGGGAGGCAACCCTAGGAAATCTATGGGAGGCCTCAGCCCACAAGTATCCGAATGTTTTACCTGTCAAGCATTGCAAGGGGGTGGAGATTTTTTTCATGTCATGCATCTTGGAGGAAATATATTTTTTTTTCTTCATTTAAAATTGGCTATGTCTTGGGAGAGGAATGAGAGAATTTGTGCATCAATCTCTCTCTTAGAGTCCCCTAATAATAAAAAAGACTGCTTAAAATGACTGGGAAATTTATTATCATAGGAATTTATTCTCAGAGTAAATTCCCTAAATCATTTGAATTAACAGGTGCATTTGCTGGGCAATGGCAAATGCAGCTCTGTCAATGATGAGAGCCAGCAAGCTGTTTAAACATAATGGATTTCAAAAGTCCATTATAAATAGATCTGTTTTATTACTGTCATCCAGCTAAGAGAAAGTGCCTTTGTAATTTCTCTAGAGATGTCATACTTTATAGTATAATTGAGTGTAACTATGCTGCTTGTCCCCTGAGACTGATATTATTTGTAAGTCTACAGCTGTGTTACATCCAGCCTCGTGATAGAGGGAGGATAAACCAGAAAATAATTTTTACTCTGTGGACCTTTGCTTCAGGTTGTCCCAGATTGCTCTTTGCTAGCAGGGAGCAGACAGATTTGCTTCCCTGTGGTGTTTTGTTCTTTGTAGCTGTTTCACTTTAGAGTTGCAAGACTTCTCTGCTGTACTGTTAGAGAGATAATGTGATGTACCTTGACCCTGGGACTCAACAAAGGAACACACTGAATTCCTCGATCCCAGTTGCATTAGACTGAGCGCATTGCTGCTTTTGCTAAAGAGGACTATCAGGCGTCACTGATTAAACCATTGTGGGACCTATGAGCCTTGTTCCATTTGTAAAGTGGATTTTAAAGACAGTAGGGATTCCACTACAGCGTGTGTTTCCACGAGTACCTTGTCCTGTATTGTTATGTGGAGGGAGAGCAGATTGAAGTGGAGAGCAAAAATGATTGAAAAAATGGGATCAATTTATGTGGCAAAAATGGCCATTTAATTGGATTTCATAGCATGGTTGGGCTTTTCCACTGATAAAGATGTCACTGGGGTGCATTACAGTATTGTTCCACCATATGTGCACCAGTACAGGATTATGGGAAGCACAGTCCTTAAACATATGCACGGCTGCTTGTGGAAAAGGCACCCGAAATACTGCCTCAATAAAACGCCAAGCAAAACTCATCATGTTTGAAGCTTTTTCACAGCATGCAGAGAAGAGATCCCTAGGCACATCTAATCAGAGGTTCTATTTCTATCATGCATTTTATTAACCCCATGTTTTATTGCTCAGCCTATACATTGATGTAGAATCAATTTTATTTTTTCATATCTGGGAATGCTGCTAAAATCATAGCTGTTTTCCGTGACACTTATAGCCACCTTCGTTACCAAATAAAATGTTAAAAAGCTTTCTATTTGCAGCATTCGTGGGATAATGCATAAGCAATTTCAGACCCGGTGCCTCTGAATCTGGCAACTGCTACAATAAAACACCAAGTTACTCTGTATTTTATTAACTGTCTTTTCTCTTCAGTTTGCTTAATAGTGAGTTAGATTTACATTTTGTTAAGATTGCTGTGCATTACTTTTAATAGCAGACATGTCAAACTTCCCTGTGCCAGTAGTGTAGCATGATAAAGTAACCCTATGTGATACTGATGAAGATTTCGTTCACACTTGCTGGTTTCATGCCCTGTCTTTTTTTCCAGATGGATACCCTATTGTAAAATGATTTCCTGCTTTAGGCTCTGCTTTGTGTAGCTCTGTGCTATGCCATCTTTCTATGAACTGGATAAACTGCCTATTAAATTTAATTACAGCCTGAATGACTGCACATCTTGATCTTATTTTTCCCCCAATGTACTGTATTTCACCAAGGTCCTTGAGGATGAAATAAAATAAATCTGAGGGATGCATACTCAGTAACTGAAAGAAATGTTTCAAAGGGCATTACGATGACTGTTAACCCATTACTTTTGGGCCATCTTGAAGGCAATCCTTTAGTTTTAGGGTTATATAGACATTTCCTCTTGTCTTCTCTCCTGTCATTAAAAAAAAATGAAGCTGATTTTAAGAACTCCTCAGGATAGAGTTATAAATAGAAACACCACTCCATCATTTCTACCTCTCTGAAAGGAGAACAAAAGGCACAGATGATGATTAAAGCTACACACTTATGTTATAGGCTTCAGTCTCTCCTCCATCACAGAGGGGAGGATTGTGGGACAAACTGGGATCAGGGGAGTCAGTTGTGGCCTGTAGGGCTTGTCCCAGTGCAAGTGAGGGATACATGAGGGTGGCAGAAGGGCACTCCCACCAGTGGAGGGTCCTATGTAGCAGAGCAGTTAAGGAGCTAAGATAAGAGTGCCCACCATAACTTCCCCTTCATCCCCTGCCTCTCCATTGCTCCAAACATCCCTACCACGAATCTTCTTTCATCTTACAGCAGAGGTTGAAAGGCAGTCATACTCAATCTTTCTGGCATTCAGGCTGGATGACTGGGGCACAGCCGGTCTGTGGCTGCATCTAGTGTGCGGGGCCAGGTCTGACTGTTCCCAGAGCTGCAGCAATTAACACTGCCACCGGTCCCCCACCACCAAATTTCTGGGCCTACAGGGAACCCCACGGGCCAGATCACTGGGCTCCATGAGCAATGGAAGAAACAACTACCTCTGTGAGGTTTTTGTCAGTTCACTTGTAATTCTTCCCTAGCTGCTTGAAGATCATTTTGCACCAAATATTCAGAACGAAGTGGTCTTAGTCAGCTGGAGAGTCCAGTCCTATATCAGGTAGGAGACTGAATGGTTGAGGGAAATTAATAATGGAATACAGGCTATTTCAAATATAACTGATGTAACATGAACCCGGGGGGAATAACCAAAGGCAGTTGTTTTGTGATGGTGCTGGCAATCTCCAACCATTTTCTAAGAAAGAGGTGCCTATCACTGATAGCAAAAGTGGAGTGGGAGTGTTGTCAGAGAGACAAAAAAATCCTAGTGGCTTCACAATAGTGAACTAACTTTGTCTGCATAAGAAATTATCTGAGCAAGTTTAAGGCCTTGTTGGAAGGCGTTTTGCATCAGTTAGTTTCCCTCTGTCTGCTAGAGGCAGGACTTTAGTTTCTCAGTGGTGTCAGCCTTGGCACCTTTCATAAGTGACAGCTTTTTACAGAGTCATGTTTGTCTTGTACTGAGATAGGTTTCTTGCTGTGGCAGAGAAGATGAAACAGCTGAAGGGGGACAGTACAGAAACCCACTGAGGATGAGGAACTTCTGTGGGGAGTATAGAAAGTAACTTGGAAAAAATTTGAGACATTTAAAAGATTGCTGAATAAAAAACAAAGCAGTTGAGAATAGTATTATGTGGCCGCAAGGTAAATTAATAGCTTGTTAGATCAGTTGGTTATCTCTAAAGTCTTATTCATTTTTATGCATTTTTGAGTGTTCTTAAAATACATGATCCGGCACCTTCTGCATCTGATCCAGCTGCAAGTCCCTATGGATAGAAAAGTCCTTCTTTCCAGAACAGAGTGCCTTAGTAGATAAAGCTCACTTCCAGATCCTGGAAATTGGCCAGTTCTCAGATGACATCCACGTTAGCGTTAACTCACGTTTTTTAAGGGTAAAGTGACACTCTTCTCTATTTAAAATCCTGAAATCACATGTCCACACTGAAGGGATAAATGTCCTACTATATATGACCTGCAAAGAGAGAGATTAGTCTGAATCCTGTGTTTGTGGCTGTAGAAGTTCACAATTAGTGAAGGGATATTTCCTTTTAGAGTATTTTCTAAGAAATTCTGAACTTCATACTCTTAATGAAGATATGGCTTTAAACATTGCATAGTGCTTCCCACAGTGAGGGAGAGTTGTAGTGTTCTGTAAAGAAATGCTTTTCTCTAATCCATGAGGGACTTTCTCTTGAGAAAATGAAAACCTTTGCAGAGAGACAGAGAAGATAAATTAAGTAGAACTAATTTGCTAAGACCCTAAGTATGTGAAACTATGTTCCAAATATTTGGCTGCTTTTTCCAGATGAGGAACCAATATTCATGTTCCACTGTTCATTTTATTTTCTGGGGTGCAACTGCAGATTGTCTCTCTCTCTCAATGCACTTATTATACAATGGCAGGGAAGAATGATAGCATTGGCATTTGGAAATGTTTAAGTTAATTTGTATTCTGTATACAGATGGCCTCTGTAATCTTAAGTAACATAGAACTATCCAAGGAATTTTTAACAGACTAATCCAAATTTAAAAACAGCAGCATCCCAACAGCAAACTTTGCAGAAAATGCCTGGAATGTTAATAGAAAGCACTTCAAGCAAGAATAGTGTTTGTGGTGTTGTGTTTAACTTTACTCAAGAGATGACTATTGATTAATGATGCCCTCCCGTCTCTCCAGAACTCTAGCGCAGAACATCGGGTTCGACTGGACCTTGGGCTTTGGGACAAATTCAGCGAACTGGCTACAAAGTGCATTATTAAAATAGTGGAATTTGCAAAACGACTGCCTGGCTTTACAAGCTTGACCATTGCAGACCAAATAACTCTCCTTAAAGCAGCCTGCCTGGACATATTGGTATGTATCTTTCCTTTATAATTTGCTGTTGCTTTCAGAGATGTATTTTATGCTGCACTAAGTCAGATTCTCTGCCCAGTTGTCCTGCTACAAGTGAACCTGATAGAATAGTCTGGCAGAACTGAGAGTAGACTTTTAACCCATCCCGTGAGGGAATGCAGTAATGTGGGAGAAGCACAAGGAAATGAAAGCCTGCCTCTTTCAGAGTACGGGCTCTGTTCTGGGTTCTGTTGATTTGAGTGCGGCTGCATGAGGGGCAGAACTTCAGCTAGTGTATCTGTGGGATAGTGAGAATGATTGATTTCTTTCCCCATGTCACTGTTTTGTATGTGGGATCTGATTTTCAAAACTACAGCTGCGGCTCTGTGTTGGAAGACGGTTCAGTTCCCTGAGAGCGGCCCGTGCCTCTCAAGCCCCAGATGTAACGAAGAGGGCAAAATGATAAATCTTCAGACCTAGATTTTCCCATGTTGCGTTGACAGAATCAGCTGAACCGAGAGGTGGAGGTTAGGTATTGAGGCCCCCTTGCCTTTTGGTAGGGCTGAAGTTCACAGTGGTGAAATACTATTGAATTAACATAATGCACAATTTTTGCAAAAATGCTGAGCTTAGTTGAAATATGGAATCGGAGGGAGCGTGTTCTACGGCAGAGAATGGGGTAGGAGAACTTCAAAGTATTATTCCTGATGAACACAGTGAACTCTGGTAGTTTAGGCAAGTTGCTTCATCTCCCAACATCTTAACTGTTGCCACCTGGGGATAAAAACACTGATCCATTTTTCATCCAGAGAGTGCCATAACAGTTGCTTGTTTGGAAAGTGCTACGCGATCCTCAGTGCAAAGGGGCCTTTGAAATGTCAGTGACCCGCTTGTTATTAAACACAGTTACAGTAAAACTGAATGGAAAGCACAAAGTGTGTTTGGAAAACCCCCCAACCCCCTTCCCTGATTTCCCGCTGTGTTCCTTCTGGAAACCTGGAGTGAACACAGCTCCGTCCTCAGCCAGAGAAGCCCCCTGTTGGATGGCTACTGGATGTATTTGGCTTGGCATCAGCCAGCAGTTTATTCTAGAGAATTTGCAGTTACAGTAATTAATCACAGGAATCTCTGCACATGCACCACTTCAAACAAAATCATATTGAGGCGAATATTAACTGCACTGACCTTTTCTTCTTGTTTTGTCAAAAGCTGTTTTGAAAGATCTCTTATGGGTGACATTGATATATAGGAGAAACAGAGACAGAGGGGGAGAGAGATTATTCTCTGGCCCATAAAAAAGGTAAAGTGGAGGTTGCCCTGTAGTTCCCAAGATTCACCTCTCATTGTCCCCTTGCTTACAGGCTTTCATTCATACTGGAGTGTCTCATTATTATTGTGTGTGGTCTTTCCACAAGACAGCGCCATTTATTACCAATTGCATGCCTGTCGTTGTTAACACTGTTATGATAAGACAAAGTTAAGTTCCTCTTACACCAGGAGGCATACAGTAATTTATAAAGCATGACATTGTCTCAAGCATATTCTGCCTGAGATAGGGGAAGAGAATTGATTTACAGCTGTGAGCTCTAAGTAACAAACAGGTTGCTGGAAAAGAAGGTACAGAGAGAGTTTCTGTAACTTAACTATACACCCCACAACCAGAGCTTTTCAGAAACCTCTCATTTTCTAGGAATCCTCAGTAGCTGTCAGACAAAATGGTTTTGTAATTCTGAGTGTTTAAGATAAAAATGTAACCCTTCCTCGCCACTGAGGAGCAGAGGCTTGTACCTCTATGTCATATGGGTTCCTAATGACTTGGCTAGTTACACATGTTCTGTAAGTTAACAGCCTACCAAACTTTAAAGAAAGTCTTAGGGTCTAAAAGTCTCAGAACCCCACCTAAATAAGGAATTCTAGCCCTTATTTTATCTTATGCTTTCATATGACCCCTGCCTTGAATCAAATGGCTGGGTAAAATATTCCTGGCTAGACAGTACAAAGTCATACGTGTTTTTAACTTGGAAATAGTGAAATAAATTACTTTTAACTATGTAAGTACATAGAAAGTTTCAGCACTTGAAGCAGTGATGTACCACACAAGGAAGCTTTCCATTCACAAGCTTCAGGACATATGGAGCCTTCAGGCCATGCTTGGAAAGGTTATCTCGAACCATGTCCTTTGGAGCAATCTGCTCACCTCTCCTTCCCTCTCTTCTTCACTAAAAGGCAAACTGAGCATGGAGAAGCTGTTACAAGTAGTAGTCCCAGCTGTTTCATGTAACGTTTTTTCCCTGTTTATGTAACTGTTTTTGCACTGTTTCAAAAGAAAGGATAACACTGTTACCAGCCACAGTGTGCACAACATGCAGGCTGTATCTACATGAGCAGCAGACTGCACAGTTGTTACTGCACAGTATGACTGCACAGTAACTGTGCAGTAGTGTCCCCACACGGTGTTTTTTCTGACACTACTATGCAGTAGCTCGTTACTACTGCACAGTCGCATTGTGTCACAGTTTGTGCCCAACACCACTGTACAGTAGTGTCTTGTGTAGATGCGGCCTCAGTGTCTGCAAAATGCCCAACATATTAAACCTGCATACATGTGGAAGTAAAATAGAAATGTGTTGATAATCTATGGTTGTTTTCCTCCTATTTTTAAGTGTTCATTTCAGATGCCTTATTTTCTTTTGCAGTTGCACACAGAATGAATTTTATTAGTAGATGTTTAGGATTGTGAATCCAAAAAGATAACAAAGCCAGTAGGGAAATACAAATCGCCAGAGTGAGAGACTAACATTAGAGGGATGGGGGCGAGGAGGGGAACACAACTAGGTTACAGAAAATACAATGTTAGCCAACTAAGCCCAGGGGTGGGGGGAGGGGGAGGGGAGGGAGGGGGTTTGCGACACAGAGAGAGAAAGAAGATAGATGCACACAAACCCGTACAATGGTCCACAATGGTGGAGGAAGTAGGTTGAAGAAAGTGTCTCAGTCCATATAGAGTCTCATCGCGGGGGTCCTCTTCAGGTGGAGCAGGGTGGTCCATTGCTGAAGAATCTTCTCTAAGTGAAGTCCATCTGGTGCAGAGCAGGGTTCAGGTGGTCCCCTCTGGGTCCAGTCTGGTGGTGATCCGTCTGATGGGGTCAGAGTACTGGCAGTGGCCTGTGATGTGCTCCACGTAGATGTCATGGGACCAGCAGATGGTGTTGGACACCATGAGGCAGTGCATCAGCTTGGCGTAGCGGTGGGAGAAGCAGCAGGTACGCAGGACACTCTTGTTACTGGGGTCCCAAGCTCCAAGCATTCCCACAATGAGTGCATCGACCGTCACATCATAGCTGCGGCCCCTCAGGATGTCGGCCAGCGGGGCATACTTCGTCCCCCTTGCGAGCCCAGGCATTGGTGAAGGCTTGGTGCCGGTTCTCAAAGGGGATGGTCACACCCATGGTCACGGCCTTCTTGGCCTTTTTGTTGGTGATCACGATGTCGGGTTGCATCTGGCTCTTACAACCCGGGACGATGCAGTTCATGGAGATCTCCCCCACTGCGGCTGGGATGGCCCTCACCAGGCGGTCCTGGATAGCGTTGTCTGCAGCTGCACAACACGTGAGGGAGGATCTCTACCGTGTACTGCACCGTTGGCACCTCTTGTCCCAGTGGCCGAAGCAGACAGCCGCGTTCAGAGGTAGGCAGTTGTGGCGGGTGCAGTGGAGGAAGCACTGATCTGTGAAGCATGTAAAGCTCCCGCTGGGCATGAAGTGGTTGCTGGAGTCCCACTTCAAGGTGACATCAAAGACCTTACCTTGGTCGGGTTTGGCCCTCAGGTCGCTGGCGTACTTGTTTTGGATGGTGTCCTTCAGGAACCAGGAAGGTCCTCATGCAGGGCATCACGGTGACACGGTTGGCATGCGGGGCTGGTTGCAGGGAGACTTCCAGCTCCCGGCACTCCTTGGTCCAGGTCCAGGCACAGCCAATGTGCTTCCCGAGGCGGTGCATGGCGTTGCGGGTTTGGCTCCACACTACTGTGGGTCGTATCCCCTTTCAAAGCAACCTGCACTAAGCTCTCTGGTTCTTCCGTTCTTCCAAGTAGCAGGGTATGATGGGACCAGTCCTTTCCAAATGGTGCAGAGGGGAAAGCAGAGAGACAGAGCCTGCTTTGTGGAGTGTGGAGTCGAGCGGGCTTGGCTCAGCTCCACTACTGTATATACACAACCTGTGCAAATGCCCAGACTATGCATACACCACACCACGTGATCCGTAATAATAGGCATATTGGGTTTGCTGTACACTTGTGCGTATACACTGCATTTATACAAGCTCTTCTGCAGCACTCGGAAGGCAGACAGCCTTCTGCGTGTGCTATATGCACATCACATGCAAATATATGTGCTGTATGCCTATTGAGCACGTTTGCTACCTGTGCATTGCACCACATTGTTCCCATATATACTGCTCATTCACTCCAGGCACTGTCACCCCTATTTATTTTGTTGTTTCCTTTTCATATTAAAAATGGCTGTAGTTATTGTGGAGGGAGGAAGGAGGAGGAGCTGCATTGCTTGTCTGAGGGAGCAGTGTAGTGCATGCAGAGGGCAGCTCAAGGGCATGCCTGACGTGTCAGTTCCTTTCTCTGTCTCTACTTTTGTTCCTGCTCTGGGAATGCAGCAAACGGCGTCTGCTGTTACTTGTCTAATACGGACATGGAGTGGGATCATATTTTTTCACAGCTGGCGTTTACCTTCATTTTAGTAAGGAAAACTCGAGTTTTGAAAGAAAACTAACCTAGTCACCAAACAAGCAAAGGCTGCTTAAACCCAGGCTGTTTTGCATGAACCATTTCAGGTTCCATAAATCTGCTGACAAAACTCTGGTCCACAGGAAAGTTTCCTGCTAGGTGTACTCCTGGGTTTCTGCTGGAAGCGTCCCCACTCTGGGAGTGATTGGCTAGTTTTTTCTCCTCTCTGCACTGGCAGCTGGACTGACTCGGGATCATCCCCTTTCAAAACAACCTGCCCTAAGCTCTCTGGTTCTTCCTTTCTTCCAAGTAGCAGGGTATGATGGGACCAGTCTTGCCCAAATGGTGCAGAGAGGAAAGCAGAGAGACAGAGCCTGCTTTGTGGCACTTATTGAGTGACCAACCAGACGGAGATGATTAGAAGGGATGGGCTGTGCTGTCGTGCTGCTGTCTTCCTTTGTATGTGTTGGGACTCTCAGACAGCCTAGCCTAGGACGTTCTTCCTTTCCAGTCTCCTGCCACTACCCCACTTCTCCCATTTTGGGGTATGGCAGAGAAAAGGGGTTCCCCAATCCATTGTGGATGCTACTTCTGTCTTGAGTGGACCAAGAAGGACAGGAGCTCCAGCGTTGCTTTGATGTTCTTCTTTGCTGCATCCATTCAAGGTCCTCCTACCTCCAAGGACCTCCTCCCACTTCTTGAGCACCACCTTACAGCCTGGTTGTAGTCGTAGCAGAGAGGGTCCAAATACTTTTAGATGAAAATAGTCTTAGTAGATTGCGTTAAGTCCAATTCTGCTAACATGATTACACCCTGGGATCCTTCAGACTGTGTGTGTTGTGTCTGTAATTTAGCTACCACACGCCAGGTGGACTACGGTAAGGAACTTCATAAACTCCATTAGGTAGGGTGAGGAATTATTATTTACTGCAGTCTCTCTTTTCCAAACAGTAGGCTTTACGAGAATTAAAGGCACCAGTTCTCATTGAGGTTGATGTAAATAGTGCCAAACCAAAACCAATAATTTTAATCATAAAATGTTACTAAAATAAATCTTTGTAGAAGTGACTGGGCCTGATTTTTATCATTTCTATCTGAATGGTTCAACTGCTCATCCATAAACAAACAGGGTCACGCACACACAAATCCAGGCAAATTGGTTTAATTCTGGCAGCGTTCATGGAGGGAAGTTTGGTTGGTTAGTCAGCTCTTTTGCTCACAAATTTAACCGTGGTGAGACTGCGGCTATTCCGTAGTTCTGTCTATTGTTGTCCATGGGTGTGAAGCAATGCTAACTCCATTTTCATTTCTATGGTACAAGGAGTAATAATTTCCCAGCGCTGATCCCCAAAATCATCATTCTTCTTTTTGGGGTTGTCAAACCCCATGCAGTAACCATAGAAAGGCATGTGCAAAATAATAAATACAAACCAGCAGTTGGGTGAACATGCATTTTTAGGAAAAGCACCTGCTGTGGCTTCTGTTTTCGGGAAACTTGCATACCTACCAAACTAGTTGAACAGTGGGAACTGTTTCTGAAAGTTGAGGCTGCCTTTAAACCTCTGTTTGAAAGTGGAAACAATTTTGCTGCAGCGATATGTTGTAGATGGAGCTTTCTGGATGTTTTTTCCTTTTGTGTAGCACATGTTTTCTGCTATCTGTAATTGTCTCATGAGGCTTCCAGATATTTGAAGATAAAAAATATTCTTTAAAACAAAGGATGCTTTAATCATGGATAAAACCCTTATTTTTGCCTGCTGGTGGCATTTTACTGCAGTGTGACAACTAAAATACTTGGCTGTCTTCCAAAATCTAAACAATATTAAAGATGTGAAGAGGATGTTTTCTAGACAGTGGTTCAGCTCAAAATAAGAAATCTATCTTTCTCCGTTTAAAAGGACTGACATTCCCCACATGTTCTGCAGTGAACATGAAGTTGATATGGACTTCACTGGGGCACTGGGAGTTAGCCTGAAAAAGAGCTTAGCAATGATTAATTAATGTGCAATGTTTTACATGTCTGTGTGAAGGACACAAGCAGCATACTGTTAAAAAAATGTTTGAAATGGCCTGTCTCCTAGCTCAGTAGCAAGCTATTGTGGGATTACATAGGGGAATTTGGAAGACAGAAGAACTGGTTGCTCCATCAGATTCCAGCATATTGCAGAAGAGAGAAAGCCAAGCTTCAGGGGTCCTAGAGCAGGCTGATGGCATTGGGCTCCCTACAAAATACAGTGGCAGCCCCTGCTTTCCTTGTAAGCACCAAGGAAGAGGGAAGGACAGCCCTGGGGAAACCGCTGGATGCTATTTCTGCAGGTCATTTTATAATCTTTTTTAAAATGTCATTTCAAGATGATTTAAGAAAAGGAATCCTTTAATGTTGCCAGGTTCCTTGCAGCACATGGTATAAGTTTGGCAAAGCTTGTTTTATTCTTGTATTTTATCTATAGACAATATAATGTTGTAGTCTGTTAATGTCTGCTCCTAACTCTGAAATATAGAATGGAGTAAGTTCACGGTTAACAATATCTTAACAATGCTGATAGATTAGCAGATGCATAAGCGGGGTGGCCTATGGCCAGAGGAGTGCTTGGAGTGGCATGAATGAATCAGACTTACTTCTGTTCTTCCACATAGTTGTATTTACTTCCCCTCTCTTGGTCATTAAATAAAAGGGAATGTTAAGATTACGTTTTAATGCAAAGAAAAATTTCTCTGACCCATTTAAGTCTTTGTACTTGGACATATTAACCCCATGCATGGGATGAGACCATTATTAACCTGGAATATAGAGGGAAGGGCCTTATGTGGAAAGACAGTGGCATAAGTCTTTTAGTAGGTGATTTAAAAACAGAGGACAATTTCTCTATAGGCCCCTTAAATGTAATTTCTTCCTGAGTCTCCTCCTCACTCATTTGGAACCTTGTTGCCAGGCTGGGATGAAAGTAAAAGTACCAGCTGCAGATTGGTCAGCTGCCAAGTATGTGAGAGCCTCTGAGTAAGAGCCTCTGTAGCTATAGAAATAATTAAGACTCTCTCTGTGCTGAGTTATATTTGTGTAAATCTTTTCTGTTGAGGCTTTAAAACAAAGCAAGCTGGCTGTACAGGAAATAAACAGCGTCAAGCCCTAATAAGGTAGCATTATGAAGACAAAGTATATGGCTGATCTTAGCCAACTAAACAACTGCCTTTGTCTGATTTCTTTTCAGTTTTAAAGGGGGTGGGATTGTGAAATTGTCGAAAATATGTTTCAGGACATGTCACCTGAATAATAATGGGTAGTACCACTTTTACACTGAACCGTACAACTTTGTTCAGTAGCAGCTCAGCAGCCGCATAGCCGTATGCATGGCTGAAGGAATCTCTGTATAGGTGGTTTTGTCTTGCAAAGTATGAGCTCTGTCTCATGAAATACCTGGCACCCACACCTCGACTGTGAGTACAGTGTAATACCGGTGTGTTCCCCTGGCAGCATTTACCAGTCAAATGCAGAGCATTCCAGATGTTTTACAGATGCATTCATTTTTTTCCCCCCATGTCTTCATTTTTAAAGACATGAAGCCCCATCCTCCAGCAGACTGGTCTACTTTCCAAGGGTCAGTCATGGTTGGCTTTAGTCATCACTGAAACCATACTGCCTCATTTTGTAAAGAACAATACTACCAAGAGCAGGAAAATGCCCCTCTTCACCAACCAATCAGGATTGCTAGCATTCTGATTGTTAGACAGGGCAAAGTAAGAAAACTTCCAAACCTTGATGAGTTCTGAATGGTGATTGGCTGGTGAGGCGGTTATGACACTCAGATAACATAAGGGAAGAAAAAGTTGGGCCAGTGCTACAGACTGTTGGCAGTGCTGCATGCTGCCACGTGGGGGATCAAAGTCAGTAACAAGCACAGAGGCAAACTTCTGGCAAAGGAAAAGCACCAAAGTTCAGAGATAGCAAATACAACCAGTTGGAAAGAGATCCATAAATCAACTCCAGAACAGCACCAGCTGAGGTGCTCTCAAAATCAGGAAGAGTCAAGGCAGACTGAAGACACAGGGGGAAGAAGAGGAATGACTTCAGGCACTAAGCGGGTGTCTGATTACATCATGAGAGGAAAATGAGAGGTAGCAATGGGTCCAGATCCTTGCCTCTCTCTAACCCCAATGGCAAGAATCCTAGTGATGTGAAAGGGGAGCAGGGACAGGTTTGAATTGTTGAATGTATCTGTAGTCAAGCATCATCACATAATTAATTTTAAACTAACAGAATACAAAAACCCCTTGATCAAAAGAGAGCATGTTTTTCATTTAAATGAATTAAACAACTGCCCTAACCCAGGTTGTTTTGTGATGACAGCCCAACATCCCATTGGAGAAGACAGTACTTGTTAGATGTGAAAACTGCTTTTACACTTCACCAGAACTAGCATTTCTGCACTGCATGACCCCTCACCAGCCACCAGGCCCAACAGTCTCTCAGGAAGAGCAGCAATCTAAGGCAACTAGTCAGGACTGTGACAGTGGATGAAGGCCTCTTATTGGTGTATTTGGTTGTGATGGAAGTAGTCTGTGTTTATTCTAAAAATAGCAATTGGGCTCTTGCCTTTGTTGTTTTACTTACCCCATCAACCCCATCGCAACCTTCGACATATTGGATCTGCTGGTTCCTGAATAGCCAACTGTGGGCAGGTGGTAAAAGTAGCCCTGCTGCTCTCAAGTCTGCCTGTTCCCCGCAGTTCCACGAGGGTCTGTTACCTTTTCTCCTTTCCCTCCTTGCCTTCCCAGCTTCCTCCTAAATCCTCAACTCTCAGATGCCCATATGAGACAGGCCAAGAAGAGATGGGTTTTTTTATTCTTCATATTTTGTAGAGATTTTTGAGGAGTAGCACCATTCTTCACAATGGACACAAAAAGTCAATAAAAGGCAGAAACCAAAGGTTTGGGTATGGCTTTGCTGGTAGTAGGCCCATGATAGTCTGGTAAGGGCCAAAGCGACAGTGTAAGGGCACTTATATAGGCTGGTATCAGCCACTATTTAAAACATACAGTTGAGACATGCACAAATACTGCATTTCTTAAATAGGAACTAGCCAGAGGGAAAATTGGGAATTTTGACCGTGTATCTGTATTGTTTGTCATAATGAAAGTTACTGATAATGCAAAACACTTAAGCTTATGAAATAAGTATTTTGGAACAAAGGATGTATACTATAGCTTCGTCAGCAGTTTGTTATGTCACAAAAGTTATTACTCTTCTTGACAAACCTTTTATAGACTGAATACTTCAAATGTTGTTCTTTTTCCTCCACAGATCCTTAGAATTTGCACAAGATACACCCCAGAGCAGGACACGATGACATTTTCTGATGGCCTTACCCTAAACCGAACTCAGATGCACAATGCTGGATTTGGTCCATTAACTGACCTTGTGTTCACATTTGCCAATCAGCTCCTGCCTTTGGAAATGGATGACACAGAAACAGGCCTACTTAGTGCCATCTGCTTAATCTGTGGAGGTATTGTACAGCATGAATTTTGACATGTTTTAAAAGAATAAATATTAAGATATCTACTTAATATTCCTACATTGCTTTGCTTCCCCCTGCTGTATTATAGAGGAATTATTAAAGCAGTTTTTATTTTGGGCTTGTTTAAATTGGACTAAGTTTTATAGTCCTTCCTCAAGATAACTGCCTCTCAAATCAGTCAGAAGTCTGGGTTTTTGCCAGATAAAAGGACAGAAAGACCTATCCCGCTGGGTTTTTTTTGGTTTTCGTAAAAGTTGTGTGTGGTGGGACGGGTCCAGAAAAGGTTAACCATTTCTTTTGTACACTGGCTTCTTTAAAACCACTTTTATATCCAGTTGTTGTCTGTGAATAAAAGACACAGACATATAAACATTCACACAGAGAGCACAAGAAATATCCTCTTTTACAAAAACTCTAATCATTACTGAATAATTTTATTCTGAAATATGTACAGTACTAAAGACAATATCATTTCTTGGGTGTGGCTTTGACAAGTGGAAAGGGACACTGAGAATTTAAGAACTAGAGAATTTCAAATAGTTTTTGGATTCAATGCCTGCCCCCAAATCCCACTGCCAATTTTTACTGTTTTCTTATCTTTTTTTTTTCTTTCCTTTCCCCTTTTGCTTTACAAACTCTGACAGAGGCCAGAGAAACTGAATGACTAAATAAAAACTATTAAATGAAACATATATACTAAGTGCCTCAACCGTAGAGAATAAACACACTAACTAGCATTTTTCCTCTGTCTCTTTCAGGTATAATAATTTTAAGTGTTACCTGTAGCAATAGATGGTAAAAGTTTCTGAGACTGAAGTGCAATTGTATAGCATGAATTTGGACAGAATACTTTTAGGTGCAACATGTAGCAACAGACAGTAAAAATTGTTGAGACCGGAGGCCTTATTATTAATCTGAGGTGTTAGTGGCACATCTATAATATTCTATGGATGACACCTGCTGTAGTTCAGGCTAGTGCTGCCACCTTCTGATATGTGGAAGAATTTGCTTTTGGACCACGTGAAGAAAACCAAATAGGGCTTTTTTTAACTTAGCTGAGTAACCTTTATTATTATAAAAATAAACATCCAAAATTAATTTTGAAATGCTGATTTAGCATAACACTTTTCCTTTGGGGGGAAAGGGGCAGAAAGCAAGGATGTAGTCATTTGTTTTGTTCTGCATTGCCCAATTTGCAATCTTTCCAAGTAACTGGGCACATCTATATTAGACGCTTACTTACTAAGCACATCACAGCACAAACTGTGCTAATAACCTGCTGCACAGTGTTATTAGGCTAATGTGCAGTAAGCATCACTAAATAACTGTGCGCCGGCACTAATGCATAGTAACTCTAGGTACTGAGCATTTAGTTAGTACTTTAAGTGAGTACTAAGCTAAATGCGCAGTATCTAAGGTGCATGAATGAGCGTGTAGATGCACCCACTGAGCAGCAGGGTAAACATTGAGAAACACATCACTTAGAGAGTGTATGAAGAAGCATAACAGGTGAGGTTCCAGGAGTTGCCGTAATGCCCCTAGTGGTCACCTCAACCCTGCCTGGCTCTTGTCATTGCCTCCCAAGATGCCATCCTGATTTCTTACCTGCCATGTCTTATTGTAAAACCTGATGAAGACAGGCTGCCCAGAGGCTGGTGAGCCTAAGGTGCTCTCTCTTCCTGTCTCCATGCCAGTTCCTTTTGTCCTACTCTCCTTAAGGGCTAAGTTTGTGGCCTCCTTCCACCCCTAAAGCTACACCCATGTTTCATACCTCTGTATACCATTCCATCCCTTGCAGAGGCCTCAGTCCTCCTGGCTTTAGCCTCCATTTTTTCTGGCTGCTGGCCTCCACCCCTGGCCCACCAATTCGGGCCCAGCTTTTGTGGCCTCAGCCTTGCCTGTTCTCTGGGCCTCTGGCCCATGCCGTCCCTTGCCCTGGGGCAAGGCTGCTTGCCACTGAAGCCCTTAGCCTTCTGGTCCATGACCCCAGCTAGGCTGCCTAATGTCGAGTGCCCTACCAGGCATCCCTCCATAGCCTGTAGACCTCCCCCCCTGCACCCTCCCCATAGCCACAACTTAGTCTTCCGGTCTAAAGCTTAATTCACAACATAAACAAAAGCTCCTGCTTCATAAAGGAATATACCTAGCTCTCAGTCATTACCTCACTACTGGGCCGTCAGTTTCCCTTAGTTCTCTCTGTGCAACTCCAGGGAACAGCCGAAGTGCCTGCTAGTTTAGGGGTTGGCAACATTTTTGGGCCAAGTGCCAAAAAATCCAGCAACGTGGACTTTGAAGATGTTAGCGTGCCAGCAGCGGACAGTAGGGGAGCTGTGAGGGGCCCAATCCTTGTCTTGGTGGCGCACCCCTGGCCCCTTCCCCACCGTCTGCCCTGAGGTGCACGTGCAGTCACTGACAGCAATGAATGGGGTTGGAGCTATGGCCCCTAGCGCAGCATTTGCAGGCTTATGGCTGCCTGCTGCAAGCAGCCACAAGTCTGCAAGCCACTGCACTGGGGTCTGGAGCCCCAACCCCACTTGTGGCAGGCAGCGGCTGCAGGCATACCTCCAGAAGCATGGCAGGGGAGGGGCCAGGGCATGGAGCACAGGGCATGGGGAGAGGAGCCTGGCCCCTTCCCACTGCAGACTGGGCACTGGCCACATGTGCAATTTGCACAGGGATAGCACAAACACCTGCTGGACCTAGCCAGGCTGTGATGGGGATAAGTGACATGGTGGAGGTCCATGCTATCCTGTGGCAACAGCCCAGCTCCAGGGGCAGGGTCTGGGGACTGGCCTGCTGGGGGGAATTGGCTCACTGGTGCTAGAGTGTAGGAAGAGGAGCCACCTTGGGACTGCTTAGGGCAGCTGGCCCTGTGACACTGCCCTTGCCCACAAGCACCTTTCCTGGCCCCGTGGAAAGGCCTGAGGGCTGCCCTGTCTCATCCCCAGAAGACACAGATTGGGGGCAGTGGGGGTCAGAGCCCTCTTGCATGAGTCAAGAGCACACACACAGCTCCCCATCCTTTGCATCTGGGCCTGGCAGGACAGGGATGGGGACATACCCCACCTTCCCCCTCCCCCCCCCCAAAACCTCTGCCCTACATGGGGATTCCAGGCTTCATGGGTATGCAGCCCCTGGCGGTGGAGCACGACCATGGCCCCTTCCATGCAGTAGTCCGCAAGGTACTTGTGGGAATGAACTAGGGCAGGACTGCAGACCCCATTGCAGCCGCTTCCAGGCTTGTGGCTGCCTGCCAACATCTGGCCCAGGCTCTGGTCAACTGGCGCCTGGTACAGAGCCCAGGCTGCTTACAGTAGGGCTTGCAGTGTCCCTGTCACCTGCTGCAAGCAGCCCAGGCTCTATGGCTGGTGGCAGCTGCCCAGAGCCTGAGCCAGATATAGCGTGCTGAGCAAAATGGCTTTGTGTGCCATGCTTTGGTACGTGTCCAGGTTGCCAACCCGTGCTAATTCATTCGCAAGCATCTCCCTCAGGAGCTCCTCACCCTTCAGCATGCAGAGCCAGACTGCGTGCTGTGGCCCAGGCCCTGGGTTTATATGCTTGGAAGCCACACCCCCTCTTGGTCACCTGCCTTCTCCAGCTGTGCACAGGGTTTTCCCTGTCAATCAAGGGCCAGCCTGTGCTCATGCAGCTGTGGCCCCACAGCCAGCTAAGCCTGCAGTAGCTTCTTAAAGGGGCAAGAGCCTTCTGGCTCCCTGCCACAGTTCCCTCCCCTCCCCTTCCCTTCCAGACACATTACACAGAGGAATGAAGAAAAACAGGGAAGTTCACAGAGTTACGTCACAGCTTTGTTTTTGAGAACACAGAGCAACTTGTTTGACTGGCAGTTTGAGAAAAATGCTACACTTACATCAATGGAAAATTTTTATTTACCTCTGCAGACCGCCAGGACCTTGAAGAACCAGCAAAAGTAGATAAACTACAAGAACCGTTGCTGGAAGCATTGAAAATTTACATCCGAAAGAGACGACCCAACAAGCCTCACATGTTTCCAAAGATCCTAATGAAAATCACAGATCTTCGCAGTATCAGTGCAAAAGGTAAGCTATGTCCTTGATACACTGTCAGGTTCGTAGGAAAGAGGAAATATCTGGTTTGTAGGCTTTGATTACAGCATGTTTAAGAACAACAAACAAACAAACAAACAAACACTTTGCTTTTCTTTGTTCGGAAATCTTGGTTTAATCCTCCTGATGTTTTATGACACTCTTATACATAAGCACTTACATTCTTCATATTCTTCATTTAATATCGTCACACCATTGATACTGAAATCTGGTTTTGTTCCTAGATGGGTTAGAAATGAAACTGACTATCAGTAATTTAAAGAGCAGAAAAACCCTCAACTAATTTTCATTAATCATTTTTTTCTAGTAAAATATGGCCTAATTGTATGTAGTACCACAGATCACTTTCAAGTAGAAATATCTAGTTTTTGGTGCTGTATTAAAAAACACATGCAAAATTCCCAACATCCTGGATCTAAACACTCCTGAAATTTTAGTCCATATAATTCAAACTAACCTGTTTTTTACATCTTTGAAAAACACATCTCAACAGTGTCTGAGAGCTAAGCTTTTAATGGGTTGAGCATGCTGATTTAATATATTTTCAAGCAGAAATGAAACAGATGCTCTTCTTGCCAGTACTTAATGGTAGCTGAACTCTTCTTCCATCCGTGCCTTTAGTGCTAAGGAGAGGGTGGGCTTCTGTAGCAGGTGCACTTAGGTAGCAGGAGGATCTGCCAGCCGGTTGTAAATATGTATTGTACAATCAGCAGCACATTCTTGCATCCTGAAACATCTTGCTCTGTATGATAGCTCTAGGGGTGAACACGCTGCTTTGGTTTTCACATGGCACCTCTTAAATATATCAGGCTTTGAATGTGTAGACCTGAAATTGATACTCCTGTTTGATATAGCTTTATCAGCAGTTTGATATAGGTGTAACTGCTCTGCCTTTAATGAGTTGCACCAATTATGCAGCAGTATAGAAATAGGTGTACACTCTAAGTTCACAAAGATAAAATGAATTCAGCGAGCTATGCCACTGTACCACTGACCCATGCCTTTTTAATGGTTAATATTAGTTCTACCTACTTCATAGTCTTTGGCTTCTATTGTTTTCCTGGGTAAAAAGTAAAAGCACCTGGGATACATGACTGAAGGTACTTCTCTCTCTCCCCCTCTTTCTCAATTTCTATTTGACAACATCTCTTAAAACATTTCATAGTCAAAGTAAAAGAAATAAAACTAACACCTTACAATATTTGTTTTCAAATGTTGTAAATTAAAGAAAACATGGACCTATTTTGGTGGGAGTTCATCCTATCAATTAATTCAGAGATGATTGTTAAGGAAGGAATATACCAGAACTGGAGGTGAAAACAAGTGTGTCCTCAAAACTGCTTAAAATAATAAACTAAAGCTTGTGATTTGGCCATAGAGATAAAATAAAGTAATCCAATTATATTTCCACCAACCTAAACCTACAAAAGCAACTCATAGCAATGTAAGGCTATAAAGGTACCACTCAGAACCTCAGAAGCAGGCATGGCAGGCTGTCTTAATTCCACAATCCCGGTTCCTTGTTATACCCGTTATGTCTCCCTTGGGAATATGTCAGTGTCTTGAGAGTTAAATGAGCATGTTAAGATGGAAAGAAGAACTTGTTCTTAGGCATTACATGTAATTGCATTAATGCTTTGTACCAGAACTAAATCATACTAAAGAACTGGTGGTACCTTTTGGGGTACTGCTATAAAAGTCATTCATTTGAAGAAATGAATATTAATCATCTTTCCATATCCATTTCATATTTAAAACAAAATAAAGATCATCCACTCATGGATGAACTTTTGAATATTAGTTACTTCCAAAGTAGTCTTTTAGGTGATTCTGTATCAAGATTCATGACTACTGTGCTCACCTCTTTGTCCCTGACTGCTCGTTAGGACACCTTCCTTTATTTACACTCACTTGGAAAGTTGGTCACTAAAGAAGATGAAGCAGAAAATAGACTTCACGAGATCTGAAAAATGATGACCTTTTAAACAAAGGCCATTAATGTGGGTGACTGTTCTCTCTTGTCAGAAGATGCATTAGATTAATTACATAAATCTAATCTACTCTATGGTGTTGAAAAAGCATCAGGAAATAGGTCCAGAGGTCCTCTCCTTTACCAGGACCATAATTTTTTCTTCTTTCATCTTGTTTGCCATTTTTATGTAGTCCCCCCCACCCCTACACACACTTTTACTGAATAGAAGTTATTCAGTTACCTTTTTGAAATCCAGATTCTTGAACAGCAAGATCAGGGTGAATGTAGTGGGATATCTTACAGCACTACCTGTTTATCCAAATAGCTGTATGGCCATGAAAGATCAGAAGTTGGTCTTGATGGGTAATGTCTTTTTCAAAAATAGAAACAAATGTTTTTAGTTCTAACACACTGCTGTGTGAGTAAAATTATCTTTCTATGTAGATAATACAAAGATGGCTCTTACCACCTTGTGACTGAATGTTTAGTGTCTGTCTGTCTTTATTAGAAGGCTGAAATTATGTCCCGCTCTGAACACTGAAAATTAGTTTTGCTGATGACTGATTGCTGCAAGTCAGTGGACATCTGACAGCCTCCCTTGCTAAGAGTAATTTATATTCTGCCATCCACTAGTAGTTTTATTTTGAGGTCCAATATGGAGCGGAAGCTGGGAACAAATGGCTTTAGAGTGTTTGCATTCATTCTTTCCTGAGACACTCTTGGATAAAAAATGGTACTTTTCCTCTTTGAGCATGCTAAGCTTTGAAGTTCTGCATGGTATAGTCTTGCCATATACACCTGTTGGTTAGTGGAGCCAATTCAGGAAATTTGAGGCTATGCTTTCTTCAGATTCTGAAGTTTACCTACTCTCCCAGAATTTGATGGAGACAAAATTGAATGACCTGAATTAAAGCCAACAGTTCATTGCAAGTTAGGTAGAAGTAAAATTGATTCACAATGCAGCAGGTTCTTTCAAATGAGCTTCTGATCCACCTTGATGATAAATCTCAGCAATCCCACCAGTTTTATTTCTGCACCTGAAAAGTCCTAAGACCAGCAACGATGAAAATTACTGCCTGTGGTTTTGGCTGATCAAGAAAGAATGCCCTCGAGACCCAATTACTTTAACTGATTCTATTTGAGGCTACCCTTATGAATACTCAGAACAGGAGGTAGTGCAGAACGTGGATGCTGTGAGATCATTTTAAGTGTGCTGCAGGAAATATCCTTATCAGTTGTGGCCTTTCCAAGACCTTTGCCACAGAAGAATGCAGCTACTTTTCCATAGTCCAAAAAATGAGTGGAACCTAAGAGCTGGAATCTTCTGAGGAATGCCTTGAGTTTAAAAAAGTTGACAACCAGTGTACTGGGATAAACAATGATTTTTAAGTGTGTGAAAAAATAGGCGATAAGGACTATTACTCTGATTGAGAAACTCCTAAAACAGGCAAAATTACTGCTACAATAATTTTCAAGAGAGGCCTTAACTCTCTTAGGCTTATTTTAAAATCCCAACCAAGGGTGCTGCTCTAAGCCTACCATTTCATGGTATATTAAGATTTTAAGTTGGCATGTTCCTTGTGCTGCGCTTGGTAGTATTTCATACATTCAAAAACATCAGATAGCTTATGGCTGGCTGGTCCTTACACAGAAGTTGAATTAGTGTTGTAGGGTTTATAAAACCCTGGAGTAAACAACCGATACAAGACAAAAATTATGATTAGTAGGTATAAACATCATTAGGAGCAAAGTAGTGAAAATGTTTGAAAATGTCATTTGTAAAAGGCGACTCCAACAAAATATCAGACTGATTATACCTTAGCTTTGAACAAATAAGTTTTTGTGGAAGTCAGAATTAGACTCCTAATTTCTAATTGCTTTTACATGGGCTGACTTAGACCAGTGTAAATTAAACAGTTGAACCACACTTGATTGTTAAAGCAGAATTCTGTCCTTAGTGTTCCACATGAAGGGTCAGCAAAGTTTTCTGGTGGTGGGCCAGAATGACCCACCTCTGACCCAAGGCAGACCAGTGCTAGGACCTGGCTATGCAGCCGTTTCTCTGCTGCCTAGCTGCGGTGCAGTTCAGGTAAAGTCCCTTGCCACCAAAGCCCCAGTCTACAGGCCAGATTTAATGGCTCTGTGGACCAGATCTGGCCCATATGCCATAGGTGTTGCCCCCTGTTTTGTGGTCTCCTATGTAATCAGTGGATTAAGTAGAGTACAAACCAGAATATTTATTTTCTTTTCCTTGAATTAAATCCAGCTTCTTTGTAAAATTAAAAAATAAGTTCTGAAAAGGTGTTGAAAGTAGTTTTCTGTTCTTTCTGTAAAAAATAAATTGCTTCTAGTTGATCCGTTTACCTGTAACTTAATTTACTGCTGTTGTCTTAAGTGCTTTCCAAACTTAAGTGAATTGATCTACTGCTTTTGTTAGGGACAAATAATTTTGGCTGCTATATTTTTATGATAGAAAAATTCCTCTTTTGTGTACTATTATTTATGAAAGCTTGTTTATATAATTTTTTATGCAAAAGGTTAGCAGAAGACTCTTATTTCTTAGTATCCAGTTTTAATGCTCTTGTACATAGTGATGACAATGCCAAGTTAAGAACAAATCATGCAAGCTGTGCTAACCAAAAGGGGCTTCCATCTTTTTGTTTGTTTGTTTTTTAAAGGGGCAGAACGTGTGATTACACTGAAAATGGAAATCCCTGGATCAATGCCTCCTCTCATTCAGGAAATGTTGGAGAACTCTGAGGGACATGAACCACTGACACCAAGCTCAAGTGGAAACACAGCAGAGCACAGTCCTAGCATCTCACCTAGCTCAGTGGATAACAGCAATGTCAGTCAATCTCCAATGGTGCAATAAGACAATTTCCAGCTACTTCAGACATTTCTAATACCTTATGTACAGGGATGAAAAGCAAGAAAAACATTTTTACTGCTGCTTAGTTTCCAGACTTATATATAACACTCAACAAGGACCAAGAAGTTTTCATATGTATCGATATATACTCCTTGCTGTTTAAACTCTTAACTAGAAAAACACAAACTTTTGAAACTCTAAATCAGCCATCTCATGCAACAAGAAACTAGTTAAGCTTCTGTTTGCTTCTAAACATTCAAGATTGCATGGTGACAAGACAGTTCTCAAACTTTAAATTCTGGTTACATTTCTGATGACTTTGTACATACAAATATATGGCTCTACTTTCTATACTGGATGTTTGGTGCTTTCCTTTTGTCTTGCATACATAAAATGATCAAGACATCAAGCTTATAAAATGGACTGCTGTACATGTCCAGATAAAGTTTAAAAAGACATTCTGATTTAGTTAGTATGAAAACTTATCATTGAACTTTCTGATGCCCTCAGTTTGCATCTCCTTTCTTGCTAAAAAAAATGTATACAAAAATTCACTGCACTAACAGAAGGGACTTCTGTATCAGTGTAACTGCCAGCTCAGTTATTCAGATGTCATTTGTTCCACTGTTATGTCACTTTAAATTTCAAGGTTTATTACCTGGTTGACATATCTACACATTTTTAAAAAGCCCTACGCTTTTACAGTAAAGATAGCCTCCAAGGCAGAAACACTTTTCAGTGTTACCATGTTTTTGTTTACTTGTTCACAAGCCATTAGGGAAACTTCATGGGATTACCTGCAGACTCATTCACTACTTCTGAACTGGTGAGTGCAGTGTATTTCCTTAAGACTCTGATACCAGGAGTAGGGTGCCTGGTACCACAACTAGGACTTCCAGAAACACAGGAAAAGAATCTGCCTTTTTGACCTTGTTAAATCACCATGAAGCAGAGTGAAAACTGTGGTAGAATGGTTAACATTAAAAGTGTCAGTTTCTTAGGTTTCATTTAAAGCACTAGTGGATTTTTTTTATATATTCTAGCAAATCTGTGATGTACTTTCACTGGCTCTGTTTGTACATTGAGATTGTTTAACAATGCTTTCTATGTTCATATACTGTTTACCTTTTTTCCATGGAGTCTCCTGGCAAAGAATAAAATATATTTATTTTAAAACTGTGTAGAAAGCAATTGTTCTAATCCAAGTTTTCCAGCACACAAAAGTGATAGATTTTCATTTTTAATGTTTAAACTTCATTTCAAAAAGCAGGTTTGCAGTTTGCAACCATGACAATTAAAATGTGCTTTAGCACAGCTGTCTAGAACATCTCTACAAGCCAGTCAGACAAATACATGACATTTCAATGAGTAAAAAAGAGCATAAAACTGTAGGTGTAAGAACAAAATGTTAAAATGCCTACACACAATAATAAAAACCATCAATTACATCATCACATAAAATAAGTCAAATGTACAAAAGTTTGCGACAGAAGGGACAAAAGGACAACACAAGATATTTGTTGGAAAATGTGTGTGTGCTCTTTGGGCACTTAATTAAACATATCAAAATCATCATCTTCATCAGACTCTGCAAAGTATTTCACCTCTTTCCTAGCCCGACCTGTCCGTGGCTTAGGGGTAGAGTCAGAGGCAAATTCAGACTGGAAGATGTCCGCATCAGAATCCGGATCAAAGGAGGCCTTCTTGGATTTCTTTAAAAGAAATGGAGAATGCCATAACAATTCTGCAGTGCGCTTAAGAACGTTTCTCTAACATCTACATCCCAGACTTGCCTAAATGCCACTTCCCATAGAAACAAACTAGGTTGCATCAACATGCTCCTTTAAGGAAAACGATAAAAAAGCTACAGCCATCCCAAGCAGCCAAATCTGCTCCTCCTTTATGCAGCAGTAATAATCTATTTGAAACTGACCTTGCTTGGTGTCAACTTGGGTGTTTTCTTGCCAGGGGTGTAGTCACCTTCATTTTCTGAACCAGATGCTTTCCTTTTCTTTGCCCCTCTACCTTTCCCTGGTTGAGAGAAAAATGTACTGATTAATTACAATATATGTTTATGTTCAATGTTAGCACAGCAGTGCTTAGCAGCCTCATGAGCTGAACGAGTGACAGGGGGCTGGTCTGCAGGCCAGATCTGTTTTCAGGGTCAGCACCTGGATTGGCCCCTGCACTGTGCCACCCTGCCCTAGCTCCAGCCATACTCTGCAACACCCATGGGACAATGGTATCCGGCCTGCTAGGCTCCCCGCAAGTCCAGAGATTTGGCATCAGCGAAGCAGCAATTAACACTACCGCTGATTCCTTGCAGCCAAATTTTCCGACCAGCGGGGAACCTTGCAGGCCAACAGACACAACTCTGCCACAAATTGAGAGTTGAGCAACCCTGCATTAGCACATCTATTGCTAAGAGGTCTTTTAAAGTTTGACTAAAAGGTTAAAACCTACACCACGGTTATATATCTACCTGTAGAAATTGGATATAAAACACTAAGATTCTGTTATTCCAGAGTTTCTAAGGTTTTAAATTTTTTGGTTAAGATTCTCAAAAACTATTGCCTCACTCTTGCATTTCATGGTCTCAGGGCATGCACAGCTCAACTAGATAAAAAGCTTCTGGATCTCCGAGGCAATACAAGACCTCACCACTAGTACTAGTTACACACAACCACGTTCTATTTCAAGGACTTAGCCTGGTCTGTCATTACTGAAGCACTCTCTTCATCTTGAGGACCAGTGAGTATTCAACTTGATTTTCTGTATTGCATCCACTTATTTTGGGGCCCTCAGTGATGAAGGAGCAGATATACTGCAAAATCCTACTGCAACTATAGTGAAGAATAAAAGCTGGATTTCTTGTTGACCAAAAAACCTCTATACTGATGACACTGTGCTCTGCCTCTCTCTAAAGTGGAAAAAAATGTCCTGTTTCATAAAGCCAAACTTAATACAGGCTTAGCGTATTGTCTGTCACTAGAAGCAGTAAACCAAAGATTTTAAATTGTATCACAGAGAAATGTGACTGATGATTTGCTAGTGAAACAACAGCTTTCAGCTCTAATTTTAGGACAGTGCTTTTCTGCTAATTCATAAAAAAGGAACTCAGTACCATATGATGTAGAAGCCAAATTCAAAAACTACAAGCTTTGAAGCTTGAGCTTTTGTGTTGTGTGATTAAATTTGCAATCTGTTGAAATCCTCACCTTTGGGTGCTGTAGTCTTCTTTGGAATGCCAAATTCTGAATCCGAGTCAGAATTTATGATCTCCATCTTCTTCCCCTTGGGAGATCTTTTAGGTTTAGGGGGTCCATCTGAAGATGGCTTTGCTGTTTAAGTTAAGGACAGTAATGCTGACTTTGCATACTACATACATAAGACTTAAATAATTACAGTATTTATTCAAATCAAAACAAGGTTTTTTTTCCCCATGCAACATGTGGGGGGGAGCTCATGGGTCTTGTCTTTAGATTTGAGTACTGGGCCATGATGGAGATGGAGCTGCCACTTCCACTGCTGCTTGGCTGAGGCCAGGCTGGTTTGTGCAGCAGAGAAGCATGGAGGTAGGGGCAGGAGAGACCATGAACTGCTGAATCTCTAACTCTGGCTCCAACTTTGATTTGGGCCAGAGCTGCTGCTGTTTTCAGGCCCAGATCCACTGTGCGCTCCATACCTTGGGCCAGAGATGGAGCCAGAGCCTCTGCATACAGTAAGCAGCAGCTTTCCCTGCTGCTCATCTCCCTACTGCTTCCTTCTTTGTTGCAGCATTTTGTGGGGAGACAGACAAATTTAAGACAACCCTCGAATAATTAGTTTTGATACAAACAAAATTTTAAATAATTTAAAATTTGTTGAGGGGGTGATCTTGGATTCAGGTAATACAAGAGGTACTCTAATACAGTTAACAAGTTGTTACAGGAGTAGATTAGAACAGTTTCTATACTAGGGTAAACACTCAGAGAACTTTATTTTTGGCAGCTATTTCTTTCAGTGATCCTTTTCTATTATTTTAGACATACATGGTAAAAATTATTCTTTAGCATAAAACTCAAATGATTTTGAGATATTTTCCAAACCTTTTCTACTTTTAAGGAAACAAAGTAATATGTAAACTGGTTGCTTTGGTATAGATCTTCTGGAGATTTTTTTTCTGAGAAAGGTATTAATGAGGAAAGCACAGTGCCTTGAAAATCAAGTTAGCTTGGGGAGGCATTCTATGGATAGGGCAGGGTGTCAAAGATATAGTTCTGCCAAATAAAACCCACAAATGTCGCTTGTGGACCCTATGCTTCAACTCAACTGCATGGCCTCACCAGTACTCTGGTCTATTGAGAGTCTGTGGCTGACCTCTCAGTACAGACCTTCTAGAAACTAAAAGAGGGAGGCGCATTTGGGCTCTATATGAGCCTCTTCCATATTCTTACATGACTGGGAGGTCTTGATGCTTGTCCTTTTGATGACCCCCACGCCCATCTTTTCCAGGGGTTGCATTCCCAGGTCAGCATAACTGACGACAATGAATCACAGAAAATTAGGGTTGGAAGGGGCCTCAGGAGGTCATCTAGTCCAAGCCCCTGCTCAGCTATATCATCCCAGTCAAGGCTTTGCCTAGCCAGGTATTAAAAACATCCAAGGATGGAGATTTCATAACCTCTGGGTAACCTGTGCCAGTGCTTTAGTGAGAAACTTTTTCCTAATATCTAGCCTAAACTTTACTTGCTGCAACTTAAGGCCATTGCTCCTTGTTCTGTTATTTGCCACCAGTGAGAAGACTCTAGATCCATCCTCTTTGTTACCACTCTTCAGGTAATTGAAGGCTGCTATTAAATCCCTGCTGCCCAGCCAGTCAGTCCCCAACATGTACTGGTCTATTGCACTGCTGACATACGACTTGGTGCCTGGGTTTGAGGACAATTTGAGGAACCTGATTAGCAGGAATACATGTAGTTTCATTCTGAAGTCCTTTCCTGGGCTTGAGCAACCAGCAAATGTTTCATCCTTGAGTCAATATAACTCACAGGAAGTCTGAGGTAGGATTTAGCCTCTCACAGCCAGTGACATACCCTTTTTAGCAGCTGCTGTTTTACTGGGAAATTTCTCCATTTGTTTTGGGGTAAAAGATGATGTGAAGACTGGGGCAGAATCCTCTTCATCGCTGTCTAATTTTGTTGTATCTAAAAGAACAAAAAAGTTTAGGAGATAGCATATGCATATATACATCTACTGTACATTTTAGTCTTTGACATATGCTGCATGTCTCTAAGGTTCAGAGCAGGGGTACGAAACTGTTCTTGTGTCTTGGGCCAATTCTGGACCATGGGGCTTCCTGAGGGCTGGATCTAACCTAGCACATGAAGAAGTGACAGCAGTGGAATCTTCAGGTCTGATACAGGGCACACAGCAGCCCCTACTGCATGCCCTGTCCCATAGCCAGACCTGCCACATGTCCTTTTCCACAGTGGCAGCAGCAGCACTGGGCATGTGGCAGGGGCTGGAGAGGCAGTGCCACAGCACTGGTGAGAGTCAAAGCAGCTGGAGGGCAAATGGGGTTCTGTCAGCTCTTGCTCACCGTAACTGAGCACAATGTCACCTGGGCCCCAAGGGGGGCCACACCCCCAACTTCTGGTGGCCCACTGGTAGTCCAGCAGGTGGCCGCTCTGCATGTCATATCAACCCTTAGGCTGTATGTTTAACACTCCCAGCTTAGAGCATCTCTTCCCCCTACAAATCTGAGCAGTTTAATGTTTTTGCCATAATAGAAAGTTGGTATTCACTACACATATCTGATCTAGTGCATCTTGGTTATTGCAGTATTAAATGAACTGATGTAAAAAGCAAAACACACCATCATCAGTCTTCTGAGAATAAGATGGAAATGAGAAAAGATTCCCAAAATCTTGATTCTTCTTCTCTTGAGGTGTTTTTCTACTTTAAAAAAAGAAAACAAAATAGTATATACACATTATATTCTACATGTACTGTTTGAAACATTATTACTGCAAGGTATATAGCACTTCTGCATGCTAGATAACTACTTCTCAGCCAAACATTTTGACCACCTTGTAAATAATCTCATTTTTGCCACATAAGTCAACCAATTTTGCAGATTAAAAATAGACCAAGGTAAAAAATAGGATCATAGGAAAAATGTAGCTGGAGGGGACCTCAGAGTTATCTAATCCAGGCCCCTGTTCAAGGCAGGATCATTCCTGACTAAAACATCCCAGTCCAACTTGAAAACTTCCAGCAACGAGAGATTCCACAATTCCTCTAGGTAGTTTGTTCCAATTCTTGACCACTCTCCTAGTCAGAACATTCCTCCTGATTTCCAACCTAAATTTCTTCTGCTGATGCTTAAGGCCATTACTACTAGTGCTATCCCCTTTGGGCACAGAGAAAAACTTATCCGCCTCCTCTCTATAACCACCTTTCAGGTATTTGAAGACTGTTATCAAATCCCTGTTCACTTCTCTTCTCCAGATTAAACAATTCTAGCTTTTTCAGCCTTTCCTCATAAATCTTGTCTCCCAGACCCTTAATCATTTTGGTTGCTTCCTGCTGGACTCTCTCAAAACTGTACCCCTCCTTTTTGAAGTTTGGGGCCCAAAAATGGACACAGTGCTCTAGGTGAGGTGTTGAATATAGCGGAAGAATCACTTCCCTTGATTTCCAAGTGGCACTCCTGTCAATTCAATACAATATAATACAATACAATGCAATACAGTATATTGTTGACTTTTTTGCAACAAGGACACACTGTTGGCTTGTATTCAGGTTATAGCCCTACTGTAAACTTCATGTCATTCTCTGCAGGACTGCAGCCTAGCCAATCATTCCCCAGCCTGTGCTTGTGTATGCAGTTATTTCATCCCAAATGCAGAACTTTGCACTTGTCCTTGTTGAACTTCATTTGGTTGATTGCAGACTGGTTTTTCCAATCTATCCAAATTATTCTGGATTACAGCCCTACCCTTCAAAGTGTTTGCAATTCCACCCAATTTAGGATCATCTGCAAATCTGCTAAGCATGCACTCAATCTTATGTCCATATCTTTAATGAAGATATTAAAGAATACTGGACCCCTGGGAACCCCATTAGATACGGCCTCCCAACTAGACATTGACCCATTGATGACTATTCCTTGAGCATGATGATCCAAAAAGTTGTGTATTCACCTTATTTTACTTTCACCTAGTCAGCCTGTCCTTAACATGTCAAAAATCTTGCTAAAGTCAAGGTATATCATATCCACTGCTCTCTCTCCTTCCACAAAGCCTGTCAACCTTATCATAGAAGGAAATCTAGTTGGTCAGGCATGATTTACTCTTGGTGAAGCTATGTTGGCTGTTACTGATCGCTTTGTACTCCTTTAGGTGTCTCACAATAGATTCTTTGAGAACCTGCTCCATGATCTTTTCAGGAATCGAGATCAGACTGACTGGTTTGTAATTCCCCAGATCCTCCTTCTTCCCTGTCTTAAAGATGTGCACTATATTTGCCCCTTTTCCGATAACCCAGGACCTTACCCAACATCTACAAGTTGTCAAGCAAGATAGGTAATAGCTCTGAAATTACCTCAGTCAATTCTTTCAGACAACTTTGTGAAGCAGTACTTGAAGCACTATATTATTACTTGGCCCAAGCCATGCTTGTCTCTGCATGAGTGCAAAGTAAGAGGAGGCCAAGAGTTCTTTTTCTGCTTCAAAGTCATCCATACAGAAAGCACTCAGACAGCTGTAGGTGCTAGTTATTAGTAAGTTCTAAGCACCAAAGCAGGCATGTCTACATGAATCTGGTTTCCCAAACACTTCCAGATGACAATCATAAAACACTGGAATGAGAAAAATCTTCCTGGGGTTATGGTTAAGTGCTACAATCAGAAAAATGTAATTTAGCTTTCAAAAACCAAGTGTTTATGCATATTAACAACATTGGATTAATATTAATCCATTTCCCAACATGTTCCTTCTGTTTCTGGTTAGACACAGACCAAAACCCAACACTGCATTTTTTTCCAGATAAAAATCAGTATTAAAAAGAATATTCAGTTACTGTACTTACTCTGGAGAAGGCTTTGATTTGACAGGGGAGAAGTCATATTCATCTTTATCTAAACTATCTGAAGGAACAAACTCATCTTCTCTGTCATTTATGACTGGAGATGCTTTTACTTTCAATTCATCTAAATCATTATTATTGTTGGCATCATCGTCATCATCATCAGGATCATCTTCCTCTTCTGAGAAATCAAAAGTATACTTGGGCCTTTCAGCTACAAAGAAAGTATTCATTATTTGCATTATTCACATTGAAGTCACACTAACAGCCATTGTACAAACAAATATAAAAACCCCAAAAAAGCCCCCAAAATGTCACGATTTAAGTAACTGAAAAGAGTTCACAGAAGACAAATAGTAACTTCATGTTTGGGAGGATAGGGCAACAAAACTAACATACTTTCATGATGAACAGATATCACTGCTCACCATTTGATCAGGCACTTTCAGATATTAGTGTTGTCAAGACCAGAGATTCTCAGACAGGGTACCATGGCACCCTAGGGTGCCTTCAGATCCTTTCAAGGGTGCCACATGGTGTCACACAATCATAGATAGCACTGTTAGGTGTGCAAATGTGGTTTACAAGATAAACCCAGAAATTTCAAATAGGAATCCATATTATTAAAAACATTCCAACTTTCTGTTCCCTTTCTGAGTTCTCTGCAACAGAAGAACTGCAGTATTATTTTTCTATAGTTAACAATGATCAAGTGAAAAACTAGGAGCTGGCATTTTCCAAGGGGTGCCTTGAGCCAAAAAAATGTTGAAAACCACCACTCTAGATGGTAATTAATCAATCAATCTTTTCTTAAAGGAAAATGTGAAACTGATTTATAAATAATGGACCACATAACCTTCTTTAAAGTACAATTTGAGCAAATTAATCTTAATCACTGACTTGAAAAAATTATCCGAGATTTTCAGGATAAATCTCTCAGATGCTGTCTTCATCAGGCTATCCTATGCTAATAAGACTTAAGGGGCTAAATGTTTCATACTGCAATATAATCTGAGTGGTCTGTAGTTTTCTTTTTGGTAGTTTCTTAGTAGCCTGATTGTGTCACTAAACACCTAGCCTAATAGTACATAAAAATATTCTAAAGTAACTGGTTTGTAATGGCTAACTATTGTTTTCATTACCGGTTTCATAAGTAATTTTTTACCATAAATAAAAATACAGGATTGCCAATCCACACTGAAAACCCATGAGCATAAACGTAATTCTAAAAAAAAAAAAAATCAAGATGTTTGTATTTTCAGTTAATGTTCCAAAGCAGAATTTACAACATGAGTTAGATAAGAAATGTAAAGTCCTGTCTTTATAATAGAGAGTTCCCAGCTATTGATAATCCGAGAGGAAAATTCCAGACTTAAAGCATGCAATTTCATTTATACAGAATGAGCAGCAATAAAACATTGTGCTTATTTGCAACAAAGAAACTAGAATACCTGCAGCTCTCCTAAGCAGAGAGTCCCTTGGAATAATCACAGGTTCACTTTCTTCTAAATCACTTTCTGATTTTGATTCATCATCTGACCATGGGTTTCGTTTCTTCACTTTTTTTGCGCTAGATTTCGTGGATGATGGCATTCTTCTCACTCTGGTACCTGCCACAAATTGAAATGCTAAGTACAACTGGGAAAAATACTAATTTCTAGTCTTTTTCAGTTTTTTTCACATGGAAAATTGGCTTCATATGTTTATTTAAAAGCAAATGAACAAGGCTTTCAGCAAGGACCATCAAGTCTTATTTTTTAATTCTTCCTGGGGGAATATGTAGCAATTTTTTTTAGAGGTTGGGTAACATGACTTAAGATCATGACTGCAGCAAGGTCTGCACTGCAGCCCTCCTATTCTTGAAATTAAAATCACTCCTTTTGGGGCAGAGATGAACCTCCAGTCTGAAGTTTCAGAAGAGAAAGTAATAGGGATTTATTATTTACCGTCTTTCACAATACAAGAACTACCGGTCACAAAATGAATCTAGTAGGTAGTAAGTTTAAAACTAACAAAAGGATGTTCTTTTTCACAAACTGGGTAAATTGAAATCTGCAACTCATTGCCACCAGATGTTGTGAAAACTTGACAATTTAGGCAGATTCAACAAGGAGGAAAAATTCTTGGAGGAAAGGGGCATCAGTAGCTATTGAGCATGGGAGTTAGGGAGATAGCTTCTGAATAAGAACTTCCTAGACCAGTTCACTGTCCTTTTCAGTATCCACTCAGGAACTGTGTGGCACATGATACTGGGCAAGATGGACCTATGGTCTGACACAAGAATGGCAATTCTTATGTTTTTAATCACATTTCCAGCTCCACCTTGGAGCTGGCATTCCTATATTTGGAACAGCTACTTTTTATTCCCATTCTTTTTACACATACTTTTTCAGTCTCTTACCCTCTCAGTTTACATCTTTCTGCCATTAATTTTTCTTTTTCATTTTGCCCCTTCAACAATTCCTGTATTACTGGAAGGTTACACGCAACCCAGGGCAGAGATACGTATTGTTTTTTCTGTGAACATATGTTACGGCAACTAAGTTACATTGATTGCTCTTAAGAACCAGAGGATGTATGTAGTCTGGGAAATTATTGCCAGTCTTGACAAGCCCCAAATTGACCAAAGGTTGATCAAGGTTGACAGAGAACTTATTTTTTCATAATTAAATTGATTTACATTTCTCTGATTAGATACCAAATCATTTTGGCTCTTGTCACCTTCTAAGTCATTTTTTAATAGAGACAGGGCCCAGGAAATTAATGTTTATCAGCAAGACAGTTAATAATACCTACAAAACAAAATCTGTGCATCTCAGATTCCTTCAACCTCAATCTAAAAGTACAAAGCAACTTTAATATGCTAATAATGCATACATATAAATAAGCTGATCTACGTAGACTTTAAATTATTATTCAATAGTCTTAATTACTATTATGCAAGTAAGTTACCTGGTTCCTTTTTCTCTCTTTTGGGTTTAGCTTTAGTTGGGGTAACTGAAGTATTCACAGAATCTTCTCCACCGCCTTCTGCTGGTGCACCACCAAATTCCTCAAATTCAAGTTTTATTGCTAGAGAATCAATATCACCCTAAAAAAAAAGATGGTGGTCAATAAAGCTGCAGTGAAAAGAAATCACAATACCACATGCTTCAGACAGGACTGGAATACATTTATTAGTCTTTGCCCAAGAATAAAAACAGGCTAATAATGAGACTCAGTGAGAAATGTTGGTGAAAATAATTCAACATTAAACAATTAAATATACTAGCACTAGATAGCCAGTGCTGTTCCTTTTGTACATTTATGAGGACAGAGTAGAGAAAGGTGTCTTCATAATTCCAGGGACTGAATTATAAGAATTCTTTCTTTGCAAATGCTGGCATAAAAGTAGTAGCACTTAGTAGCTGGATTTAAAGAATTAACGAATTAGCAGTTACGGTATCTAAAATATTTCAACTTACCTTCTTCTTCTTTAGCAATTTCTTACTGGCATCAGCTTTCATAGCAGATGTAATCTGTGGAACTATTCTTCTACCAAATGGTGAGGGCATCGTCTCTTCTAACTGAAGTTTCTTAATCTTGGGTTTGCCAACTTTTCCCTTTATTGATTTGCCAGTCATGCCTGCCAAAACATCTTCTCTTTCTTGTGCTTCTACTTTCTAATAAGCAATAAGGGAGAAGTAGGATATAAATATCTTACTAAACACAAAGCATATATTTTAAAGCCAGAAGGGACCATATAATGATCATCTAGCCTCACCTCCTGCATAAAAGCGACCTCAAGAACTTATTAGTCCCATTTGAACTAGAGCATATCTTTAAGAAAAACTGAATCTCAATTTAAAATTTCTAAGAATGGAAAATCCACCACAAATCTTGAGGTGTTTTTCCCAACAGCTAACAATCCTGTTAAAATTATTCAGACTGTTTCCAGTCTGAATAGACTTGTCAATCTCCAACTTCCAGCCATTTTGATTTCATTATACCTTTGTCTGCCAAGCTGAAAGGTTATTTAGTATCACATTTCTGTTTCCCATATAGAAACTTACAGACCAATCAAGTCATCTCTTAAACTTCTCTTAAATTAAACAGATTATACTTCCTATGTTTTACCATAAAACCCGCTTTCCAATCCTTAATCATTCTCCTAATCCGTCCTGAACCTTTTCCTTATCAACATCTCTCCTGAATTATATTCACTAAACCTGGACACTATTCTAATTAAAGTTCTATCCCTAGACAAGTAACAAAGTGAAATAATCCTCCTTTCTTCTATCTGATATTCCCGTTAGTCCTTTAAGGTTAACTGGGAACTCATTTTCATCTCATCATTCACCAAAATGTCCACATTTTTTCAAAAATAGAGTTCCTCATTCAATATGCATGTATCAGGTCTTTGTTCTTACATGTATGACTTTATATCTGGCTGCATTAAAACATGAACTGTTTACACACACAGTTTATTCAGCAGTCCAAATCACTCCAGTATTGATGACCTATTCTCTTCCTTATTTACCATCCCCCTAATCTGTGTGTCATCTGTACATGATTAGTAATGACTTTGCTCCTTTCAAGTCACTGATTAAAATGTTAAATTGTGCGAAGTCAAGAACCCAATCCTGAGGAACCTCCCTAGAAATACTCAGTGATAATTTCCCATTTACAATTATAGTTTGAGACCTATCAGTTACCCAGTTTTTAATCCAAGACATGCCATACTGATTTTGTATCATTGTGGGATCATGCAGTATCCTGTCAAATACTCATGAAGCCAAAGTCATAAGCTACTGACTTAGACACTATTACCTCTATAATCTCTTTGAAAGTTATTTAATTAGTTTCTATATACCCACGTTGACTGGCATTACTTGTATACAATGTATTACATCACGGGTGTCAAAGATACAGCCCATAGGCTGTATAGCCTGCAGGATTCCCATGAAGACAGAAATTTGGCAGACTGTCGCACCACCGAATTCCCAGTTCTACTGGGAACCCCACAGACTGGATCTGGAGTGAGGAGCCCTGTCATCTGACACAAAGGAGCCACAGCAATTAACATTGCCAATCTCAGGTTTCTGGCCCTGTAGGCAACCCCACAAGCCACATGACATGGCCCAGCACCCTGAATCCAGCCCACAGACACTACAGCAATTAATGCTGCCATAGTCAAATTTCCAGCACTGCTGGTCCAGATTAGTTTGACACTCTTGTATTAAACTATTTTCAAACCAAACATATTCTGTAGACATTTAAACTACAGCTCTAATGATTCTATAAAGTGCAATTCAATTTAAGTCAGTTTTCAAGTTTTAGAATTAGCGTTTCAGCTGCTTCAGAACTGACTCGTTCAAGTACAATCACTTAATTTGACTCAGTGCTCCAATAAGGGATTGCACTACAGCTATTCCGAAATTGCTTTTGCCAGAGGAATATGAGGAGGAGAGGAACTAAGTATATGGCATGTTTTGCATGAAAAAGGAAACCTGGGGAAAAAATCTGTAATTAAAACACGTGTCCCTCACTTTATGTGGTACACACATTCCCAGAAAACTGCACATAAATCAAATTCACATAAAGGGAACCCAGTTTATAAGGTAACAAATAGGGATACGTTCCCACGGCAGTGAGCCAGGGAGAGTGTGAGGCTGGGGCTAGGGAACGGGTGGGGGGGAGGGGTGCACTGCAGTCCAAGGGCTAAAGGCAAGTGGCGCTGGCCACTCCCAGGGCTGCAGCAGGGAACAAAGTGGAGGGAACTGTAAGCGTGCACGGGGCATGGGACAGGGGAGGCACGGCTCTTGCTGCTACGTGCACGCTGGGAGGGCTCTTCGTGGGGGCACATGCCCCTGGATCTGCACACGGAAGGAGAGCAGGCTGCTACTGCAGGCTGCAGACAATGGTGGCAGTGGGTTTTTCCCAGTGCTCGATGCAGGCGGCAGCCTGCTCTTGTCCAGAGTGCAGATCTGGGGGCACGCGCCCCCTGGGAAGAGCCCAGCACAGCTCCCCAGCTTGCAGCCCTCCCAGGGTGTGCGTAGCAGCAAGACCCATGTCCTTCCACCCCCCCACCCACTGAGTTCCCTCTGCAGCTGGTGCTGGCTGTTCTCGGGGCCGCTGTACCAGGGGCTGGGGTGAGTGGGGACAAGCAGAGGCCCGGGGGACATGGGGTGCAGTGCAACTTGTCCCCACTCACCCCAGCCCCTGCTGCAGCGGCCCTGGGAATGGCCAACGCCACTTGCCTGCACCGCATCATGGCACAGCCCAGGGGTTAGGGTGTGAGTGGGGACAAGCGGAGCCCTGAAGGGTTCAGGGCACAGTGCAGCCCAGCAGCTGCAGGCAGCTGGCATCAGCCGCTCCCAGAGCCACTGCAGCAGGAGAAGCACACCTATGCCGATCGCATAAGAGTGAATTTACCTCACATATAATGAATTTTGGGTATAAAAAGGGTCATCGCATAAGAGCAAATTTGCATATACAGAACCTGCATAAATCAAGGGAAACGTGTAAAGAGTTATATAATGCCATCTTAATGAAAAATAGCTGTTTTGGTATGTTATCAGAAATTATTCTGTTCCCTGTTTGTTGTACATTAAGTGAACATGTTTCAAAAAGAACTTTAAAAATAAGTATTAATGCTTAATACTTTTATATTCAGAAAGATGTTCAAACATACCTCAAGCTCTTCAACGAAAGCTGCTAAATCTTCTTTCCAGAGGTCTGAAGAAGATTTCCTCTTGAGGTCACCGAGTTCCCTTTCCTAAAACATTAAGGTAGTATACAGTTGTTCCTATATAATATAAGGAATATTCATAATATAAATGATTTATATAAGATATACTGACAATGAGGGAGACCTTTTTTCTATAATATACAAACCTTTGAATCTCTCTGTTTAATTAGCTCTTCTACTTTCTCTTTAGTAAGAGACCACAGAGACATGTTTAGGATGTAGTTAAAATCAGGACCTGAGGTAGAGCCTGAAGAGGAGGAAGCATCATCATTTAGGTTCTGTGAATCTTCTTCTTCTGCTGCCTACAATGAAAGTATATTAAAACTGTCATTCCAGATTACTGATTTTGAAAAGCTGTTTTAAAACAAGTGACCAAACTATATGGTGATGCATTTTAAATCTTTGGGTGCACTGACAGAAAAGCTAAGGCATCTTGCTATATATCCAGATGTATGCGTGCTAGCCTCGTTCCAGACTCGCCATACAAATCACTGAAAGCACAGTCAATACAGCTCTAAGCAGATACCTGGGTTACTTGGGCTGTAGAATCAAAGGAAGCCAGGTATGATACTGGCCCTATTACCATCTACGTGCTATTGACTATATACACCTGCCGTAACCATTTAGCTATCTAGGATTCAGCTAACCTTTGATCTGTGTATTCCAGACACTTTACACAACTTTTTTTTTCAGGGCAAGGAAAAGACAGAGTACTAACATTTTAGATAGAGGAAGTGCTGTATTACTGAGTATTATAAACTTTTATTTGGTACAGTCATTATTCCACCTTCTTTTCACAAAAATTCTATTAGAAAAGACTATATATTTTACAATTACCCCACTTTAACTTTATAAATAAACACACACAAAATAAAGCAGCAATTCCACTGAAAAAGGGTACTAGGTTCAAGTTAAGGCCACTTTCAAAAATGATTTCCAACATGTATTCTTCCTGTGCTTTACTAAAAATAGTAATTTAAGGAGGTGAAAGGGGTTATTATGACCTTTCTCCTCAAATAAGTTCAACATTTTTTTTTTAAATTTAACACTAGTAAATTTTACCTTGACCTGCACAAAACTGAAAAGAACAAAAGATGATATCAATTTTCTATTCCAAAGGTCAGATATTAGATTTTCTTTCTGCATACAAATACATACATTGTACACTCATATAAACAAAGATGGTGTTAGCAATTGATCAAACTTGACTATCATAGCATTTCAACTGATGTAATATGCTGTATACAATGCTTGAGGATGTCAAATAACTAGGAACAGTATAGTGAGCTTCCTAATGTTTGCTGCATTTAAACTTTCATCTTATATTAACTGGTGTGTTTTTATCTGTATACACAAGGAGTACATTATTTAGCAATGCGCTTTACTTTGATGCCCTTATTAATATAGCAAGAAGAAAAAAAGTGGTAGACTTTTAAAATGAAGGAAGAGAATAATTTATTTTACACAGTTTCTTAACATTAACATAACAATACAATATCAAGAGGCCTCCGACCTTTACCTTTTCTTGTGCTTCCTTCCAGGCTTTTACTGGGTCAGATTCATAACCTCTCTGGACTAACATTTGAATCAAATCTTTCTTTGACCTATTCTCTGTGTGAGAAATACAAAGAAAAAATATGGTGAAGAAAAATATGCTTTATTTTATTAATTTCACATATTTATTAAAATACATATGAATAGGTATACATACATGTGTATATATATTTATTTTCTACTGATTTACAGAAATGTTTTCTGCTTTTATCAGTTCTAAGTTTTAGTTTTATTGTTCGTCTTCTTACCTATCGTAACTTTCCCCTGTATCTTCTCTAGGATGAAGCGAGCTTGATTGTTAAGTTTGGTAGATTCTGCCCCTAACATTCCTACAAGCCAGTCCTTGCGCAAACTATAATAATGTAATCGTAAATCAAAGAACTCTTTCAGGATATCTTGCACGGTTTCATATTTTTTCAGGCATCCCATATGATCAAAAAGCACCTGTAGGAAAAGTCACTGAGTAAATTAAATGTTGTTAAATCAACATACATACAAAAGAGTCACTGTATATTACATTATTTGTGGATATATGGCAGGTAGAGATATTTTCTAAGTTCCTTGAAGTCAAATTATGATCTCACACTAGCAAGAGATCGATCACTTCAGTTGTAAGCCTTAATGTACAATCATAAAGTAAATGAACTTACCTACAGACAGAAATAAATCCCCATCCAATTAATGCATTAGATATACAACAATATTTTCAAACAGTATTCAAAACATCTATGGATGTCCCTTAATTTAGCTTGGGCATTTAGGATCCATTTTTGTATAAGTATTAAATCAGCAGTATAATAAAACTAGTCATTTGTAATAATTTACAGGTAATATTTGAAGAGCACCTGTAATACTCAACCGGTATTTAAAATAAGTAAGCATTCCTTCTCATGTCAGCTGTGAAAATCAAAATTTCACAAATCCTCAAAAATACTTCAGGTATAAAATACACACACCAGGGGTTTAATTCTACATTATCTGTGGACTTAAAGCTACCTTAAGTATCTATTTAAGTTTGCAGGAAATATAGGATTAAGCTCTAAAATTTAACAGGCCTATTACCAATTTTAACCCTGATTCTCCACTTAAAGTATTGTATGTAGACATATAAATCCACACAAAGTATAAGATACCATCATTTTTATATGGAACGTTTGCTTTCTGTAGGATACAGTGCAAAGCAGTAGGGCATTGGGCCCTTTACTTTTTTAATAAGGTATTTCAAATGACATCTATATATATATATATATATATATATATATATATATATATATATATATAGTATGTCTCTATTTGTATTAGAATAATAGCAATATTTTGTATACAACAGTATCTAGAAGCTGCCTGAAGGAGTGCAATTCTGTCTGTATAGAAACAACAGTTGAAGAGGCACCCAAGGAACCTTGTCAGTCTTTACCCAAAGCTTTTACAAATCACATTCCCTATTTATAAACAGTTATGCATGTGTGTAAAAATTACTGATATGAATATTTGCCTCTGGGTACAAAACTGACAATGCACTTGAGTAATGTGTGCATAACAGTGCAGTAACTTAAATAAATACTGTGCCCTTGATCATAAAATGAGATGTGACAGTGGGCCCTTGTGATCACTCATAACCAATTGTAGTATATAAAATAAGAATTTAAAAATGTTTCTGACTAAAGTGTGATGCTCAGATTTATCTGCAATATGGCAGAAAATAACATAGTGTTATGTTTAAACGCTGTCTAGTTGCTGAATAGTTCAGACATTTGTTCTATGAAAAAGTACACAACATAATCAGCAATTACTTTTGTCAGTAATAAAACATGAAATATTTCAGTTATCAATCATATGGATTTAGAGCCAAAACCAAGTCAACAAGTTACTGTAACAATTCAGGTAATTAAACATAGAAAAGTTACCATAGAATTACAAGTAAGACTTGTTTGAAGCTTAAAGACTTTGTGTAGCCCAGCAGCCTCTGCTTGTGCAAGTTTTTCTTCTGTCATTTTCACTACAAATTTCACAGTTGTATCAGTGTGGTACTCTTTGTAGTCAGAAATTAATGCTGGAGTTTTTTCAGTCCCATTCAACATAGGTTCTAGCACCTGTTCTTTGTATACCTATAATAAGAATAGAAAAAAACCGAACATGTAATCCTTACAGTTCTTGTTTTAAATCCTCAAAATGCAAGAGCAATGCAAACAGATACGCTAAAAAGCTACATGTAGCATAGCTACCAGACTTTGTGTCACAAACATGCACTTGCAATTCAACCTTTCACAAAGCAATCTGCACAACTCACACGAGAACTAGCACAAGTGTCAAAAGGCATCTCACATGCCTAGCCAAAGGATACATATTTAAAGCCATCCAGAGGAGAACAGATATTAAACATTAACCCAAGAGGAAAAGCTAGCATTCCTTAAAAGAAGATAGTACATGACACAAGAGTAAACACATCTTCTATGGAAGCCAAGGAAAAGGCAATGCATGAGTAGCTTCATGCAATGCATACTACCACCAAAATAAAAATCTAATGATTGAAATTTGAGTATGTGATTAAATATTTTAGGAAAGTTTATTTTAAAATCTAAATTTGTTTCAGCATTACTAACCTGGGTCCATGTTCTTACTGGAAGCTCTGTAATCTCTACTGTGTTCCTGTCCACCACAAATATTTCACCGCTAACAACATACTGGTTTTGACCAAGTTCGTGGATAGTTCCTTTAAAGTTTTTGTAGTTGGGAAGCTGCAAATGCAAAGAATATACAGGAATATTCTTTAAAACAAAACACTGAGAAGAAATATTTGTTTTATACTAAAGCTGTCAAGTTTGCTGGCACTGTTATTTACACAAGTTTCCTAAGTATCTTACAAACTTAAGTTATAGTGAGTATACTACATTAGAAACCAAAACATACACATACAAATTATAGCAATATATCACAGAGTAGATTAAATCTTATTTGAAAGATGGCAGTGGGATTCTGAGAGAGAGTCAAAATATAGACAAGACCCCCCAAAATAGGACACACTGTAGATTAAAGTAGATTAAGTGCACTAAACTGCCAGGATATCTCAAAAGGAAGTCCAACAAATACAGCTAGAACAAAAAAAAAAAATTATTTGCAGTAGTTTGTGAGAAGAAATTCTGTGCATGGTAAAAGCTGAAATCTGTAGCCAACAGTTATGCCATGAGAAAGGTGGCTTTGAAGGCACCAATGCAAACCATACAAATTATAAATTTGCCTGAAGAGAGACTGTAACCCATAGAAGATGGGCAGGATAGTGCCAACATCTGACAAAGTGAGCTGCTGCTCGCAAAAGCTTATGCATTCCTGATTCAGTTAGTCTACAAGGTAAAACTGTAGCCTACCTTCTGCCCAACAACTTCAGACTAACATGGCTAACTACCTATCTCTACTGTAATTTAAAAGAATGATGGATACAGTTTGTTATCAATCAGATCACAATGTCATAGCCTTCTTAGAACCATAAATTTTATTTGCATCCTAACAACATATTACTTGCTGTAATAGCAAAAGTGCCTTTAAACAAATCAGAATTATAAAAGTTGCTAGTTTCTATAAAAACTAAAAATCTTCATTTCTCCAGGCTCACTGAAGATACCTTTAATAAGATTAGTGACGCACTCCAAGTCCAAGGAGATAATAATTTGGCTGTGAAATGTTTCTAGAGTGATATAAAATGCTATTTATAAACACAAAACTGAAGTTGGTTGAAGGAACATACAAGTTTTCATTACTTTACCATAGGATGGGGATCTAAGCCTTCTAGCATTCGCCTGACGTTGTTCACAATCTCTCTGGTATCATAGTTTGGAAGTTTACAGGCCCACCCAGTGCCAATTCCCTCGGCTCCATTTATTAAAACCATAGGAATGATGGGAATGTACCACTCAGGCTCTACACGCTGGTTATCATCATAAAGGAACTTAAGCAGGTTGTCATCCACTGCAGGAAAAAGCAGCCTTGCCAAAGGGCTTTAAAAAAAAAAAAAAGAAAGAAAAGAAAAGAAAAAAAATTTGAATAATTTAACAAAAATCAAGTAAGTTATAAGCTGCTATTCTATTAATACTCATAGCTTAAATTTTATTTTTGGCTCAATTTTATATGTTTCAAAAAGCTATATTTCTCTCTTAAATTGTCATTAGGATGCTGAAGATTCTTGAAGTAGGGACTGAAATACTACTGAATCTTCTCAGTGAAACAATCTCTTCCTCAAAAAAACTCAGACTGCTTGTTCATTTGTAAGCCATGCATATTGTATATTTTATATTAACTGACGTATTTAATATATACAAAACCCCTGTTATCTCAGGTACTCGGGGCTCATCTATCTCTGTATAGTACTTGCTCAAAATACCAGACATAGGTCACCAGCCACAAAATAGTATCAGTGCAGTATTTATTCAGTTGCCAACCAAGCCAAAAAAGCTAGACTTAACTGCAGACTTGACAGCTCATTAAATATTTTCCAAACATAGATTTTATCAGTGGACCTTTGTTAGTTTAGCACAGTGCACTAGGCAAATCAGACTTCCAATACAGATGGATCATAACTGGAGAAAATATTAACTACTATGCCACAGAAAAAGCTTTTTAGGAAGAGAACCAAAAGCTAAAATTAACATATAAAAGTAGACATAACTAAGTAAGAGAATAAAATTAAGAAAGGAAAATTTAGGCTGAATACCAGACTATGAAATAGGAAACTATTATAGCAGCACTGCTTGTAATGTCTAAAACTATACTGAACAAATGTACTGTAGACAATACATTCTGTAGGCCAAATTACACACAAATTTATTTAATGAAAGAACACTTTTAAATTATGTTTCAATTATATATATATGTATGTGTATATGTATATGTATGCAATTCCATTAGTTTATATTGAGGCTGTACAGGTAAAATTGAGGTCATTATTTGGTCTGCAAACTGTAACACTGAAAGGAAAGAATCTACTGACTCTCACACCTATGTCGAGTTAAGGGACTGCCAAATTGAAAAACAATCTCTTTATCTATAAATTTAGCAAATAGAGTGTGGACTAAGAGACAATGAACATAAATCTGAAAAATGAAGTGTAGGATTTTAACTTCTATGAAAAATCATAATAAGATTGGAAACCGAACTGGGCAACCTAACTTTTCAATGTCTCTAGCCTTATGATTCAAAACATTTAGCTAACTTAAAAATCCTTAAGGTAGTGTTCCCACAAAATCAGTGGGATAACAGATGTATTCAAAACACTCAATCTGCACATCTAAATAAGAGATCTAATTGCACATAGCTACATAATTTCTCTCAATACACACACAAACATCTACAAATTCTGTGATGCCATAATAAAGGCAATTTGAAAATCTGCTTTTACCTTAACATTGTGAAAATATAACGGGGGCTAGCAGCATCCTTGCCACCATGAAGCCTGGTACCAAACTGGCCAATGGGTTGCAGAAGATTAACATTGTTACTTCCAACAAAGTTCTGGGCCAAGTTAACAATTGTCATCATTAAAGCTTGCTGGAAAAATAAATACACCCACATTTTATCATTCAGTGTAAGAATTTGTATTTATCAGTAGCATAGAATGTGTGTCTTCATTCCTAGGTAATATGCGACTAACCCTACACTGGTTTCAAAACATGCCATCTCTGAAAACAGAAGGCTACGCTTTATTACAGAAATAGTTGTTAAAAGGTTGTGCTTCTGTGCTTCCTCCCACCACCACATTTAGCCAGATCTTTTCCTGTACAAAAGTATTTATGTGCATGACTCATCTCTATGCTTTGTTTGTTTTAAAAAATCCACATCTGTACAGGAAGGAAATGACAGTAGTGCTTCCCTTGTCCCCCACAATGTTTTTGTATTTATAGTCTGACACTGCTGGTCATTGGTAGTTTTCACTAGTATATGGGAAATAGCCCTGGCTTTGAAATATCTTCACCTAACAGAGTGAGAAACTGCATCAGGTAATTGCAAAATTTTCTGTCTGTGTGTGTGTGGGGGGGGGCAGCAGAAGGGGCACACACACAGGGTCTATTTTTAATTAAAACATCTCTTTCCTGTTCAAAGTTTAAACATTTGATCTGGCCTACAGCTAGTATAATAGAGGACCTGCTGCAAGTTTACAAAATAGTTACCCTTCTGTTTCCCTGCAGCCCACAAACTCTTATTTTGAACATTACTGGACCTGAAGTAGACATAAAAAATGGAACCAAGGTGTCTTATCAAACTATAGCCTTTCTGATTTACTTTTAAAGATACTTTCCCCCTGACCTAGGACTATTGTTCAATTGACAAGTGCTTTTAACTAAGTACATCCTTATGCTCCAATACAAGGGGGTAGGGAAGTAGGGGATGATGACACACACATCTTTCCCTGTCTTCACACTCACCTCTCCATGGTGATAGGCTGACATTTCAGCAACAGAACCAGCCAGCTGAGCAACTTTGACTTCACGTTTATCATTTCTCTTAAAACAAGTATACAAAACTTTGCGCTGTCCTGGTTTTAAACCTGTTTAGAAAAATAATATTTTTAAACATCCTAACGCACACACTTTAAAAAATTTTAATCATTATAGATGTCTCCAAATCTCTTTGGATATGTTGAAATGAAGAAAACTTTCAAATTAAATTAAAACAAACAAAAAAAATAATACTTGGCAAATTAATAAATATAAAAAGTATGTTTCTAAGTGCAAGTGAATACTGTGCTTGTAAAAAGAGACAGAGCTGTAAATTTCTAACCAATTAGTTCAATATTATCATGCAGCATTCGGCAGTTATACACACCATGCTGCTAGTATCTAAATACTATCCTAGAGGCACCCTTTCAAGCTTAGTTTCCAAGTTCATTCAGCAATGTCTTTGCTCAGAACTTCAACAAGAGGTGTCAGCATTTGAGAGACATACCTGTATTCTAATTTGAAACAAACCCTTTCTATTATATTCTAAAACACTAAAATACTTCAACAGAAACTGCTGTCACCTTTCTACTATCAAAAAAGTTAAAAATCCTGAAATGAAGCCTTTACTTCGGGTCTCCCCGTGTATTTTGAATTGTCTGGGTATGCTCTAAGTCCTATGTGGAAAGGATGTTGCCACATTTGAAGACCTGGTAATTTAATTTTCGAAGGGCATGTCTACATGTGCACTTTACTGTGCATTAAATTAATATAATGCGCTGTAAAGCATCACCATCTACACATGAGCAGAAATTACTGAGCAGTAGATTAAAATTGAAGTGCTATTTGTCAGTACTGACAGATACAGATATTAGAAAACAGTGCTTTAAACTAGTGCGCCTAAGCACACGTGCAGACACCACCTGGGAGCAAATTTTTCCCAGTCAGCACAGGCAGCAGGGGGCAACAATGGCTACTTGGCTTAGCTGAGCTCTGGTACCAGGGAACGAGCTGTCCCCAGCTCCCAAGGCAGCTCTGAACCATGTGGAGTTTGGGGAAGAGCTCTCTCTGGCTCTGGGGACAGCTCCAAGCCACAACCGCATGGCTCGGAGCTGCCCTGAAGCCAAAAATAGCTCCCACCCCCCAGATCCCAGGCCTGAGCCCCCAGGCCCCTGCCAGAATGGGGGTGCCCCCAGAGCCCCATGCCAGCCCAGGGCTGGCACACAGGGAAGCAGGGCAGGAGCAGCCCTGGACTACGCTGCTCTCATCGGGCTCAATTTGCTCCCGACCCAGGTGCACCTGGGTGCAGTTTAATATGGCTGAATTTACTGCGCCATTAAATTCAGGTGTATTCATTACATGTGTAGACATGCCCTAAAACTGCTCCAAGATCAACAAAGCCACTTAATTTCACTGAAGAATAACTATTTCCTATTGTTGCTAACCTCAGTCAAGTCTAAAGCAAAAATTCCAAGGAAAGGCTTTGTGTCCCCCCTCACTAGTCCCTTCAAGCACCTAGTTAATAATTTAATATAATGCTAGACGAGACCCTACCGTACTTCGCCAGTACAAAGATATTCCTATGGTTAACTGGGTGTTGGAGGATTTTCAATGAACCAGACAACCACACATTGGTGTACTGGAAACAGAAGCAAGAGACTTAGCCCGTACATTTCTTCCCATAAATTTGTTCTGGTTTCACCATAGGACCACTTTGACACAGGGCACCATACAAACATGGAATGCAGAACTCAAGAACAAAATACACTCAGTTCTGTTCTCTTGCTGCCTATAGTGAGCATCTAGAAATATGACCTCAAACCACCTATATCATACAGAGAAGTGCTTTGGTCCAAGTAAATAAATTCCAAAGCATCCACTTGAGCTTCCTCACAGAAGAGGAGGGCACTCAGTGCATAGCAGTGGCAATAAAATAAAGCAGACATACAGGTTCTCAAGTTCTCTCCCCGATCCCATCTCTTCATTCACAATGTGCTATCTTCTTTTTCAAATAAAATTGCATCCTTCAAAAACAAAAGAAGATAAATAAGTGCATTCTTACATCTACTTACCGTCAACAAGGGATGGAATGGATCTCTCATTGTCTGAATTTGAGAAGAGGATCAACTCTTTATTAATGAAGTCGTTGTAAGTCAAATGCTTTGTTGCTGTACCATATAAAAATTGCTAAAAGAAAATACATTATTATATATATTATATATTATTAATCTTTCAATATCAAAACTACATTAAGTCTAGTTCCCATCCTCCAGATCTCTTAGTTAGAGCTCACCTCTGGAAGACCATGTAACCGACGCTGTCGTCTGTCTTCCATAAAGTTTGTTAACCATTCTTTTCGGTCATCAATTTTCTTTTTACTGAAGGCCTGACAAGATTTCAGGTAAGTTAAATCATTATCATATTACAGATGTATAATTTAAAAATAAAAAAAATCACTGTAGAACAGTTTCACCGTGATTTTAGGAATACAATACTATTTATTTAGGAAAAATAAAAAAGTTAGCCATGAAAAAAATCTATATAAATTGCTGCTCTAATGCAGATATTAAATATATTTTGTACGTGTTCTGGCTAGAAGGCCCTGCTCCTCTACTCAATCAAACTACCACATACAGGACCAGGAAGGAATTTTACCTCATAGTCAGATTGGCACAGATGATGGGTTTTTTTCCTTCCTGTGTTGTGTGACATATGCTGCTTTAGCACAACAGAAAGTGGGTGTCCACACAATTCATACTATTAAAAAAAATCCCCAAAATGGAACATCTGCTACTAAAAGTTGCTGTTTCAAACTTTTCAGCAACAACTTTATCATCTGTACAGGTCTCTAACCCCCAGTATCCCACAGTGCTCTGTTCTCCTTCCCCTTCCCAAAAGGGTGGGAGAACAGTGTGCTTCCTGATAGCCCATCTAACCAATAAACTCTCAAGGAGCCCTTCAGGCACCCCAGTCAGCCATTGCCACTGGTTAGCAATGATTAATAGGGTTCTAGTAGATGTAGAGGCTGAACAGGTAGTGGAGGTAGCCTAAGGGCAATCCCATCATAGTTGCTACCAGGAGCTACAATGATGTCAGGGGCTGACTGGGTAGTATCTGAAACTTGTGGGCAGCCACAGCTGATCAGGCAAGTCTGTCCCAATCCCCCACAGCCTGTGTAAGGACTGAGTTACAATCTGAATAGCCAGGATTTGGTCTCATTTGTCCTGGAATGAGCAATTCTGGGTTACAACGTAGGGAACCATTTTTACTTGGGCAGTACCCACTTATCTTGAGAAGATGAATATACCTTTCCATGTTTCTCATGCTTTTTCAGCATAGAGTAAAAAAAAATTCAGAAGACAGGATATGACAGTTATTATTTGTAAGTTGTTCAGCTTTGTAAAGCATTCAGTAAACTCCCCTAAGAATTACTTCAGCTTTAAAACTTTGTTCCAGCTGAATGAAGACAAGCATTCAAATCATTCAAGACCAGAAAACTAATTCCCAATTCCCCCACCCCCTGCCAAAAAAACTGCAGCAGAGTAAAATTGAGTCTTCAGAGCAGCAGCTAGAAGAGAGCCTAAATTCTTCTCACTGTCTGCAAATCAGACATTGGGGCCCTGTGTCCAAGAAACAAATAAAACAAAGGATTTCTTGATGCTGACAGCTGGAAAAAGAGAGGAGCTTAACATGTTCTTACCAGCGTGATGGCAGCATCATCTTCAGGACCAGCATATCTGAATAAGATGCGATGTCTCTCCATGTCAGCAAAATACTCCTTCGCTTCCTTAGCAGTGCTGGTACCCAAACCTGTATAATGAGAAGTAAAATGCATCTATATACTTATGGAGGTGTTGGTTGTAGCCGTGTTGGTCTAAGGACATAGGCAAAGAAGGTTCTTTGGGTAGATGTGATATCTTTTATTAGGCCAGCTAAACAGTTGGTAAATTTGTTCTTTGCAAGCTTTCAGGCACAAACACCCCTCCTTCAGACATAGGGAGTCTGCTGGTGTTTTGTGTTCACCTGAATGGAATAGAAGTTAATATGGAGACTCTCCCTGTTCCTGAAGAAGGGTGTTTGTGCTTGAAAGCTTGCAAACAACAAATTTTCCAACTGTTTAGCTGGCCTGATAAAAGAGATCACATCTGCCCAAAGAATCTTGTCTGTCTACCTACTCCGAGAACTTTCATCACAGTCTTATGCTGCCTTTTTCAGGGGCTAACTAGGAAGTCACCTCAGAAACAACTACAAAAGTTCCTAGTAGTACAACTGTACAAAACCCATTTGTTTCCAAGGTTCATGAGGTTTGTTTGTTTAAAGTGAAAAAAACAAAAACCACAACAAACAAACAAACAAAAACCAACCCAACCTCCTCCCGGCACATATACACACAAACCTTTGTAGTATTTTATCTTCCAGGCTTTGTGATTTTCCATATGTTTCTTCCACTCATCAAATTCAGGAATACTATAGAAGGAAAGTTCCTGCTTATTTTTGCTTGCCTTAAACAAGAAAATACATAATCAGCTTTTTGGCTTATTGTAGAGAATGTAATAAAAACTGTACATCAGTATAAGTTGTACCTTTACAATGGGAGTGATGAATTCTTCAAGAAACCCATGTTTCAAAAGAGATGGCCAATTGTGATGAATAAAATTGATCAACAAGCCTTTTATATGAGATCCATCCTGATCCTAAATAAGAAACAAGAGTGACCATTCAGTGAATATAGTGCATCAGCTCTTGTGCAACTGAACTGATATAAGAGTGTATGAGTGGCATATCATTAAATATGACTGGGTAAGATTTTCATATTTTCACAAATTGATACTGGTTCAAAGGACCATGCACTTTTACATTGCACAACAGTAATTTGGCAGAAGTCCTGAGATTTGCTGCAAAAGCAAGAAGTACCCAACAACCTGGCCTTCATCTGCAACCAACTAGCACAGAAGCAGAAGTCTTGACATGAGTACAGTATGGAATGCGTAGATCTCCTGAAAAAGCTCTATTGATAAGGCCCCTTATCAGTTGCAGCTGCAATTTATATTTATCTTTCCAAGTGAACTGCCATACTCTTTCTTGAAGCTATACGAGAGAAAGTTTCATATACACCCTGTAGCACATTTGTCCTAATGACTCTGCAAAGCACGTCTAAAGAATGTGATGCAACAGACAGCCACGTTTCTTACCCTGAACTACCATACTTTTCTTAGTACTACTATTGAAGCGCACACAGGAGTGATAACTACCCATAACTTGAGTGGGATGAGCCACTATAACAGCCGAGGTGATCCGCAGTTATCTATTTACTAGGAGTATGGACAAACATACACTTGGAACACCTCCAAAAGGAGAGAGGGTAGACCTACAGCTGTTGGGTTTCTCTGTAACTGTTATTTATGCATGATCCTCCAGCAATACACATGTAGGTAAACCACTTCACCTTTAATCCTAATTCATCCAGGGTCAAAGTTGGGGCAATTTAGCTCTTGTATAGCTACCAGATCACACAAACACAACAATTACAATATTACAGCTGCTACACAATCCTGAGTAGCTGCTTCAAGTGTATGTTTGTTTATACCCTAATTCAATATTCATTAATTAGTGCAGTTATAAATTTAGAACCCAGACATGTCCAAGACCCAATTTAGGCACCAGTTCTCTATTCCTCATTGTGACAGTTAACATTTTAGGGATGATTTTGCTGTCAGTTCCAGAGTTAAGACATTTGTGGTCAGAATCTCAAACATACTCAAGCACCTAAAAATATCATTTGGGTTTCTAATGGAATTTTAAAAGCACTTATGTGCCCAAATACCATTAAAATCAAGCCAAGGAACTCTCTCAGGGAATTTATTCCCTATGGCCATCACGATTATTTCCTAATAAGATAGCATGATGTAGGTAATATCGAACAAGTCAAGGAATCAAATACTAGTGAGTTCCAATACCTGTTTTACCAGTGATTTACTAGGCAACCTTGGGCAAATCAGAAAACCTTGAACATTCATAAGTGATATCATACTCGCAGTCTCTCTTTTATAATGTCCAATGTTCAAATTCAATTGATGACACCCCACAAATCCAACTGATTTTAATTAAAATTATGCTAGTTCAATATCTTGCGGGGGGGGGGGGGAGGGAGGGGAGACAGGATGAGGGGAAGAGGGGGAACAAATAGACATATATAAACTAGGTTACAAAAAAAAAGTATTCTTAGCTTCCAGCTCAGTTTTACATATGTAAAAATGGGGATAAATGTATACCAATTTCCCAGAGATATTTTAATATTACTTGGAAAGTGTTTTAAAAAAACCCAATGAAGTGAAGCATAAGTGCTAAGTCTCATTAGTGAATTTCAAAAACAGAACATGGCTTGGTTTAAATGTGTAGGCTTTTGTTTGTATTATTGCTAATAAAAAAGGCACTCATCTTTTTTATAACTATTTCCTTTTACAACCATTTCAAGTACGTTTTATATAGCTGAATTTTTCTCCAACATTTCTCTTCTTTTTACTAATCCTCAGGCCTTTAGGAGTCATTCTCCTCAAAACTTGGGTTTTGTACTATGCTATGGTCAGAGGTGTTCTCAAATATACTTGACTAATCCCTCCAAAAGTAATGATATTTCTTTCATATGAGGGCAGTATTTAAACATCTGCTTGATATTTAAGAAAACCTGTATATTGTTGTATGGGAATCTGGCACAGGAGTCTTGTGCAGTAAAGACCTTCTCTGCATAGGTCTGTGTTGTCTTCTTATAGAGACAGAATAGGACTAGGTTATAAGTGGCTATAAAGCTGTAGATAAATGGACTTTAAAATATCATACTTTATAACAAATTACATTATTAAAATTTGTAAATTTCAAACTAACCTGATCAGTCATGATCATAATTTTTCCATATCTCAAGGATTTTAGAGATTCTGGATCTTCATAGCTCTTCTTGTACTGCAAACCAACTATTTTGATAATGTTGTTGATTTCTGCATTTTCCATAATCTATACAAAAAGCAAAGATTCAGCAAAGGATGGGCAAGAGCATCAGGTTTTATTTTTTCCCTCAGCTACATAAATACAGCATTATATTTAAAAATATATATTTAAAGTTTAGATAATATACTTCCTTACACAAACTTGTCAGCTTTTTTTTTAACCACAAGGTTAGCAATATATGGTGTGTTTTGGAAACTCCAACTCCAGAAGTTACTTTAGGTGAGACTCTCAAGGTTCACTAAAAAAAAAGTTTGTAGCCCTCATATTTACAAGAGAGGGGGGGAAATGCAGAAAATGTGAACCTTCAAAACTCTAAAACAAATAAAAACTCACCCCCAAAAATTTAGTCTCATGATTTTTAAGCTGTTCTCCTAATTTTGAGCCTGAGTAGAGGGAGGATAGCAGAGGTGGGGAGGGGAAGGAATACAGTATTGCTTACCTGCTTGTGAGAAGCTTCACGAACATTGAGAATTTTACCCCTGAGCGGGAATACCCCGTATCTGTCTCGTCCAATTACACCTAAGCCAGAGACAGCTAAAGATTTGGCAGAGTCTCCCTCTGTTAAAATCAATGTGCAGTCCAAGGAATGTTTACCACCTGGGATGGGGGTAGGAAATACAAGAAAACCAAAATAGAAAGATTTTTAAAACACATATAGGAAATGTGACGTTACTGCATTGTGAGCATCTTCTCCTAACCAAGATTATAAATTAATTTTAGGGTAAATTTTGCCCAGCTAGGAAAAGCTCTCCTTATCACTTAAACTACATGGTGGGAATGAAGCAGCCTACCCACCCTGCGTACATCATAAAGGAATCCTTATCTCAGTTCCAAATGGGCTGGTGAGGAGTAGGGAGAATGATGCAATGGAAGTGGCCCAAATAGTAGTAGTACAGTGGGTGCTATAAGGTCTTTACAGCCTAACAGCTCCACAGCCTGTCTGCAAATTACACCTATACATATATCTATATTTATATGAGGTTATTTGCTCTTCCACATATTTGCATACATAATTTCATTCTCCACAAAGCCTAATTGTTTCTGCCCTCCTATACAATCCAGACTGAAACACATCACCACACAAACAGCAGTACACTGGATCAAAGTTTGGTGTTCCACTTACATTCTCAGGGATTTCTCTGACAACTACTGTTCATATGAGTAACAGTTTCTTCTGTTATTTACAAGATATTCTGTAGATGTAGATATTCCACTATCCACTATTAATGTGTGCTCAGTGCACTCAAGCTGCACTTAGTACTTCATGGGGCAAGGAATGCAGCTCCCTCATGCATCCAATGAAGAGCATGAAGGGCGGGGTCAGTCAGAACTTTCTGAATTTCTTCACTACCAAAATCTGGGTCATATTAGAAGCCAGTGTAGTAGGAATGGATGGTGGGTTGTAAAATATGCATGTATGAATATATCTCAAGAGTATGGTAAATGCAGTTCAAGTAAGGAACTGTTTCTTCTTTGATTGTTTGTCCACATTTAAACTCCACTGTGAGTGATTCCCAGGCAGTACTTCTTTAGTAGCTGAAATTCAATCTCCTTAAACAGCAACCTTCCGAAGTTCTGGATTTTTCAATGATGAAAATGAATGGTGAATATGAATACTTAAGACCAAATTATGGCTTTATAGGTGTCTATGAGCAGATCATTAAAGAAAATCCACTGAAGTAACTGGAGACCTTGTGAAATGTGCAATAAATCTCTGCTAGTGGTGTTACACTTGCTACTGTAGGCCAAGATCCAATTGGAATTCTTTGGTCAAACTTAGCCTGGCTTCTCATTCCTTGTACGTAAGCTACAAAGGTCTACAATGCTTTTTCCTCTTATATAAAGAAGACAGTCTGAAAACATTCAACCTGTGAAGACCTCCCTCATGCCTACATGTATCTTATACATAAATAAGATAAAGATGGAATTCCCAAGTTGAATTTCAATAAAAACCCCAAACAAAGCCTCAATAAGACCTTATTCTTACAAAAAGATTACATACAGAGGTTTTGGCATTAAAACTTGTAGCTGTCTACTAGATCATGTTGCTATCAAACTTATTATCCCCCATGGCAACATTGCTCCAGGTGGGTTGCCACCTAAAGTAGAAGCAATGTAGCGAGCCACCTGTGGGTTGGCTAGTTAGCCCTGTGACAGCAGTGTTTATTAACACAGCCACTGCACCACTTAGAGGTGGCTATGCTGTTTTCAGTTTAGGAGGCATCCTACCTAGGGCAGCACATCAAGTCTGATGGTATCACCACCACGAATGGGTAAGTTCACCACAGATTCTCCTTACCAATATTTATTCCTACTAGAAAAAACTAAGATGTGGGTGCTTCAGGCTAATGGCTCTAAAGGTTACTCTTGATATACTGCCAATAATAAATTAACATCCCAGGAAGAAAAAGATTTCCTTTTGGGTCAGTAAGCCCTCATTAGACCTTTTAGAAATCTTCCTACCACAATGGGAGAAACAGGATGTCCTGAGACAGGAGGACAACTGGCATCAGTGGCTGCAAGATGTACCTTTACTGACCTTATAGAAAAGATACAAATGTATAAGTCTACCAATATTCAAAATATATCTGTACACTGAATAGAAACAGCAGGCAGAAAGCCCCAATCGAAAGCACTTTCCATTTAACTAGATATGTGGTTCTAGCCAAGTCTTGCCATTAATAACAATCCTGGGGACACTACATAAGCTCAAATTCTCAGCCACTCATGCTGTGTCAGGCAGGCAGAGTGGGTGGAAGACAGCCAGGAGCTGAAGCTGGAGCCCCGTGAGCTGTGACAGGAGCTGCCCGGCTGTAGTTCCTTCCCTGCTTGGCTGGGCATGTGGTGCCTGGCACACGTCCCCACAGCCACCATCACTTCCCTGTGCTACCTGCTGCCCGGAGCAGCACAGCAGGGGCAGGAGAAGGAGGAGAAGCCACTGGAGGCAGGAGGAGCTGAGCAGTACCTGGACAACTGCAGCCATACCAGAAGCAGACCTATCAGAAACCTGCGCACACTGGCCAGGGCTGGGGACACTGTCGGGCATGGGTGAGAGTGTAATGCAGCCTGCTCCGTGTGGGAACCCATGCAGAGTGATGCGGGGGCAGCCGCAGGCCAGATGCAATGAATTAGTGGGCACCCACACACAGGCCAAACCCAAGCATTTGGTGGGCCAGATCTGGTCCACGGGCCATATTTTGCCGACCCCTGCTGTGATGCATCTATTGACTTACAGGAGTCCACAGGATGTCGATTTAGAGGGGGCACAAACCACCCCCAAGAAGCACATGCCACAGCAGCAGCCCCACATCACTGTAGCAGCAGCAATTAGGCAGCAAGGATGGGACACCATGCCACTGCTACAGCAGCAACAGAAACAAACAGGGTGAGCAAACTGAGTGGCAGCAACAGGAGCCAGGGACTGAGTCCCTGGGGCAGGTAAGACTGACCAACCCCACATCCCACCTCTCCTGCTCTCCAGCAGGGTTTAGCTCAGAACACAAAACTTGCTTTTTACACCTCTGCAAAAAAAGTGAAAAGGAGTCAGTAGACCCTGTAACTCATAGCCATTCTGTCAAGAAGAGACAAAGGGAGTCAAGGCACCCCAAGCTTTATGTCTCAGTTGTAGGTATGAGTACCCAACAGGTATAGAACCCAACAGGTATAGCCATCCAGTTTGAATACACTGGGAACAAGTGCACCAGTGGATTACATATGTGTACAAGCACTCAAAGAAATCACAGTATTTATTTGCTCAGGGAAGAGCTGCTGACTTAGACAATACAAAATGGTTTTGGTCAAAATCATCTTATGTAAAGATGGAAGAGAAGCTGTCCTGAAAAGTGCTACAAAACCCTTGGTCATATCTGCAGGGCTTGTTTCCCAATTCAGTATTTACAAATGAAAAAACAAGTCCCACATGCTTATTCTCACTTGGATGTATCAGAAACTGTCAGGTAAGCACAGCAGATGGCTCAGGAGCAGGTCTGGATTTCTCCTAAAACAATGAGTGTAAAAACAGCCTTACAGTGCACATAATACACACCCACACCCTCCAAGCCATCTACTTCGCTTAACTGGCAAACTCCTGCACACCCAAGAGTCAGCTGGTGGATGTCATTTAATTGTCAATAGAACCACCGTTAATTTTTTGGAAGATCCAAAAATCTATGCACAAACAGTGCCTGGTTTATATTACTGCTCTCTCCCTCTAATCTCATCCCTGCTTAAAAAGACACTAATTCCAATTGAAGGAATAATTTCTTACTAAAGTCTTTGTAGATAATGACCAGAACATTTTCAGAAAAGAGATTACAAACCCTTCTCATCAGCCTTAAATGTCATTACCTATTTACAATGGATCATTATTATATCTATTGAGTGATGTATTAAAAAAAAAATCACTTACACAGAATATTGAAGATATTACACATTGTTATGTACTTCTAAACAGAAAGCACCATATCTCTTTAAATAAAAAATAGAGCTTTGATCAGATATATCAACTCCTTAACCTAAAGAGCATGCCTAGCTAACACTTACAACTTCGGTTCCACTGACCACTAAGAATTCCCATATGGAAGATAGAAATATGCAGGTCTGTTTAAAGGTAATGAAGCTTTTTGAATAATAATTCAACATAATGATAAATTCTCTATATGAACTTGTGGACAACAGATTTAGCCATCTAGTAATAGTATTAATAACAGTAATAAGAGATTTATAAAGTAATAATGTCCTTGGAGGAAATAAACATATATTTAGCTCTTACCAGCATCATTAGCATCATCCAGCTTTGGAATGCCTTTGATTTTACTGTGTTTCACAGATGAACATTTTTTGTTCAGCTGTGTCTGTGCCTTGAATTTGACCCAGTTCAGAATACTTTCTATGATACCACAATTAGAAGCCTATAAAAAATGACACATTAAAATTATACATGAGAACAGAAGTACATCCGCAAACACTGATACCAAAATAATGAAGTAAAATGTGAAGAGTAATCTTAAAATGGCTTTTAAATTCTTTCACCAATTTAAAAAAGCATAATTCAAGACAACTTCAATACTACCCAAACAACCTTGTAGCTACCTATACTCCTTTCTTTTCCTTTGCATCACAGTTGCTATCCATTGGTTCCATTTCCACTTCACTTCTTTGCCTGCACTTTATTTGGCAGTTGTCTATGGTAAAACTTCTAAAATAAGGAAGTATTTTATTATGTCCTGAGCACACTTTGGGTACTTGATTCCATTCACACTACAGCCACATTACACTCCTCTGGCAGTGTAAAGCGGTGCTATAATGGAATCAAATTATATTTACAATCATCTTAGAGGCCCATTTATATGGAAATAGTCAGAATGAGGTAAAAAGGCCCAAATATAAATGCGAATCAGGCCTTATAACCAATAAACCACCACTACGGTCTAGGAAGTCTATAGCAATAAGATGTATTTCTTCACACATTAAGTAGTACCAATATTTTGCGCACGCACACACACACACTCTTATCACCCGCCCCCCACCCATCCCCAATGGAGCAAGACAGCATGTGCTTTTGGCATTTTACAATTCCCTAATCATAAAGAATTCAATGGCTAGAGATTTCATTGCACATTTAATACACTTGATATACAGACTATAAACACTATAAATCAAAAGCTTTGCCAGAAATGGAAGATATATAATGAAGGGCAATTCTGGAGGTTGTACAAAGTCTATCATTATTTTGGTATACTGCCTTCCCCCAAGTACTAAAAGGTAAGAAGAATGCCATTAGTTTCATTGGAAGAAAGCATTTTAAGCCAAGGAGCTTGCTTCCTTTTTTAGTCTAAACCTGTTGTTTGTTGGTAAGAGTACAGGCTATAACTCTGCCATCACATGCTGCTTCATTTCTATTTAAGTTACTGGCGCTAAACATGACTCAGCTTAATGAACTCAGGCTGACATTTAAGTCAATTCTATTTTCCTTCCCATGTATAGAGGCATAGATAAATGAAGTTTGCATTTTCACTAATGCAGTTGCTTAAAATGGTGATTCCCAAACCATCCATATTGAAACACAAATCCATATTTTCAAAGTAAGATGTGGACAAAAATACATTTTAGCTGCTTTAAAAGCTGAGAGGGAGTTGCTGCTCAGGAGCACACATCAGCTGTTACACTGTAACTGTCAGTCTGCATGAGCTTGCTGAAATTGCAAGGCTTATGTAGCATGAGTTTTGACCCTGAATGAACCATGGTTATAGCTGAAATGGTTTTGCTGCACACAGAATCATGCACCCATAACAGTTGTGTTGTATCAGCTTACATGGGTATCCTTCGATATTTATACAATTGTTATGTCTGTGCGTATGCTATTTTTTGAGAAGCAACATACATTAGTAAGTTGCCAAGATTCACAGAAACAAGAAAAGTTCTTCTACAAGTTTTTTCCATAAACATCTCACAGAGACTAAAACACAGGTGCCAAAGGACAAAGTAGAAGAAAGAATATGCTTTATCTCACAAAATTATTTTACTATTAATAGTTGTAAATGCCTGTCTTTATTCTAGAACAATGAGATCCACCTTACCAGCATAAGTACTATTAAATCTGCAAAATGTTGGCCATGGAAATGATGAAACCCAGAAACCCAGAACAAAGGCTGCAATGCTGCCCAATAACCCCAATAATTGGACTAGAAAAATGTCAGAAGACCTCTGTAATGTTTATCAAGTTTTTAATTTGTAATGTTTGCCACAAAAGTCACATAATTCAGACTGCATATCCCAGTTTATCTAGTACTCTGTGGGAACACATGTAAGCTCACCAAGTACACTAATTTCTATGCTCCTATAATAAAAAGAAATGTGCAATACTTACTGCTTTAAAAAATTTCTCTGATAGCTGACATTTGGACCCAAAACTTTTAGGCTGAAGTGTCATGTTTTCTTTTGTTTGGGAATCAAATGATGGATTTTCAATTAGGCAATTAACAAAAACCCATATATGATTCTTCACCTGTTGAAAACAAATAGACCAATTCACTTATTAAAACTGCTGACCACAACTTTTTTCCACATGTTGGCATGTAATATGTATAAAACAACTTGCCTGAAATGGTTTCACTGAAACTCCAGCTTTATTCTTTTTCTTTACCACTTCTATCAATTTCCCAACAATCTGATCCACCACGTAATCAACATGCCTACCACCCTTAATGAGAAAAAAAGAAAAATATCTTTATGAAATTATTCTATTTTGGTTACTCAACTTGAATATAAATATAGAGTACGTCCATACACTTCCACTCATTCAACAATGTTTATTACAGTATTATAACAATGTTAGGAAAATTAGCTTTTCTTAGTATGCTAGATATTTTAGTCACCACCTATCAAATGCACAGGTGAGATATGAGCCATAAGAAATATCTTCCATTGTAATCACTGTGTAGGGACACACCATAAAAGTAAACTAGTGCTCATGGAAGACAGTAGCATATGTACCATCCCTAGTATACCTGGAAGATTTAGAAGCCCAGATCTCAAGCTCTGGAATAAAACGTGAAATGCAATATATTTTCCAATATGGATCTGTGCCTGACTGGGACAACTAAGCTCATTGCCATATCACAAAAAACTACACACATGGGTCCCTCCCCCTATTCCCTGCTCCTACAAATTTCCTTCCTTCCCCCCCCATTGTAGGAATTTGGTTCATACAAGATGGCCTGATCATGTCCTCAGATTTATATCAGCCATCAAATATTCATTCCTCCACCTATGCAAGACCTCTCTGTTTTCAGAGGTATACTTACAAAACACTTCTGAGGGAATGGCGAGTACTATTAGTATGCTGCTAATTTGGAACAAAGTCTTTTCCTTCTGCTTTATATGAATGTACAAGAGGAGTGTAGCAGCAGCAGAGGACCCAAAACACATTTTGACAACATAATACAGGATGGACTGGAGAAGATTACCAATTCTCCCTACCACTGCTCAAGAGCTACACCTGCCCTTAAGCAATACCTGTCACAATTAACAGTACACATATAGAAGCCCTTTGAAACATTCTAAAAGTGACAGAAACATTCCAACATAGTGCCTCTTTAATGAAGTACTATTTTTCAGTGTTTCATTTTTGTTACATCTAGATGGGGAGAGGGTACCCATAAATCCTCAATAACCCTGCAGTGCTCTGGTCTCCCATGGCCCCATGGGGGAGGGAGGCAGAGAGCTCGGTGGAGCTGGTAGGCTAAAGAATATCTTACTAGCTGTCCAGCCACCTGCTCTCAGTGCCAGGCACTCCAACCCAAATTGCCTCTACTTCTCCACTGGAGGAAAAAGGAAAGGAGAATTCTTGGGGATGGAATCCCTGTAGCGGATGCCCAGCACTCCTGACACAGACCCTGACAGGGCTCCCAGTGTGCACAGCACTCAGCAGTACTGGAAGCACTCCCAGCACTGTAATGTACTCCCTGTATGCTGCTGCTCTGGCCCCCACTAGATCCCACACCCACACTTATAAAAGTTTTCCTGAAGATTCATTTATCTTCTCCAGCTCAAACTGGTAAAATACTTAAAGCTACAAGTGTAAAATGAGAGATGTTCACTAGGAATTAAGTCAAGGACAAAGGCATTTCACATGAGATGTAAGGCTGGGAAGGAAAAAACAAAACAACAGAACTATCATCCTAAGAAAGACTGTCTGGGGTGGAGCAGATAAGGTACATAAAGCAAAGCCTAACAAGTATCCAATATATCCAAAGTACACAACAAGAATTAAAAAAAAAAACTGCCACCAAAAGTAAGGCAGTATAAATTGATCTTCTCTATTAGAAAAATACCACAGGTAAGAAAAAACTATTATCTAAGCAAATAGTCAGGGCAAAATGCTATTTCACTTTATGTTCCCAAATTATATTTACCCAACCACGTAACTACTATTTTTGACACTTACAAAGTTTCTTATCCTATTACATGCATAGCATGAACAAGCAAGTGTCCACATAGGTAGCGAGTATGCTCAGTAGGCTGTCCTCTGGGCAGGCACATATATGGCTCCATACTGTACTCAGCACTAGAACTAATTAGTAGAGAAGTTGTAGAATCTCCACTCCTGACATCTTTAAGAGCAGTTAGACAAACACGGGGATGATCCTGCCTTGAGCTGATCAAGATGACTAGGTGATCCCCTGAAGTCTTTCAGTCCTATTGTTCTATAACTGATGTACAGATATCTGACCATAAGTAAAGAAATTGTAGGGAAGAGAGGCCCTCCTCATGACACTGAGCTCTTGCCTCTTGCATTTAATATTAATTCAATAAAATGGATGATGAGGAATAGGGAAGTTTCTGCCCCAGTGGAAACAAGGACGCAGGCTAGAACCTAGGCCCTACTCCCTTTTAAAGCAGCACCCCTCTCACTGAGCCATGCAGGCTTTTTGGCCTGCTATCTTCCTCCTAGCCTCTTATTGTCTCCTCCTTTGCTTGATTACTTAAGGAACCAACTTTAACGAGCACTGGAGAAAGACACAAATAATGCCTAATCTTTGGTGCTCGAAAACTGAAGAGATACTAGTTCAAACCTTCTTTGGGGAAGCCTAGAACCCAGGTCTCCTGTTTCCTGGAAAAATGACTTATATACTGGGCTAACATATGGGAAACGCTTCCCTGTCCACCATCTAACACCTGCTAGCCATGGGTTTTTGCCTTACTACAATTCCAGGACTTATACCAGTGTACACAGCGTTGCAAATACTCAACAAGCAAGTGGATCCTTATGCATTCAGACTGCATGTGGAATAGGATCATGAGCCAAAAACACGGAGTTTCATAATTGTCAAGTGCCATTTGGATGCATAATGTAAAAGTCGGTAGTTTGATAGGATCTCTATATCATTCCCTAAACGCAGCAGATCAGAATAATCCATTTATTTTATAATGCCATGTAAGACTTTATGAGTGCATACAGAGAGGAATAGACATAAGATTTTCAGATCTCTTATAAAAATTATTGCCTCTCAGCCCAGATGACACTGCTTCACATGAAGTCAGCTATAATCCCAAAAGCTTGCTTACATTATTTAAAACTAGAAATATTGCTAATAGCATGTACTGATTATTTTTTATAAGTATGCGTAATGCATTTGGGGAGAAATAACCTCAACTATACATATACAATGCTGGGTTAAACTAGCTGTCACAACTCAGAGATGCTGGAGTTACGGGAGACAGTTCTTTAAAAAAAATGTCCACTCAGGGTGCAGTGGCAACCAAAAAGCCAATAAAATGTGTCAGGCATCATTAAGAAGGGAACTGAAAACTAAACAGAGACTATCATGTGCCATTATAAAATTCCAATGGTGAGCCCACATCTTGAATATTGTGTGCAGCTCTAGTCCCCACATCTTAAAAAGAACACAGCAGAATTAGAAAGGCAATCAAAATGGTCAGGGGCCTCATACCAGGAAAGACTAAAATGGCTAAGATTCTTCAGTTTGGCAGGAAAAGGCTAAAGGTAGGATATGATGCTGGTCTGTAAAATCATGAAGGGTATGGACCAAATGAACAGGGAACTGTTATCCATCAACTGTTATTCATCAAGTCCCAAAATACTGGAATTAGGGGATATCTGCTGAGATTAGGAGACAGGTTTAAAACTAACAAGAGAAAGTATTATGTTACACAAGGTGTAGTTAACTTATAGAATTCATTGCAACAGAAGGTGGAGGAGGCAGTCCCTTCAAAAAGGGATGCATAAATTCACGGATGATTGATCTACTAATGCCTACTAAAGAAAATGGTTGGAGATGTTTCCTTTAGCATCTCTAACCCAATAAATGGTAAATGCCAGAGAGGTATTGCATAGGAGATGAATCACTCTAGAGACATTCAGTTTAATGCTCTCCCTGTATAGCATCCACTTCTGGCAATTTCAGAGACAAGATACTGTGCTAGATGGACCATTGGTTTCATCTGGTTGTTCTAAACCATTTTTAAAGAGCTACATGTACCTTATTTACTAGAGGTGCACTGATACATTGGTCTGATATTGGATTGGCACCGCTATAAAGAAAACTGATTGTATCGGATATCAGTCTGATGTGGCCGATAATTTGGCCAATAAATGCCCATGCATGTGCATAGCTGCAGCATAGCACGCAGGCAGTGAGAAGCACAGTCTGGCACTGTGTGCAGCTGGTAAGTCTGGTGTGGTGCAAGGGGACAGGGGGAGGGCAGGGATTTGCTGGTGGGGGGTGCAGATCAAGGCCCCTGCAGTGAGGGAGGCAGTTGGGCTGGGTCTGGGGCAGGCGCTGCCCAGCCAGGGAAGTGCAGGCACAGGATGGAGCTGTGGCTCATCTGGCAGATGGGGAGGGGGAACAGCTCCTGATGCTGTGCACACGCCGGGACGGCATGGGGGACCTTCTGCCCCCGGATCGGCACGGGGTGGGCCGGGGCTGCTTCGGGCTTTTCACAGTGCATGGAGGTTGTGGGGCAGGCAGCCATGGCACTGGGAGGGCCCACACAGCCCCACAGCCTCCATGCACCGGGAAGAGCTCAACACAGCCCTGGCTCCAGCCCACAGCTGCAGCCTGCCGATGCCCCCCTCACACAGATTCAGGGGCATGTTCTCCCCACATACCGTGACCTCTGAGGGTGTACGCAGCAGCGGGAGCCCCTCCCACTCCCCCCGGATGAGCTGTGGCACCGTACCATGCCTGCCCTGGCTGGGCAGCACCTGCCCCAGACCCAGCCTGACTCCCTCCCTCACTGCGGAGGCCTTGATCTGTCCCCCCACACCCCTTTCCTTTCCCCTCCCCATCCACCACCACAGACTTACCAGCTCCACGCAGCTGTATCGGAAACCAGTTCGGTATCAGCCAATATGATTCCTTAAAATCAGCTATCTGTATTGTCCCCAAAAATCTCTATTGGTGCACCCCTATTATTTACATATATACCGCATGCGCCTTTCCCACCCCTAAAAAAAAAAAATCAGCCCTCCAAAACTGAGATGTATAACTTAAAGGAAGAATTGAAACATGGAGGAAGAGAAGCCTGGAGAAACTGTACTTCAAAAATGACAGCTGCTTCTCTCCCAGCCAGCAAAGTACAAGGCCACAGTCCAGTCTTAACCCCTTCACAGCTACCACTGGATTGGCAGTAGCTTTGGGATAAGCAGCCCAAAAAATGCTGCCAATTTGAATTCTGTCCTTGTTGCTTGCAGGATGAGACAGAAGCAGAGTGCAAACTGGCAGCATTTTTTTCTGGCTGCTCAGCCCAAAGCTACTGCCAATGCAGTAGTAGCTGTGAAAGTGTAACAATGGACTCTGCCCTAGCAGCTTGTTGGCAGCAGTAATTTTGAAGCGCAGTCTCACCATGAAAGAGCCAAGTTTAGGCCATGACTCTAGGGGGAAAATAAATCTTCCCTCCCCCCATGATTCTGTCTTCTAAAAACAAGGAGCACGCCTTATTAGGGGGCATGTGAGATAAGGGAGGAAACAGGTTATTTTGGAGGGGAACTTTGAGGAGGCCAAGGCATAACAATTTCATAAAAAAGTGGAAAGTAACTAACTGGAGCAACCAATCTTATTCAGTAGTCAAATGTGGTGATCTTCCTTAGTAATGAAAATGGAGCAGGGAGCCCAGTATGCATAAAATGACAAAATTTACATAAGAACATGTATGCAACCTGTAGCTTTGCAAGATAATCCTCTACATCCTGTAAATATTACAAGCCTCTTTTCTCCACTGTTTTCAAAAGAGGATGAATGCCTAAACTTTAGTTTCAGATAAAAATAAGCATTCAAGTAGAGGCCTCCCTCCATTCAGTCTTCTATGGAGGTTGGAGATTTTTTTCTGGGCTTGGAGCCCACCACACTCATCTACTGTCATAAGGGAGCTGAATAATTTTCCTCCAGATCAGAATTTTGTGCACAGCATTTTAGGCTACTCATGCACAGCAACTAATCTAGTGGGTCCAAGCAGATTCATAGGAGCCATCATACAAAATGTTCTCATACCTTTGTCCAAAAGTGTCAAACACACAGCCCACAGGCCAGAGCCCATGGAAGCAAGTTATTCAGCCCATAGGGCTTTTGTGAACTGGAAGACCCAATCTCTGCAACTCATGCAGCCAGACTTTTAGTTGGCATGGTCAACACCTGGGAAGTTAATGCTGATGTCACTCACCCTGCTGTAGAATTTTTGGGTTAAGCAGCAGCAATGGTGTTAACCCCTGGATGCTAGTTGCCCTACTGTCAAATTTCTAAGTCAAGATCTCCTCTGGGACTGTTGACAGTGGTTGAGAGAGCGGTGGCAGTGTTAACCCTTGCACCAACATAGCAACTCGGGTAGTTGAGGTAAGTTAACGCCCAAGCCATAGTGTCAGCACAGTCAGCATGCAGGGGTTAATGCCGCTGCCACCAGTGGCAGTCACCTGGGTCACAAGAAGCCCTGGATCTGGCCTGACAACCCAAATGAGTTTATATAGCCTTGCCTTAATCTAACCTCTTTTCTGGAGATTCACTTCAATTGTGGACCTATGCAACATAAACACAAGGCTTTAAGAAATGCAGAATAAATCATAGTTGCTACTCTGAAGTTTACAGTCTGACAGACATTGAACAATTAAAAAACCCAGTAAAAAACCCTCAGTAAACCTGTGAAAACATAACTGGTAAGATTACACCTACGAAAAACACTTTATGTAAGAAACTGTTTTTAACAGATAAACTGAGTAGATAGTGAGTATTTGAAGGACAAGAAGGAAAGGATTGTTTAAATCAAGTAATAAGACATGCATAAGGCAGAAAACACAGTGAAAACATAAGAAAAGAAACAGTGAAAAGAACATGAGAGCATAAAGAGTATGAGGTGAAAATTAAAGCAGGAAGTCTATATAGAACACTGTATGACTCAGGACATTAAGAAGATTATACCCTGGAATGGTAAGAAGACTCTATTTACCCAAATCCAATACAACTTTGAATTTAATACCCATCAATAATTAGGTTGTAATTTTCCATATATAGAATGCAATTATTGGAGGGTTATCTTTTGCTCCTCCCATGTGGTGGGGGAAAGCACTGGCCACAGGGCCAGCAGCCTTCCCCCCTTACCTGGCAACTTGCCTTTCTAGCCCCTACAACTCCTTGCTGCCTGTATTCCCCCCCCCAGCACCTGGCCCCCAGTACTTACCCTCCTTTCATTATATATAATTCCTTTTTTCTGTTTGTAACAAAAAGACTATTTTTTTTAAAGTCTGTTGATTGCTATATTAAAATATTCATAAAAACAATCAGAAGAGCAATTAAAATACGTAAACAAACTGTTATAGCTTTATTCATCACACCACTAACATTAAGACTGTATCAAAATACTTATTAAAAATTATTAAATTATTTCAAGTGTTTACATCTGGATTTAAAGTCTATTTTTACCACTTTTATTAGTTAGCAAATTTATTAATTTTTGATATAACACTATTATAACTACTTACCTGTAATTATTGATCTCAGAAGATAGTAATTTACCACAGTTCCCCACTCCTGGGTCCATTCCTAGTGTGCACATTTAAGTGAGGGATGTTCCAAGCTCAAAGTAAGGAGCCTTTAAACCATCTCACCAGTAGGTGGCATACTTACCTACTATAGAGGCATAACAGCCTGTTAACTGCCCCAACTGTGATACATACATTTTAATCAAAGTTGGTAAGACAGAATTAAAATGATCTGTCGGTTTTGAAGGGTTGTGGATGGGTAACTTATAACAGCTACCACCTTGTGAAAAAAATTGCAACAGAAAATTGCAATACATAATTTTCTTTCCTAGAAAGGTGAATGTTCTAATTTAACCCTCCCCCCACCCCCACACACACTGGGAGCCTCAGGGCTCCAAGAATGCCCTTACTAAAAGTGAAAACAACAAAAAGCTTCACTAGGAACTTTTGTTGGTTCCTACATGGCGTGCTAATAGTAACATTAACAATCAACTGTCCCCAGAGTTGTGTGGCAAGCTGGAACTAAATTAAAGGGAAAGACCCATAATGTGCAGCAAATTGAAATGATATAGCTTGTTAACATGAATTGTAAAGAGGAAGTTTTAACTGAAGTAGATATGTAAACACATTTTTTATAACATACCTGTTTTGTTTTTCCTATTAAATGTATTTTAATCTGATCCTACATTTCCAGTCTTCAGTGTGCTAGATCTGGGCAACTGGTTGGATAACAATTAGGACTTCTGGTATTTAGAAAGCTGTAATACATCTTCTCTCTTCCTCTCCATTGTGGGTGGGGTTGTAGAGGAATTTTATATTTTGGGAGAATTCTGTATTCCTCATTATCAACTTACAGCTGACCCCTTGGACCAAACATCATCTGCCACTACATCCACATTAGCTGAATGTTTCTGCTACAATGATTACCAGTGATATTGTTAACAATATTGATATATTCAGTCATTAAACTTTGCAGTTAATAATTGAGATGAAGGAGACAATTCATCTCTTTATTACAGGTATTGTTTGAAGCTATTTGAGAAATCAGGATGAAAACGTTCAATTTACATGCGACTACCATTAGAACAGCTGCAAACACAACCATAATAGCTAGAAACATTCTTTTAAATGAAATCTTAGATTCTGAAACAATTCTGTTGCAGAAGGTAGATTCTTCTGCTGCAGATCAGGGGGACCATAAATAGTTAAAGCAACAAATTTAAAAACTATACATCTATATGTGGCTCAGGGCACTACCTAAACAATATTTGTTTGGATCCAACAGCGAGTTTTTAAAGTCACCATTGGGTAAAAAATTTCTAAAAAATGAATAATAAAAAAATGAAAGTATTTTGGCAAACCAAGAGACATATGACCAAAAACAGATGAAATTAACTCCTCACCTGTTAGCAGATAAAAGGGAACAGGCAGTTGACGCAGTTAGTTACTAGCCATTATGTCTCATCAGTGGGTAGTTGCACATCAATTGCTGGTGAGGTGATTCACCGGCTCCGAACATTCCACATCCAGTCACACACATAAGGCATGGATCGGGAGAGTGGGAAAAACTAGAAATTACAACACTTACCTGTGAAGAATGCACAGTACTTTTTTTTTTTTTTTGAATTGTCAAAGAATTTCTGATAACAGACACTTGTAGCACAAAAAGAGGTGAAAACTGATCCAAAGAAATCATTCTTAGACCCTTCTGAGGCAATGCATGTAGTATATTAACTTAGCTATTACTGTCTATATTTTCCAGATCTGTATTTCAAATTTTGTATTAGACATTTTATCTATACAGTATGTGAAATCAGTTTTAGATAGGAGTTTCTCTACATTGACTTTTTTATAATGTTAATATTAAAATATAACTATAAAGTACTTTTTAAAGTAAGAGCTGCAAACTCTTCTTTATGTTGCATAAAAAGGCTTTATGTTGCATTAAAAAATCAAAGGTTCTACTTATTTTACTTTAAAAAATGATAAAAATACTAGGTCTGCTTTTCTATGCCTCTGACAAATGTTAGTTAGGCATTGATATCAGAGTTGTACAAAAAATACACACAAGCTGATCTATACTAGGTTATCTAAAAAAATTATGACTACTGTTCAGATCACTGGTTCAACTAAACTGACAGTAGTAGTGTTGCACACCATGGCTAAGTACAGACAGTCAAAGAGCCTAAGGCTGAATTGATTCAACCTTCACAGGTTAGTCTAAACTACACAGATTGAATCAATAAGCAAATGAACAGACATTCACTTTTGATTCTGGAAATGCAGCCACATGCCCACAGTGGCTCAGACCAGAAGCTGGGGGGGGGGGGGGGGGGGCGCGCGGGGGGGCGCTACAGCATGCCTCCCTGGTCAGTTGGAGCTGACAGCTTAGGCCAAGTCTAGCCCACCCATCCTGCGAGATGCAGGATTTGTGGGGGAGGTACAAAGCATCCCAGGATGCTGGGGGACTGTGTGTTAACTTGAATCTGAAAAGGACCTGGAACAGAAGTTCAATAAACTGATTTAACCTTAATCAGTTAAGTCTGATGCTACATCCAGGTTTACCTCCATCCTCCATCCAGGTTTACCTTAAACTGATTTCAGCCATTTTGAAAGTGTTTTATGTGCACTGAACTTCTGCTGTGTTACAGATTTCAATCATTTTCTGATCACTTAAACGGGTTTGTGTGTAATTTCTGTCCCTTGCCCACATGGTAAAAAGTGAACAACACCAACAGAGGCTTGTCTAGAGGGGGAGCCCATTATTCCTATCACATCAGTAAGGAACACTGGCGAGATCTCTTGTTGAATTATCCACTATAAATATGACCAAAGAGTTTTTTAAACTGTAAGATTAAAATCCCTTTCCCTTAGTCTTTCAGGAAAAGTCTTAATTAAATCACTTGGGGAAACTAAGAACGGCTTAACCAGTATGTTGTTTTAAAAAGGGGGATATGAAGATAGTTTGGCTAAATAATAGTTTCCATTCATTTTATATCCTTGTGCATTTGTATTTGTATCACAGCTAATGACTACAAATATTATTTTAAAATAAGTTTTTAAATGCATTAAAAATATAGTACTACCACAAAGGTATTCAAATTGAATTCAGTGACCCTGCAGACTATTTCAAGTGATAGAATTAGCTCACCTTTTTAATGTTCACAAGGTATCTTTTTATTAACATAAAGTTAAGTATAGCTAGCATATGATTTTATCCCTCTTTCAATCATTTAAAACAGATAAAATTGCTCACCTTTGTGGTTGCTATGCTATTTACAAAGCTGATTTGCTGAAACCCTTTCTCACTTAAAGTGAGGCACACGTCCCATCGTTCATTTGCAACTTCATGAATAACTTTGAGTGCAACTCCAGTTTCATCCAACTTGTCCTTTACGTAAAGATCTACATAACTGCGGAATCCATTCACCTAGAGGTTTTTAAAAAAGCAGCAATTATTGTCTTTCCAGCTATGTATGCTATTTATTTAAAATACCTTAAATAAAATTCTTACAGGTAATTTCTTCCCATTAAGTAAAACTTTAACTCCTTTGCATGACCCAGCCAAATCATAAGCTCTTCTTGTCATGAGAGCCACAGTATCCTTGTCAAGCTTTTCCATCTTGAATTTAGACAGATCTGGTTGGAATGTAATGCATGTGTAATCATCTCCATCGAAGTGCTTAATTTTGGGATCAGAGGTTTTCATCATATTGTTCATCCAAGTCTTAGAAAAAAGAAGTTTTAGATGTTAACTACAGGTTACTCAATTTTAGAATAAAAATTACAAACATGACATCCTTTGTTTGTTTCCAGATATGCTAAAATTGCATTACCTACAGAATGAAAAGCCATGTACTTCACCTCAGACTTCTCCACAACCCACCCCAAAATTCAGAATAAACCACTTTCCAAAAAGCCCACAGAGAAGGAAATGAAATTATGCAGAAAGTCATGATTTCTAAGAACTATCTAAACTGCATAATACTTCATGTTCTCATCTTACAGGAGTCAACAGAAAAAGAAGTTAATTTGGGCAGTTCTCTCACAAAGTTTTTCTTGAAAACACCCAAACATGAAGCTGACTACAGTATGCAAATAATAAAGCATACTCTTTAGAAATGTACACTTATACGAGCACTAATTTGTATTATTAGTTCACCAGACAATATAAAATACTAAAAGCCTGATAAAACATGCTTTAGAAAGCATTTATTGTTTATATCAATATAGCACTATCATAACTGAAAACAGAAGCATCATTGTTAATGCAGAGAGACAGAGAGAAGTAAAAGCACAATTACTGAAAAATACCACACAGTACTCTACCAAAGTGCCTCAACCTAAATCAATGTGACCACCTCTAAGAGTGAGATAGTAGATTAATTTTACATGCTTATTCAGTCCTTGGCTGGTATGCTGGGATGTAACAGGCAATCTGGTTTGCTGTTTTTGGTAAAATGGTCACCTGTCCATGCTGAAGTTAAGAAAATTAATAAGAAACATACCCCCAAAAACTGTTTCATGTGATTGTTCAAGATTTTATTTAGATTTATGCATAAGGAATAAGACAATAATTAAGATACTAAGGCCCCAATGCATGTTACATTTAAAATGTAATTAACAGGCTAATCACATCTTAAGTTGTAAACACACAATATGCTGAAGTCAACTTAAGGTGTGATAATACAATACAATGAGCCACAAAGTTGTTCCATGTGTAATGTGCAACAACTTTGTGGTTTGTTTGTATAATACCTTAAAATGAAGGTGTGGCCAGCTGGGGCTGGCCCATGACAGATCCTGATGCTTAGCTAAGTGTCAGGATCCAGCATGGGGCAGCCCTAGGGTCCAGGACACAGCTGTCCCATACCTAATCGGGCTAGGGAAAGACACAGCCCCTGGATCCCGGAACTTGTAATCCCAGGTTCCCTGTGCCTGGGGATGAGCAAAAGCCCGGTATGCTGCCTAGCTAGGCAGAACAAGCAGTGTTTACAGGTCCTATTGCATGGGGACCCTGGCTGGGCGATTTTACAAGTTCCAGTGCATGGGGTCCCACACAGGGACCTGGCTGCAGCCTGATCCCGGGGTCCCCATGAACCAGAACCTATAAAAATCTTTTGTTATCAGCTGGTTGTGGGTACCCAGATTTCAACTGGTGTAGGGGGAAGGCCGGATTCCCCTGCACTGGCAAGTAAGGTATGATTGAGATCTAATCTCCAATCCCAAAATCACGTGTCTTGTCATATGTGTGTGACATGGCAGGAGGCACAATTTTGAGATTGTGGATTAGATCCCATCATGCCTTAAAATGAACATCTGCCACGGGCCTAAGACACACAGATATATTATACTGTAGCTACAAAACTTTTACACTTGATATCCACTATATTTTTATGATTACATTAATTCTATGACTAAAACCAATCTTAATTCTAATCTCTGGACTCTTTTTCTTTTTTCAGGGGTGGGGGGGAGGGGGGTTGATATGTTTTTCTCAAATTAGTCATTTAAGACTAGCAAGAAGAAAATGTGCATTAGTTATTTGAGAAAATTCTCAATATTCCAAAATGTACTAGTAGTATTTTTCTAAAATCAAACTTACATAATTCCTATTGCTAATGTTTAATAATTATGCAGCACAGAAAAAAAAATTAAGAGGCCACTTCAATACCTGTTTAAAGCTGTGCTTGTATTCTTTGCAAGCAGTTTCAACTGTAAACTTTGTACTGAATATATTACAAAGTTTTGCACCATAACCATTACGACCACCTGGAACAAGAATAAAATATGCAAAGCTTTTTTAAACAGAAATAGTTTTTATTATTATATTTACAAATGATGTAGCTCTTTACAGACCTCTCTTGGTGAAAACTCTTGCTTCTGATACAGGAACATTTTACTTCAACAAAGGCCCAACTTAACTCTTTTGTTTTAGGATTTGACTGCAAGAGGAACACCCCCTCCTATGTATGTTACATCATAGTGATTAGAGCACTCACTCAAATTGCGAGACCAAGGGTATATCCCCTCCTAGACTTGCAGGAGAGTGTCATAACCATGCAACTAAAGACTGTTCTGGAGTTGAATCAAACTCCACTCCATTCTGCCTGTTGAAGCTGGACCACTTCGGACCTCTAGTTCAGTGAATTTTTAGTTGTAGATGTATACAAAACTAAAATTTCAGATTAAATGTATGCAATATATTAAATGTGACATTTTTGTTTGTAGTAAATAATACTGAAATTAAGAGAAAATATAATAAATAATCCTAAATTCAGGATATTACTTGCCAAGGTAATACTAAAGGGACAGCCACAGGTATCTTTAGTTCCTTTCAATAATAAGATTGTTTAAATTGGATTTGTACTATGGTAAAAAACCCGCAGAGCTCAAAGTTTGTTCTCACTAAATTTTACACCAACATAGAAAAATCTGCAAACAGCAACTAGAAAATCCCTAAATGGTCATTTCTGATGATAGATCATGAAAGGGAAAAAAGACTACTTATAAAATTATTAATGTGCTTTGGTTCTGTCCATTAAAGTAGATATGGTTCTTGCCTGTGACTTTTTTTTCTTCATCATCATAGTTGCTAGATGTTAACAGCTGCCCAAAGATTAAAGCAGGAACATACACCTTTTCCACTTTGTGCTCGACAACTGGAATACCTTTCCCATTATTCCAGATGCTGATAATGTTTGATTCACTGCAAATAAGCAGAGATATCCCTTCAAATAATAATTACAGCAAGAAAATCCTACATAAGTTTTTACACAGATTTAAATAATAATGTAGAACAGGAGTGTCCAACATACGGCCCATGGAGACTCTCTATCTAGCCCGCTGGGTTACTGCTCAGCCAAGAGAAGTTGGGGGGCATAGTCTGCTACAGAACGCAGAGCCATTTGGTCCCAGTGGCTACGGCCATTGGTGGCAAGCTTGGTTCACTGCTATGGCTGTGCTCAAACCCTCACTGTACCTCCAGATTCCTGGGCCCACTATTGCACCCAAACCTGCCCCAGTGGCCATGACAGCCACCTCAATGCCCTGGTCTGGATCCTATACATAAGAAGACCCGTTGTTTTTATCTAGCCCTGGTGCCTCAGACGAGTTTGACACCCCTGGTCTGGAATATACAATTTCAAGCCATTTTTTTGCATTTATTGGCCTGCTTCTATCAATTTTGCATGGAAACATTTCTTTAATGGGCTCAACAAAATGTTACAGCTGTCTAGAACTCTTTGTTATTTAACAGAAAACAAAAAAGAAAGAAAAAGGGGAAAAAAAATCTTGTGACTTGCATTTTGTGCTAGATGAAAAATTGTATCATCCTGATCCTTGTCCTCTCACCCCAAATCAAAACAAATTCTGGCCCAATTAAACATGTACTGCAGTAGGAACTGAAAAACCATGAGTTTTGAACTTACTTATCAAAATAACTTAATAATTTTGTGCCTTCCAAAATCTTTTATTATTAATTAAAACCTCATACCCTCTTTTCTTCTTTGGCTATGCTACCTACAAAATCGTTGATTCACTCCTGCATATGTGTAACGCCCTACACTAGTGACAGCTTAATATAGGATCCTGCATTACTTTACTGCCTCCTAAAGTATTTATTCCCATAGTTGTAGAGGCAGAAGACTGTTACAGAGTTCAAGTTCAGCATTTAAATCCTATTCACGACCTCTACTGATGGCTTGTTGCAGTTTTATTTTGCCAAGCTCATCAAGTTTTCAGTGTTTAGATCCTTTATAGTTTTATTGAAATCTTCATACACAAAGCTCTTAAAGGGCAGATCAGGAAAGGAAGCTCCTTACAATTTAAAGTGGTGATAACTACTGTTCATCATTTCAGAATAATCTTTCTTCTTTCAGCATAAAGCTAAAATGCTTTCAAACAAAGGATGGGGGGAGGAGAAACAGAGGGTGGAAGAAGAGATTATAGTCAGTTTCATTGAATACCCTCTTTTACAAAAAGTTTAAACTCCCATTTGCTGGGTAGAAAATGCTGGCTAAAGGTTCTTTTACTTACGGATCAATGGATATTTTAATACAGGTCATATTCTTGTCCCTCTGTTTATTGTCAGCAGCATTTACTATAAAACAAATTAATACTTTTTAGGTGCAAAAAATAAACATGTATTTTGTTTGCAAATTAAATATCACACATCTTCGGTCTCTCATACTTTGTATAACAAGTTACAATGTATAAAATGTTTCATTCATTGAGATTTCCCCTTTTAATATTTTATCTCTTTATAAAAACAGTAAGCAAACATATCAGAAGGCTCTCTAAAAATCTGAGGAATATCATTTTATTCCTTCAGTCTTTTTAGATTTAGTTCTTATAGCTACAAAATAAATCAGATTGTAAACACCAATTTTTAAACAATAAACACACTTCAGGAGTCCATTTCATAATGAATTCTAACATAATGCACACTTTAACCTTCCTTATTGCCTTTCTCCATCTCTATAGAACCATCCACAAATTTTATTACACCTTTTCATCCTTTAACTATTGCTTTTAGAACCCATTTCTTACATAACATCTTCAGATTCCTAAAGCTAAATACAAGTTAAAATTCATCAGATGTTATTGGCTGCTATCATTACTATTGTTATTTAGTATTTGTATTATGGTAGCACCTAAACAGGAACCAAGCCCCACTGTGATAGGTAGGCACTGTACAAACGCACATAAAAAGAGATGATCCCAATCCCAAAGAGCTTAAGTGGCAACAACTAGTTAGTATTGTATACACAGCAGACACATTCATGTCAATGTGTTATGCATTTTAAATTTTGTTCTACAATAAATCTTCATGGAACAAAGATAAAATTACATCATTTATATTAAATTACTGCTTCCCTATTTGAATACAATGGAGGGAAACCCAGTTTTTTATGTTCTGAAGTTCCTTTCAGCCAATAATAATAAAAATATGAGTCAAAAAAAGCTTAGTATACAGTGTGCATCACCAAATTCACTCGCCTCTCAGAACCCCTCATAGAATGCTCATAGGGCTCACTGTTAGTCTCCATTTTATGTCACACCTAAGAACTTCAGCACAGGCAATGCTTATCTAAAAAGGGCTGGCATGATTGATTTCAAATTGTATAAATTCACAATAACTATAAAATCCAGGCTACAAAGAACTTAGTTAGGCCAAGAAATTAAAGAATATTTCAATTTATATTAGGTACAAAGCAACAGAAAAATCAGAAACTCTTGGGTGTCCATTAAGCATGAAAACGCATTACAGTAATTTTCAAAGTAATTTTCATCAGACAAGATATGGATTACAGTACATACCCCAAGAGCAGAAAGATCAAAAAAATCTGAGAAAATAAGACGCATTTAAAAGATATAAAATTAATACTGCACATAATGCAACGTAAAAAAAAATTAAAATCGGACGCGTCTTAAAATGTTCTTATTAAAGATGGTCAAGTAAGGAGGAGTTTAATTAAAAAGCACGCACAGTTAGAAGAACTGCAGTGTTCACTGTATTACCATATAGGCCAGTAGTTCTCAAAACCATGGACTATGAAGCACTTGCTACTGATCTATAGGGAGGTCACAGGTGGTTAGGTGGTACTAACTCCTCCCCCTCTTATGAATACGAGTTAGGCAGTCCCCTTCTAAAAGGGGTAAACTGGAAGTCAATCACTCCTAGAACCTATAAATTCCATCCCCGAGTCAATGAAAGGAATATATAATAAAGTGATACTAACTGCTTATTCTGGCACTGCTCATTTAGAAATTGGAAAGTAAAATCTCTTCCCTTCCCCAAGTGTATTCTTTTCTAGTCAAAACTGAACTTGTTATCCTTTTCTTTAATTCTTTATATTTTACCAATGCTGTCAGCACAGCTTTAAAAAATGAAATGAAATTCTGGCTCCACTGAAGTTAATAACAAAATCTCAGGTGATTCCAATGGTGCCAAAATTTTAGATGTAGCAAACAGAAATAACACTGCCAACCCTCAAAATCTTAAAATCTTCCAGGAATCTATTCACCAAAAAGATTAACACCACTAAGCCAATGCCTCAGCAGAGTCCACAGTACCCTGGTATAGGGAAACCATGCAGTTCTGCTGCTCAAAGCCTGCAATTTCTGTGCCTGTTACCAAACCAGACTTCAAAGGCTGAATAAGGTTACACTGCATCCAGTACTTGGAAAGGAAAGTTTCTCCAACTTTAAAATGGGGTGATAAGATACTTACCTCCTTTGTACAGTATTTTAAGATCTACAAATGAACAGTGCTAGCTATTATCATCACCATCTTTTATGTTGTAGGAGATGGTGTTGCTTATTCAGCAGATGGTACTCTTTTAGAGTCAATGTCAAACCAATTTTCCACAATCACATTAGCTATGCAAGGCTGCTACAGATTTCTTCTTTCAAGAGATGCAAAGCAGAAGTCCGTACGCTTTTGTCAGTTACAGAATCCCATAGTAAGAGATTCTAGTGTCCAGCAACAAAAATCTCACTTGGTTATTTATGTTCTGCCTTCTTAAAATGCAATTTTAGCTGGACATCATTTCTTTTCTTCACAACTGTTCTGCATTGCTGATGTGCAGTCAACTTCCTACACCTCAATTTAGTATTGTATCAAATGATCTCTATATGCAGATTCCATATCAATTTGATTTGCGAAGTGCCTTGAAAAGTTTCAGGATGAAGTGTGCTGCATAGCTCTAAGAAGTTTATTGTTAAAAATACTTACCAAGAATTTCATCAAAGATCTTGTATAAGCCTGGGACAAAGGTAACGTCTCTGCAATTCATTCCTACATCTTCATCATAAACCCACATTAACTATACATAAACAAAATAAAATAAAAATATTTATTGTCTTTGTTTCAATAGGAAATGTTCATTTTTTTATAATTTGGATTACTTCACATTTCAAGAATATTAAAATTATATTTTCAGCTCTTTGCCATACATCTGATTTGATATTTAACCGATCAGCCAGCCCTTCCAAGTAAAAGGGAAAAAGAAGGGCAGGGAGCAGTAATTCAACGTATGAATATACATTCAATGCTAGTAATTGTTCCTCACCATATTCTCTAGATAAATCTAGTCCTGACAAAAGTGTCATTAATGTAGATTCTTCCTACCTGCTTTACATTACAGTTATAGGGACACTGCTCTGTCCCCTGTATGCTACCTGGCAGTATATGACTGGCAACTGCCTAAATGAAAATTCCCTCATTACAGAGGCATCATAAGTTACCCCTTCTGCTAGTCCAACACAGCAAGCAAACTGGGGATGACTGAAAAAGAGGGAATGGACTGAAGCCAGACCTAAAGCACACGATGCACAAGAGATTATGTATAATAGTGTCTAAAAATCTAATTTAGAGTACTTTATAAGTGTCTACAAATTGTAATATGTATATAAAGCTTCACTGTAAATGAAATTTACACCCCCCCACACATCTACATACACAAATGTGTTTGCGTGCATGTGTGCGAGAGTGTGGGACTGATTATATAATCATATACATACACATGCACACTATCTTCTTACTATGTATCTCTGCTCTTTGTGTGTATTCAGAGGTATTATTTGCCAACCAATAAAACTTTAATATTTTCTACTTTTATTACTATTTGCAGAGTCAATACAACCATAGGATAATGAATTTGGCTCATACATCATCAATGGAAGTAACAACTTCAGAAACTTTATTGTAAAAGAGTGAGAGAACCAAAAAAACCCCAACCAGCCTGATCTTCAGATTCCATTTTATTTAACCACCAGTCAAAAACAAAAGACTTTGACTTGGAAACTAGGCAACTTTAATGAGGAAATCAATGAGGCAGAATAAATAGGAAACCCTAGAGTCACATTTCAGTAACAGTATTAAAAAATGCCCACACACACTGAGAAGCTAGTAGTCTCTCACAGAAACACAACGTTTTTATCTTTTCTTTCTATTACTATATTTACTCAAACCTATAATAGGTCCCGCCCCCGCCCCTCCCTGCAAAATCAACATGGGGGCGGGGGAGCCTTTTGCCTTGGATTTGAGTATTAGTGGGGAGGTCAGGCAGCTGCTGTGCTGCCAGCCCAGACCTGGGCTGGGAGCCACAGTCGTACTACCTCCCCATCCACCTACCAGCTGCCCGCTGCAGCCTCAGCGCCCCCTGCCTGCCTCCCTGACTCACTACTGCCTCCCCTCTTGTCATGGCTCTGGTCTTCTAGCTACCAACTGGTCAGGCAGCAGTGGCAGCAGCCCCAGCACCAGCCCTGGCCCTGCCTCAAATGCCTGAAGCAAGGCTGGAGCTGATATGGAGGGTAAGGGTGTGAAGGGCAGGCAGTAAAATGGGAGGGGCAGGCCATTCGACTCCCCCACTGCCAGCCCCACTGCAAGCAGTAGAGGATACAAATTTAAGATGACCCAGCATTAACTAGGTTCTAGACATGGAAAATGATAACAAACTTATAAACTTTCCAGGTACAGAATCTAATTATTGGGGGTTGTCTTAAAATCTGAAGTCATCTTGGATGTAATAAATACAGTAATACTGTACTTTTTCTAGTTAGCAACACAATTGCTTTTTTATAACAAATCCTAAAGTTCCCTTGGGTACTAAACACTGCTTTCTCCACTGATGTATGTACTAGCCTAGTGTCATTTTCCTATAAGACATCCACAAATTATATAAATCTCAATTTAAGAAAAAACCCAAAATAATTAAGACAATTCTCTATGGTGCATAAAAGTTTTTATTTATTTTCAGTCAAAAGAGTTGGTTTATAAATGTGTCTTATATTCCAAGAAATCTGGTACAGAATCAACCATAAAGAGGAGGTAGACTTAGGACAAATTTCGTTCTCATTTACTGAATATTCAATTCATTTCAATTTACCCAGTAAATTTCATTTCAAGTTCCCTTTTTTGGTCATAATTGGAAACCAAGAGATACTCTGAGTTACATTTTCCAAAAAAACCCAACTAAACAACCCCGTAAAAAACAACCATGTTATACTAAAACTGGGAAGACTGCTAGTTTTGAGTTCAAAGAATCATAGAATTTAAGAGTAAAAGAAAATCTTGTGTTGCTTAATTTCTTTTCCAGTTTTCATGTTCAATAATATTACTAGCATCTTCCCCTTTTCTGTTCAGCTCATAGGTAGAACTACGCTAGTTACTGAGGCCCCCTCTACACATTACACTTAAGGTGAGATTAGGCAGTTAATCATGACCCAATTACACATTTGATCAATGAATGCCATGATAAAACAAGCAATAAGACACAAAATTATTCCACAAAAAATGTATAACAACTTTGTGACTCGTTCTTATCAAGCCATTAATTCAATGTGTGTCCAGGTACTCCAGCTCAGGATTAAGCCTTATCCATTCTATGAAGCTTCAGGTGGTATAATTCCCAAAGCGGTACCAATATTAACAGGCAATTTAAACACCAAATTAATTAATTCACTTGTATCTGCAAAGACCAAAATGCACTATACACAAACACGTATACTTAATGTATAAGGAAAGATATATAAATAGACACAAATACCTGCAGAAAAAAGGGGAAAAGAAAGACAGAGCTACCCATCTATATATATTATACATAATATTTGGACAACAGTAAGAGGGAATGTCAGATTCAGAGTAGACAGAACAAGTAAGATCTTTCTCTTTCTCCCCTCCCAGTCCTGTTTCCAAGCTTGATAGCCCTATTTGGAATATTGTATTTGGATACCAGAGAGAAGAAAACAACTTGGATATGACAATATTATTATTAACAACAACTTTGAAAGAAGAATTAAGCTGCTCATGCACTACTGACAGGACTCTCTTTCCCAAGGACCTATTTGTAGGGCATGATCCAATTATATAGTACGTGACAAAAGGATCAATTCAGAATGAATGTTACTCTATCTTTCACCTACTCTCACAATCGTTCTCCCAAAGATTACGCCTACTATCCACCTCTACAACTTCCCTCACCACTCAACATTCCTTTTTCCTTTACTCTATTTTGCCCAATCCCTTGGTCCCAGTAATTCCTCTTTTCCATATTAATTACTCATGTTGGTTTTTAATACAAGCCTTACTATCATAACTCTGTTTGTACATGCTATTCTCTTCCCACCGTTTGTCTCTCTTTTATTAAGATTTTCAGAAGCAAGCCATTGCATGCAAGTTTCAATAGTATCTACTGCCACAGAACCTAGATCAGAGTGGAATCTCCAAGCTTTAATGTACTACAAACAACAATCTCTCTGCTCACAAAATTGATACTAGTCGAGTTAAGTGAACTGTAATTCTGTTAAGGAAATGTTCACAAATTTAGTTTTATGTCTGTGAAGAGGCAGTCTTAAAGGAACTGTAGGGTAAGAAATGGTTATAGTTTTCATTTTTGTGAGTCTTTTATTCACACCAACACTTGAAGCATGCTGTTGTAGCTACATCTCTTCCACACCCAATAAGAGACTACTTGTCACTTAGATCAAGTATGTCTCAGTTCAATGTTTCTCACCCCCCCCCCCCCCCAAGTTGCATGCAGCCCAATCAACACACTGCTACGGCCCATGTGACATCCTGTTAAATGGTTCCCATGCAGTAAGTTGTGTGGGTGCAGCCCACATAACACATTGAGAGCTGCAAGTGGGGTCCACTATGGCAAATAGGTTAAGAACCACTGCCTTAGTCAATTTATTTCATTCCTTTTCCAAAAATCTCCATGTAGTTTTCTAGGTGGTCATAAAAACATACCCCTGGAACAGGTCTAATATGGAAGATAGGAACATCTAATGTCATACATATAGTAACCATTTTTGAACCTCAATTACCTCAAAAATAACAGGGACAGTTTGAGTGTTAAGGCTGGTTTTAAAAATTGTTTTCAGAATCAGCATTAATAGCAGAGGAAAACAAGTCCTTTTTGGTCTTTCCTAGGATAAGCTCAAGCCCTTTATTGTTTTGTCTGATGAAGTATCTCCTAGTTCCCTTTGGAAGTAAACAAGTCCACAGTCAGATGGGCTTTGCCTGAGATAGTAAGAAGTTATTTCATTGCAAATTCAACTCTTACTTAGCATAAAGTACCCAATACAAACCATCCACTTGTGTATTAGATGTCCCTGTGACGCATATTGCCCCAGCTGAAGAGATTTTTCTATCCATGAAAGAGCAAAATAAAGCTTTCTGTGAAACAAAGCCATAAGTGCACATTTCTGTCAGTTTACATATAATACTGCTATGGTAGTAGTATTTGCATTCATAAGTAAGACTTCGCAAATATGAAAAGAGGGCTACATAACTCAGCTCAAGATGACTCTTCATTTTCCTTATTGAGTTTAAAGGTCCTGAGTAATATGAAACCTTGAAAATACTTCTCATCTATAAACGCTTGCACTGATAGTCATCATTCTCCCCAACTGAATTATCAAAAGCATGCAAGAAAACTTGCCTTAGTACTTCTTCCAGAACTGCATTAGAAAAGGCATTGATCTTTATGTTGGTTAAATAGAGAATGCTTAAAGAATTAAAAGCAAGACCTTTGAAATGGCCTTATATTTTGTCACATACAAGTTAAAAGTACTGGCACAAAACAAACATATCTGGCAGCTTCATGGAAAATCCAAAGGTACAGCTGATAATGGAGACCACCCATTCTATAGCAGTTAAGATCCATAAGTATGCCTCCTGGTAAGTCTTTGTAGATCTGAGCATTAAATTTGTTTAAACTATGTCCACTAGAAACAGATGGCTTATATACTGGTTTACAATAAAGCTGTGTGAATTAAATATACCAACCAGTCCAGAACAAAAATAAAATTTTAACCTTCCTCTAAGGCAATGGGGGCCAACATTTCTGGCAGGTGTGCTACACATTAGTCCCGCAACTTTCAAGTACCACTCCAATCCCTTTCCCCTACCCAATCTGCTGCTCAGCTTTATGCTTACTCTTCTGTGCTCTCTGCCTGATCCAGTGCTCTGCTTGCCATTGCCCTGCCTGACCTCTCCCCAGTCTGCTGCGTGCCACACACAGAAGCGGCCTGTGCCACTTTGTGGCACCTGCGCTACAAGTTGGACACCCCATGCTCTAAGGAAAACAGGCTCCTGAATCATCAAGATTCCACTGATGAGCTAAGTTCCTTATGGAATTGTTTTAAAAATTGGTGTTTGGTAAAGCTATTTCCTGTGGAATAGAAGTCTTAGGAGATTGTAGTTGTGGCTCATGATTTCTTCTGACATTCCTTGAAACTGGATGGACAGAGATATGTTAAGACTGACAGACTATTTTAGGGATTTTTCCAGAAACAGAACTTAAAAAAGGCCTCCAAGTGGAGATTCCCTAAAAAAGGGTAAATTCTTCATATATTCCCTAGGCTGTTTCTCTTTTGGATGCAAAAACAAAATGAAAAAAAGGCTACACTGAAAACTAAGGGCAGCTGTATCAAGAGTGCAGATGTCCTAGAATCCTACAGGTTTACTGAAAAAGCTCTAAATCCATATTTGAGAGAATTTTATGTGTTTCTTTCCACAAAGTTCTTATGAATTCCCACTCTTACGAATTCTTGCTATTAAAATTTTCTTATGAATTCCTGCCATTAAAATTTTTCAGTATTGGGAATAATTTTGGTTACGTAGAGAAGAGAGAAACAAGTCCAGTGGTTGAACATGGGACTGAGACTTAAGAAACTAAACTGCATTCCTGGCTTTGTCACTGACCTCCTGTATATGGGATGCATCATTAAGCCCTCTGAGCTTTTTTCCCCCACTTCTGACCCTCTGATTGTCTTGTACGCTTTCTTTGTAAACTATCTGGGGCACTGACCATCTCAAACAGGTTTGTACAGTCCCTTAATACAGTAGAGTCCCCAGATCATCCAGGGTTTAAAAGGGCTACCACAGTACAAATAAATAGGAACACAAATTAAATTATATATAAGAGATATCAAAGAAAACTTGAATGATCTGCCCTGTTATATTTGGTATAGCTTAATGGCAGCCATAACAATGCTATTTTTTCTGAACATCATCATCATGTTCACAGTTTTCTCTACAGTAGGAGTCAGCAAACTACAGCTGGCAGAACCATTGAAGCTTGCCTGTGGATATGAGGCTTCAGCAATGTTCAACCACAGGCACAAGCACTGACTGCAGGTGCTCTACCCATGCTTCTGCCAGGACAAGCCCCAGCTGCAGTGGGGTTCTAGAGCCCATCCATCTGGCCTTTAAGCAACCTTTTTTGGCTGTGGGCTGCATACTCTTGCATTAGAGCAGTGGTTCTCAACCTCTTGGACTAAAGACACCACTTAGAAAATGCCAGCCCTAACCTTTCCCTCCTATTATGGAAAAGAATAAAGCAATTCTATTGCAAAGAACTCAGAAAGACAACAGGTCAGAACGTTTAGGACACTATGGATTCCTATCTTGCAAATTACATGTAGGTATTTGCACGCCTAATGGTACTAATATTATTAAAAGTTTAACCTTATTAAAAGGTTCTTATGGCACCCCAGAGTCCCATGGCACCTTAGTTGGCAATCACTGCTCTACAGTTTATGGTATGAGACAAATTTTCCCAGTTCTAGGGACTGAGATCAATATTCAGCATAACTGAATGAGATTTACCAACTCTTATGATTTCCCATGAATGAACAAGCAGCTGGAGCTGCCCAAGTCAGCATGGCTACAGAAGAAGCTGGTTAAGAATCCTCTAGGGAGGAAAGGGGCTGCTTCTCTCATCTTTACAAAATTTCATATGCTTCTTAATATTGAACTGAATATGAACAAAGTTATTATTGTTGGTTTTTTTTAAAGGAAATCTCCAGGACAACTGATTAATTTGAAACCCTATGTAACTATAGAATTTAACACTTTTACAAACCTTTTCAATGGATTATCATAGACTGCGAGAGAAGAGAGGTGTTTCTCAGGGGAAAAAGTTGAGGGCTGACCCTTCTACAAGTTAGAAAGAATATTTACATAGCAAATTCATTCATATTTGAGAGTTGATGGAGGGAACTCTGTTTTGCTCCTGACTCTACCTTTTTTTTTTCCTGTTTCCTCCACAGAAAGCATGGCTTGCAAAAGTGGTAGTAGCGGACATAATTTTTAAGGCCCTTCCTGGGGCACTTATGTCAGAAGGAATCTACCACCACCATCACATGAAGAGTTCCAAAAAATAGGTACATTTTCTTCTCTACGAAATAACCTCAGCGCCAGTGTTAACCTGCTTGCTATTTCTGGAGATGCACAGTAGGCAGAGCTTGGCTCTGTATTCATGTTAGGAGATGACAAAAAAACTGAAATTCTCCTTCTTGCACCCAACAATCAGGTCGAAAAGAGCTGCTAGCTCTACTACTCAAGTCATGAGTGCAGAATGATAGCTCTTATTGCCAGCTCAGGCTGATCCAATCCACAGTAATGGGTAAAGCCACTGCTACTGCTATAGTCTTTCCCAGATTTACTCCTTACTCAAGAGAAGTCCTTCTCCCAAGCAAAATGCTGCTACTATGCAACGAAGCATGGAGAAACAGAAACATGATGAAAAATCATATTTCTTTTTAAAAAGGTTAAATTACAGCTAAGCTTAGAGAAGCTCCATGATGAAACTCCACAGCTTCCTGACTGCAAGAACTCTGGGCACATAACGGGTTTTTTTTAAACCAGCAGGCTTTTCTTTCTAATACCTTGAACTCTTTAAACTGCGGGCTGGGATCTTTTTTTCTATTCCCCACCTGAAGACAAGTTCACCCATTACTTAATACGGAGCAGCTAGCACTTAAAGACAATTTTTTTTTAAACTTCAGTATGTGGACCTCAGCTTTACAATTTTCTTGTTATATACTATTTCCAAGGCAACCAACTACTGCTTTATTTGAAAAAACAAGCAAAAAGTCTTCTTCTGATCATTTCCCTCCACACACACACACACACACACACACACACACACACACACACACACACACACACACACACACACACACACACACTTCAAGAGCTGCTAGTATATTCTAGAATAAAAAAAGGAAGCTTAGATTTCTGGATTTATTAGTCAATGTGTTCATTTTTTTCCTGAAAGAAAACTGAAGTAAACCGTGAATTTAAGAGACGCTTACCTGAGTTAAAGGTTCCACTGAACCAATGTATGTATCAGGACGGAGAAGGATATGCTCAAGTTGAGTCTTTTTCTGGTAAACTCTCTCAACAGACATCTTCTTTGAAGTATCATTTTTATTAATACTCTCTGATTCTTCTTTTTTCGAAGCATTGTTCTGATTATCAAATAGAGTCTTAAAAAAAAGCAAAGTGAGGCAAGTTACTAATAACCAACTTCATTCAATCCACCCTTATAACTCTCCAAAGCTTTAAGCAAATGTTGACTGTGGTTAATTTAAACTCAAGACACTCCATGTGATTTAAATATTCATTTGCAAATTCATTTCTTGAGTTCAAAACACTCTGCTTCCAGAAATAGTTCAGCATGCTACTAGAAGGCTTGCATACAAATTACCACAGATTCTAAACCTGTTGCAACAAATTCTGTGAGATATATAACACCAATAAGTTACAAAAAGAATATTTTAAATTAACCTTGTTTCTCCTTAGCTGAGAAACACATAGAAAATATCTCTTCTGCATTTAAAATGTGCTAACTCTGAAATCATTCAACTAATATTGCTCTGAAAGTGAAAACAGAAATATTTCTTCAAACTTTAGTTTGGACCTTGATTAGGTCTTGATTCAATGAGGTTTAAGAATATATTTAAGTGCGGCCTTCTAGAATCTGGGTCATAAGATACACAAAGCATAGCAAACAGATCCCATTTAGCTCAAAGTAATTAAGACTGAATCCAACACTATTTACAAGGTGCCTTCAGCAGCAGAAAGAGTGGGTAGAGCAATGGACAGCACATAAAAGCTACCACCTACTTGGACTAGTGAATTATAATGCAGCCTAGGCAGGTAGTGGTAGAAGAGAGATGTGGTCCACTTTTCTGGGGATTTTTGGGTGTTCTATTTAAGTACCTCCCAACAGATCATATGCTTGCAAAAGTTAAAAACTTCCTCCCACAAGAAACTCCAAAGACAAGGCTAGATCTTTACCCAGCAGTAAACGTTACTAAAGCACTGATCTGAGCCAGCAAGAGAAAATTCAGTAAATTACTAGACATAGAAATTGTATGACATTCATCCTTGTTAAAAGAAGTTAAGAATTCTTTTACTGGAACCACTCAAAAAGATACCCAAGCTCACATTATATCCTTAACTGAGAAATCAGAAAGAATTTTAGCACCACTCTGCTGGGTCTCTTAAACAGTCCTGCTCTTAAAAGTTGATATAAACATTAAAACACACCAATGAGCTAACAGGATGTACAAATATGATTTTCAAAAAGAAAAAAGGGGACTACATGGGGAATTTCAGGGGGAAAATAATAATGTAATTATAAAAAACAAACTTATTTTTCCCTATAATCAGTTTACCAATACTTATATCAATACAGCAGAGCCATGAAAGGAATGCCAAGTGCTTGCATACCACCTTTGGACACTTCTTTTTCCTTTGATCCTGTGGTAAATATGGCAAGTTAGAACGGTCCAAGGGTTACTCTACTGTATGTCCTAGCACCAGCACAAGTGGTCAAAACATAATAATATTCTAATCCTTCACCCTCTCCCTTCTGCCCAAGTCAGAAACTTGATATACAAATGGCCTTTTGCATTAATTTGCATCCTCCTCCAAGTAGACACAAATTAAAACAAAAACACTACTCTTATGCCAAATTACGACTATTTTGCCACAGGTGTTAGATCAGTATAAATACATTGATCTAAATGCATATCTTAACTAACAAACAACTCTTCCATTTAGACAAGCTGTAAGTTAATATAGGATCCTTCATTGAAGAGCAAGAGGAGCAGAGGACATTTCATTTGCATCCCTTTTTTGAGCAGGATCATGGTACAAAGACACAGAGGCTGCTTGCAGATGTTAAAAAAAAAAAAAAAAAGATTAAAAGATGTGTTTTACCAGAAGCTGCAGTACATTACTTCGACCCAGCTCTGCAGCATCTGTATAGATCAAGCACTTCAGCAGTGCTTTTTGGCACTTATCTAAAGCTGATTCAATCAGCTATTAGATAAAAGTGCCAAAAAAGCACCACTAAAGTGCCAGATCTATACAGGTGTCAGGTAAGGCAGATCCAACTAAGGCTCTGGCTCTTCTAGGCATGCATGGGGCTCAGCGCAGGAACGTGCTGAGTTTAAAGCAAAGTGCTGTTTCTTGGGTTTTCTTGGTTTTATTTGTTTTTTTGTAACATCCGCAAGCAGCCAGAATTACCAAAGGGCTGTAAGGTGGCATTTACACACATTTAACGTAAAAAGGCTATGATTTAACCCCAGCCATTACTTCTGGAAAATAAACTGTTATCATAATTTCTAGAAAATCTATATTCTGTCTGCACTTCTCTACATGCCTCCCTTGTAATTTTAAGAAGAGTTATAGAAAAGTTATGTCACAGTAAAATTTTTCTTTATCCATTCGAAAGACCTGTTTACATTTTTCAGTGCTGCATCCAGATGTTTCCAGAAAGCCAACGGCCACTCTCCAGTAACAATATTTTTACAGGAAATGTGGCTTCTCTGCTATGAGCCTATCAGAGCTCGTACCAGCTGAATTTTGATATTCAACAGAAAGAATAAGATTCCTTGAATTTATTTGGGGAATGAATGCCATAACAGCCAGGAAGACTGCATCTTGGTTAGAAGTACAATACTAAAAAAAGAGAGAGAAAGGAAACCTCACAACTTCAGTATATTATTGGACACCACATTTATAAGTGGTCTACTTAGTGAACAGAAAACAAGGCTCTTGCCACAAAGATTCAATGGGATAAGTCCTGTAACATATCAGAAAAAGATTCCAAGGTTGTGTTCTACTCTTTCTTACAGATCTAGGTTTAAGGTAGCTTCCCTAGAAGAAGTATTTAATGTGAGGTTTGGAAAAAAACTTCCTTTTCAGGAACCCACTGAGATCATCATAGTATAAAGACTTGATATTTTGTTTGGACACTTTAAAATCTTCTCCTAGAAAAATTCAACACAATTTTAGTTGTTCAATTTAGCATTATATTATGAACTGCTTCACTCAAGTACGTGTTTTGAACTTGTTGGGTCCTGAAGCACTGGAGCTTTTTTCCATTTTAAAGGTGGACTGCTAAGTAGACATATGGGGAAGTCCAAAATTAAGTGAATAATACCTGAGAACCAGTATAACACAGCATTTCTGGTCCCTCTCCTTGCTATCTTTGACAGGGCCCTTGATAACAGTGAAAGAGGTGGAAAGGCATGGTTACTGCCATTGTTGAAGGGGGAAAGGGCAGTCCTTGGAGTCGTATAAACCTGGCTCTTGGGCAAAGCAAGTCAGTCTGACACAGGCAGGCGTGGAGTAAAGAGCTTTCTGAAGGAATACAAGACTGATGATTAAAGAGAGCACCTGTGAGAGAGCTGTTCCAGTTATGTTTACTTTGGAAATGATTTTCTTGGAAGAAGCAGCCACAAGACATGAGATGACTATTAGGGTGGGGAAGGAAGGTCATTGTTAGCACTCACCAGGAACATGTTTTGTCTTTTGGATTTGTTGGTTTATGTTGATGTGTAGAGTTGAGTTTGTTGGTTTGAGTTGAGTCCCAGCCCCATGGACATGGTGGGATTCTTACGAAGCCAAGAAGGAAAGCATTAGCAACAGAATAAGGCTGGGTGGTTACCTAGGCCTGATATAGGCTGTTTATTTTTCTGGCCTACTGTGATTTGGAATGCCAGTCTAGTGGAAGGCAAATTGAGGGCAAGAAGCCCTGAAAAAACTGGATTAGGAGGCAAGGAGCCTTAGAGAGACTGGCTGGGCCAGAAAGAAGAGCCCTGTGATGAGCAGTTGTCCTGCGATCTGAGGGCTGCTTCTCAAATTGATAGATAAAATCAAGGTGTGGCAAGTGCCATAGGGAGATCACTAGTATACTGGGATGTGAATCAGGCTGGATTGGGACACCAGGAAGCAGCAGACCAACTGTGAGACCACCAGGTCTTCTACAGCATGCATTACAGACTGCCCCAAATTGCAAAAGTTTGTGCCTTATATCACATCTCAAATCCTTCCATAAAAGGGTTATTGGACATTTTATTGTTTTCCAAATGCAAAGAGATTAATCACTAGCCAATAAAATAGACTTGAGTGAGAATACTTTGGGGAATGGGTTCCTCTTTTACTCCTACTCCAACTTACCCATAGAAATACTTTACTCCCTTTCAAGGAAGGGGAAGAACAAGAAAAGTTTATTCTCTCTCTCGGTTTGATCTGATCGTATTTTTCCTAGTTTATTTATGGAAGACCCTCACGCACAAGAGACTTGCTCTGGCAGGCAATGAAAGGAAAAATGGACCCAGTCCTCATAAATCACTACACTCCATCAAATGGATGCCTTCTTCTTCTTTCATTGCTCCCATTCCCTGGAAAGAATGAAATCGAAATAATTCCTCACCACCTATTATTTTGACATGAATATTCCTGTGACTGCCTAAGGCAGTGGTTCTCAACCATTTTTGTACCAGGAACCATTTGTAAACATTGATAGCTAGTCTTGCCCCAATGCCCCTCATAGTTTCATAGTTGGTAGGGTCTGAAGGGACCTGAGGAGATCATTTAGTCTGACCCCCTGCCATAGCAGGAAAGAGTACTGGGGTCAAACGACCCCGGCCAGATGTTTGTCCAGCCTTTTTTTAAAAAACCCCAGGGTAGGAGCCAGCACCACTTCTTTTGGAAGTTGGTTCCAGGTCCTAGCCGCCCTGACAGTGACATAGCACCTCCTAATTTCTAGCCTGAAACTACCCTCTGCTAGCTTGCATCTGTTGTTTCTTGTAACTCCCGGGAGTGCTCGGGAGAACAGGGACTCTCTCAATGCCTGCTGGTCCCCCTTGACTAGTTTGTAGAATGCCACTAGATCCCCTCTCAGCCTTCTCTTTTGGAGGCTGAACAGGTTCAGGTCCCTCAGCCTCTCCTCGTAGGGCCTACCCTGCTGACCCCTGATCATGCAGGTGGCCTTCCTTTGGACCCTCTCCATATTGGCCACATCCCTCCTGAAGTGTGGCACCCAGAACTGGACGCAGTACTCCAGCTGCAGCCTGACCAGTGTCCCATAGAGGGGGAGGATCCACCTCCTTGGACCCGCTTGAGATGCATCTGTGGACGCACAACAAGGTATGGTTGGCCTGCCTGACCACGTCCCCACTTTGTCGGCCCATGTTCATTGTGGCATCAATGATGACTCCAAGATCCTTTTCTCTCTCGACACTGGCGAGAAGGGAGTTCCCCAGCCTGTAGGCATGCTGCTGGTTCTTCCTCCCCAGGTGCAGTACCCTGCAGTTGTCAGTGTTGAACCCCATCCTGTTCTCATTGGCCCACCCCTGTAACCTGTCTAGATCCGCTTGCAGCCTGTTCCTTCCTACTAGCGTACCCACTTCACCCACATCTTAGTGTCATCTGCAAATTTGAACAGGGTGCTTTCTACCCCCTCACCCAAATCACTGATGATGTTGAATAGTGCGGGCCTGAGAACCGAGCCCTGGGAAACCCTACTGCCCACGTCTCTCCAGGTCGAATAAGACCTATCCATCACCACTCTCTGGGTGCGGCCCTCCAGCCAGTTAGTGACTCATCTGACTGTGTAGGCATCAACACCACTGTCTCCTAGTTTCTTACTGAGAATGGGGTGAGAGACCATGTTGAAGGCCTTCCTGAAGTCCAGAAAGACTATATCCACTGCGACACCTGCATCCAAGGACTTGGTGACCTGGTCATAGAAGGCCATCAGGTTGGTTTGACCAGACCTGTCCCTAATGAACCCATGCTGGTTGCCCCTGAGCATAACCTCCCCTGCTGGCCCTTCCTGGATATGTTCCAGGATAATTCTTTTGAAAAGCTTCCCGAGGACCGAGGTAAGACTCACGGGCCTATAGTTTCCTAGGTCCTCCTTCCTCCCTTTTTTGAAGATGGGGACCACATTGGCCCTGGCCCTTTTCCAGTCCTCTGGCACATTGCCTGAGCGCCATGAGTGCTTGTAGAGCTGTGCCAGAGGTCCCACAATGACCCCTGCTAGTTCCTTCAGCACTGAGGTGGAGATCATCAGAACCTGTGGATTTAAATACATCTAGTCCCTCCAGAAGTTCCCTGACAAGGTCCTCATTAACCCTAGGCCTGGGTGTGCCACCCACAGGGCCCTCAGGGGTGCCAGTGGGGGAGATATCCAGGTCCCTCCTCAGAAATATGTCAGCTTTACCGTCAGGTGAGATGACCAGATTTCCTAGAGTGTCCTGCAGAGGCCCCACGTTACCTGGCACCTTCTTTTGCCCCCCTATGTATTTGAAAAAGGACTTCTTCTTGTCCTTGATCTGGGTCGCTAGTCCCAGCTCCATTTCCGCCTTGGCCTTCCTGACCGCCCCCCTACATTCCCGAGCTACCGAGGTATAGCCCTCTCTTGTGATGGCCCCTCCCTTCCAACAGGTGTACACCTCCTTTTTTGTTTGGAGATGTTCCTGGATGCTTTTGGTGAGCCATGGGGGCCTTTGCACCCTCTTGCCCCCTTTGACTTATGTAGGGATTACTTCCTTTTGAGCTTGGAGGATCGCTGCTTAAGAAACGACCGCTCCTCCTGGACGCTCAACTCCGTCCTGCTCTTGAACCTCAGTGCTTCCCCCACTAGTTTTCTCACCTCGTTGAAGTCCGCCCTCCTGAAGTCGTGGGCTGCTGCCTTGCTGGAGGCTTTCGCCACCTTGTGCTGGATGGTGAATTCCAGCAGACGATGATCACTATCGCTAAGGTGGTCGAGCACCCACAGACCCCGTACCCCCACTCCCGTTCTACTGTCCTCTGCCCCCAGACCCCAGCGCCCCCCCACCGCCTCCCCTCCATGTGTGCAGAGCCCCAAACAGCCTCTTGCAGGTGGGAACACTACCAGCCTGCAAGGGAAAAGCCACAGTTTCCCACATTTTTCTCCTTTAAAAGGAAAATCCATTTTTAAAGCTCATTGATTCATTTTTAAAGTTTGCTTGCAATTCTTCCATATATTCTTGCAACCTACTTTTGGTTCACGACCAACAGGTTGAGAAACACTGGTCTAAGGGATACCTCCCTTCAAAAAAAAAATCCAGTGAATCATTTACTGACTAAGCAGACAATGGACAAGAATTTCTGTGAACACATGCAACAGGGCAAAATGAAAGGGAAACCAACAGCTGGAACAGGATAATACTAAGTAAGGGTCATATATATATTCATAGATGTTAGGGTCGGAAGGGACCTCAATAGATCATCGAGTCCGACCCCCTGCATAGGCAGGAAAGAGTGCTGGGTCTAGATGACCCCAGCTAGATGCATATCCAACCTCCTCTTGAAGGCCCCCAGGGCAGGGGAGAGCACCACCTCCCTTGGGAGCCCGTTCTAGACCTTGGCCACTCTAACTGTGAAGTTCTTCCTAATGTCCAGTCTAAATCTGCTCTCTGCTAGCTTGTGGCCATTATTTCTTGTAACCACCGGGGGCGACTTGGTGAATAAAACCTCACCAATTCCCTTCTGGGCCCCCTTGATGAACTTATAGGCAGCCACAAGGTCGCCTCTCAACCTTCTCTTGCGGAGGCTAAAAAGGTCCAGGTTCTCTAGTCTCTCCTCGTAGGACTTGGTCTGCAAGCCCTTAACCATACGAGTGGCTCTTCTCTGGACCCTCTCCAGGTTATCCGCATCCCTCTTGAAGTGCGGCGCCCAGAATTGCACGCAGTACTCCAACTGCGGTCTGACCAGCACCCGATAGAGGGGAAGTATCACCTCTTTGGATCTATTCGTCATGCATCTGCCAATACATGATAAAGTGCCATTAGCTTTTCTGATGGCTTCGTCACACTGCCGACTCATGTTCATCTTGGAGTCCCCGCTAGGACTCCAAGATCCCTTTCCACTTCTGTGCCACCCAGCAGGTCATTTCCTAGGCAGTAGGTGTGCTGGACATTTTTCCTCCCTAGGTGCAGCACTTTGCATTTCTCCTTGTTGAACTGCATTCTGTTGTTTTCTGCCCACTTGTCCAACCTGTCCAGGTCTGCTTGCAGCTGTTCCCTGCCCTCCGGCGTGTCCACTTCTCCCCACAGCTTTGTCTCATCCGCAAACTTGGACAGAGTACATTTCACTCCCTCGTCCAAGTCGCTGATGAAGATATTAAAGAGTATCGGTCCAAGGACCGAGCCCTGAGGGACCCCACTGCCCACACCCTTCCAGGTCGAAACTGACCCATCCACCGCAACTCTCTGGGTGCGACCCTCTAGCCAATTCGCCACCCACCGGACTGTGTAGTCATCCAAGTCACAGCCTCTTAACTTGTTCACCAGTATGGGGTGGGATACCGTATCGAAGGCCTTCCTGAAGTCTAACTATACGACATCCACCCCTACTCCTGTGTCCAGGCGTTTCGTAACCTGGTCATAAAAAGAGACTAGATTAGTCAGGCATGATCTGCCTGCTACGAACCCGTGCTTCTTTCCCCTCAGCATAATTTGTCGTGCCAGGCTCTCGCAAATGTGAGCCTTGATAATTTTTTCAAAAACTGTCATGGGGAAGGAATCCTCATGTCAGCAAGTGGTATAGTAGGGTAGGCACCCACAGAGGCACCACGAGGTGTGTGACCCATGGGCCTGTGGCTCGCCCAGGTGCAGTGTGCAGACTTTATTGATACAGCTCATGAGGCATGCAGCTCCCAGCTGCGGGAAGTTGGCCAGCCCTTATTTAAGACACTGGGGCTCAACCTTTTTAAAGTAGCAGTCCAGGCATTTGTTGCACAGTGAACCTTACTCCACTCTGGCAGGGAAAGGAGAGGGTGGGGAAGGAGGTAGCTGCCAATGTCAGATGGAAGAAGAAAGATTATCTCTGCTAAACTGCACTTGTCTAGGGAAGGAAACAGGGAACGCTTCAGATTAGCAGGCTGGGCTGCTTGCTATTGATTTCCTGTGCTGTGGGCTGGATCCAGTCACTTTAGGAGCCAGATCTGACCCATGGACTGAAAGTTGAGCATCACTGATTTAAGGCAATTCAAGACAGGCACTGATCTCTTATCAACATCTGATTTTTTTTTCTAGCTGCAATTTACAAAGCAATATTATCAACAGGTGGTAGCTGGCAGCTCATTGGGCACTGAAGCCTTAGCCTGATCAGATCCAGATTCTGATAGGTGTTCCAGAGAGACACAATAAAAAGATAATCCCCCACACTAAAAAGCTGATGGTCCTTTTGTACTATCTCCAACATCACTATTTCAAGCTGTCTTTCTATTTTTCTTTTTGTTATATCTGGTAGGAGCCAGGATTGTAAATCTACTTTTCCAATGACAAAGAATTGCCTTAGCTTTCCATTTAAGTTTGTCATTGTACCAATAAGAGAATTGGTACACCAAATTCAAGGCAAAGACATTAAACAGATTTGTGCCATATTGTCTTTTTCCCCCCAAGAAGATGCCCCATAGGTTGTGTACGTGTGTGTGTTGGGGGGGGGGGGGGTTATTTCGGAGGGGAAGAGTGATTAATGATGTTGGGGACCACATTTCCAACTCCTACGTGTGTATTGTTTGTGAAAGGTGTCAAACATCTTTGCTAAAGAGCTGATGCTGTCTTTTAGGCACAGACATTCCCATGGAAGGCAGAGCTAAGATCTGATTAAACCTAGCTTCCCGAAAAAGGCCTGTATTTAAAAGGGTGGCACCCTTGCCAAAAAAAAAACCCAAAAAACTTCTGTTAGAAATACTGAGACTGTAACCACAACAGAAGAAAATCTTTTAACAGTAAGTCTAAATTGCATTTGGACAGGTAGACAAAAAACATCTCTCTCAAATTGAGGCTAGCGAGTTAGAAAACAGGAAATGGTGGACCACCGACTTTTTGGCCTGCTTGTTCTTCTTGATCTGGACTGCCCTTCATGTCATTCCTTGACAAACTGTTACAGGGAGGTAGTGGAAGTGGTGACAAGGCACAGCAGCCACTTACAGCAGCTAGAGAAAGACTTGAAAAGTACTGGACTTCTAAGATATTGCACAAAATCACCTTTTCTATATCCTCCTAGGGAAGATGAAAAGGAATAGATGGTTAGAAGTAGGGCTGTCAATTAAACACAGTTAACATGTGCAATTAACACATTAATCAATTCTTGGTGGCAGCAGAGGGAACTGCAAGGCAGCCCAGATAAAGACTCCAGGCAGCTGCAACTAGTGAAGGGGGGGTGTGCACACAGACACACAAGCAACTACAGCATACATATGGCCAGGAACGCAGCCCGGCTGCATGTAAAGCAGCGCTGTGCCAGTAAGTCTGTGGAGGGGGTGGGGAGACCAGATAGAGGTCCCCAAGATGAGAGATGTTTGCCCATACACAGGTCCTCCTTTACTGCCAATTCTCACCACCCAACACTGCGCATCACTTAGATTCCTCTACGCTCCTGCCAGCCTCTTGCCTTCCACATTCATCTTTACCATATGATACAGACCTCATGATACACTGGGGGGGGGGGGGGGGGGAATATATATTCCACTTCCTGGAGTAATTTATCTCACTATAATTGATCCCTTTAATTTTTGCCTGTTCTTGCTACTTAACTTGCACTTTCAGGATAGTGAATCTGTATCATCATTTTCATGATCTTCACTTTTTATGTATCTTTGACACTAAAACTCACACAGCTTTGTATTACTAATACCAGTTTATGTGAAGTAAGTCGATCTCTGAAACACTAATTATATTGATGGCAATACGGATATAAACTCTGAAAATGAAGTGCTCTAAACCATTTCTTTTAGGAAAGTAAGAAGCCACTGGAAGTCCACAATTTCCAAGGGGTGGAGAAAAATGAACTGGGAGGTGCCATGGAATTAGATGAGTCACCATGTGACTTCCATGGCTACAGTAATTCCACAGTATGCTACTGGGAACTGGGATCAACGATCCATGAAGGAGGAATGAAATTGACTGCTATGCTAAGAGCTCTTGGGTACCTCAGAAAATTTATGGTTTCACTGATTAAAGTGCCCGGCAACATAGAAGTGAGCCAGTCCACTGTTTGTTGGATTTGTAAGGCCTCCTCAAATTATGAGACCATGATATGTATGGGGTCAAACAAGATGTTGACAAGGAAGACTACTGTGACAGGTACCTAAAGACAAAAGCAATAACATTTGGAATCTTTTCTATAAAGTTGTAATGGAGTAAACAGAGTAAACAAAAGCTTCTCCTTACACTGAAAAGGCCATCTCCATTCAGATAAATCCTTTACTTGACTAGATCTTTCATCAGATTTTCAGAAGAATGAAGCCATACATACTGCCTTGGAGATAGTGCTACAGACTTTAATTTACAACACTAAATGAGGTACTTGCATACTGTGTAAACATACAGTATAGTTCCTTGCAAAGATACCTGAAGCTCTGAGCAGAGGGCTTATCCACTGGCACTCCGCATGGGCTATGGATAAACTGCTTCCAATGTCCCAGACAACTTGCTCAGTTGTCTGCAAGACAAGGAAGATAATAGGCCATGTAGGTACCCTTAGTCCTAATCTACATTACAGTAGCGTGAGAATAACACTGGCTAAGTGTTTGCAGGGAAGGGAAGAAATGGCATCCTGCAGCCAATACAGCTAGCTATGCCAGCAAAATGGCCAGTGTGGGACACAGCTCTGCCAGTACAAGACAGCTTCTGCTAGCAAAAATTCTGCTCTTTAGGGAAGACAGTGCAACTTCAGTGGCAATAAATCCCCTGCAGTACCTACCAAAATTAAGGGGTAGTGGCACAGTGTTGACTAAGCTCTAGTAGATGGTTGTAGGTCTTTTTTTTTTTTTTTCCCCCCAGAAGTGACAGCTTGGGTCCATTTCCTCTGCTTCCCCAGCAGTTAAACTCATTGAACACATTCCCAAAAGCAAATTGGTATCTTCCTGATAACTTGGGATTAAAATTCTTTACAATGAATTTTTACCAGAAAAAAAAATGTTTTATTTATTCCTTTTATCAGCTATAATCCACTTGCTCTCTTCACATATATGAGATCAAAAAACTTGACAAGAAATATAAAAGACAGTATACAAAAATCTGCCCAGGAACTTGGTAAAGCTCATCAGAAAACTAGATAAGCGTCATCTAGATATTTACAATTAGCTCAAGAAAGCTTTCATTATCTAGGAAGTAAGATTTGTCTGGCAATATCATCTATGGGACCAATTTTAAGAGTTGAGAGAGGTGTTAGACAAGTTTCCAGCCACAAAATCCCTTTCTTCATATTAAATACCATTTAGAACAATTATGTTTTATTAAAAGAATAGCATTAAACAAAGTGGTCACTTTAAGCAGGGCTGTCCAACTTCCAGGCAACTGAAGACCACATGCCACACAGGCTGCAGTCATGGTGGCCACTTACCACAGGCAAGAAACCTGGGTGCCACCTGCACTGTGTGGGCAACCCTCTGAGGCTCAGCTTGCCATAACTACTGCATGTACAGCAACCCCTTACCCTCCCTGCCACGCATACTGCCTAACTGCAATGCAAGTGGCCTGGCTCCTTTGACAAACATAGCTCAGGTACCCAGACCCCTCCTGCTGATACACTCCATCTCCAGAATCAGTGGTAGGAAGAAGATGGACAATGAAGGAGGAAGCTGGATGCTTCAGCAGGAACAAGGACATGGGGGAGTGGCAACCAAAGAGATGCCCACAGGCCATATGCCAGGGGCGGGCAATTATTTTGGGTGGAGGGCCGTTTACCCAGTTTTGGCAAGCTGTCGAGGGCCACATGGGTAGCCCCACCCCTTGACAGGTGCCCCACCCCCTGGTCACCATCTTGGGACCAAGGTCTCAGGGCCAGCACCGGTGGGGCCCAAAGTGGGGCGCAGGCTGGCAGGGGTCTGTGGAGCTGGTTTGGACTGCACCAGCAGGGAGAAGGGGGAGCTGGCTCAGCTCCATAGAGCCCATGCCAGCTGGGACCCTGTACTCCTGCCACCTTGCTCTGGGCCCTGCCGGCGCTAGCTACGAGACACTGGTATGGGTCTCATGCACCCACTTACTCCCAGTGCCCCTCCAGCCCCTTAGTACAGGCAGTACAGTACAGCATGCAGCCCCAACACCCCCCTCCATGGCAGGAAATGAGCTGGTGCCGAGCGCAGGGAAAAGTGGCCCCTCCCCTGCTCTGTGGCTGGCGCTACCTGGTACAGCTGCTCACAGCCCACATGGGGCTGTCCTGAGCAGGCACAAGTGGGAGCTGGGGCAGAGAGGCAGCAGGTGTTTGTAGCTGGCCCAGGTTCTGCTGACAGCTACAGAGCCTGGGCTGGGGGGCAGGAGCATGGGGCACAAGCAGGGCATCCTGCCATGTACCCCCTGCCCTCATTTTGTTTTGAGCAGGCGCCAGCAGCCCCACGCAGGCTGCAAGTGGCTGTATGGGACGCCGGGCACGGGGCGGGACAGGGGCCGCTTTTCCCCACACACAGCACCAGCTTGTAACCCACCCCCACTATCAGCCCAGGCCCCGCTCTGGGCTCACCCGTCGGGGCTGCGCAAGGCAGCAGCAGCTGCAGCCCCTCCGTTTGCCAGGCAGTGTTGGCCACCACCGCCTCCGTGCTGCCCAGTGCGTGAGCTCTGAGCGGGGAGCAGCGGGAAACACTGCCCGGTGCAGCAAGCGAGGAGTCTGCAGCTGCTGCAGCCCCAATGGCAAGCCCAGCATCAATGCAGAGCCCAGGCTGGCATTGGGGGTAGGTTACAGGCTTCCCCCTGGGTCCTACTGCCCCTGCTTCCTGTCATTTTTGACAGGAACCACAGACAGAGAAATATTACTTTTCTAAATTTTGTAGGGGCCCCACGGGCTGGACAGAATGACCTCACAGCCCGAATCCAGCCCGCGGGCCATATTTTGCCCACCCCTGCCATATGCTAACCCTCTGTGGGCCACATGTGGCCTATGGACCACCAGTTGGATAACCGTGACTTAAAAAGGGAAGTCAGAAATAAACTTGCAAAAGGAAAAAAAAAAAAAGATGTTAAATCAGAAGTAGTTACAGATCAAGTAAGAAGAACAGGCCTTACAGACATTCAGGCACAATTATGTAAAAGACCATTCCCAAGATCAGAGATAGTATCACCTGTGGAGCCAAGGCCAGGCAAGTTATGAAGCCCCTGAAAAAATAAACAAATAAAATCACTGTGGCAAGTTTGATTGTTGATATTCTATAGTTTTTGTTTCCAGACTTATTTTAACATACGCATAAGTGGAGGAGGTATTGTTTAAAACCCAGGGAGGGGAAATGGTGTTTTGCAACTATGTCCTTCAACATTTGAACCTCTTCACACATAAATTGTAATAGCTTATTTTAATACAAGTTCCAGTGTGAAGTGGCATGTGACATCCAAAAGCACACAGTCAGTGGGGACTTTTGTATTGTAGGAGTGTTTCAGAGTATTCAGGTGTCACATTTAACATAAAATCAATTTTTCCTAGTACAGCATCCTTGCTGGACAAAGCCAATTTTGAGACTGCCATGGTAAAAGCCAGGAGCAACTCCTCAGAGACCATATGATAGCATCTGAGGATTTAGCTATAGATAACAGCTTTCTTGATATGCTAGAAGGTAAAGTTATCCTGTTTTTATTTTTTGTATATGACATGAGAAAGAGAGTCTTCCAACCTAACATGGTTGCTCCTAGTTTTGACCACTTGCACCATTAGGGGGAGTGTGTAAAGAAAGCCTCTCCTCTCACCTGAAGAGGTAATGGCTGACTATGCAGATCTGCACTGTATCAGCTCCACCCTTACACATGCTGTTACATTTTGCTTTCAGATATCACAAAAGAACCCTTGTGTATCTTTTATTGGATCACCTATGGGAAAAAAGTTATCTGGTAGAAACTTTCTTCAGACCTAAGAAGGAAACAGATACTGCTCAAGCTAAATTGCAAGCAGTAGCATGTAATACTCTATAAGTAAAAAAGGCCTACTTGAAGGAATGGAGAAGGGCTGTGAACTAGGAACAAAGAAATGTTAAGCAGGAAAGACTGCCTATTATGTATTTTTGTCTTGTAACCTAATTAATGGAAGAGTAGGACCATTCAAGAAGAAAGAAGGCTATTACCTGTGAAGTGTAGGGAGATTAGCAGAAAGTAGTTGGGAAACTATATTGATCCATAAGTGTTGTTTGTGTTTAGTCTATATTTTTAGTGCGCATTAGGGTTGTAAATTTCTGTTGCCAGGTCCATAATTCAAAGGTATTTTGTAGCCTCCTTTGAGCACAATGATTGTACGGTCAGAAAAGGAGCAACTGTTCCATGAAAAAGTGGTTTCCTATCATTGTTCATATCTGTCCTTCACACTTTTTTTCTGTCTTATTTTTTCCTGAGAGAGTTTATTGTGGTGTCTGGTTTTACCCACATAGTTTCCATGAGGGCATTTGATGCATTATAGTAGTAGATGTTTAGGATTATGAATCCAAAAAAAAGATGAGAAAGCCGGTAGGGAAATACAGATCACTCAAGCGAAGGACTAACATGTGATCTGAGCCCGCAAGAGGCGGAGAAGCAATTCTGTGATACACATGTGCAGGGTATGTGGATTCTGTAACATCCCACAATACACGACAAGAATTTTCTTGTAGGGTTCAAGTTAAAGCACAGAGCAGAAACAGGCAGCGAAGATGCCCACCTATAGTGTCACATCTTTTGTTGATACAATGTGATCATGAATAGCCATAATTAGCTAATATAGCAAAACTTGCCGGTAGAATTTAACATAGATAAAGGCCCCGGATCACAGGATTTGGTTTCAAGGCTTTCTGGATTAAAATCAGTTGCAAGCTCAAACACTTCTTGGGGAAAATAAAATCACACTATGCACATGAATACTTTGCTTCTCATTACTAAGGGCTAGATTTTCAAAACCATCAGTTTATTGGCTACAATTAATATGGATAATCAGTTTGAAATGCAAAATATGTTTTAATAAACTCACATTCCTATACTTCCACCATAGTTAAGGTAGTTCTCTTTTGGCTACTGAAGTCAAAATTAAAGTGCCATTACTGGATGGGAATAATGCTTTTTTAATCAAATTCCAAATGTAGCTTCTAACATTTTAATTATAAAAAAAAAAAAGTGTCACTAGCATATAATTTTTCTAACGAACATGTAAAATAAGTTGAGTGGCAGAGTTAAGAATCTAACTAAATGTATGTAAAAATCAAATATTAAGCAAAAGTCTGATAAAGTAAGTCCTACTAGCTAGCAGGATATCAAATATAGCATAACTATTTATTTACAAGAAAAAAGTGACTAAGAACCATTAACAGTGAGAACGAATGTTTCTCAAGAAATAATTAAAAAGTACAAGGCAAAACAAAATAAAAATGGGTCATACAAATCAATGTTTCAAGCTTGTCAACTTAAATTTAAAATCAAAACTTGCAAATGTAAATAAAAAAGAAAAACATCCTGTCTCTTTTCCTCCTGCTGTTCAGAGCCTTTTGTAGAGGACATCTCATCCCCTAATACTCTATACTAGCCAACTGTCCCTCAAGAATGCCGGGTGCAGGGGGTTGGGATGGAGTGCCGCCACAGAATGCCCTACACTGCCGCTCTTCTGCCTCTTGCAGGGACTGGGGTTGGGGGGGGGGGGGGGGGGTCGGCTCCTCCACCCCCTGTCCGGTCCTCAGTGCAGCTTTGGAATCATGGCAGTGCTCCCTCACACCTGAAGCACTGATTGGCTGTTTCTAATCAGGCAATCAGAGTGCTAATAAAGCGTGACAGACAGACAGACAGACACTATTACAATATTAAAATACTCTGGGCCCACATTCTAAAGCATCTTCAGATCAAACAGTTTTATTTAAAATCAGTATGAAAATAAGCTCTACCTTCAGGACAGTACCCCCACATTACCACTACATTTTTCATTGTTTCCCTTTTCCTTTAAAAACAAAAAAAACAAAAACAAAAACAAAAGACATCAGAAACACCTTGGAAAGACCCAGATGGGGCACTCCAGGCTAAGATAAAGCTGTTCTTATGAAAATGACCAAACCAATTATCCATTTAGGCACAGACATTGCAACTGACTTCCAAAACATTAGGTGCCACTAATGGGGACATTTACATCTCTCCAAATTTGTTTCAGAACATATGCACACAGGATGTTTATGCTTAGTTTTCACTTTCAAGATTTCCTCTACAGTATGACATCTTTTTTATGGGGGTGGGGGAAGGAGGAAAAAAATCTCTTCTGACTTAGGAGAATCTGTGCAAAAATTTTCAAGTTTTCTGTCTTGAAACTCCAGAAAAAAGTAACAAAAACACAACAAAATTTGGATTTAAGGCTGTTCTCACTCTATCCTTATATGAAATTGCTACTAGTATCTTGGACTGGTAGGGTGGAGCTGGAACCCCAGAAGGGGCTGCTGCCAAGGCAGGGCCAATACCTGGAACTTGAGATCTTAATGAACCAAGGCTGAGAGGTTGGCCAGAGAAAAAGGGGGCCAGGGCTACAACAGCTGAATCCCTGACAGGTGCACAGAAGCCTGTAAGAATACTCCAGGTGTGGGGCTGGCCTAGCCAGGCAGGCAAGATGACTAACAAAGTTACCTCCTGCCCCAGGGACCGCTTCCCTCAACAAGAAGGAAGACAACATCCAAATCATGGCAGGAGAGAGACTAGAGGTGAGTTAATGCCAGGAAAGAACAGGCAGGTGGGTCAAACCACAGGAAGGCACCACGTGCCAGGATGGCAGACCCCCCCTCCCCCCCAAGGTACCACAGACTACCCTATAAAACCAAAAATAACCTAATTAATTATGACAGATTGCCCTGCAGAAATCTTAGAAAGAAACTGTAACAGCATGCTCACTTAAAACAGAGACAACCGCCACACACACACACTACTGAGGCACTACCCCATTTGTCCTTTTTTCTCCCACAAGCAGAACAGCGAATTCTCATGACAGTACTATTAGAGTAACAAAAGTGTTCCCAGGACATCTGTTCTGTACTTTAGTATGTTATACCAAAAGAATCATTTAAAAAAAATGCAAACAAACTGGTATTTGATGTCTACAGAAATGTAGTCCAACCTTCAGATTAAAAGTAAAAATGAATCTAGTGTTCTAAAAGTTTAAAGTGTTCTCAGTTTAAAATGTGAAATTCATATGTAGTATCTCCACAGACTTAACAAATCTAACTCTGGTCCCAATCCTGGTACACGTGCCATGAGACAGGATCCCAGATTGTTTTGAATGTACGAGTTTGAAACAATCCAGAGACATAAGAATGAGGGTAAACATTAGTAAGAAGAGAAAAAAATTGCATGTGGAACACAAACACTCCACAATTAAAATAAAATGCATTTTATTTCACGGTCTCAGGCAGTTGGAAGTTTAGTTGGGCTCTACTGATTAAATATATTCCTTCAAAGCCTGACCCTATTTATACACATGGAAGTTGGTGAGAAATTGACTTCTACCAGTTCTAGCTTTTACTGTCTTTTAAATTTGTTTACAGAAAAACACATACCATTTGCCTGTTAGTTTGTTACAAAATGTATCGACCAAGCAGAACACCCACTTAATAGGCTTTCAGTTTGTAAGCGACTAATACATATCCACGTGAGCTAACTCCATAAAGTGGGCTAGCATAAGACAAGTTTAGAAGACTCCAAATTAATAGGTTTCTACAAATGTCAAGTCTTACTTCAAGATTCTTCTTTTTACACTCTGAAGATATGCAAAATAAATCTTAAAGTTGTAAAGCAGATGACAGTGATGTTACTGCATGCCTACCAGAGGCTATGACAAAACTACACCACATTTAAACTACAATACCATTAAAAAAAACCAAAAAACCTTTTTTTTTTTTTTTTTACAAATAATCTTTCCCAATTTAAGCAAAATGGGGCTCATCTATTTTATAAGTAACAGAACACCACTGTTGCTGCTATCACTGCAAAACCAGTAAGTCCCCATATTGATTTCAAGATCTTGGGATACCATTTCCAGAACTTCTGTGCACAGTTGGTGCCGCTATGCAACTTAAGGACATAAAAGTTACAAACTCATGGGGGGGGGGGGGGGGGGAAGCAGCAGGAAATAGGGGATATGAAGTTTACAAGGGTGCCTATTGGGATAATTAGAAACAATGGCCACAAACTGAAGGAGAGCCAATTTAGATTGTACATCAGGAAAATATTCTTTACAGTAAGGGTTGCCAAAATATGGAACACACTTCTAAGGGAGGTGGTGCTGTCCCCTTCCCTGGAGGTACTTAGGACAAAACACTGGACAAACACTTTCCTGCCCAGGGCAGGGGGTCAGACTCAACGATCTAATTAGGTCCCTTCCGACCCTCATATCTATGAAAACAAATATTTCAAACAGTTTCAAGCACAGACGTTTAAGGCAGTTTGTATATACTGGAAAAAGAGAGAAAGTAGTTTTGTTGCAACTTAAGGCTGACCATGCATGTAAGACATGTATTTAATTACTGGCACAACACTTGACTGCTTGTTAAACAACTCAGAAAAGCACAGCAAAAAAAAAAAACAAACTGCAAGAGACTACCAGCCAAGATGAAGTTTGCTCCACCCACCACACTGATGTGAGCAAATACAACTCCTCCACATTTGTGTGTTGACGATTGTGTGCCAGCATTATCACATGTGGGTGGGGACACTAGGATAAGTATCCACATCCACAATACTTATACTAATTTCCCTTATATTTCATGACAGTTTTCCTATGTATACTACACATGCATAGTCTCTAAAGTTCAATTGTAACTTGCCTAGTTAGTAACCCCACCACCACACATTCATTCAAACTGGAAGTCTTCTTGTCAAGTTCAGACTTCTTCCATCTATTATGAAATATGTAGTCTTTCAGGCCCAAACCAACAACTCAGAGCTGCAATGGTTGAATTCACACCTCCCTCTTCATAAAGCAAACACCTAGACTTTCTCCTAACAATAGATGCTTTGCATCTCCTGGGTATTTCTAACGGGGACCCCCAATCTTGTTAACTACATGAGGAGGAGGAACAGGAGGCAAGAGTGGTGTCCCCAGGGCAACAAGACCTGTGGCCCAAAGGAGAATACTGCAGCAGCCAGCACCAGCAGGAATCCAAACCTTGAGGCCTGGGACTGCTAAGCAGCAATGGAGGGCTGCAGGGCAAGAGATTCCAAAAACGTCCTTAGGCCAAACAGAAACCCTGAGCCCATCTTTAAAGGCAGCATTTAGGTGACTGGAAGGGATAGGACATAGCTGTATACAAGCCCAGTCTCCGAGCTGGGGCTGGCAGTCTATGACTGGAGGCTGCAGGGGAAGGAGCTGGGAACACAGCTAGCGGCCAGGGAAAGAGGTATCCTGGGTGACTGTTGCAACTCTTATAGCCCTGAGGGGATTTGGAGGAGTTGCAACCAGAGGGTTAAAGTTCTGTACTACTTATCTTTTCTGTATGTAACACTGGAGGACCAAGTGCTCTGGAGGCCGCAGAGCAGGGTACCAGGGGCGCTCCTTTGAGACAGGGATGTATGGAGCTGGGGCTCAGAGTCTGAGGCAGTGGATGTGGGCAGAGGTGGCTCAGCCAGAGAAAGAGGGCCAAAGCCCGGAAGGCCAAAGCCCAGAAGAGGGTTTGGGGGCCCAAAGCACCCAGTGTTGGCTTAGCATGGGCATGGCTATGGGAGTAGCTGTAGGCAATAATTATAACCCAAAGGCACAGCTAGCGCAGTCTTAGAGGGGAATTATACCAAATAGAGTCTGAAGCAAAAGAGCCCCAAGGATTGGGGCTTTTAAAAAAGGGACCTTTTACTTAAACAAAAGTTGGTGTTACAGGTCACACTTGTCCCGCTGTGTTCCTATTTGCTTCAAGAAAGAATTCTACCAACATGGATTTAAGAACTTCATGTCTAGTGAATGCAATACAGCAGAACTTGGAGAACTCCAACAGATTAAGACCTTCTTGTTCTATGCACGTGCAGGGAGCATTCCAGTGCACTGGAGCGAGTCTTCTGAAGCGTGGAAATTAACATGCTTCAGCAGCCTCTAGCGTCATGTGCATCAGCATCCCTGCACTGAAAAGTGGTGGCGGGGCACTTTGAACTAAAGCTTGTTCAACAAGCTTTAGTTCAAAGTGCCCCGCCGCCATTTTTCAACACGGCGACACTTTGAATAAGAGCATCACCTGCCCCCGCCATGCCTCCCAGAGCATGTGTAAGTGCCCTATGGGGCAAAAAGAAGAACATACTGTCCCAAAGAACTGGAAGCAAGATAAAACACAGAAGTGGTGGGAAAAGGAGAATGAATGACAGCAGGCAAATGTATGTTTAAAAAAATATGCAAATTAAAAAAAATGCAATACTAAAGATAAAGAAAAGCAGTTAGTGGAAAGTCCTCAGCAAGTTAGTTCCAGAAAGATATAACTGTAGAGATTACTGGACATCACTCAAACGTGTTCGTTTTCCTTCCTTTAATGCAGACAGCTAATTTATATGGTCAAAACTTAGAGAGCTCCTCATTTTCAGCACAAGACCAATCAGTTGATTATTCAGTCTGTTAATTTGTCCTAACTGGTCTATTTAAAAACAAGTTCTCTCCAATAGAGATTCTGAAGCCTGCTATCTAAAGAAAGGTCAGTCTAACTTAATTCACAAGAACAGCTACCTGCTTTTACAGAGAGATTTAGATTTCAGTTTCAAGCCCATGTCTTAAAATTACTGAGAAACATTAATGGCATAAAATCAAATTTAAACAACAGTCTGTTATCTTTCAGCTGTTGACACATTGATAGATAGACTATTAACAGAACTCACATCCATTTAAGCCTTAAATCAGCATGTATGCTTCCCATTCATCTGTCTGTATTTCATTCAGGTAGTCCTCAGATCTAGGGTTAAAGGATTTTTAATACTTGTGAACATCAGCTTAAACTACAAGTAACACCACTGATACTGAGCACATAGTATTTAAAAAAATGAAGTATTTCTTAAAGTGTATGGCAAAACCCTTTATGGAGAAGCAAGAGAATGAAGGAAACAGAGGATCAGTTATTTTCTAGTCTCAGCTTTCATTTAAGGTTAACACTCACAGTTGAGAAGAAAACTTTGAAGGAACTACAAATTGTAGACAATATAGCATGGTCTTCCACAGCTTGTGAGAAGCCCGATGGACATATTGTGCGTGTGTTGACTTGGGTACAAGCTTACTTCAAATATAAATTCTAATTCTAACTGTACACAGTATATAAGGACAAAATAGGACTGTCTAGACAAACTGAGTAACAGCTCATTATGCATACAAATGGGAAGGGTGAAGGTATGATTCATTTCATGTTTTTGAAGAAGGGGCTCAACTTGCAAAAGTTTAGGAAATGCTCCGTATTCCCAACAGAAACTTCTCCCAGTTTAGAAATTGCCATGCTAAAAATTAAGACACGTTTAGTTTTATTTATTCAATTTACATGCCACCCATCCTAACAAAGTTTACAAACTGATGCTTTAACATTAACTCCCAATACCTCCAACAAGAGAAGCTGCATATGATCCTTTCAAGTCTGTATAAAATTAAGATTTGACCAAAATGTGCTATTTTGTCTGTTTGTTTTTAACATACAGTCAACCACTTAACTCAAACTTTTCCTCTACTGGAGTGTTTTTTGAAAAAATGGTTTGTCTTGGAAATCAGATATGAACACTGAATTAACCACTAGCACTGAATTTTGTTTAGCATGTACAAATCAAGCAACATTTAATATTATATAAACAAGCTTCAAAATACATGTGATCCATAAGGACACTGAACTATAGAAAGATACTGAACCTTGATTTTTTTTCTCCTCATAAGAAGTTCTAATATGGCTCTCTCACACTTCCCTACCAATCAATTTATTTTTAAGTGTCTTTTAATCAAGTAATCTTTGTAGGTAAACTTCTCCCCCAAGAGAAATACCTGGCCTATTACAGCCCCACAGAGGATAACTGGAAATCAGAAGCTGAAAATCGTTACTAGTCAAACTATAGGAACCCTGGTTTACTAGAACTTAGATGTCAGAAATATAGCTTTGTTTTGTCCTAGGAGTGACCAAAAGTTGATAAAGTATTACATGATGTTCTTTAATTTGGTGCAAAATATACCCGTCTTGTCCAATTCTGCAGCGCTTTGTCCCTGGTGGTAAAGACTGCCAATTGTTCAGTTAACAGTTACCTCTGGTAGCGTCTCAATGTAAGCAACGTTTATTTAGGAAATGGTTTTCTGACTTTTCTACATGCAGAGTTGCTCTATTTTTATTTAGATTGCTAGTTTGAATGAGCTGGTGTTAAAACTGGGGGAGGAGACACATTTGTTTAAATAAACTTATTTCTGTTATTACCACATTAATTGAAGGAGGGAAAAGCCACTCAACCTAAATGACTGTAAGACTATACATTTTCAACAAACTATCAAATAATCGATTAGTAACCAGACGGTTACTATTGACCTGGGTTGAACCACTGCCATAGAAAGTTAGCAGTGATGTCAGTGCAAACCACTAGTGATTCTCCGAAGCACTGTCTGCATGGTCTGTAAAGTACTTGTCAATTTTAAAGCAATGATGCTATTTGCTTGTGACATCGTTCAAGATTTCGATTTTCTATTACAAGAGCAGTCTCCGAGCCTACAGGGCAACGATTCTCAACCAGAGCACTATAAAATCCTTTTAAGGGTGTTACAGAGTGTTGTTCAATAATACCACTGTTAGGTGTGTAGACACCTACATGATTCACAAGTTAAATCCAGATTTTTGGATGATGTGGATTTCTATTTGAAATATTTTGACTTATCGTGGTCTTTGAGTTCTTTGTAACAGAATTGCTCTAATTTTTATTAGAAAAACAAAACAAAAAAACAAACAAACAAACAAACAAACAAAAAAACAAGCAAAAGCTAAGAGCTGGTATTTTCCAAGGGCTGTCTTAAATCCAAAAAGCTTGAGGAATACTGCGCTAGGGTTTTCACTTATTTTGATCAACTGAAAAAGTGCTACAACACCAGAAATAGATTAAGCATGTTTGCCATGTGTAATTTTAGCTTTTCTTCCTTCCTAAATAGAGACCCCAATTGTAGAAAAAAGCATACATGCAGGGCTGAACCAAGCTGAAAAGTTATCTAGACAATCAGCCCAAGTGGCAAGGTCTGGTTAGTTCCTCATATATCACCGCTAAACGCATGGAGCTACACCAAGAAAGCCCTAAAGAAGCCCTAGCATTATGCTCCCATTTCTCCATCCACTACAGGTGCCTCTGGTAGCTTGTCCACTGACAGCTGTATTTTCAATGTTTGAAGCATCAAAGAGGGAAAACCGAAGTCCTGAGTCCAGTTAAACCTTTACAATAGCTCCCTAGATCTGTATGCTGAGCTGAGAAACTAAACCTGTAAGGGGAGGCAGTATAATAAGCGGTGTCTGAAACTGGTAACATCATCCTTTTTAGAACTGAAAAGAATTAACAGAAAGACTGTTCAGTTACAATGTTGTAAATTTCACTACCTACCATGCATGGTAGATTTATAATTGAGATGTATGTGTCCATTCCTCATTTTCAGGTTTAATTTTAGGAAGGGAGAAAAAAAAAATCGACACACACCTCTTTCCCTGAAGCAAAGTCAATGACTACGAATTGGACTGATCCCACTTAAAAAAAAAAAACACCCACAGAAGATATGGCCAAGCAGAAGACCAAAAAAGGGTTAAATACACAAAAATACAATACTTAAAAAAACCCCCAAAAATAAACCCAACAACTGAAAACTATTTCTGACTTCCTTATAGGAGTCAAGCCTGTAGGGTTGGCCCTATATAAAAGTGTGATTTTTATGGTTATTTTAGAAGAAAAACAAGTAGACAATCAAAATAATATAGTCCCTTCTCTTGTTTCTGTGCCAAGGCATTTTCTTGCCGTACACACACACACACATCGCATCACTACTGCTTACTCGAGTCTAAATCTTTCTCCAACATGTCAACATTGAAGATTAGATTGGACAATTAAAAAAAAAAACAAAAAAACCCCCATGTAATTAGATAATGACATTATTTTAAATGAAATAGCCACTAGCATTTACAGTTTTCAACATGAAAAGTTTGCTGTTAACATGAGAAACTTCATGCAAGTGTTCCTCACGTAAAGCGGAGCAGAAGTTAGAAAGCAACTCTTATCATCCAGCACCCAGACAGGATCTCCAGTGCCCCCCATTTTCTCCCCTTCTCTGATGAAAACAGGGCTGGAAGGTGTGAAGTGGTAGATGGGCAAAGGATGAAGGGAAAGGTGAGCAATTATAACAACAAGCATCTTACTAGAAGGACAAGGGTCTGAACTCAATACACAGTAAAGCAGAGGCAGTGCCCAAGTACCCCTTTCATAAAGTTGTTTGTTTCCTTTTTGTTTCTTAAACCACTGTGGGGCTAGGCAGCTTCTTCTTGTTGGCTACATTAAGGAAGTGACCCGACTCTGAACTCCAGGCCGAGCAACAGCCCTGCTGGTGAATTATTGATCAGCCGTGGGAACCGGGTCCCCACAGGTCTCCTCCCCCTTGGGGGCTTTCCAGACCCAGAAGCCGAGCTATTGTTGAACAGGCCTGGACAGCACCCCTCCTCCGCCCCCTCCTGCTGCTGCTGCGGCTGCCAAAGGCCTTTCAGCTCCTCGAAAGCAGCCGCTGGGCCCCGGCCGGCCCATCCCGAGTCCTTGCAGCCGGTGCCCCGTAACTTTCCGCCGCCCCCGAGCCCGCGAGGCGACAGCCGCCAGGCGCCCTCCCGGGGGTGAAGCTGGGCTCTCCTCCTCCCCCAGCCGCAAGGAACAATACCGCCCCCACCACCACCACCACCCGCAAGGCCCCGCTCCTCGTCCCGCGCGCAGCCATTTGCCGCTCTCCCCGGCCCCGCAGCCGCCACCCCTCCCCCAATGCGGGCGCCGCGGCCTCCACCGTGGACGGGGGTAAACGGGGGAAGAACGAGAGGCGGCCCCACACTCACCACCCACGTCAGTCCCCCGCTGCCTCCGCCTCCGCCGCCGGACTTGGCCATTTTCCGCCCGTCGCCTCAGCCCCGAGCGTGGCTGCAAAGGCCGAAGCCAGACGCCGCCGCCGCGGCCCCTCCCCCCGCGCTCGCCCTCACAGCGGCGCGCGCGCAATGGCCGCCGCGCGCCCGCCTTCCCTCCCTCCCTAGCACACGCACGGCCCGGCCCGGCCCGCGGCTCCTAGCGCATGCTGCGGGCGCGGCGCGGGCAGCGTGAGGGGCCGGACAGCCCGGGCCGGGCGCGGGGCCGCACAAAGCAGCAGCAGCGCCGCCGCCGCCACCTCCCTTCGCGCGAGGCCTCCCGGGCCCGCCCCGCCCCGCCCCCGCCAGGCGCCGGCTCGCCAACCCCCTGCGCCCGAGCGGCCCCGCGCCGCGCTCAGACAATAAGTGCGCGGCTCCCGTCCGGCATCGCCGGCGGCCCCCCCTCCCGCCGGCCGCCCAATGGCGACCGAGAGCAGAGCGTTACCAGCCAATCGGGCTGGGTGGAAAGTGAAAGGGCCGAGGGAGGCCCGGTGACGTTACTGTGGGTGGCAACAGGGAAGAAGACGCGGCCCGAGCGGGGACGCTGCGGGTAGGTGGGAGGGTCTGTGGTGCTGAAGGGGCAGCAGCTGTGTCTGTAGCGGTCGTGGCGGGGAGAGGGGGGCAGAGACGGAGCAGGGGAGATGTGACCGGTCTTAAGGAGCCCACAGAGCGTGGCCGCTGCTTGGGGCCGAGGAGAGGTCACCTGCGCAGCGCCGAGCAGGCTGGATGCCCCCCAGGCACTGGTGGGGTTTTCCACTGGCTGCCTTGGGGGTGTAGTTGGGAGGGCTTCTTCAAGCAGGAGCCCCTGCGGGGAGATTGCCTGGCCTGGTGGAGCCCAGAAGACCTCAGCAATGCTCCCGTTGTTGATGCTGTCCACCCTGGGGCCCTCAGGTTCCTAATATTTGCATGGATAGAGAGTCATTCCGTATCCTCCTGAGGTGGGGAGAGGACAGGCTGTACAGGCAGGCCTCAACTTAAGATGTTTCGAGTTGCAACGAACGGCACTTAAAATGTTTATAAATTGAACCCCGTTTCAACTTTCTGACGTCAATTTCGACTTTACGACACTTGATCCAACAGGATGCCACTCGAGCGAACAAGTTCACTTTGTCGCCCATCTCCCTGGAGAACATCTGTCCAAACTTCCTTGGACACTTTCTTTAAGAAAGCAGACAAGACTCCAGAAAAACCTGCATCCAAGACTCCTGAGAAGACTCCAGCCAAGAACCCTTCAAAAAATCCAACCAAGAGCCCTTCAAAAAGTTCAGCAAAGTCACCTCAAAATAAGTCCTTCCAAATCAATGCGATTGCTATTTATAATATACATACATTAATGTAGCTATATTACTCATCTATAATTGATTGAGTACAAGAATCTGGGCCATTTCTGGTGAAAATAGGGCATCGGGCCTTGGTTCAGGAACCAATCCCCTATTTATAACATTGTATCTATGGGAAAATTGGTTCTGAGTTAGGTTTCAACTTAAGACCCGGTTTTCAGGAACCAATTGTGTTGTAAGTCCGAGGACTCCCTGTATTAGATTAACAGTGAGCATGTCTACACGTGCATTAATGCATTTTAGTTAATGTGCATTTAATACAGTGCCTCCAGGCATTTATACACGTACCTTTGTCTGCTCCAACAAGATGGAAATCCAGCAGGTCCGAGCAGACTCGATTAATCAAGTCTGTGGAGCATGTGAGCTGACATGCCTGACGGCACTGCATTGCATGCATTTGTAATAAAGAATGAAATGCGCACCAGCCTGGAGAAAATGGCAGCAGCGCACTTTAAAACATCTTCCATGTGTTTTAGCTCAGAAGCGCACCGCCACCATTTTCTCAGCACTGATGTGCATTTTGCCATTTATAAAAATGCATGTGCTGCAGCACTGGACACTTTTAAAAGTGCCCGGCACTGCAACACATGCACATGTACAAATGCCCTCCATGGAGGGAGCATTAGCATGGCTTAATGCATATTCACTAAAGCAAACAGTTTTTAAGTGATATTTAATGCACATTAGCCTATTTTAACATGCATTAAGTAAAAAGCACAGGGCATTTTTACACATGTAAGTGCCGCAGCGCTAGATGCTTTAAAAGCACCCAGTGCTGTAATGCTTGCCATGAGTGAATGGTGCCACCTTAGCAAGGGGGAGCACTTGTCCCCCTCCCCCATGGGCAATCCTGCGGTCCAAGGGAGGGTCCCCTGCAGGTGATCCTGGGGCCATGGGGGTCCCCCATGGGCAATCCTGTGGTCCAGAGGAGGGAGTCCCTTGGACGATCCCATGATGGGCAATCACTGCAGCCAATTGCTGAGCTTGCTGCAGCCGCTTCTGGGAGCAAGCACCGGCCGATCACTGCAGCCGCTCCCAGAAGCAGTCGCAGCCACTCCCGAAAGCGGTTGCAGCAATTGGCAGGAACTTGCAGGGAGGGCACTGGCGTTCCCACCTGCCCCACATCGCCTTAGTGGCAAGCGCAGCCATTAGGGGGTGCATCGATGCTCTCAGTGTGCACATGCACCCCCTGTACCCCCTACACGTCACCACTGATGGTTGCAGTTGTATAAGTGACAAAATGTGCATCAGCGCTGAGAAAATGGCAGCAACACGCTTTTGAACTAAAACGCATAGAAGGTGCTTTAGTTCAAAAGTGCACCACTGCCATTTTCTGCATGGTGATGCACATTTCACTGCTTATTCAACTGCATGCAGTGCAGCACAGTGTGCATCAGATCACATGCGGATCAGACTCAATTAATCGAGTGGTGTGAAGTGGTGGATCTCTGACTCATTGCAGGACCAAAAAGTATGTGTACTGTATAAATGCCTACAGTTTTTTATGTGACACTTTAATGCACATTAAAATAGGCTAATGTGCATTAAAGTACACATGTAGACATGCCCAATGACTATAAAAATGCACTGGATGGAGTACAGAAGCAAAGCTCCCTGCTCCTTTCACCCATGTATAACTGCCCTCTGCATCTGCAACCTCTTCCAGGACCAAATCTGCTGAGAAACAAATGATTCTGTGGCATTTCAAGAAGGTCTCAGTCATTGCTATTTCTTGCATAAGAGCCGAGAGAGCAATTAGTGTGTACGCAAAGTACTGCCTTCCATTGGCCTTCTCAAGGGTGATACTTAGAAAGGACTGACTATCACTTAGCCCAGGAGAGGCAGAGTTCTTTGGCTGTCACATAAATGCCATATGCATCATCCTAAATGCTATATGGATTTGCACAGTGAGTTGTTTTTTGGCTAGCAATGCGTTCCATTATTATAGATGCGCGGAATAAAGCACCTTCTTGCTGGGCACCATTTGCAGGTATTTGTCATTTTGAAATACTGCTTATGATGTAACTTAGCAACCATTTTTCTAAGCCCAAATGGTGCATGAATGAAGTTTAAAATTCAGTGTAGTTATTTTAAGTACGGGCACAGCAAATATTTACAGTACAAGAAATCTTATTACACTTTGGCCCAAGTGTAAAATTAAACATAAATGTTCCAATTACAAACCTTTCACCAACTGAACAAAATAGTGTTTACATGGCATGCAACTTATTAATTAGCAACAGTTACTACTTCTCAGCTTGTTTACCAGATACAGATATCTGGCTACAAAAGTAGCCAGCCCCTTCCCCTTGAGTGATCCCCAATGTAAGCACAAACAAAGGAGGGATTACTAGCAGGAGTGCATCCCAGTTGGTAAACAAATTGGTACTTAAAGAGAATAAATTCAACTGAACAGCGGTAACTTCAGGGTTTTCCTTTTCTTTAATGCTTTCCCTTGGAAGTAAAGGGATTGAGAACTGAGCAGCTGCTTGTAAGGAATCAGTTCAATTATCCCTCAAGGGAAGGATCAGAAGAATTTCTAGTAAATATTGCTTATTTAGCATAATTTTGCTATGTCAGTTTCTAAAGAGCCTATTACCCAAATATTTAAGTGCTGCATAGGGATTCCAGGAAATAATAGAATCTATCTAGAAGGGACAGTAAGTTATATATCCCACTCTAGTTTAGTTGCAGCTTTATATATCCTTTCAGCATAGCAATGAGTTTTTGTAAGGGTCTTCTTTCTCCTGCTTTGGTTGTTTGGGAATGCTATGAGAAGAAGGGCATTTTACAGTGGCAGGATACTTCATAATTCTGATGTTCCAGAATAAGTGAACATGCAGGATCAGAAATTATTGTACTGTCTTCAGGACATGCTGGGATATCTTAAAAATTGGAGAAGAGATGGTAGTTCCTGGGGGTATATTTCCTTTCTTCCATTGACATTACTTCAGTGTTTCCTGAGATTATTTTATGCTCATCAGTCAGATTCCCATTCCCTTTGGGTGCGTCTACATGTGTGCATTTAATGTGCATTAACCCAATTTAAGCCACATTAAGGACGTGTGTCTACACATGTGTGCCCTTAATGCACCTTAAAAATGGCATTTTAAGGCCATTCACACCTAAATTTTATACCTGCATAAAGCATAAAGCAGGTATCAAATTTAGATGTGAATACCTAAATTGCATTAACAAACGTGCTAATGCACATTAACGCAGCATGTGTCCATTAACTTGGGACTAACTTTAGTCCCAACTTGGTCTGCACATCCGCATTAATGCACATTAGTGTGTGCATGTGTAAATGTACACCTAAATTGCCTTAATGTGCATTAGGCAAATGCACATTAAGTTTAGGTGCATGTAAAAGCATGTGTAGACATTCCTTTTGTGAACTCAGTTGGGAGACTACACTGTCTGTCTATGCTTTATGAAGAAAGATATATAGATCTGCATGTCATTGGTTTATTGTTGGCAATACCACTGCTTTGCATTCATACTACCCACAATGATTGCAAGTATGTGTTGAGTGGTGACATTACTGGGCCCTGTAGAAACAACTTTTTGGAAGAAGAAACTGATCTCCGTAAAGGTTCTTTGGAATTTGTTATAAGGAAATTAGACTAGACTGCTTATCATGACTTAATTACTGCTGAAAAAGATAGATAGCTTTGATGGAAGTAGCATCCCTTTTAAGAGAGTAGTCCCAACATCAAATTCTGTTTTATGCGAAACTTTATCCTGTGAAATGTTTTAGTGCTTAATCCTGTGAGATGATAAGCACCAGGGCAGAATTCTGTTTCCCTTTGTGTGTCTAAATGGAAGTTTCCTAGCAAGAATAATCTGTCATCAACCTGGCCAAGTTTGGTCCTCGCTTTGGATATATGAGCCTGTCCATGAAGACTGACCATGAATGCTGCTATACACTCACATACCTGGAAAATAAGAATAGGGTGGGGAGAACCTTCCTGTATTTCAGTCTAATAGCTGAGTTGTTAGGGCACTTGCTTAGGAAGCTATATACCTAGGTTCTAGGCATCCCTTTCACTTGCAGCTCTGATTTTCCAACACAGAGCTTTAACCACTTTCAAGTTAGACATTATCCAGATCACTTTTGAAACTGAGCCACTAGCCCTTGCATTTAACAGTTGTTGACTAAAATGGATGGAAAGCAGTGAAGTGGGGATGTTTCTATCCCACTGAGAAATGATGCCCAGGCTAGAACTCAGAGCCCCTGTAGGTCATCTCACTAAGCAGCAATCTCATTGGGTGGAAAAAGATATTGCTTTTCATCGCCTTTGTGCCACCATAAAAAAAAAATATGGTGGCACAAAGGCCAAGAAAACAGGTGTCTATACCCCTTGTTGCACCAGCAATTGTGGCTTTGGTTAAGGTGGTATCAATCTGTGCCACTATTTAGCAGCAGACATCCACTGCTTAGTAGCAGACATCTATTTAGCAGCAAAGTAGTACTCTCTACTTAATGGCATGAGAGCATGGATAGCCTGGAACTGCCCTCACTCTCCCACTGCCCTGGGCAGGTGCTCCAGGGCCTGATCATGTGCACCCTGGGATTTTCTGCACAGGATCAGGCCCCTCAAGCCTAGGAGTCCCAGCCTGGCTTTCCTCTCTTACAGAGATGAACCTCTGGGGCATGTCTCCTATAAGTAAGGAAAGTCAGAGTTCACTCACTTATGAAGATGCGCCCTAGAGATCCTGGGGAAAACCAGACAGGTGTTCCCAGGGTTGGAGGGGACTAATCCTGCATGGGAATTCCTGGGATGTCCAGGACTGGGCCCTTCAAACTCCAGGAGAACACACTCTCCATTTTCCTACAGCACAAGCAGGTGATATGTGTTTCACCTAGTGAAGTGGATCAGCTGTGTTAGGACACATCCCAGCACAGATGCTCCACTTCATTTAGTGATGTCTACTTCTAGCCATTGAAGTACACCCTCTGGATTGTTCACTGCTTCCTGACCCTAGATATTTACCTCTCTTGGCTGCCCAGGAGGCCAGCTTCAAAAGCTTTGGAGAAGCATCTGGATAATTGTGCACGCATAGACTATTGCACACACATGTACATGCCTGCCCTGCAGGGTTAATAGAATCACCACTTGCATACATGGCATTTTTTGGCATGGCGAAAACACTCTCATTTAGACACAACACAAAATAGAATTTCATCTCCAATTCCTATTTAAGTCAATGGAAGTTATGAATGTTCAGCATCTCTCAGGGTCAAGCCCTAAATTTGACTATAATATACACAGAAAGCCCTTACTGATTTCTGAATCACCTGTGTGCTCATACTGATAACAGAATTTGGTTGGGTTTAGCCACTAAGTGAAACATTTAGCATAATTCTATCTGATATAGTAATTTTAGTGATAACTTGAAAATGATAGCAATAACTTTTAAATTAGTAGCACTGGCCAGTAATATTTATACTATTTAAGAGTTTTATTATGCTTTGTTATGCAGACTTTATCTATTACAATCATTTAAGTCTGCTTCTGTTCCAGGTTATTTGCTTTTTAATACAAATTCATATTTCTCTATGGCATTTTTGGCACCGTATCTGAAGGGTAGGAAAGCTTGTTCTGAATGTGGTGAGCTTCCCTGTATCTAAAACTATGCACATTCAAACATTCTAAGAAGAAATATTTAAATGCAGACATTTATCTGAATACACAATCATAGTTCTTGCTTTCAGCAAATTGGATATTCAGTGTTATTTGAGGTTTTAATCTAAAAAAAAAATCATGAGGTTATAAGACCCAAAACAATCTGGCACCCTGTCCATAGCTATAATAACTAAGGTGTAAGTGAATACCATACATAGTAATTCAAAATATTTGCATTAGAGCGGAGTTATTTCCTGACTCTTGTTCATTTAAAATCTAAGTCATAATATATTAACGTAATTGCCAAAGACTAGCTCTAACCATCTAATTTGTATTAGAGCACAGTGGAATGATGGTTGTTCAAGGTATCATTATTAAATTAATTCTAAAATAAATGCGGAAAGCATACCTCTATCATGCAATTCAGATAATCAGAAAACAAAGCTGTTTATGTGGAAGTTTACACAAGAATGTTGCTTTTGTGAATATTTCACTGAAGTCATTTAATTCTTCTTGGAAAGACAACCTTCCAGCAATATGGTTATTAAATATTCCATTTGCTAAAATTTATAGCATTGGATCACCTAAATAGGTAGAGAATGCCAAGGATTTAGATAATATATTTTCTGTGGTGTTTCATTTTGATCATGGAAAATGTGGATTTTGCGTTACTTTTTTAAATGCAAAAATTGGGGACTTTTTTTAATCAGAGAAAACCTGGATCCCTGCTGCTCAGGCCAATTTGTGTTTTGAACTGTCTATGGCGCACTGAACAAGAGATGCTGCTTTGGGTTGCTTGATCAACAGTGGACATGCTGCTGTTGTGAGATTTACACTGTTTGCACTTCTGCTCTATCTCAGCAGTTCTCTGATGAGGCTTTGCCAGGTGAAATGATCATGAGCAAGATATTCCCAAGATTTCAGGTCAATGTTGAAATGTTTCAAGGATGAGTTGAGGGAGTTCTTGAAGCATTTCTTCTGACCTTCCTGAGAGTACTTTCCCTTCTTTAGCTCACTGTAAAAGAACTTTGGCAGTTGCTCATCTGACATCCTGGTGACATGGCCTGCCCATCTCATCTGTGATTTCATCAACAGAGTGTGGATGCTTGGAATGCCTGCACAACTAGAACCTCAGTGTCTGGGACCTTCTCATGCTGTCTTGTCCTCATCAGTTTCCTCCGACAGCCCATGTGAAAGTGGTTCCACTTCATACCATGGCGTCTGTACACCGTCCAGGTTTCACATGTGTACATCAGGATTGGCAGCACAATAGCTTTATAGGCCTTCAGTTTTGTTTGTTGACTGATGCTTCTGCACTCCCAAACATTTGTATGTAGTCTGCCGAAGGCAACACTTGCTTTAGCAATTCTGGCATTGGTTTCATCATTGATGTGAACTGCACATAACAGTGTACTGCCAAGATAGCTGAACTTGTCCACTGCTTGGAGGGTTTGGCCATTCACTGTGATGGTAGGATCTATGTAAGGCTTTACTGGTGCAGGCTGGTGCATCACTTCTGTCTTCTTAGTGTTGTTTGTAAGACCAAAGTTGTCACAAGCTGGAGAGAAATGGTTCATATTCCATTGCATACCAAACTCAGATATGGCATTCAGGGAACAGTCATCAGCAAACGGATCACGGACAGTCACTTTCTGTAATTTCATCTTCACCTGTAGTCTCCTCAAATTGAAGAGTTTGCCATCAGTCCGGTAACTGATGTCAATGCCAGTGTCACGGTCACCAAAAGCATCTGTAAGCATGGCAGGGAACATCATACTGAAAAGGGTTGGGGCCAACACACAATGCTGCTTGACTCCATTGGTGACTGGGAATGGTTCAGATGACTCACTATCATTCACAACATGAGCAAGCATGCCATCATGGAACTGCCAAACCATTGCGATGAATTTCTCCAAGCGACTGAATTTTGTCATGATCTTCCAAACACTCTTCTAACTGACTCTATCAAATGCTTATGTCAGGTCAATGAAAGTCATATACAGGTTGGAGTTCTGCTCTTGGCATTTCTCCTGAAGTTGACAAGCTGCAAACACCATATCTATGGTTCCATATCGTTTCCTGAAACCACACTAACTCTCAGGCAAGAGCCCTTGTTCAATGTGTTGCACAAGGTGATTCAGTAGAATTCTGGTGAGGATTTTACCGGCAATTGGCAGCAAAGAGATGCCCTGATGCTTGTCGCAGAATTGTCTGTTGCCTTTCTGCTTGTACAAGTGGATGATGGATGCAGCCTTGTACTCCTGGGGCATAATGCCTTGAGTCCACATTGACTGGAAGAGTTCAGTCAGTTTCAAAGCCATTGCAAGCCTCCAGCCTAGTAGACCTCTGCTGATATAGCATCTGCTTCAAATGCTTTACCATTTGACAGCAGGTTAATTGCTTTCACAGTCTCAGTCAGTGTTGGAGGATCAGCAAGAAATATGTTAATGTCTACCTGGGGCAGTCGATCAGTTGCCTCCTCACTAATAGATGATTGCTGATTGAGGATGTTGTTGAAGTGTTCTGCCCATCTCTACAGTATCTTTCCTTTATCAAAGAGCAGTGTGGTGCCATCAGCACTCAGTATTGAAGATATTCTTGATGACCATGGCAGGTAGATTGTCCTCAGGGCATCATAGAAGTTTTTCATATCGTTCTTGTCTATGTAGGACTGACTCTCATTTGCCTTGTTGCTCAGCCATGAATTTTGTATCTCTCTGAGTTTGTATTGGACAATCCTTTTGACATTATTGAAGGCAACTGTAACAGGTTGCCATCCCCAGCAGCATTCTAGCAGCCTGTGAGGGGAGCCCTTAAAGTCCTTTAATACTTCACTCCTGCATTTTGTCCTGTAGCCCGCCTTTACTCTCCTGCCACGTCTTGATGTAGATATTGTTTAGTTGTTCTTACAAGCGGGAAACAGCCTACTGTACTCCCTGATGACTAGGGCTGTCCTGGCATGTTCCGATCATCCGTATACATGCCCCATGCCTCACAGATGTTATATTTGTACTTTTATGTTGGAGTTCTCAGCCACCACAGGCTTTTCACCCCCATCTTTCTCTAGCTAGGCCTACCAGCCTAAACCCACCAGGTAGAGTTTGATTCTGAGGCTCTAGTTCCTTAATACTCTCTGGGCCCATGGCCCTCCTTTTGTACTCACTATAGCACCAGGCCTTCTGGCCCCCTTTCACACTGCGCCCCTGGGCACCAAGTTGTTGGGTCTTCTGCCTCCCTAGGCTTTGTCCCTTTCTTATAGCTTGGGCTACTAGCCTAGATCCACCCCCTAGGAACTGGCTTCAAAGCCCTATTTTCCTGCAGCCAGCTCTGGGCTCCTGGCCCTGTACAGCTGCACCCACTAGTGCATTGGGCCCCTTTTAGCCTTTTGTGACTGCGCCCCATGGTGCTAATGAGGTCTTCTCCTCCCCTACAGCTTCAACCACAAACCACTGGATTACCAATCAAACCAAAATAAAGTCAAGGAAGGCAGTCTGCCAGCTCACATTTTCCATTGCTCTATGCTTCTGCTTCCCACCATTTGTTGCGTTCCTTCTTGTGGGGCTGCTGCAGCTTCTCTGGGAGTCATCAGGAGTTCACCCTCTATGCAGCTAAGCCCCCTTAGCCAGCTCAGCCCAAGGTTTTTATAGTTCTGGCCTGCCTGCTTCCGGTCACCTGACCAGCCGGCAGGGCTCAGCTTTTAATCCCTACCCTGCCAGCACGTTGTGCCTGGACAGTTCTGGTCTTAAAGGGGCTGGCCTGCTTTCTGGTAACAGGGCTAGGGTTTCCTCTTACAGCTACCTTCTTAGATGTTGAAGTGGTGTCTTCTAAGCAGGCCTCATGGAGCAGATGTTTCTCGTTCAGTAGTCTCCCTATGTCAGTATCATTTTCATCAAACCAATCTTGATGTTTACATGTGGTGGGACTGACAGTATTGGATGCAGCCAAGATGACAGAGTCTCTGAAGGATGCCCAGTTTTCCTTGATGTTATTGGAGTTTACACCAATTGTTACTAGTTGTCTGCATAGTTCTTCAACAAATACCTGTTTCACATTCTCCTGTTTCAATTTGGAGACATAGAGTTTTTTAGGTGATTTTTTGTCTTGTGGTCATCTAATAGGATGTATCTGGATATTCAGCTTGAAGACTATGAGCCTGTGGTCACTCCAGCATTCTGTACTTCTCATGGCCTTTTCACTCTGACATCCTGTTTGTCTTGTTTCCTGAAGACAACATCAATCACTAAGATGCCAATGCTTGGAGCACTGGTGCATCCAAGATGTCTTGTTGCAGTTTGGCAGGTGGAAGACTGTGTTGGTGATGAGGAGGTCATGTTCAGCACATTTCCTCAGTAGGAGGACCCTGTTGCTGTTGTATTTCCCAAGGCCTTTTTTTTACCAATGATTCTTGGCCATGCCTGGTGATCTGTGCCAACTTTAGCATTAAAGTCACCAAGGATGATGAACATGTTTGCCTTTGCACTTCTGTGATAAGAGACTCCAGATCTTTGTAAAACTTGTCCTTAATCACATCTGGGTTAGTCATAGTGGGTGCATAGGCACTGATGATAGTTGCACATCTTTGCTCAGACAGTGGAAGTCTCATTAGCATGACCCTTTCAGAGATTTTTAAGCTTGCTGACTAGCTGTGTTTTGATGGCAAACCCAATACCAGCTACACAATGCTCTTCTTTACCATGGCCACTCCAGAAGGAAGTGTAGCCTGATCCTTTTTCAGTTAGTTGTCCTTCTTCAGCTAGGCAAGCTTTACTCAAGGCTACTATCTGAATGTTGAATCTGGCCAGTTCTTTACCAATAAGAGCTGTCCTTGTCTGTGGTCTGTCTGCTATTGTACAGTCCATTAGCATGCGCAAATTCAAAGAACCAATGGTGAGTGGTGTCACTATTGTCTTTTTTGTCTTTTTGTGTGGTTTTCAACAGCTAAAGTGGGATCCCCATCAGCCATGGTGTGCTGACCAGGGTTAAGTGAAGGAGATAATGTTTAGGGTACCTTTTGTAGACCCTTCCTCATGCTACAGAGGTAAGTGGTGTGATCCTAAATAGGGCTGCTCAGTCACCCAGTGGGCTGCCAAATTCCACTGCTCCTTCGGTCCAGTGAAAGTGACCCTATGCTGAGCTGCCTGTGTGCAGGTCTGAAGCGACAGCTCCCAGTGTATCCACACCTGCTGCTTTGCTGCTTATCCATCACCACAGGACTTGAGTGTCTCTATGGGGGGAAATAGCCATATCATGACTTGTGCATGAGTTGAATTTAAGTGAGGGAAAGTTGTACAGTCATCCAGGCCTAACTGAATCCAGTGGCACAATAGAGTTGAGATGTCTGGAGACAAGTCTGGATGTAGTGGATGGCTATCAAGTCCTGCAGCACCTGAACTGATGCCCTGGACCAGGGGTGAGCAAAATATGGCCCACAGGCTGGATCCGGCCCACCAGCCCATTCTGTCTGGCCCACAGGGCCTCTAAAAATGTTAGAAAATTAATATTTATCTGCCCCTCACTGCCTGTCAAAGATGACAGGCAGCCAGAGGCAGCAGAACCCAGCAGGAGTCAGTGGCTGAGCAGCAAGGCAAGCCAGGCTCCACCCCGCCCCCTCCCCGCCCCCTCCCCCTATTCTCCTTCTCCCCACTCCTTCCTCCTTCCCCTCCTCCCTCCCACCTTCAGCCCCAAACCAGAAGCCTCTGTGGCTTCTGGCCTCATGACCCAGGAGTGCCCCCGCCCCCATCTGAGTGGAAAGTAAGGCAAGATTGGATGGGGGGGGGAGGAACTGCTGGAATAACCCAGTGGCTGGGAGCCCTGTGGTGCTTCCCAGGCAAGCTGGAAGCAGGGCAAGGGGCAGAGGGAAGCTGCTGCCACCAGGGGGGTGCAGGGAGCAGCATGGGGAGGGGCAGGGGGCATGGGAAGCAGCAGGGGCTGCGGGGAATGGCAGGAACACGTGCTATTCAGCTGATTTTCCTCGCTGGTGCCGACCCAGCCAGGCCTATCTCGTTCCAAGCAGCACATGGCAAAGCAGCGGCTGGGCCGGCTTTGCTGCATGCCACTCAGGATGGGACAGGCCTGGCTGGGTTGGCACCGGTGAGGAGAAGCGGTGGCTGAGCCACGTGCCGCTTGGGACCTGCTCAGCCATGGTTGCCCCTCCCTGGTGGTGGCTTGGCCATGCCTGAGAGGCACGTAGCAAAGCTGGCCTCCCAAGTGGAGGCCGGTCCCCAGTGGCACATGGCCCAGCTGCCACTTCTCACCGGTGCTGACTTGGCCAGGCCTGTCACATCACGAATGGCACGCAGGGAAGCAGCGACTGGGATGGCTTTCCTGTGTGCCACTCAGGATTGGATGGGATGGGATGGGATGGGCCTGGCTGGGTCAGCACCAACAAGGAGAAGCCGTGGCTGAGCCACGTGCTGCTTCCCTGCACCGCTTGGGATGGATTGACACCAAAGAGGCAAAGCTGTGGCTCAGCCTGTGCCAAGCAGCATGCAAGGAAGTGACATACGGCTCAGCTGGCTCAGCCGCCTGTTCTCCTCGCTGGTGCTGACCTGTCCAGGCCCGTCCTATCCTGAGCAGCATGCAGCAAAGCCAAACCAGTCACTGCTTCCTTGTGTGCTGCTTGGGATGCGACAGCCCGGCCAAGTCAGCACCGGTGAGAAGCAGTGGTTGAGCCATGTGCTGCTTGGGACTGGATGGGTCAGGCCAGCAGAGGTAAGTGCACAGCTTTGTGCAACTATTCCCAGAGCCCTGGGGGCTCCTGCCACGGCCCAGGGGACTCCACCCAACACATGCTGTGCCCAGTGTGCACGGAGGCTGAGCTGGGAGCCTCCCAAGCCCAGCATCCTGCCCCTGCCAGGCAGCATCCTCTTGTGGGCAGGGCAGTTGTGCCCCATCCCATAGAGCTGTGTGGGCCAGGCCAGGCTCCACTTTGGGTGCCACTGGGGGCCCAGCTGTGGCACAAGTCTGTGGAGCTCTGAGGCAGCCCCCACTCCCTTCCTCGCCCCCCTTCTCCTCCAGCTGCCACCTTCCCAAGGGCCTGGCCAGGCCAGCCTACCTGTGGTGCCTCCCCTGTGCCTGCTTCTCCCTGTGCCTCTCTGCCCCAGTCTTTCCCTCACCCTCCTTCCTTCCCTCTCTCTTCTCTCTTCTCTCTTCCCTCCCTCTCCCCTCTTCCCTCTATGAAGTTTTATTTATTGTCACCAGGTTTAGAATTTTTAGAAAACCTAGTATTTACCATAAAAAGAAATATTTATTATTATTAATTATATTAATATGCAGTGCTTCCTGCCATATATCCCCTGCCCCTGTTTTGGTTTTTCGGCATGCTGGCACTCGAGTGCCTTACAAGGTAGACATTGTGGTTTTTTCAGCACTCTGGCCAAAAAACATTGCCTACCCCTGACATAGACCACGTGACAGTGTAACTTCCAGTTTCAAGGCCATAGTACCCCCTCCCAAAAGGAGTACTTCCGGGGGCAAAGGGAGGGACTTCCAGTGGCAAAGGGTAATGGTTAGGGGGTGGGACCTTTGGACACAAGATGGCGACCAGGGGGTGAGGCATCTGTCAAGGGGCGGGGCTACTGGTCACCAAAATTCATGAAGTGGTCCTCCAGCCTAAATAATTGCCCGACCCTGCCCTAGACTGTCCACATTCTCTTGCCATCTGCCTTCACAGTTGGAGAGATGAGGATATCTGCTTGGCCACTTGATCCACCAGAGAGAACTGGTGTAGCCTAGTCAACAGTCCAGCCCTGCCCTTACTTTATTTTGGGGTCAGCTCCCCTAGCCTTTCCCCACCAAGAGGTAACTCACAAGGCAGTGGGCGCTGGGGTTTTAGGGCACCCCAGACTGGCCCTTCCTTGGGGTTTGGCACTTTCTAGGGGCTGCTCTGCCATGAGCAGTCCCATCACAGTGACCCCCAAACCCCAATAGGGTGCAATTTTCAGTCATACCCAGGACCAATAAACATTTATCATACTCACAACTCCAAACACCTCTTTGTTCCTACCCAGTCTCTTCATTAATGTACAAGCTCCTAAATAAGTGTCCTAATTTTCAGAGGGGCTCAGCACCAGCAGCTGTGAAGATGGGGCTACTTATGTTTAAAAATTGTAGCCATTAGCTGTTTCATACAATTCTCTCATTGCACTAGAAACTTTTGTTAAGCAAAACCATCTGGAATTGGCAGCTATTATTAGACATTAAACAGCTGCCATCATATCTTTTAAAACTGTTTAACACACCAAGCCTCCTCAGTTTTGTTTGTTTCAGTCCTAGGTTTTGTACCACTCTCCTGATAGTTATATGTCAATTTTGATGTTGGTTTGTATGTCTACTGGATATTCAGCTTCTATCTTATTTATCTGGGTGGAAGTGATAAGGGACACATATCTTAAGCAAGGCTTTTTTTTTTTGCTTTTTCCAGAAGTGTTTGTTTTTATGTTCATTTTTATGAATGAACTGTGATTCTCCTGTTATATTTTTTCTAAATGGAACATTTCTATCTTCTCTTTGAATTCATTGCTTTATACTTCATCTCAATAAACACTTCCTGTTTTCTTAATATCTTCTTTTTGTCACAAGCAAAAGTTCCTTAATCAGTTGCCGAATCAAAAACATATAGATCATCCTCAATTCAGATTAGCTGCCAGAAAATCCCTCCCTTTTCCATTCAAAAAGCTAATTACTCATTGACTCCTCCTATTTGGAACACTTTTCAACTATGAAATGCAGAGAAACAACTATTTTCCTCTTACGCTATGCAGTATAATGCTTTGCTGAATTTGGGTTTACATTATTTTAACCCCCAGCAGTTATCATCATGCCAATGTATTTACTTCAGACTGTTTTGTATTAAGAATTCCATAGCTATTTTCTTCAAAAAGAACCCCATCTTCAAAATAGTCCTAGAATATTTCCTTCCATTCAGAAGCTCTGTTTTGGTCAGATCTGATGGAATTGAGCCAGTCTAAATATAACACCTAATGGGAAATCTGAAATTCCATTTGTATTTAATATTCTAGAAGTTAGTAATTAATATCTTCTCCCCATTGTGCATATTTGAAATAACACTACCTACCTCCAAGTGGAAGAATATTGCATGCTAATATAAATAAAAGTCCAGATTAAAAACAAAATATTAGAACTATTCAGATTTGATTTTGCTTATTCAATGGCTTTATTTATAGTTCAAATAGATTAACATTGTTAAATAAAGCCACTGAATAAGCAAGATGAGAAGTGTTCCAATTGGCAGATGGAAAGTGTTCCAAATAGAAGCAGCCAATACAGTAATAAGGAATTAGCTTTCTGAGTGGCAAAAGGAGATAGTCTTTTGGCAGCCAATCTGAACTGAGAATGATCTACATGTTTTTGATTCAGCAACCGATTAAGCTATTTCCGTTTGTAATAACGATGTCATTACAATCATTAATGTGGACAAATGAGAAGAATTCTTCCTAGAGTTACTTATATAGTTAAATTTAACTGAACCTTGGAACATTTGAGTATACCTATATACTCAGTAGGTGCATCTATATGTGCAATTACCACATAGCAATAAACTCCAGGACAATGTGTGCTGGAGTTTATTGCTCCCAGGCACAGCGTTTATACATGTGCCCAGGCCTGCAGCATGTTGAGCTGGGGCAGAGCAGACCCAGCTGGCACGGGGCTCTGGGGGATCAGCTTGCCAGTCTAGTGCTGCTCTGCTCTGGCTCAATATGCTGCAGAGGGGCTGGCTGGGGCATGACAGTGCTACAGTGCAGGGCTAGCCAGCAGACAGCCCTAGCACTGTAGCCTCCTCATGCCCTAGCAAGCACCATCACCATCTACACGTGTGTTTTGCTGCATGTAACTATCCTGTTGTAGGATAGTACTTATCCCAGACAGTACTGTCCTCCAGCAGAGTTAATTAATTTACTGTGTTAACACAAGGGGTCATGTAAACGGTGACGCTTTATAGCAGAATTAGGCAGTTCCTCAGTAAAGCGTATGTGTAGATGCAACCAGTATTACCTTCTTTTAGGAAAGCGTCCCTCTGGATCTATGCCATATCCTAAATGAGCACCTTCATTCTATGTATGAATACCACTGATTCACACAAGGGTTCTATAGCACCCTGGGATGCTGTAAGATCATTTTAAAGGTACCACACAGAATTAGCACTATTAGGTGTGCAAATACATGCACATGCTTCATAAGATAAACCCAGAGTTTTCAAATAGGAATCCAGAGGGTCTCTGGAAAAACATTCTAACCTACTGTGGTCTTTTTGAATTCTTTACAATAGAAGAATCTCTCTCTTATTTTTCCTTAATCAAAAAATGAGTGAAAGCTAAGAGCTGACATTTTTTGATGGGCATCTTGAGTCTAACAAGGGTTGTCTTGAGTCCAAAAAGGTTGAGAACTACTCATGCCAATAAATATTCAGAGAGGAGCATATTGTTATTGGGTAGTAGTCACTATTTTATATAGTTCTACTGGAATATATATAAATACAAACACACACAATTATTTCATTGACCTTTCTATGTTCTTCCTAATTGTGTTCAAAACACGGCACATAAAAATGAACTGCATGTTTTATTGTAATGCTTGTAACCAGTCACACATGTATAAAAACTGAAAATGCATATTTCTATTCAATTACCAAATTTAATAAATGTATTACAATATTAATATCCAACTTTTTTTCTAATTCATGTCTACTAGAAATTTTCCGCTATAACAGCAAATTATAAATAAATTACCTTGAATTTTATGTTAATTATTCAACACCCTATAGCTTTAATTTATCAAATGCTATACACAAATGCCAACAATGACTTCTTATTTTATAAACACTTGGTCTTTACTGAGACTATCTACCATATTGCTGGAATTCTTTTCTAAGAGTGCAGCTGAGGAGTAGGCATGCCTCTAAATTTAGCTGTTGCTGCTCTAAAGTGACCCTCTTTGCAACTGGCTGTTGAATTTCTTGTCTCTGTTATCCAGTCTGTAGATATTAAGCCTTGCTCTGTTTTCTTGAGGAGGTGTACACTTTTATCAAAATTATTCAACAGTATACCAATTTATATCTGTGAAGCATTTATATGTTTTTTTCTTGTACATCTCGTCAGAGATTAGAAGATGCAAGTTTATTCTGCAGTAAGTCAGAATGGACCATTAGAATCCCATTGATCTTGTATGGCAAACAAAATGGTAAGAAGCTATCTTCTATGGAGACAGACAGACAGACTTTTTATGGGCTTTTCCATATTCAGATAGCCTCTGAGGCAGCTAAATACATACTCTACTAAACATAATTTCTCTGTTTAATTTCTTTCTCCTTTGGGTGTAGATGAAGGTTTTCTTGTATCCTTAGAACACACACATTTCTGAGAAAGCACAGGTCCCAAATAATGTAAACATAATTGGTCAGTATCTTTCCTGAGTTGTTCTGTATTTTAATGGTTTTTCTCCAGGTATTTCTTGGAGGAAGAATAGAAGTGTGAATAAAATTGATCAATATGGGATAAAGCTGCCCGAAAAAGCAATTTATTAATTAAAATTATAAAGCCCTCAAATTTGAAAAGTAAACCAATGCAGTTTCCATTCTGCTCTGATTTTTAAGGACTCAAGTATATCTTTAGCTGTTTTGCGTCACATCTCTCTGATCAGAACTGAGGACTATTCTTCAATTATTACTTACCTGTGGAATGTGAAAAAAAATATGAACAATATGAAAGAAACCAAAATGAAATACATCTTATCCAATAGTTTTTGTTAAAAGTTCAGTAAGCCTGTGTAAAGTGCCTAGGGATAGTAAAATCAGAGTGTTTTTGTAATAGCGATAGTCCAGGACATGCACAAAAAGTATGTAAGTTGCTTTACTCCTGGGCATCAAGAAAGGCACTTTGTGCCAGAAAGTTTGTCCAACATCTGTCCCAACTATGCAGTTGGTTCAATCAAATATCTCACCAAAAAGACCTTTCTTTTCACTTAATTATGGTAAAGGCAGAGACATTAATTACAGAGAATATGCTGGGACCCATGAGAAGACAGCTTGAACTGCAGCAATCTAATTCAAGGCACATACTGAGACATGTAATCTGGTTCCAGGTTACTTCACCAAACCAGCATTACAGGTTTCAGCTTCATAAAGGAAACTGCTCTAGTGCTGCACAGGGTACAATTCCATGTGCCAAGCCTCTGTGTAGCTTCCTTTAGATGCTTGAATCTTCCTTGCTATCTAACAATATCCTATCAATTAGCAGTAGGAAGGACTTCTGTTTGCCAGACTGCCCTTAGTCTCTGTTACTCCCAGTAAACATCTTTGTTTTTCATGTCGTTCATGATCAATGTGAGGCATGAGGCTTTCCCCCTAGGGAAGTAACTATGCCAGAGAGATGGGGTTGTTCAACAGGTTCTGTAAGTATTCTAGGGAATAACATGAAGATACAGCTACAAACCTGAGATTGCATCTTGCATGCATGGACTGGTGTGTACGCACGTGTGTGTGTGTGTGTGTGTGTTGTACTCTTGTTCTTGATTCCACACAATTTTGTTTTAAAATTCTGAAAGAATTAAACCTTAATCCATACTTAAAATAAACTAATATGGAATAAAATAAAAGGAAACCTTTATGAAAAAAATTTATGGAAGTGAATATAGTATAGTCAACTCTGATTTTTATCATCCTATGGAACGGAACAGAAAAATACATCCCTGTGGTATAACTCTATAGGATGATATAAAAATACAATAGGCATGATGTAATTCTTTTAAATGTATAGAGCTTTAGTGTAGTTTATAAGGCAACCTACTGTTTTCATAAATTATGAAAAATCTGGGATTTTTTTCCAGAAAATACTCAGGTTGGTTTATTGGATTCTATCATATTTTGCCATTGTTTAACTCTGCACCCTTGAACAGTGTACCTTTATCATAATACAATTTTGAAAATATTTGATATTAGAAACATTAGGTTCTAATTTCGATTTGTGAATTGAAATTTTAGCACTTTTAATTTTAGCACTTTTAGAAATGACTAAATCATCCAGGCTCCTATTATGATTATTAGGAATGAATAGGAATGTTAGAACTGTCTTGAAGGAGAACTAGTGGACTCATTGGTGAAAAGAATGAGCTGGCAAAAGGGTGGTCTCAGACTGAGACTCTCAGTTGTCATTAGTGTGCATGACAGCACACATGGTCTTCACTGTAGATAGAAGTGAGTGAAGTTGTTGAATAGGGGAGGCCTTTGCAGAATCTGAAATTATTTGGAAGTTTGGTAGAGCATTTGATGATAAAGTTCCATATAAAGCTAGCTAGTTCATCTTCCTTTTTAGCTGTTACAGTGTTGGGGCCATTAGATTTTCTCATTCTATCTATAGGAAATGTGAAATCTCCTGATTAGTAGCACAAATGGGTGATGATTCATTAATGGCTCCCAAACAGCAGTGAATAAATTAGAATTCCCCGTAATGAGACTTCCATTTAAATAGCTATATAAAAACTGTTCCAGTTGTGATTTAATCTTCAGTGTTTAGAATGTGCTAGTTCTAGTTAATCTTTTTACAAATGCTCATCTTCTTGTCATGTTTTATACTTTGCATCAGCAAATCTACACATTTCCATAACTTAATTATACATGATTTCCCATTCTTTGCTTTTCTTTCCACATGATGTATCTATTAGTCCCTCAAGTTCATTACTTGGTATATTGCTTCCATGTCCTGTCTGAAGCTGAACTTTGTTTTCTTTATGGAATGTTCACAAATGGCTATGTTATGTATCCTTTCCTGTATTTCCTTATGTGATCTGAAGTGAACACAATAAAATATAATGTTTCAGAAAGTAGGCAAACTGTCTTGGGCCAGTGCTTGCTTCTGTTTAGTTTTTTTCCTGTTTTCAATCATGTTTTTTGGCTCAAATGACAAAAATATGCACAAGACCTGTTGTAATCTCTGAATCATTGAATCATAGAAATTACGAGCTGGAAGGGACCTCGAAAGATCATGGAGTCCAACCCCCCTGCTCTGGGCAGGAATACTGCTGAGGTCAAATGATCCCAGCAAGGTGTCTGTCCAGTTCCCTCTTGAAGACTTCCAAGGTTGGAGACTGCACCACCTCTTTGGGAAGCCTATTTCAGATTCTGGTCACCCTTACCATAAATAATTTCTTCCTTCTTCTGAAGGTTATTTATATATCAGGACAAGCTGAATGCCTCAGTCCTCACTTCATTGCGTCATTCAGTAATTCCTTATTCAGGAATAAAGGATTATTTCATAATATTAAAGGCTGTGCAATACAAAGATTTCAAAGAAGTGTCCTGGCAACCAAATGTTTTCCCAAGTAGGCTGTTATATTTTGGTAGGGAGGGTTCTCAGGGAGGTCAGGTACCCACAAGTAACTACATGTGGGGAAACAAATTTCTATGCAGTTTGTCATTTTCTCAGCCCATGCTACAAATAAATACTCCATGTGTCACTATAAAAGAATAGTGCTGTGAACAAGATAGGGTTTGGATTAGATGACAAGCAACAAAATTAAACAAAAAATGAGGTGTGAAATTGAGGAATAAAATATGGTTAGTTATAGCAAGTAAGTAGTAAAACCAAATCCTGAAGTCCTCGGTCAGAGATACTCCCTTTGTAATATGCATTTTAGGTTTTAATCCATGATGAATAATCAACCATTCGTACATTAAAATATTTTAATTAACATATACTGATGTTTAAAATAAACTGAATTACAGATTTAATTAACAATATTTGGAAAGTGAAGTTTACAACAGAAGTTTGTAAAAATTATTGAACCACAAATATTTCCTTGATAGCTTCACTTTTTGGGGGGTACAAGATGCACATTCCCTTTCCTTCTGGAGGGAGTTGATCCGTAACCTAATAGATTTACCTGTTATCTTAGTTTATTGGGGAAAAAAAACCCCAAATCATATAAATTAACAAATGATTTTTAAAACAATTTAAAATTAATCACTTATAGGCACCTAATTTTATGTTCTGCTGCGCTTGAATAGTAAAACAAAAAGCAAACAAACAAAAAACAATCCTAACATCTATATTCTTTAGTTCATACTAACAGCTTTGGTGTTCCTTTTTGAAATTCCAGTCTGTCATTGTATGTTTTATTTTTGTTCACTCTACAAAAATATCATTATTTTTCCTGTGGGAGTTCTTCTACAAGGAACCCAACCAACAGAACAAAACAAAAAACCCAAACCAAAAACACTTTGGAACATGTTTCTTACTAATTAAAAACAGATTAGCTTGATAATAATTATCATAATTATCATAATTCACAATGGTTCAATTCACTGATATAACTTGCTCACTTCCATCAGAGGAGATTTAGTTCTGAATATGCCCATAAAGGGCTTATGGTCTGTCAAAAACAAAAGTTATTACAGTGTAATTACATCATTTGTAAAATTTACTTAGGCTATGTATAGGCATTACATTTTTCCTGGGAACTGCTGCTCTTCTCATAGAAATTAAAAGGGTACACATGTTCATTCAATTTCTCCCAGGTAAAAAATGTCCTGCTAGGGGAAAGATCTTCCAGGTCTTCAAAGCCCCACCTTGCATGACATCTTCAAAACTGGACTCCTTGTGGGGTCCCTGGTTTGGGCTGTGGGCTTTTTCTCACTATTCCAGTCTCCTGGGACCAGTCTGGGGAAGGTGTGGAGAACAGGGGAGAGGGGGCAGCTGCAGGCTGGGCACCTGTATTGTTCTCTTTCTCCAAACAGTTTCTAGCCGTGGAAACTTCTCAAAAAATTTTACTGCTAGAAATGAATGCCTGTCAGGGCCTTAATTAAATTTGTTCAAACCCCTCTATTAAGTTTTGTTGCATCTTTTCTATACTAATAATTGTGCACAACACAGAAACTTCCATTCCTTTCTGTTATTTGTTGTGGATTCCATCCTATCTATGACACTCTGCTTACTTAGCAAGGATTTTTTTGAAGTTCCTCCAGACAAGCCGATTAGGGATTTCTCAGTTATCTTCTTAGGTGCTCAAGTCTTTCTACATATGGGCAGGCTTAAATCAATGTATACCTGATTTTTTCCAGGTGCCTATGAATTTAGTTTAATTTGGTAATTTATCAAATCAAGATATTATTTAAATCAAAGCAGCTTGTTTATGCAGTCAAAGATTTATTGACTATATCTTGCTAAAAGCTAAATATAGTCAGCATGGTCTTGTCTAAACATGCAAGTTACAACACCATAACTAAAACTTAAATAGGTAATTTTTCAAACTATGTATAGTAATATAAATTAGTAAATGACACTTAAATGTAACTTAATTTAAGTGTATTCACTATATTTCCATGTGTGGCACCAGATTTACTGAACTAATTTAAAATAAAAGCTTAAATTGGCAAAAACTGTGTTTAGATAGGTATGGAGGACAATATCTTCAGGGCAAATTTGTACATTTAATTTACCCATTGGTCTTCTTTAGAATAAACTAGATTCTAAATTGTTGCAATATCATTAATCAAAACAAGCTGAATCCTAATCTAGTTTACAAAACAGAAAAATTCTTCCTCTGCAAAATCTGTTTATCTTGAAATGAAGTGAAATGAATTTATCTATCGTGTAATCTGAGAGGTGTAGGTTGTATGATAAATATGGAAAGGAGCATTTGGAGACCCAAAAGGGAAAGCAGACAAAATTATCACTTCAAAGCAAGCTTGTAAACCTAGGAACTTTTTTAGATATGCTAACTCCTACTGTGAACAGCTGTTTGAATAGCAGATCTGCTGGTACCTTTGAAATTAGCTGAGGGCACAGTGCATGCCCAGTTGCTAATAAGCAAGTACTTGTCATGAAAACTACTGTTCCAACTGGAACCTTGGTGATTGTCCCAGAAAAGCCAAGGAAAAATAGGTATGGGAGCTAAACTTGACCTTTCACATTTACGAGGGGTTCCTGTAGGTCAAGTTCATGTCATATTAGTGCGACACTATTGGGAGTTGGGATCTGCATTAGCATTTCTATAGAACAGTTCTGATTCATAGATACCAATCTAATCATTCACATTGATTAAATATACACAATGCATTTAAAATGTATTTTCAGCAATTCCTCTTCCTTTCCATAAATGTATACCATAAACTACTTATATGTTGGTATTTTTGTCATTTCCTTAGATCATACTACTTATGCAGTGTTATAGTTTTTTAGTAAAAGTTATTTCCCTTTTCTAAAGACCTTATCCTGAAATTGTTTTTTAGATATATAGGGAGTAAAAGGAAGGCCCAGGGAGGAATAGGACCCCTGCTAAATGGGCAGAAACAATTGGTGACGGACAGGGGGGACAAGGCTGAACTCCTCAATGAGTTCTTTGCCTCAGTGTTCCTAAGCGAGGGGTACGACAAGTCACTCACTGGGGTTGTAGAGAGGCAGCAGCAAGGCATCAGACTTCCATGCGTAGACCCTGAGATGGTGCAGAGTCACTTGGAAGAACTGGATGCCTTTAAGTCGGCAGGCCCGGATGAGCTCCATCCAAGGGTGCTGAAGGCACTGGCCGACATCATTGCAGAGCCACTGGCGGGAATATTTGAACGCTCGTGGCGCACGGGCCAAGTCCCGGAGGACTGGAAAAGGGCCAATGTGGTCCCCATTTTCAAGAAGGGGAGGAAGGAGGACCCGGGCAACTATAGGCCAGTCAGTCTCATCTCCATCCTTGGCAAAGTCTTTGAAAAAATTATCAAGGCTCACATATGCGAAAGCCAGTTAGGACAAATTATGCTGAGGGGAAACCAGCATGGCTTCGTGGCAGGCAGATTGTGCCTGACCAATCTAGTCTCTTTTTATGACCAGGTTACGAAACGCCTGGATACAGGAGGAGGGGTGGATGTTGTATACTTAGACTTCAGGAAGGCCTTTGATACGGTATCCCACCCCATACTGGTGAACAAGTTAAGAGGCTGTGACTTGGATGACTACACAGTCCGGTAAGTGGCGAATTGGCTGGAGGGTCGCACCCAGAGAGTCGTGGTGGATGGGTCGGCTTCGACCTGGAAGGGCATGGGCAGTGGGGTCCCGCAGGGCTCGGTCCTTGGACCGATACTCTTTAATGTCTTCATCAGCGACTTGGACGAGGGAGTGAAATGTACTCTGTCCAAGTTTGCAGATGACACAAAGCTATGGGGAGAAGTGGACACGCCGGAGCACAGGGAACAGCTGCAAGCAGACCTGGACAGGTTAGACAAGTGGGCAGAAAACAACAGAATGCAGTTCAACAAGGAGAAATGCAAAGTGCTGCACCTAGGGAGGAAAAATGTCCAGCACACCTACAGCCTAGGGAATGACCTGCTGGGTGGCACGGAAGTGGAAAGGGATCTTGGAGTCCTAGTGGACTCTAAGATGAACATGAGTCAGCAGTGTGACGAAGCCATCAGAAAAGCTAATGGCACTTTATAATGCATCAGCAGATGCATGATGAATAGGTCCAAGGAGGTGATACTTTCCATCTATCGGGCGCTGGTCAGACCGCAGTTGGAGTACTGCGTACAATTCTGGGCGCCGCAATTCAAGAGGGATGCGGATAACCTGGAGAGGGTCCAGAGAAGGGCCACTCGTATGGTTAAGGGCCTGCAGACCAAGCCCTACGAGGAGAGACTAGAGAAACTGGACCTTTTCAGCCTCCGCAAAAGAAGGTTGAGAGGCGACCTTGTGGCTACCTATAAGTTGATCACGGGGGCACAGAAGGGAATTGGTGAGTATTTATTCACCAAGGCGTCCCCGGGGGTTACAAGAAATAATGGCCACAAGCTAGCAGAGAGCAGATTTAGACTGGACATTAGGAAGAACTTCTTCACAGTTTGAGTGGCCAAGGTCTGGAACGGGCTCCCAAGGGAGGTGGTGCTCTCCCCTACCCTGGGGGTCTTCAAGAGGAGGTTAGATAACCATCTAGTTGGGGTCATCTGGACCCAGCACTCTTTCCTGCCTATACAGGGGGTCGGACTCGATGATCCATTGAGGTCCCTTCCGACCCTAACATCTATGAATCTATGAAAGATTGCGGAAAGTTCAGGGTACTCAGGACTTGTACAAAGTTTGTCTTTTTCTGGAATTATTTTACTTTTTAATGCCACTTAATTGCTTTTGTTTTTTGAGTTCCCCATTTCTTTGTTGTTTTTTCCCCCTCTCTTTCTTTCTCCTCTTCCATGTAATTATCAAATGTACTTCTTTTTGTTGGCCACCACAGTTCAATTCAAGTTTCAGCAATGACATGCAACTTGGTAGTTGGATAAAATTTTGTTCTGAATACTTGACTTCACTTGTATAATGTAGATGAAATCCGCATGGCAAACAGCCTAATAAGTAATGGTGCGATCTCAGGAACTTCTGACTCATGAGGTAAGTACTAACAGTCAAAAAGCTCAAAACTGTATCAGCTCAGTCTTCACAGGTTAGTTTAATTTGCGTAGACTGAAACAATAAGCAAGTGAACAAACATTCACTTTTGATTCTGGACTTTTGACTCTCATTACTTTCAATGAGATTTCTGCCAAGGTCAAAGGAAGAGTATATCAGGACTGAAAGGCAGGGGAGGTGGCTAAACATGCTTCTTTATAAATGCTCTTGGAATTTTCCTACAGATTTCAGGATTTCATAATAAAAGCCTATAGGGACAATTTCTATTACCCTTTATGTGCCCAAATGGTAGTTTTCCAGCCACACAGTTTGCGATTTTATTACCTGTGCAGTGCGGATGCATAAATGTCCACACAAATTTGAGCATGTTCAAATACGGACATATGCAACAGGCTATATACTGGGCAGACTGGTATGCAGTTACATACTTGTGTACCTGAGCATAAGAAACAGGAGAAGGACCTTCCTCTCCTCTGCTCCACATTGTTTTAGATCCAATAGCTGAGTGATTTGGCCACTTGCTCAAGAAGCAGAGAACCCAGGCTGTAAGCAAGCCTTCCCCAGAGGGAATTTGAATGGGCATCTGTCTTCCCAGTAGTGTGATTAAATCATAACACCACAAGTCAGGCATTATCAAAGGGAGTTTTGGAAAAGTGTCTAGAAGCTGACCCCTGCCACTTGCATTTACTGTTCATTGGCAAAAATTAATAGAGTACCAAAGAAGTTTCTGCATCAGTGGGGACCTCTTTGAATTAGTCAAATCAAGTTCTCTGAGAGGTGCTAGCCATTCTTCTACTGGACTTTAGGACAATGGGAGAAGACTCTGAAGTAAATAAGATTTATAACTGAATATCTTGGCTAACACATAGGACTGATAATTCAAAGCTTTATGCAGTAAGATTATCACTGCTTAAAAATAATTGATGTATTTTCTTAGAAACCGTCAGGACAAATTGAGAAATTATATTCCTAACAACCAGTGCAATTCCTTGATCAGAGACTCATTATTAGCAAATGCATAGTCAGATCACATAGCTAACATGTACAAAACATTCTAAATATATAATTGTTTTTACAAGAGACAAGCCCGTTACATTCAATCCTCAAAGTTTTTGTGCTAGCACTATACCAACCACTGCAAGATATAACTAAACACAATTTCTAAAATCGAGGATCTAAATGATAACTAATCTACATCATGAAATAACCTGCTTTCTGCATGATGTCATTTAAAAATATTTATAGCTTAAATAGGTAAAAAAATTACCCTCCAGAACAAAACCTTATATATGAGACACCTTACTGTCTTACAGTTAAAACGTGTCTATCGATTCTGAAAATTTATCTTGTTTAAACTGAAAACATCTAGTATGTCCTGAATACAAGGTAAAAAATCTCTGAAAAAAAACCAGGGTGCATAGTGGAAGCTACTGCTGCCAAGACTGACCTGTGAATAACCTCTTAAGTCTTGAAATTCTATTAAGTCCTGTCACTTTAAGTCGTTGATAGGCATCATCAGAAGTCCAATTACTAATGCTTTTTACTGAATTACAGCATCTCTAATCTAGCAATTTTGTTCATTTTAACAAAAAATAAAAAATATAGCTTGCTTTTCTTGCCATAATATGTCTGCTTTATGGTTTCAATCATCTATGTGCATTAAAAGAAAATTGAGATGTATTTTAGATTAGATGGGAATTATGGAATGTGTAGAAAAAGATACAGCTGAAGAAAATGAAGCAAGCTGACCATAAACTGAATTAACACCTTCATTATAAAGCTCACTAAGAGAAATGAAGCTTGGAAGCATTACATATCCAAACAAAGGAACCAACCATATTTTCCTTTGAAAAGGCAGGATTCTTATGAGAATCAGTGCTTGAGTCTGTAGTTTTGCTGTCTGACCTTGACTTGCCACTTTGCCATCCATAACTCCTCATCACAAGGTAGAAGTTTTCAGAATTCTGTTTCTCTAACTCCCAGTTGCCATTCCTGCCTAAGCTCCACTGATTGCCACCATATCTGTTTTTTTCTGGCTATCGAGGTACCAATAACCTTGCAATATTTAACTTCACTTCTTACTATGTCTCAGGGGACTAAGCTTACCCCTTTTTTTTATTACAGAAAAATAATAGAGTAATTCTTGTGTTGTAAAGAGCCCAGAAAGACCATAGCAGGTCAGAATGCTTTTCACATTATGGATTCCTATGTGAAAATTCTAGGTTTATATTGTGAATCATGTTTCCACATCTAACAGAGCTAACAATGTGTGGCACCCTGGGACAGATCTCAAGGCACTGCAGGGTGCCAGAGCACCCTGGTTGAGAAACACTGGTCTAGATGGTGGAGTTTTCTGTGCAAGTTGGCTGTGTATGCCTAGTGGTAGTAACAGCATTTAAAGTTATTTTTCAGGTATTATTTTGGTAATATAGTTATTTATCAGAAATCACTTAGTTGAAAAGATTATACTGTTGTCACATCAGGGAAACTTTGGTGGACAGCATATGGACAGCACTGGTATGATGGCTTTGCATCAGACTGTTTTTAAATATCCTGCATAGCTATTAATTCTTTAAATGTACCCAGTTAGACTGAATTCTATAATTAGTTGAGGTTTTACACAGACTAACTTCAGGCCGTGTATTTTTGGAATCTTTTTTTTTTTTAGGTGTATATATTCCCAACTCCCTCAAGCTCCTAAAAAGCTGGGGAAATGATGACTTCCATCTGCATGCGGCCTGACTAGTATCCCTGTATAATTTAATCAGTAACATGCCTCACAACACCACAGCTTGATTCCCATACTTTTGATTTGCTTCACTGCACAGAGCCTCTCTAACTTATGTTTTAAGTCCACTAAAACATAAGGTTTGTGTTCAGCAATTGATGAACTAGAACAAGTCAAATGAAGAATATAGCATTTTAGAAAAAAAAACAAAAACCTGTTTCATAGAAGTTGAGCTATTCTGAAAAGGAGATCATTTAAAAAGTTGAATTGCTGAGTTCAAGCTCTCCTGGTTTACAAAGAGTGTTCTAGGGACAAAGGAGGAAGTTCAACACAATTTTTACAGATTCAATCTAGTCAGTGTTCAGTTTCCCTTATCAAGCCTTTCCTAAAGTAAGTATTTTTATTCACTGCTGCTGCTATAATCAAAACAAATATAATATTTCGGTCACAGATTTCCTGTTGATTAATTAGGGCATTACAATGGTTTCCACCTTTTGAATTAATTCTGATTATTAGAGTGCATATTAACTGCTGCATTGTTTTACGTCCTCCACTTTACTGAGCTTTCAACAGCAACCACATTTTTCTCCTAAGTTGCTGCATTTTCTTGCATATCACACATCCATAAATATGACACACACTTTGTTTTGGAAAGGCAAAACATAGGAAAAAGGACTTTTCTTGAGTAATGGCCTAGAACTGGCTTTCTCATGAAGAGGTTGCACTGCAAAATAGATGCTGCTTGTTTCTAAACAAGCAAGCAACAGGGGAAGACTCCTGTGTTAGCCTTTTCATAGCCAAAGCCAAATTAACAGCACTTTTGGCTGTGTAGCTAAAACAGTGGTTCTTAATCAGGGTACCATGGCACTTTGGGATGCTGCGAGATACTTTCAAGGGTGTCTCAGGATGCTGCACTATGTTTGCACTGTTAGCTGTACAAACTTGATTCGCAAGATAAACCCAGAGATTTCAAATACGAATCTACGGTGTTAAAAACATTCTGACCTTTTGTGAGCTTTTCTGAGTTCTTTGCAACAGATGAATTGCTCTATTATTTTTCCTTAGTCAGAAAACAAGTGAAAATGAAGAACTGGGATTTTCCCAGGGGTGCTTTGGGTCTACAAAGTTTTCGACCCACGGAGCTAAAAGTTACTTCCAATTCAGTAAGAGCTGTGCAAGGGTTAACAGTAGAGCCTACCCTCACTACTTGCTGGCTTGAGAGAAGCAGCAGTCATTTTGCAGCACAGCCTTTCCAGGCTTCTACTCCTCCATGCTTCTGTACTGGTAAAGAAAATCAGCCCCCTGCTTAAGAGAGGCATCAGTTTTGGAGAGCTGACTTTTGGGGAAAGTGTGAAAGAGTGACTGTGGTGTTTAAGTAATTACAGAGTTCTGACAAAAAGTATTTTAAAAAAAATTGACAAATAGAAAAAAACCCTCTGCTTCATAGCCTTACTGAAGCAGTTGTAATGGTGAGTTTTGTTGACCACTACCACAGTAGAGTTGTACTGAAATCATGATTTTGCGATATTTGCAGAAAATGCAAAATCAGGCATTTTCCATGAAAGTTAGAAAAATCCATGAAAAAAGGATGGGGAAAGCAGGGCTCCATGTACAAATAAAAATTTTTTCTTTTTTTCCCCTCCTGGGCAGCAGCCACAATGGCTGCTGTCTCTGCCCCTGGCTGCTGATTGGGTGAGATGGCTGCCCTCATGCAGCCTCTCAGCCCTGCAGCCCAGGCAGACCTAGCCCTGATTTTTTTCCTTTGGTAAGTGGGTGGAGGCTGGGGCTGGGGGAAGCAGAGCCTGGCCAGGATGGGTGCAGGGGGAGCAACTGAGTGGCAGCAGTGGGGGGGGGGGTCATGGCCCATCCCCACATCCATGTGCTACTAGGACTGGGGGGCAGTGTGGCCGGGCCGTGGCAAGCGGAGTAGGGCTTGAGCAGGTTGAGAGGAGCAGAGCCAGGCTGGGTTGAGGATCGTGGGGAGTGTAGCCTGGCCAAGGCAGGGGAGGGCAGCAGGACCTGGCTGGGGGACAGTGGGGCTACAGCATCATATTGCCATGGGGCTGGGGAGGGGCTAGGGGGACAGTGTGGCTCAGCTGGGAGGGCAGCGGGGTGGTGACAGCCTCTCTCTGCGTCTGCACAGGGCCAAGGGGGATTATTTCTTCCACCCCGTGCAGAGAAGTACTAACATGGCCATTTATTGCTAAGTCTCACAAATACAAAGCTTGTAACTTTTCTCGGGAGAATATTTCTCTTATCACTGCCACTCAGAAAAAAGCTATATTAAATGTGGATCAAGTGCAGGGCTAAAAGCCAGCAAATTCCCAGACCAGTCCCCAGCTCATATGATATTGTTACAAGTCTCAGGAATTTAGTTTGTTTAAAACAAAATAAAAAAGCTGTTAAAAAAATGAAAATTTTCTTATAAGTCAGAACACCCAGTACTTTACAGTAGGCCCCTCCAGGATGCCAACAGACTGCTTTTCTTTACTAGAGAAGACTTGCAAGGTACTATGAAGCTTTCTGTAGTATCTGCCTCCATGGATTAAGGTGATTAAAAGGCCTTTGCTCTTTCCTCACAATTTTTGCTCTTCCAAGCTCATTTTGTTATGGGGCTATTTTACAGGAAACTGTGGCTCACCTTGCTGAGACTTTCTTGCTGGTACATCATTCTGTGGCTTTTTCTACAGAAAGGGAATGATCATGGTTACTGATACTGGGTCACTCTAGTCATTCTTTCTATTAAATGAAAAGGATCATCTCCTTTCAGTCCTTCTTATAAGTCCTGAAAGGCACAATTAAGAAACATGAGCTTTACCATTAACTTAGCTGAGTGTAGGAACAAGTCAGTAATATGTAAATGACCTTACACCCACCTGCAAGTTTAAATAAATTAATTTCTTCTACTATTTCTCATTTTGAGATCCTCATTGCAGCATTTGTAAAATACTTTTCTGATTTTTTGCTTCTGTTTCTGATCAAGCGGAATAGCTCAGCCTCTCATTTTCTGTGCCTTGAAATTGACATGTCAGAAGTTTATTTTAAAGCTTCCTGTATTTTGTACAAACTACATAGACTATTTCCTTGCCTTTCAACTCAATCGCTTCCTATATTCTTATATACCAAAACTATGATTTTCTTTAAAGCTTCACATCAATCACATTGGCCTTTGTTTATGGGTGTTTATGTATTATATATGGTTCTGTTCATTTTCTTTCTGATGAACTGTACATATTGTCTGTGAATGACAAAAAGGAGTTTTCCTTCCAATCCTTCACAAGGGCTCATCTTAACACCCTGAAACATGATAGCTAATAAGTCTCTTCTTAGTTTGCATTACTATAGGTAATGAAATATCCAAACCTTTTATAAATCTCTCCAGGGTATGACGAATGTGTTAAGGTGACCTTGTATATAGTTTCTGAATATTTTTCTGCTTGCATAACTCGATAGTATATCTGCTTGTATTTATTAAGAAGTGACCAAATTAGCTTATTCCACATGTAAATTATCTTTAGTATAATTAAATCACTTCAGATTGTGTGTACATTGGAAGGTTCAAGGAGAAATAGAAGAGAAAGAGGGAAGTTTTAAATGTAATAACCCTGACAACTTCCCAAGTTTTCCTTCTACCATCACCCTTACCCTGTAATCCTTATGCTGTAGTCACCATCCTTACAGTGAAGAACTCTCTTTACAATCAACCAGTATTCCACCTCAATTCTCAGCTGTGGACTACTGAGTCCAAGCACTCACTCCACAGTGAGTCAATACAATGCACCTGACTGTATTCTCAACCACTGAAAACAAGACTAGAAATCTTAGTTTGGTCTCCTGGCTGAAAGCTTTTCTTAAAAATCTACCAACTCTATATACTGCCTAATAAAAAAATGTGGTAAATATGGATTGATGTGGTACAAAAATATGTATAACAAACTAGGTATCTTCCAGGATAAAAATTCATTTATATCTTTACCAGGTGTAAGTCTCTAATTTTACATGATAGGCCATGCCAGAACTTCTAAGTATATGTTAAATGTTATTTTGCAAGTAAAAGTATTTCCCTGTATACTAACATACTCCAATATACACTTAATACTTAGCTCAATATACACATATAAAGAATCTTATTATAATTTCTTTAAAATGTTTATCGAAAACAGCTGTTATGGTATATAAAAAAAATAACATTTTTGCTTTTCCATGTTGAAAACTTTTTAAACAAAGGAAATGAGAGAGACTAGTATAACCCTTTATATAATTAATTAAAATATTTTGAAATGAACAATGACATAAGACATACCAGAAAATAGCAACTCCGAACAGCAGTAGAGAATGTGAAGTAAATCAGTCCTAAAATGCATACTTAAAATTTCTTTTACATTCACAACTTAGTTTTGCTTTCCAAAAAAATATTTTACCCCTTCCACTTGGAGGAAGTGGATAATGGGAACATCAATTTTGAATACCTTAAAATCTGCATTTTTTCTCAGGATGAATATGTTTTTACTTTGATCGCTACCTATAAAGTACAAGTTTACATAGGAATTGCATTTAGAAAATTCTGATATTTCTTCAGGACTCAGAGTCTAAAATTTATTATTTTCAGGATGGCCAAATGAAAACTGGCAAATGGGAAATAGGTTGCCATCATTATGAACCATGGTAATTTTCAATCAAGTCCTTGTATTGTATTCACAGCATACAAGAAATCCATGTAATTTCTCCTCTGCTTAGGTTCTCAGAGGTCAATGAGTTTTATAATTATCTCCAAACAAATTTCTCCACAGTCATTTAAGCTCTCTCTAAATAGCTGGGTGTGTTGCCATGCAATATCACCATCCCCTCCACTTAGTTCAGCTTCCAAAATAATTTCTGTTGTACCAGAGAAATCTGAATATGTACGAAGACTTTTATCTGTTGAAAAAAATACAAGTAAAGTTCTGCTGCATACAACTTGCACAAACATTCAAAAGGCTTTCTCTTATGAACATTTAAGAGCCTAACTAACAGCTTATCAAATATACTTAGTAATTCAAAGGATGGATGGAGTCCACTGCAAATTATTATTTGTATTTTGACAGTGTCCTCTAGAGCAGAGCTTTCCAAACTTTTCATGTTGGTGACACACTTTTTAGACATGCATCATTTCGCGGCACAGTAATTCAGTTTTACTAGCAAGCCGGAGGTTAAACTAACCCGTTATAAGAGATACGGACACATACATAAATTGTAATAACGAAATGTATGGGGACACAACATATCTCATGAAAACCTTTCATTTATATTTTTAAAAATATATGATTTGTAAGATAATAACATACATTGTTGTCATTTATGAGTAACAGTATGTAAGTATGTGCAAGAATTTAAAAAAGTTGAATAACACCAATAACTACTTACCATTTTAATGGGATGTATGAGGTTGATGGGATGAACACAGTTTCTGAATATTTGGTGGAATATTAGATAAAGACACTCGCATTTCTTCATCAAGCATTTTTAAGCTTCCACGTTTCAGTGTCTTTAAGTTTGCCATCGTTGCAAAGGATACTTCACAAATGTATGTAGTAGAAAACCGCAGAAGAATTTTTAATGCTTTTTTAGCTATGTTTGGATGCATTTTTGAAATGCGAATCCAAAAGCTGTCTAAGTCACCCTCTTCATACAGCATTAACAGATTTCAATCATTTTTTATGTCAGCTAATTCTTCTTCTTCAATAAGTGAAAAGTTCCTCGTTGCAGTTGAAAGAAATGGATTTTTGATCCAATCGTAGTCTTGGATTTCAACATTTGGGAAGTAATGCTGAACTTTCTCTCCAAGCAATGTTAAATGGTCAACAATTAGCGAGCTGATATCACATTTTAGCTCGCACTCAGCAGTTTTGGAAAACATTTCAAAATTTCCTTCTTTCACTTTCCTTTTCCAAATTGCTATTTTGTCTCTCATAGCACAAATTTTATCTACCACTGTTAAGATATTTTCTCCTTTTCCTTGCATACTGGTGTTTATTTTATTCAAATGTTCAAATATGTCAGCAAGATATGCCAATTTTGTGCACCAAAGTTTGTTTTGAATTAGATTGCAGAATTCATTTTGCTGATTTTCCACAAAAAGTTTAAGCATCATTTCCCTCAATTCGTATACATGACAAAGCACTAGACCTCTTGAGAGCCAACAAACTTCTGTGTGTAGTAGAAGCTTTTTAAACCTTGCCCCCATTTCTTCACAAATATGAGCAAATAATCTTGATTGAAGAGGTCTACTTTTAATGTAATTGACCATTTGAACCACTTTGTCCAAAACTTTTCTTAATTCATTTCCAATGGTTTGCGCGACTAGTGCTTCGCGATGTAAAAAGCAATGAGTAATTATAATATTTTCATTCTCTTTCTTTGCTAAAGCTATAAAACCTTTTGTTGAACCAACCATTGAGGGTGCGCCATCTGTGCATATTCCTACACAATTTAACCATTGCAAATTATTTTCCTTCATGAAGCAATCTAAAGTTTTAAATATATCTTCACTTCTAGTTCTCATTGGAAGTTCTAGACAATACAAGAATTGCTCAATAATTCTGTCAGTATGAATGAAACGTATAAAAACCAATAATTGTGCTAACCCACTGACATCCGTTGCTTCGTCTAACTGCAATGTAAAGATCATATTATCGTCTTGAAAAATATCTTTCATTTGCTGCTTAATGTCATCAGACATGTCTTGAATACGTCTTCCAATCGTGTTATCTGCCAAAGGGATTTTATTAACTTCTATCTCAAATTCGGGCCCAAACATTGTTTGAACAATAGCACAGCAAGATTCCTTTATGGTGGTTTCGGCAATAGTGTGTGGGTCCTTGTTTTTGGCAATTATTTGAGCAACCAAGTAACTTGCCTTTTGAGCTTTCTCTGATGTCTTCATTCTCTTTGTGAATGATGCAGACTGCTTCTTTATAGATTTTGAAAGCTCAATAAAGTATTCTACTGGTTTTTCTGACAAATGACTGTGTTTTGAGGTAGAACGACGCTTTAATTTATTTGGTACCATACTTTCATTTGCAAGTATATCCCAACAAACTAAACACTGAGGACAAGGATTGTTTTCATTACCAGAAAATGTGAACCCCAGTTTCACATAATCTTTACTGTATAAACGAGGCTTGGAAATTTTTCCTTTACACTTCTTACGTACTAATACAGACCATTCAACAGTTGATTCTTGCATAGTTTCCTCTATAGCGGCTACATTTTGTTCATCGCAAATGTCATTTTCACCAGCTTTTCTTTTCTTAATTAGAAACTTATCCATTTTACGGGTAATTCAACTGCAATTTAATGAATAAATCTATGCGAATTTATTTTTAGGTTTTAGCATTAACTAAATATGAAAATAACAGGACTGCTTATCTTTCTCTGTTTTTTCTTATGAAAATAACAGCACCTGCGCTCCACTCCCACAGTGATAAAGTGAGATAAAGATAGGAATCAGGACCAGGAGAAAATGTGAAAAATAAACAAAATTAACTAAAGTATTTACAATACGTATTAGGACACATAGGTCCAGGTAGGAGCTCAGCTGCAAAAACACATGAAGTAGAGAAGCAAAAGTCCAACAAAAATGGTGTAAATATATATGTCTCACTACAAGGCTATATTGCTGCAAATATTTGCAATGCCTATGTCCAGAGTCCAGTTCCAGCACTCTCCGGTGGTACACTGCCGGTGGGTGGTCAATCCACAATTACAGCAGAGTAAAAATAAAAATAAATGGCAGGAATCAAATTATAAGTGCCACGTGGTGAGTGGCTTGCTGTTTGCCACATTGGGTTTGGGAGGGTGGCCTACCTTCAGCCAGCAGCAGGTGGGTTGACTGGGTGACAGCCTGCAGCTGCGCTCGCCCGGGTGATTGGGAGCACGCTGATTCCGAGGCTTCTGGCCTCCACTGAGCTCCGTTCCGATTGGCCAAGATGGCGGACGGCCCGCTTGGTGCAGTCCCAGTCCAGGACCTCCGGGGGACTCCTCCGCTCAGCACAGCCGAGAGTTGGGGGTGGTGTAACTCACAACTAATTGCTCCGTTAATTGCTCTGTTAAAGGAGTCTCCAACGAGAATTTCGAATTCTCCACACTCCTCGCCGTACCGCTCCGACACCGCCAATCACGTGCGTCCTACATCAAGACGCCACACGATCCTAAAGCAGCTAATGTTAAAGCAGCTAAGCCTTAGCTGCTTTAACATTAGCTGCTTTAGGAAGTTCTGGGGGAGGGGCCAAGGGAAGCAAACGCGAGTAAGGGAGCTCCGCGGTGCCCTTCTGCAAAATTTTCTGCATTTCGCGCGACACACCTACACACTGCCACCGACACACTAATGTGTCGCAGCACACAGTTTGGAAAGCTCTGCTCTAGAGGATGCAGTCAGGACTGGGACTGCATACAAACACATTGGAGAGTCCCTGTCACAAATAGGACATACACCTTGTGAATTCTTTGAGTTTTGATGAGTCCTAATTTTAGAACTTCCTTGTCCACCACCAAAACTAGACAGAAGAAATCACAATTTATTTAGTCATTGATTTATTTAGCCATTTATATAGTAGTAATCCTTTGTACATAATTTTTCATCAACAGATCAAAAAGTCTAATTTATGATATATTGTATTTACCTGAATCCAAGATGGCTTTGAATTTAGGATGACCCTCCCCAATTAAATTCTATACACAGAAAATGTATATATTCAAATATTATAAAAACCTTAGTCTGTTCGTAACGCTTTATTTGCACTGATTGGCTGTCTCAGCAGCCGATCGGCATGCTCCAAGAGTGTTCCAGACAGCAGGTGGTGGAGCGCCGCCACGATAGTGGGGACAGAGGAGACAGGGGGGCCATTATGTACAAAGGTGGGGCAGATGCAGGCCTCTGTCCCTGTCTCCTGGCAGGCGGCAGCAACGGACTGGAGGGGGGCTGGGGCCAGCACTGCTAGCCCTGCCCCCCCACTCCCGGCAGGCTGCGAATATGAAACAGATGGGGGAGTGGGGGAAACTGGCCACACCCCCCCTCCTGTCCCTGCAGGCGGCAGTGATGGAGCAGACAGAGAGGGGTGCGGGACCAGTGGACAGAGGGGTGGGGGCTGGCCCAGCCCTAGCCCCGAAATGGCAGGAGGGGGAGAGGGGGAGTGGGCCCGGCCGGTGGGCGGTTGGGGCCATACAGGCCTCTGTCCCTGGCCACCCCTCAGGCCCTGCCTGTTGTTCTTGACAGGCAATTGGCTAATTTTGTTATAATGTTCCATGTATAGAATCTAATTATTGGAGGATTGTCTTAAACTTGTTCTGCCCACACCACTGTAGCAGGAAGGCAGGTGGGAGGGGAGGGTGGGGGTGGAAAAGTCAAGTGGACTCCACACCACTAAACCCACCTGCAGTGCCTGAACCCTTCAGTTCCTACTGCTTCTCTCCTGGAGTGCCTGTGCTCCCCTCCATTGTACCTTGCCTTGCCACTTCCCCACTACTGCCTGGACTCCCTCTACCCCAGAACATATGGTGACTTTGGTCCCTATCCAGCTAGGCAGCAGTGGTTGGGGCAGTGATGGCCCTGGGCCCAGCCAGAGCTGAAGACAGAGCTGCCACCACTACTGCTTGGGTGGGTGGGGGGCTGGAGCCACTATGGCTGCTTGCAGACATTAAAAAGAAAACAAAATGGTGCTTTATTTAAAACCCAGTGTGCACCTGCACCCAGCACATGCCCAGAAAAGGCAATGTGAGTTGGATCCGACTCACCCAACATCTGTATAGATTGGGCACTTTAGTGGGGCTTTTTTGGGTGCTTTTTATTTAGTAGCCAATCAACTCAGTTTTAGAAAAAAAGTGCCAAAGAGCCCTGCTAAAGCACCCGATTTATACAGACACTGTGGAGCTGAGTCAAAGCAACATGCTGCTTCTTCTGATAAAGTACTTTTTTTAAAGTCTGCAGGCAGCATATATACTCTGTGCCTTGGGACACAGTAGGGCCAGAGCCAGAGCTGTGAAAGAGGGTATGCAGCAGTGGGGGAGAATGCTCCAACCCTGAGCCCTGGTTGGGGCTGGAGCTGCAGCAGCCACCTGCCCCTGCTCCAACCATGAACTGGACTTTTGTCCCATGTTGAAAAAAACCTAATCTTGGATTACAGTATTACCCTGTTTTTTGTAATCCATTGTAGAAAGATCATTGGAAAAACTTCAAGTGCACTGGCATTTTAATCTTCTTTAATGTTCACATTTTAGAGCACGTATAGCACACAGTTAAAAAAAAAAAGAATAAAAAAGGTCACACTTACCTCCAATAAGATCAATTTCTGCTGTGGGAGAGTGCAATTTCCACCTTATTCTTCCACTCTGAAATGTCTTACTGCTTGTCCTAACTGAAATATTGTCTATTTTTAGACCAACTGACCCACACTCAAACTTCCAGCAGATATAAGCAGAAGATGACCCTTCTTTTCGGGCTAAATAAACCTAAATGGAAAGAGAACATGGTTAAGATACTGAAATGTGGATGCACAGCCTTCATCAAATTAAGGGCCATCCACTGTAGAAGCACACCAAATTTCAAGTACTGTAAAATAATAGACACTAAAAATAATTCTCTACATAGTAAAACTTTGTATAGAGCATCACTGTAATTCTTAACTGATGTCTATACAGTGGTATTGGGTCCATTTTTAATAAATTTTACTTTATCCTGTACTGTTTCATGTGATATGTAGACTTTTAGCCATAAGTACCTTGGGCTCAGACTATTAAATTCTCCTACTCTTAGGATACTACAGTGATCCTCAGTGATACTGATTTTCAGTGCCATGTTAAATGCATAAGATGGGGGGACAGTGAGTGAAGGGGGACAGACCTCATCTTAGAACTAAGTAAATATAGTACTTGGAGAAAGGGATAAGGCTGCAAGACTGAGGATGTGAATATTGTTCTTTTTGACTCCCTCATCCAGTTTGCTCAGCATTTATTCAGTACACCTGAAAACTAGAGTCTATATATTGATCATGGATCTGGGTTTTCTATTTCCCATGGGAAAAAACCCACAGATCTCTACTTTTAACTGAGAAAAATGCAGGGTTTTCATTTTAACAGAGAAACATGTGGATTTTCCACTTTTGCAAAGAGCTCTCTGCAGGCTGGCAGAGTTCTAGCCTGCAAGGGACTGGCGGGAGTGAAAGAAGGGCAGTCAGGCAGAGGGGCGCCATGTGCATATGTGCTCATACATGCACATGGCCACCAGGCAACCTGGGAAGCAGCTCCCGCAGATAAGTCTAGTCGGGGGTGGGCAGGGGGGATTGAGGCTCTCATAGGGAGAGAGGGAGGAAGGGAGGGATGGAGGGAGTTGGGCAGAGCTGGGGCTACTGCCCAGGTGGGGAGGTATATGGGGCTTGGGGCCTGGTGCTGGAATGTGGGGCCACAGGGCCCCAGTGACGGTCAGGATGGAGGGGGGTGGGGCTGGCTCCCCACTGCTATGCACACTCCCAGGGAAGCCAGGGGGGACACGTGCCCCCCAGATGTGTGTGCAGGGTGGGGGTGGGCTACCTGCTGCCAGCTTGGGCTTCCCGCCCTGCTGCCTTCCCCCCAGGGTCTCTGCAGCCCAGCGGGTGGGACCTCGTGCAGCAGGGCAGAGTGGGGCCAGGCAGGGAAGCTCCTTGCTGCTGCAAGCCCTGCGCTACCCTAGCAAAGTGCCCTGTGCCCCATGCCTACCCGACAGCAGGGGCAGTGGCACGGAGTTGTGGTCTGGCTGTGCTGCCCATGGGGGAGGGGGAGCCAGGCTCCACGCTTGATACCACTGCAGCAGCTGTTGCGTCCCAGATGTGGCAGCCAGGGCTCCGGTGTTGCTGCAGGGGGCAGGGGGATGCAGACCTGGGTCCCTGGCCCCACAGCCCTGGCAGCTAGGGACCCCCTCTGGCAGGACTGGGGGGGCCAGGGTAGGCTGTAGGTGGGGAAAGTGAGGCACCAGCAGGGCTGTGGGTGGGGAGTGAGAGGCCTGGACCTGAATCCTGGTGAGCAAAGCAGGCAGGAGGAGCTGTGATTTTCCATAATAAAAAAGTCATAATTAAATGCCAAAATGTATAGGTATTTAGAATTTACTTTATTACAGTGATTGAGGCACTGTTAGGCTTTCAAATTGCTTTAACATTGTAAATATATCACTAAAGCATTGTTCAGTTGATACTTACATATATAGTGGCATTTTATTTTAATCATGGATTTGGGGTTTTTTTTAAATAAGAGAATTTGCGATTTTTAAATGGAGAAAACCAGGATCCCTAATGCTGACATTACAAGGGTTCTTTACTGTATCTAGGGTATGAGGTCTTTAAAACAAAAGCACTGTCAAACTCTTAACTCCAGCAGCTGTAACCAACAAGTCAATATTATAAACATTATAGATTTAAGGGGCAAAATTTTTATCCCCTATCAAGAATATTCATTTAGGAAAATCCCTAATGGAATTACTAGCAAATTCCTGCTGATGAATGAGAGAGAATCAAGATCAGGCAACTGGATTAAGATCTGGTTAAATGGTCAATGATAACCTTTTTATTTTTAAATTTGGAAAGAAGAATTCTGAATAAAATGATAAAAACAATAATATATTTTACCAAAGAGCATATCGTCATATGGAGACTGTATCCAAGGACTATAAGATACCATATGAATACTTCTTATTCACTTAAAAAGGTTAGTTTTGATTCTGAAGTTAGATAAGCAAATAGAATTGAAAAACTACAAAGGTACTGAAATAGGATTGTGAAGAATATTCTGATGAAAAAATGTATTCATTTAATTAACTTTTTATAAATATGTGACTTCAATGTTGTGACAGTGACCCTCATATTCTGCATATTTTCAAAGCACCACAGTTAATTCCAGCAAGGGATTTCTCCTGACCGGAAGTTACTGAATTGTCCTTTATGAGAACCAAATTGAGCTCATTAAACGTAAGCATTTAAGAATAAAATGCTCCATCCAGAAATTTAAAAAAATCTTAATACTGACATACACTATATACCTTTCATATTTATAGGTCAGTCTAGTTTTACAAAGGTAAGATCTAGATCTTTTCTCAGAAGTCTTGGACAAAGTCAACTGTTCAGTTTTGGGCTCAGTGCAAACAGTCTAAAACTAAATAATATAGCACGAATTTACACACTGGAACAAAGCATGGAGTCTTGAAATCACTTCTACCATATAAAGCTCTCTCAGAATAAGTGCAGAAGTATCCTCTTGGTACCTTTTTGACTTGGATTTCAGATTTGACTAGTAAGGCACTGGCTTCAAGCATATATTTTATATGTATTTAGTTATGCCCGTCTTTTCTTAAGTGATGTGTGTTACTGAAGAGACTGCAAGCAGTCTGATTGAAGAAATGGCAAGCAGTTTGATTCTAGAAGATAAAATCCAACTTAAGTATCTCATGAGACTCCTTTGAAATAAAAAAGGCTACAAGGTTGTAAAAATCTGAACCACTACCCTAAAGGTAACTAACATTGTAAGCTCATAATAGAAGAACCCAGGATGGGTTCTTATACTGACCTTTACATTCTGCTTCTGTTGCAGACAATTTCTGGGGAATCTGTCATATTAAATCCTTGGTTTTAGCAATTGCCAAGGTCTGGTTCCACAAAGTCTTATTTCAACACGTTTGTTTAGAGCGCTGAAGCACATAAATAAGGTAAAGATTACTGCTCAGAGGGGAATTAGTAAATCCATGTTACTTGCATCAGGTTGTGCTGCAATTTTATTTCTTCTTTACAGTTTATGAGCTTACAGTGATACTTACCTTTAGGGTAGTAGTTTACAGTATCTTTTCCTTCCTGCTAAAGGATAAACTGATTCTTTTTTCATGAATGCTTTTTTCAACTAAAATGTTTCTTGGAGAGCTGTTCAGTTTGAACTCACCTTGTTCAGTTGTACACCTACCTGCTAAAGTTAAAAAAACTGTCTTCCTTTTAGAAATAAGCAAGAGTGCATTTGTGGACAACTAACACATCTTGGCTACAAGTTTGAGAGAGACATGGATTTGTTTAGCCTTCTAGTCCTGATGTTGATTTCTTTTGTCCTCAGCCCTAATCCTCCAACACCACAAAAGACCTGTTTTACTGCATGTGAACTGCACGTTTTCCTGCTTGGTGCAGGGGGCTGGACCTGATGATCTTCCAAGGCCCCTTCTAGCTTTACAATGTATGAATCTATGAACTCTTTGTGATAAGTCACTTGGATTACTTGTCCATCTTCCATCTGATCTACACAGCTGGAGTAGTAAGCTGCACAGAAGAGTAGGTATAAGGCCTCACACAGCACACTCCTCCAATCAGCAGTTGGATTCTTCAATATGGCCATATATTTCAGGTCATACATTTCTGATCTGAAGATATTAAGTACCGCTACATTGTTAGACGGACCTGGAGAGCTATCACTTTGTTCAATTACTTCTGTTTCTCTACTCCTCTTTCCCATTGCTCCACTTTGTTGTATATTTTTACCTCAGCCTCTAATATGGAATACCCCTCTTCAGACTTGACAGCCCGTACTATTAATGTTGTTTGTATACAGATGTCCACCTTCTCTAGCTCCAATTCCTCACTCCTGAGATTTAGAGTATACGATCATCATGGATCTGGGTTTTCCATTTGCTACAGACAAACGTGATAAAACCTAGACTTTCTCACTTCTCATCCAGAAAAACCTAGATTTTCTTTTTTAAAGGAGAAAAATGTGGGAAATGGTAGGCCTCCCCTTACAGGCTGGCAGAGTTCCAGCCTGCAAGGGGCTGGGGGGCAGAAGAAAGGCGATCAACAGGAGATGCCATTTGCATGTGCGCACATACACATGCACATGGCTGTCCCACAGCCTGGAGAGCAGCTACTACAGGCAAGTCTGGCAGTGGTGGTGGGGGGCAGGGGGCAATTGAGGACCCCATACTGAGGGATTTGGGCAGGGCTGAGGCTGCTGCCTAGCTAGGGTGGTGCGTGAGGCTTGGGGCCCTGGGCCAGAATGTGTGGCTGCAGCGCCTGCGTGGGGAGTGACACGGAGCCATGGGCAGCTCGTTCAAGAGGTGATGGGGGGGCTGCTTCCCTGCCGCTGCATGCACTCCGGGGGGGGGGGGGGGGGGGTATGTGTCCCCCAGACTTGTGCACGGGGTGGCAGCACCAGCAGGGGTGGGGGGGCTGTGGGTTGGGAGTCAGGGGCAATAGCATGGGCAGGGGACTGGTATATGAGGGCTGCTCAGTGCCACAAAGCAGTGTAGGGGGACAGCTAGAGCTGGACCTGCATCCTGGTGAGCGACGGGGATGGGGGAACTATGACTTTCCATGATAAAAATCCCAAAATCAAATGCCAAAAATGTATAGGTATTTAGAATTTATTTTATTATAGTGATTGAGGCACTGCTAGGCTTCCAAATTGCTTTAAATTAGTAAATACATCAATAAAATATTGTGTTCAGCTGATACCTAGAGAGTGATGTTCCATTTTAATCATGGAAAAAACATGGATTTGGGGGTTTTTAATCAGAGAATTTGCAATTTTTAAACAGAGAAAACCAGGATCCCTGATGATCATCCTGCTGTCCAGAGTCTTGACAGACAGGAAGGGGTTGGCAGAGTCTTCAATAATCTGGATAACTGACCATTTTTTGCCTTCTTGCAAGTACCACTGTAATGCTTAGGATTTTTTCCTTTGGCCATGCAACAAAGTGATATGATATGCTACAAAGCTATTTCTACACAGCAAAAGAAATAATTTAAACCATTTTAATATACATAGTATTTGATGCGTCTAGACATATGTGGGGAAAGTAGGTCTTTAAATAGTGTTCTAGCAGGGGTTCTGGTTATTTGCAGAGGAATCAGTCATCCCATTCTGAAAGGCAAGCTGACTTGTATCCAGTTTCTCATTAGTTAATCTTATTTGAAGCTAGATAGTAACACTTAGCAACTTCAACTGAATCCTTAAGCATCCACAGAGGTTTTGATGCAAAATACAATCAGTGATTTTAGACTTTACTGGGACTATTATGTTAATAAAAGAAATTATTGTGAATTTTTTAAATAATTGTTGTAGTTACCATTTTCCAGTCTGTTTCAACCTTCCTCCATAAAGACTCCACCTTCCACACACCTTTCTCCCAACCATTGATTTTTTCATTGTTATTGGAAACTCGTGTATAGTTGTCTTCCACTACATTGTAGCAGAGATGAAAGAGCTTAGAAGTCTTCTCATTTCCAGAGGGAATAAAAACAGCGTCTCCTCCCTTCTGAAAAGACACAAACACTATAGATTAGACTTTTCTTTTCCAAATAATTAAAGAAGATCATGTAAATTTTAGTTTGGCTTTTTGTGAAAATATAAATACTTGGAAAATTATATCAGATAACATAGGCCACTACGGTCTTATCTAATTATCATCAGTATATCAAGAAACCTCATAGTTCTTCATTAAAAACTGCACTGTCACTGAATAAAGAGTGAATTGTTTTGAAAGATGCCAGTGAAAAAAAATTGTCCTCAGTTTAGGGTTTTTTTTATTATTTTGCTAGAATGAACGCACACTTTCCTTACGGAGAGGGGCAATAATTTATTTAAAAATATTTAGTACCATTAGTCTTTCCAAAATTAATTATTTCACAGAAGACCAGAAAGAAGCACATTTAACAGACTAATGCAAAGCAAATTAGTGAGATTGGGGAAATAAAAAAGATGGCCTTTCAAAATGAGTAAGAATTAATGAGGAAGAATTCAGTAACTGTACAGTATTCAAGGATAAATGTATCTCACTATATATTAGGGCCCCTCTACACATGCAGGTAAAGGCAAAATTGAATCTAATGACTGAATGATCCAACTGTATCTCCTGCCATGCCATATGTGCATGATCCCCTGGGCTCCCTCTATATCAGCAAGAAACAGGTTCCGAAGGCTGGGGAGCCCCTTTGCTGAGGGAGTTCCCAGCTGTGAGGGACACTCGCAGCTGGGTCCAAAAGTCCCTGTAACTGACAGGGTTCCCAGTCCTGGCTGCACACTGGGGGGCTCTGTGTTGGCCCAGGCGTTTCATGTACCCCCAAGCCTTGGGGAATCACAGCAGCTGCAATCCCTGGGGTTTGGGGGTTTCACGCTGGACATGGAGCACCTCTGCACCTGGGAGCCCTGTCACCTGATGGGGCTCCCTGCCACAGGGAGACCCTGCTACATGTGCAAATTAAAGTTTTATAGCAACCGCCTATAAAGTTAGTACATACTTTCAGGTCTAATTGTATAGTTGGTTAGAGCTTATTATTGTGTGATAGCTACTTTGCACACGTAGTTTGTCTTAAGGTAACTGCGCAATTAACCAGTTAATTGTACAATACCTGTAATGTGTAGAGGGGGGTTTTAGAAAACAAGAATAAATAGTATATTCAACTCTAAGAATAGATTTTTAATCATTGCTCATATCCTAAGATTCAGTAACATGGAAATAAAATCCACCAAATTGCAGAGAATTGAAATAAGCTCTACTATCTCAAAACTGAACACAGCTGTGAAATCCATTAGTTCCTCTTCACCAGTTTTATTAGTTCATCAATCTTTTGATGTCATATGACAGAATCACTCAGAAAATGAAGTGCAAAATGACAGGAATAAAATCATACTTGTGTGTGCCACTCTAGGTTACCTCTGGTTAGGAAATTCTACCTCTCGGTATAAAGGACTTAAGAAAACTAACCAAAATGTGGTTTTTGGAAATAGCTGAAAAACTTGATGGGAGGAGAAATTATGTAAATGCAGTAAAATCTGATTAAATTTCATCACTCCAAAAGGTTTGGTAATGATGGCTAATTATCAGTAGCTCAATCTCTTAACCCTTTGTGAGAAATATTTTTCTGTCATACTGATACATAGTAAAGAATGATCTGGGGGCATTTATAATGAAAACAATATGTATATAACAAAAATATGTAGTCTGCCTCAGAGAACTGTATAATTATAGATATAAATGCTTAATCTACAATTTCTTACTACAAAATTTCAAAGTGCTTGCTTTGTAAGAATCACAGTCATAAGTACCAATAGTCAGCTGAAGATATTACTTTATACTGTTACGTGAGCTCATTGCAAAAACTGAAGTTAATTCTGGAGAAATGGAAAGACTGATTATTTGTTTTGTTGAGCCAAGAAAACTGGAAGTGTATGAATGCTAGGGAGTAGGGCTATGCAAAATTTCACCATTTCATTTTGGAGCTGTTTCAATGCATTTTGAGCTAGAAACAGCGAAATCGAAACGAAACAAAAAGCATCAAATCAGCTTAGAAATTAAATGAGGGCACTCAAAATGTTTCAAAACTTTTGAAACATTTCAAGTTTCAAAGCAGCTCAGGGGTGGGAGACAGGGGAAAGCCAGGGCTGGACTCTGAGCAGCTCTGCAGCCCCATGTAGCTCAGCCCGGAAGGGAGCGCAACCCTGGCTCCCTGCCTCCCACTGCCGGGCTGCGTTCCGTGGGGCTGGCAGAGCCAATCGGAGGGCAGCACCAACTCTTTCTGCCTCCCACCGCTGGGCTGCACTCCAGTTGGTTCTGCCAGCCCCATGGAGCTCAGGCTGGTGGTAGGAGGCAGACTGCAACGCTGGCACTGTCCACCTCCTGTCGCTAGGCTGCGCTGCATTGGGCTGCCGGAGCTGATTGGAGCGCAGCACAGCGTGGCAGCGAGATGTGGGCAGAGCCAGGGCTGCGCTCTGCCTTCCGCTGCCGGGCTGAGCTCCATGGAGCCTGGCACTGGGCATGGGTTGTGTCCAGTGCCGGTCCCAGGTAGCAGTGACTGCCTCCTGGCATCTAGTGCAGATCTGGGGGCACACACCCCTGGGAGGAGTTTGACACAGCCCTGCAGCCCTCCTGGGGGTGCGAGCCCCAGATGAGAGGAGGCTGCCGCTGCCAGCAAATTTTGCTTTAAAGATTTTGAGATGCAGTTTCTCTGCACCTATCTTGGCACTGAAGTTGGCAGGCTTCATGCCCTCAGAAGGGGCTACCACCCCTGCAATTTGCATCTGAATCAGGCAAAAAATGACAATGTTTTAGCCATTTTCATGATTCCCCATTATAGCCTATGGGCGAAACGTTGAAAGGAGTCAAAACAGTGAAACAGTTTCGACGAAATGAAATGGGACAGTGCTTCAAAAATAAATGAAACACCGAAACAAAACAATGACCCTTCGAAATGGTGAAACGGACATTGAAATGAAACAATGGTGTTTCACACAGCCCTACTAGGGAGCATCAACAGGTTGACAGGTGATGTGGATGGCTTCAGTCAGCATCTTCTAAGTTAACTAATTATTAAGAGCAAATTCCACTGTGATGTAGTATTTATGTACATTTGGAAAGGACTAATTAGACCTTAAGTGATGACACATTAACCAAAGTGTTTTGTCCACAAATCAGTAAGACTCTAGTGGAGATTCAGTGCAGTGACTAATAAGACTGTAGAAAGAAGTTATCCCAGTGTCTAATTAACCAGATTTCATCGTATATATTAATTTCTCCTGAGGAGCAGAGGTTGCACTTACACTGTCCAGTGACTCCTGAACTATATCCAATTAACAAAAGAAATAAATGGTAGGAAGTAAATGGTAGGAATGGCTACCCCTTGGCTTCATTATTTACACCACTAAGAATTCCTGAAGCAATTATTAATATTTTTTCTTTATTGCCCAAGTAACTTGCAGGGTTTTTTAAAATTTCTTGCTTTTACTATATTGTAGCTTTCATAAAAACAAAAATATTGCTCATTAAACTATATTTAGTGAAGAAAATACTTTAGACACCTCTAAGATGATCACCAGTTTACAAATTAAAATACCTCTGAATCAATTTCACCTCTGGCTATTCTCCAAGCCACTGAACCAGATGTCCTTCCACTAAATTCACCAGGTTTAGGAGTTTTGGGAGAAATGAACTCAACAAGCTCCACAATTATCCTGTGCTGGAGCTCTTTCCTTTTGCTTTCTGACAAAGATCGCTGTCTCTGTAATAATAATAAAAGCACAACAAAAAATCTCAGAGTAGTTTCAACTGCAATGTTGCCCTGGAATGACATCAGGCAAGGAAAACCCCATGACAATTCTAGATTAAACTCATTTAAAAAATGTTAATCTAGGACCATGTGTGCTGTAGTACATCAATCCTAATGATAAGGCTACTGCATAGTGTTATTACAAGGGAAAAATTAAAGTTGCTTTAGTGTCCTACAAGTGTATTCCTATACCTTAGCATTTTTAAGATCAATTTTAGCTCCAAAATCCAGGATTTAAAATGCAAGCTTCTGGACTGTTATACCATCCCTGTAATGTATCTATTCTCGGTTAATATGTATTTTTCTCCATTAACTCTATCTCAATATATATTTTTTACCTGTGAATAGAAAACAGGAAAGTTTACTGGGTCAACCTGTTGTTTTACATGATAAAATGTTCTCATTAGCAACAACCTTGGTTCAATAATTAAGCCCTACCATAAAAAAATCATTTGGTTCCTGAAATGGTTAATTCACAGTGGAATGAACACCACTAAAAATGCAGCAGAAAGTCCATCTTTTTAAGAAGTAAAACCATGCCAGTTGCACCTTATAGTAAATTATGTCAAGAGTATGCTATGTAGAAAAAGAATCACATTACATATTTTCTTTTATTACATGGTAAAAAGTGCAGTTCTTTTTTAGAAAGATACTTTAAAAAGGGGCCAGAAATTGGGAGGTTTCAGATTTCATTTCAAAGATATAAAGTCAAATGTGCAAAGTTGCCATGAAAAACTTCCACTTTCTTAAATGAGAATCCTATGAATAGTTTGAAAGCTCAGAATCACATTGGGGTTTTCTCTTATAAGTAATAAGAATTTCTGCAGGGCAAATCAGGTCCTGCTTTCTGATACCCATAAACCTTATGGTCTTCAATTATGCCCTTAGTGACGTTGCGCAGCTTAACTGCCTTCAGTGAGTTCATACAGGTATAACCAATTGGATTTTTTCAACATTTCTGTTGACGCACATTACAGAACAGAATCTCTCTTGCTTTCTCTGCAGAGACTTCAGGCACAAAAAGCAGAAATGTATTTTTCTCCTTCACTCTGCAGACAATAGATTGGTGCAGATTACACATAGCTGCTTTACAGATAAGAACCACACCCTCTCTCATCTGAAAAAATACTATAATTGTAACTTAATTCTATGTTAAAGAGCAAAGTTCCACCAGAGCCTAGTATTCCATCAGGTTAGCACGGTTAAGGAATGCCAATGTCTTCAGCCCGTGACAGGTGTATCTAGTACCACGTCCAATCTTTGACTTCCCAGACCTACTGACTCATTTACAGCTGAGGTCATCCTTCAGTATGAATCCAGACTGAGGCTCAAATTCACATTTCTGAATCTGTAATCTCTATATTAACTAGAAGATGCATAATGTTCTGTTAAAAATAAGTCTTATAATCAGGAGTAATGTGAGAGAGAGGCAAGGATTTTTTAGGGTGATATCTTTATTGGACCAACTATGTAGTTGAGATAAAGTAAGACAAACTTTCTAATACAAGATATTCTTGTAGAGAACATTTTTATCAAAATACTGACACACACAATGAATTATGGTCCCTTTCCCTGAATCTTAACATAGTCTGTTTCCAATACATGTCAATTTAACAATTCAGTTTGAATAAACCCACATACCAGTTTAGTAAGTTTGTTAATTGTTTCACGCAGTGCTGTTTCATCAACATGTATCCTTCTAGCAAGTACTTCCTCATGCTTACAAGAGTATCTCCAGGTGACATCAACAACCTGACATAAATTGCAGAGAAAAAGCGATAAAAACACAGGTAATACTTTGTCCAATTAAAGCTACCAGGAGGGAGTTGCCTTCATCTTGGCCATAAGTAATTATGGGGATTTTGAACTGGGTGCTTCCTCACTAAAGGGGTCATATGGGTCACCAAATTTGGGGTAAGGAATAAATGTTAGATTGGCATGGATTGTGGTGGTTTTGCCTCTTTCTCTAATGTGGGACATGGCTATTTTCCTAGGGTCTTTTGAGCATATCGTAATATATTGTAATGTGAACTACAACTCCCAGAAGACCCCAGAAGACCAGAGGAAGAGGAAGCAGGAAGCGACTGGAAGAGGAGGAGGACATGACAAAGAGACCCAGACAGATGGCAGGGGGAATGGCAGAACTGTGAACCACACTGGATGAGTCAGCCACATGATGGACTGAAGCAGTGGGACTCAGCTCCGATTCATTCTGCATGTTAATTCAAGTCTATCTCAGAACTAAATGCTGGTTTTAGGGACACCTCTGGATGTGTGTGGGGGGTGTACTTAAGGTGATGAAAGCATTTATTACAGTGTTAATGCCTATTACCTGGTACATATTCCCTGAGTGTATTTTACCATAATGTTAATGTCTATTTACCTGTACCTGTTCCTTCTCTTTAGCTCCTTGGGCAGAATTTTTACCTGCTTTGGGGACTTACAAAAATCCCTGGCTGCTGCTCTTGAGGTGTGGACTACCCACCCTGGTATGGAGGGAGGCAAGACAGAAGGAAAACTGGGAGCATGGAGTGCTAGGTACTGTTCTTGGACCCCACTTTGCAAAATCCTAGATCTGCTTCTGAATACAGGGAAATGGACTCAATGGCCCAGAAAGCTCCTTCCAGTCCTGTGTTCCACTTTACATATTGAGTATTTTACACAATCTGATCCAGACACTTTCTTCCTTTACAATAATCCAAGAGATCACATTAAAATTGCATACTTTACATACTTCTCTTCTTACAACAAATTCCTTTTCATTACTGCACTTACTCCTACCTCATCCTTGGAGAACGCAATTATGTAGGAGAGCTGCTTTCCCCAGCCAATCTCATATAGAAGAGGCTTATCACAGACATTTTCACAAGGGTCACAGTGAAGCCATCTCTGCTGAGATGAAGAATATACTTCAGTCCACACATGATCTGCATGAAAGAGGAGCCAAGGGAAAACACAGAACGTTGCAGCTGGGTCTTGTGCTCTTACAGTTTGAGATGTTTACATTTTTCAAATCTATAAAATGGGAAGCACATGATAGAACGTCCTTGGGGAATGATTACATTTTCAGTTCATATACATTCAGAAAATCTTTCTTAAATATCAAAATGCAACCAGTAAATTCTCCTATATTTGCTGATGACAGAAAATTTTATATACCAAGTGCAATTACTTAAACCAGATAGAAATCTGATTTAGATTTTATCATTGGATAAACACAAACTTTTACGTGTTACAAGCTGACTAACAGGAACCTTCACATCTAATGATTATGTCACATTTTCATGTATGCTTAAATTAGCACTGAAATGTTCTAAAGTACGGATACCTGTTGAATCCCAGACATATCTAGCCTCAAACCCAACAGCTCTGCAGTACAGTGTAAAACAGTTAGCCCACTCTCCACATCGCCCACGTCTTGTTTCCAAAAGTTTCTCAGGATTATTATATCTAGGAAAAATCAAACATTTCAGTCATCATAAATTTTGAACTTCACACAAGTTAATAGTCTTTAACAAGAATGTATATTCCTCCCTGTATTAAACCCTTCAGCTATGTCTGTACAAGTTAATTGGTCCCATGGGCTGGATCCTGCCCACTGGGCTTCTTTTCTTGCAGGCCAAATTACTCATCTCCAACAACAGGGTGGTAGCTTGTTAGCATAGCTGCTGGAACTGCTGTGTTGATGTGGCTCTGGAACTCAGGGGGCGAACACTGACACCACTGGTCCTTGCTTCTCCCTTGCTGCCCATCTGGGTCGCTGGTAGAGACTGAAGACCCTAATATTTGGTGGTAGGCAAAGGGATGGTGGCTGAGCAGCAGTGGTGTTCAGTCCCTGGGTTCCAAAGCCATGACATGCAGTGACTCTGGCACCCACACAGACCACAATTTAACCCATAATTTAACATAAGCATTCAAACTTAAGATAAATGGGGATAGGAGTTTACAGCTACATTCTAGCATCTGTCTTTATGCATGTTCTCAGTCCATGATAATGAAAGCTAGCTTGCCATTCCTTACCTAAGGCCAACTTTTGTTTATCCCAGGGTAAAAGCATGCATAAGGGCAGACCAATGTGACTGTTGTATTTTGAAAACCTGTTTATAAATTGGGAGTTTATTATATCCAAGTCCAGTTTACAGAAGTGGTACAATTCTAGGATTATCTGCTGTTATACAGTCATCAGAAGTAGGATGTGCTATTTTGCAGTCTCCCTAAAAAGTTCTTTTTTAAACACCCTTTGGTAATGCCATATTTCAAAATTAAACTAGTGTATTCACAAACTGTAGTTGATCAAACAATTATGATCAGTCAAACATTCAGTATAAAATAGGTTCCCTCTTTAAACGCAGTAAAACAATCTTATTTTTTTCAAAGCAATTCAATACTTTAGGCTGACTAGCAAAAAATATAAAGTAGAGCTAAGAACAACTTCTGAGTATTGCTTAAAGTGATCACTAGTCATGCAATCAACAATTTCTCAATAATTTATAGAACATGAAAAAACAAATAAGTGTTCAAGAAAACCTAGGTTATGCTCACCTTGGGAATCTGTTACTGAACTGGCAATGAGTACAGTAATGATTCTCAACTCTATTTGCACTCCACCTCAGATCATCATCGCTGGGTGGTAAATTTTCTTTAGTCATTGTCTGTCCACCACATTTGCTGCAAGGAAGTGTATTTACCCATTGAAAAAAATCACTCTTAAACCAATTCAAGAGCTCCAACAACAAAAAATCCTCTTCATTCAGATTAGCACCTGTGCAATGAAAAAAACCCAACAAAATTCACCCAGTTACAGGAAAGTTTAACTGGATCTTATCGGCATAATTGCTACAACTGGGCTTTTAGAGTTTGTCTGAATAATAAATATACTATTATAGTGATGCACTTAAAAAAAAATCAAGCAAGGCTCTAAAGATTGAACAATACTAATATTTATGTTTAAGAAAGGACAAACATCTAAAATGGAATTAGGAAAAGGAATTGCACAAGAAAACAATGGACAAACAAAGAGAAATTTAACATGGAATCTAATAACTCTTATATGCTCCCAGAGCTAGGAAATAGCTTTTGAGAATAATCACTTCAGTTTCAAAATCCCCAAGGCTCTATTTTTTTTTAAATCAGAAGCTATGGTAGCCTAGGAAAACAGGGATAGTATGTTACTGTCATAAACTGACTAACATATGCACTATGCATATTTTTCAATAAGTAAGGTTGAGTTCATTAATGCTGTTCAGGGAATATACCCTTTCAATCCAATTTACTTTGCCTAGACATAGAGCAGGGGTGGGCAAAAAAAGATAGCCCACAGGCCAGATCCGGCCCACAGCAGGTCCCTCGGTCCCCTGGCCCATGAACTGTCCAGTTGTGGCATGTCCTGTTGCCCCCTGGACATGTAGCAGGGCTGGGGCTGAGGCGGCTCCACAGCTAAACTGCCTTTCTAGGCAGCTCAGGCTCCTTTCGGCTGCTGCCATCTCTGGCCCCACGCCCAGTGGTACCAGCAGGGACCTGTGTGCACAGCCCTGACCCCGCGCACCCAGGCTCACCCATCCAGGCTCAGCAACGGTGGTGCAGGACAAAAGCTGTTGTTCAGCACAGGTGGAAAGCGGCCTCTCCCCCCTCCCACCAGTTCCCTGCTGCAGCTGCCTGGAGCCTGCATGGGGATGCCACCATCGCCACCTCCAGGTTGCCACGCAGGGCAGCAGTGGCAGCACAGAGGAGACAGAGCAGCCCAGAGCAGCATGGGCTCTGGGTGGCTGCAGGAGGGAACTGCCAGCAGTGGGAAAGGAAGGGGCTTCTTTCCCCTGTGCTGAGCAACAGTCCAGCTGTGGAGCCGTCTCAGCCCTGCTGCATGCCCAGGGGGCAACAGGATGCACCACGGGTGGGTGGTGCGGGGCTGGCAGGTTAGGGCTGTGCACAGGTTCTTGCTTATCTGCTCTGGCAGGGGTGAGTCCAGACTGAGCGCGGGGCACACTGGGGCTGCATACTGTTGGCAGTGGCAGGGAGGCACTGGAGGGCGTGTGGGTTCTGGGCTGTTGCAGGGTGGGGGCGGGTGCTGACTGGCTTGGGGGGGTGTGTGCATGCAGGGGGCTCCCATGCACACCCCAGCATACCGACAAACCCTCCCCCATAAATCTCACAACTACAACCTCCCCCACACACAATCACACACTCCACGAATACCACCCTCTCCCACCCCAACCACAAACCCCACACAGACACCTGTGTGCCTCTGGGAGGAGCCCCACTCACTGCTATGTGCACATACCCCCCACACACCTCACACCCATCCCCCTCACACACCCTCAGTCACCCTCCCCTTCCACACACCCCACAAACCCCCCATAGCCACCCACCCACATCCACACACAGCCCCACACCCTCCCCTACACACACATCCCCCCACAAACTCCATATCCACCCCCTGACACTCCTCTACACTATACAAGAGTAAGACCTCATTTTGACCTATTTGCCATCACTTCTATATAAACCACACAAATGCACACAAATCAGGACAAAAATATTCGTTAAAATAGAATTAAAATATGTTACAGTCAATGTTTGATTTTTAGTATACAATTCGCTTTTTTTCCAGTTCCAAGATGGCAAAACCCCTTCCCAAAAGGAGTACTTCTGGGTCAAGAAGAGGGACTGCCAGTGGCAAAGGTCAGGGGTTAGGGGGTGGGACCAGGGCAACTGGAGGTAGGCCACCTGTCAAAGGATGGGGCTACCCTTGTGGCCCTCAACAGCTCACCAAAACTCATTATGTGGCCCTGCACCCAAAATAATTGTCCGCCCCGACACAGAGGCTAGGGACAGAAATTACATATAAACTGGAATAAGCGATAAGAAACCAGTTCAAATCTGTAACACAACAGAAGTTAAGTGCACATAAACTGCTTTCAAAATGGCCTAAACCAGTTTAAGATAAACCTGGATGGATATAGTATCACACTTAACTGATTTAAGTTAAATTGGTTTATTGAACTTCTAGTCCAGATCCCCACAAGATTCATCTTAACTCTCAGTTCCCCAACATCCCAGGATGCTTTGCACCTCCCCTGCAAATCCCCCCCTCACAGGGTGGGTGGGCTAGCCTTGGTCCAGCAGAGCAGGGAGGCATGCTCTAGCACTTCCCAGCTTCTGGCCTGGGCTATAGCAGACATATGGCTGCATTTCCGGAATCAAAAGTGAGTGTCTGTTTACCTTTTTGTCAGTTCAATCTCTGCAGCTTAGACTAACCTGTGAAGATTGAATCGATTCAGCCTTGGGCTTTTTGACTGTCTGTACTTAGCTAGAATTTCTGGTGCCATATCTTTATCATTCTCTTTTCCAGACACCTCCCCTATGTTTGAGTAGCAGACTCTTCTGTTCCATTTTCATGTGTATACATAGCAGGTGGAAGTGGTTTTCTTATATGATCACTATTACACCATCTGAAAACAGTTTCACTTTACCTTATTTGCTTTGATTTTTAAAATCCAATCTTGAGTCCCATCCCTTCTCTGACCTGTCTCCTTAGCAGTGGTGTAATTAGAGTGAGATGACTGGAGCAGTCACCCTGGGCACCAACTTGGGTGAATGGGGGAGTGGGAAAAAAGGCTGCCGCTCCTATGTATGGCAGTTGCCCCAGACATCTGACCATGTTGTTATGCCTGTACTCCTTGGAGCCTTCAGATTAAATCTAGACAGTCTAAAGTCACATAGAGTGAGCTCATTTGAAAATCAGAAAGTTGTCCCAGGACTAGAACCTGGTAAAGTGGCCTGCACAGTAGCTGAATGCTTTTTCCTAAATAAGTCTTCTTCTCCAATTCATAAATGTTCTATGTAAAAATGACTATTGCTCTTTTTGTCAACAGGACCATGTAGCAGTTGCACACATTAAAGTAGGGGTGGTTAACCTGAAGCACAGGTGTCATAAGTGGCATACAGCAGATCAGGGAGGAGACAGGCAACACAGCAGCACATACAGTAGAAAGCAGAAATCAGAGCAGGAGATCAGAGAAGGATCACAGGACAGGAAGAATACAGCAGATGAAGAGATTTGGCAGGGAGCACAGAGTAGAAAGTAGAAAGCAGAGCAGCAGATTGAGCAGAGAAAGGGGATCAGAGTTGTACTGGGCAGGGTGCCGGGCACATCTGTGCCATGCCTGTCAAAAAGGTTGGCTTCCACTCCATCAAGGCATGATATTTTGCTTTTGCTTGTAATTGCATTTACAGATTGGCCTAATGGTAATGTGGTATTTTTATAATAAAAATCCTGTATTAAAAACAAAGTTGTGCTGATTACTCAACATTGTGATTTAAAAGAAAAACACCTAAGTTGCAGATATGGACATGCTTATCCAGTTCTCTGCTATACCATCTAAACCTTGTTTTAATTGTTCTTGGACTCAACACTGGCATGTTTCAGTGATGCTCAGCATCCATCCTGCAGGGCTGTGTAATTGCATAGCCTCCAGGGCTACTCAGGAGTCTGGACATTTGGTGGCATGAGAGTGGTGGCAGCATTAATTGCAGTGGCTTCTGGTCCCATGACAATTAATGCTGCCTTTGTTCCAGACCCATGGGGTGCCCCACAGGGTGGATGATAGTTTCACATGCAGGGTAGCACAGTGCATATGCGCTGATCACATGCTGGATCAGGCCCATGGACTGACCCTGTCCGCAAAATCTGGCTTGCAGACTGGCCCTGTGCCACTCATGGCCTCAAGCTACATCAGGTGAAATTTAGGGTGGATATTAGGAGGAACTTTCTGACTCTGAAAGCGGTCAAGCATTAAAACAGGCTACCTACAGAAAGTATAGAACCTCCATCCTTGGAAGTTTCCAAGAGCAGGTTAGATAGAAACTTGGTTGGGCTTAGTCAGAGATGATTCTGCTTTGAGCAGGGGGCTGGCCTTGTTAGATCCCTTCCAATCCTACTTTCCTACGATCCAGCCTGTGGGGCTGGAAAAGTTGAGCACTACTGGCCTAGCTCATAATATTTCGTGTATCACTACATCCCATCAAAGGCAGGGTGCCAGAATTATGAAGAGCATTCTAAAGGATATCTGTTAAGCAAACCAAGGCTGGTATTTGAGACTGTCTTTTGATTTGAGCACTGTACAAATGAAAAATTTACATTCATATTTGTACATAAATAAAACCTACTGCTTAGTGCTGGATAGTTTGTGTCTATTTTACCATTCCTTTTCTCTCTAGCTTTCTGCCAAAGCTGAATGAGGTTATTACACTAAGAGGACACTTTTTCTTTCTGTTGGAGAACAGCAAATATAACAATGTTCATTTCTGAAAACTGTTACTATTATGTGAATATTCTACTTCTGGTTCATAAAACAAATTTTCCATGAAAGGCACAGAATGCAAACAATGACAAATATGATCTAACCAAACAAGAAATTATTGTTTGGAAAGACCCAAATACCACAAAAGTTAGAAGCACACACAATTATGGACAGTTTAAATTGCTCATTTAAACAGGACGTGGCCATAGGGAATGAAGTCAAACATTGCATTCTTGTTCAAAAGACTGTAACTCTATCAGCATCATTTCCAAGGTAGTTCTACCTCTAACACCTCTGAAAGGAAACAGCTGCCGAAGTTTCGCATATCCCTAGTCACTAGTACATTCCTTATTAATTTTTCTAATTGGCTAAAGAGGATGTTTTATAGCTTTTTTCCACTGGTCTCCTAATTGTTAGCAAAATTTTAGATTCTTTGTCTTGATTTTTCTCTAACTAGAGTCATACTTAAAATGCTCGTGTATGCTAAAAGCAACAAATTCAGGACCTCCTTCACTCTCACTATAACACTACCACAAAGGTAAGCACAAAACTGATAAGCAAAAAGCTCATCACATATTTACAACCAAGTTGCTTTCTTCCAAATGTACCAAAATTTCAAAAATCAAGAGGGCTCCAAAAGCTTTGACCATGCCCTACACCTTCATCAGGTTGTGCAGGGGGAAGTCAATGGAAGTCATACTCTCTTAAGCAACATAGATACTTTGAAAATCCCAGACTTAAGTGCCCAAACATGACCAGAAAATCCTAATTTAATGTTCTTATATATTTTTAAAATTTCTTGGCCTATGCATATACATTAAAAAATCGCTTTCTTAATGTAGAGAAATGAAAATCCTATTTATTCCAGTGCTGTTGGAAGGTTTCGCGCAGTGGAATCAAAGGACAGATGGAGATCAATTAAATAAAAAAAAGCATGAAAAATAACAGAAATGAGAGAGAAAACATTCAAAATAGAGAAATGAATTAACAAGAGACAGAGAAAGTAAAACAAGGCAGAGGGTTAATAAATTCAAGAAATGCTCACGTGAACTGAACTTACGAAATCCCTCCAATCCCTATCTCATTGTATTTAATATATTACTTTGTCTCAGCACTGTTAACACATGGATTTTGAATGCATATGATACGCTGGTAACTCAAGAGGTTAACCTGAGGGACAGAAGAAATATGATGCTCAAAACTTCATCTGTTATGATCCCAGACAAAGAAAACTAAGCAAACGGAAATTAGAACTTACTGTCAGTTTCAAAGCAATTATCTTTTTTGACAAAGGTGGTAAACTCACTGGATCATATGGATTACTAAATAAATTCTGAATACCATCCTAATGTAAACCAAGTACTAACCATTTGCAGAAACATGCCTTAATGCTACCTTAAACAGAATGCACAGTATTCCCAAGATATCTGACCCAATATTTCTAGTTTTACATAAATTGACAGTTCAAACTCTTACCTTTGTCAATTTTCCTGGCTTGCACTAGTTTTTCTTGGGCCTTCTCTTTCAACTCTTGCAAGGGAATAGAAGCCAATGCTTTCTTTTGGAGAGAGGGGTTCTCATACACTAGTACATGCTGAGAATTTGATTGAAGTATTTGAAAGATCAGTGTACCCTGTGAAACGCAAAAGTAGTTCCACATAAACTGGTTGATTTCAAATCTCTGATCTAGCTACATGTAAATATAGTTGTACTAGCCAATTGCCCATCAAGAATGATGGGGGGTGGGCAGGGACAGAGGCCTGAGTCCCTTCCCCCCAGCCTCAGGCCAGAGCTGTTCCTCCTCTCCCCACTCCTGCTGCTTTGGGCTGTAACCCCCCCTCCCCTTCCTGCTCCCCTCCCTGCCAGCTGTTGTTTGGGGGGGGAGGTACTGGCCCCTGGCTCCAAGGAGCAAACCCAGTGGGGTGAGGCCAGCACTGCTGGCCTCCCCCCGCTCCCCCCATCACCTCCATTATGGCGGCACTCCAGTTCCCGTTATCCCCCTCTGCCTCCAAGGAGCAGGGGAGTGGGGGCGAGGCCAGCTCCTCTCTGGCCCCTCAGTCCCCACTATCATGGAGGCGCTCCACTGTCTGTCCCTGTCTATGTAGGGCACTCCGATTGGCTGCCAAGACAGCCAATCAGAGTGCGAATAAAGCATTTCGGGCAGACAGACAGACTTAGGCTTTTATAATATTAGAATATTAGGGTTGCTGGTCATGACTCCATACTGAACAGGTTTTGTTACTGTGGGTGCCTGCCACTTTAAGGCCCTGAGCAGGCTGTGAGGCAGCCTGCAGGAGACTGCAGAGCCAATCAGGAGGTCACATGACATTGGAGCTGGCCTGTGGGGCTTCAGCATAAGAGGAGGCCCTGAGAGGCAGAGCTGGCAGTTGTTGCTGCTGGAGTAACATCTCACCGCCCTGAGATGTGCTGTTCCCAGGTACATCTGGAGGCTCAGGGTAGGAACTATAGGGAAGAAGCATATTCCTAGGGACCCAAGCCCTGGGGAGAAGGCATTGGGCCTAGGGAAGAGCGAGGCCAGCCTTGCAAAAGTCATGGGCCTACACAGGGGCTAGGCAAGCCCCTGATTAGAACTGGCAGGGGTGAGGCCAGGGGCTCAGGTGAGCCCAGCGGAGCAAATGGCTGCCTCATGTAAGATACCTGGGGCACCAGGCTAGCCCAGGAAAGGAGGGCTCTATGGTGGCACCTGCTGAGCAGGGAGGTCAGCTGCTGCTACACTACTGCTAGGGAATCTCGACTGGTCAAAGCCAGGGGCCAGAGCCGAAAGGCTGAAGGGCAATTAAGTGCACCATGAGGGGCAGGTCAGGGCTGTGGAGAACCATCTGGCACCCTAACTGGCACGGAAGCAGGGCCAGAGCCTAAAGAGACTGAAGGTTCCTTTGATGGGGGGAACATCACTGTCTAAAAGAGGCTAGGCAGTCAGCTGGCCAGCAAGCTGTAATGACAGAGGTGAAAGCACACCCTTCTGATGGGAGGTGTCTGATAAGGGGTCTGAGAAAGTTGGGGCCAGTGAGAGGGAGCCTTGAGATAGAGACTGCAACAGTGAGTTGGGGCTAGGAGAGAGAGCAGCCCCGGTACAACATCAGGAGCCCATAGGGGTGAGGAAAGACCAGGGCAGGTAGGCCTGCATTGGTCCTGGGAAATGATTTAAAACTACACCCTGCTGGGGAGGATGGTGTGGTAGGGCTGCTTGTGGCAGGGCGGTCCTCAGGAAATGCCACACCAGGGCCTCGCTAGTGAACACCAAGTATGGGATGCTGCAAAGCCTCAGTGGGGTGACCCTGTGGAGAGGAAAGGCAAGGAGAGCACACCTTGAGTAAAAAGCAACAGGCTTGGGCAACAACATGGATGCCAGGAGGGTCTGACGCCCAAAGCCTGAGTAAGGCTGGGGCAAGACCACAGAGGCCAGGAAGGCCTGATGACCAAGGCCTAAACCAGAGAGAGGCCTAGGGACAGGTCAAGAGTGAGGTCCAGGTATGCCTATAGGCACCTGAGGCCTGAGTGGGCTGTAGGCCGAGTGGGTCCGGGCACATCTACAAACCCCTGAGGCTCGCAGAGCGTAAGGGCCCATAGCCCCAGTGAGGGGGTAGAATAGTGACCCTAGTGAGGGGTATAGGGGGCTAGAAGCCTGATGAGAGGAATAGAGCCCAGAGTACATGTGTGAGTAGAGGCCCCAGTGAGGGGGCTTGTGACCAAGGTAAGTCTCCGGACGCCTGAGGCCAAGTTTGGGCCCGAGGCTGAATGTGGCCCAGCAATAGGGCCAGGGGAGTAACAGTGGATAGTTTGGGCCAGTGGCCTAGTGCAGCCCAGCAATGGGGCTGGGGGAGTTAGGAGTGATTTGGATGCCATCTGCAAGGCATGGGACATGATAAAGGGAAGGTTGGAGCCATGTACAACACCCTAGGCACTGGGGCATTAAATGGGCAGCCTCCTGTATTTTACACCTAGTATTATTATATCAAAGTGCGGAGGGTGAATTAGGGCAAACTGCCCTAGACAGGTGGGCGGGCTGGTACTGTGACTGGCACCGAGACAGGCCCCTGTCACAGTTACAGATTTCAGTTAAGAGGAATTTTAAACTTATTTTTGTAAAGATCTCCATTAAACCCCAATATAACATTGTACCATATGAGCATTATTTTCATGATGCTTCAGTTGAAACATTAATTGATTCAGAAATCACCTCTGTAGGGCAAATCTTTCCTGGATTGTGTCTCATTTTTGTTTTGCTCCATTAGTAAGAAACTGAACATAAGCAGACACAGGGATCTGCCTATGCGTACATTATGGCTTCTTTTGTGCCAATTCCTAGATTACCGGCTAAACGTAAGTAGGGTTTGCTTGTAGAGCACTTTACAACTTTTCAGCTACAATGGCAAATTTCTGTGCCAAGTAAATCTGCTGACATATCTGCTATTTCACAAACAATAGTGGGGGAGTGAAAGAAAGAAACAGAAATACAAGGCATTTTGTACCCAGGAGACCATTCCCAGAGCTTGGAGGAAAAAGACAAGTACAAATTTCACTGCTGTTTATATTCCCATGCAATATACTACTTTTATTACTGAACGCAACTCCAGAAGGCAGCCAGGGAACTGCCAATGAATACTCCTTCCTTATAAGTGCTGAAGTCTGTAGTTAAGGTTTGCTGACCCTTCCCAATATAAGACCCTAAACACCAGACTGCCAACTTGAGAGACTGGTTCTATTTCCAGCTCTGCAGGGTGACGTGGAGAAAATCCCTAGGGCTATAAGCAAATGTTGCTTTTGTCCCAGGATCTTATCCCAGGACAAAGTACAATCATCCAGATTGTCATGACCCAATGATTGTGTGCGCGCTTCGGCACTGCAGAATTATTTCCCACCACATGGAGCTTTCTTTGCACAGTGCAATTCTGAGCTGCAGAGAGAAAACCCCGGTGCAAAGGCGTTCCCGCCACCCGTATGTAAATTCGTACCTCATTATTGGCTGTTTCTAAATTATTCCCACGTGGTGGCTAGTGATTGGCTTGCTAGCCGTATAAAAGGTTTGAGCAGTTTCTGCCCAAACGGTAGAGGACTCCACAACCATCTTGTGGGGACTCTGAGCACGCGGCAGAGTAATAGAAACTTTATGTGCGTCTCAGAGAAGTTCGGCGGCCTGATCAACCACCAACCTCTTCCTGTCTCGTTCGTTAAATTCTTCTTAAGACGTATCTACGGTTTTTGCGCACTCGTCAAGGGTATCCAGAGCTCTGTCGTGTTTGTTTTTGCGGAGCCTAGCAAACTCTGCTCGTGTGTCTTCGGTGGAGCCTAGCAAACTCCGCTTGTGTTTGTCTGTAACTGCAACTCAAGAAAGTTTTTCCTGCCTGCACCGCGACCACCTACAGTGTAAGTAAAACAATCTTTAATTAACCGCTACGAGTCCATGCCTAATTCTAGTCCGTCGTGCAAAAGTACCAGCCCTACCGTTGCGGGCTCCCGGCCACAGCCCGCCGCGCGCCCCCGAAAGCCTTGGACCGCTCCTGGCCCGCACACAGATGTTCATGTCTGTTGTCCTAGGATAAATCCTAAAAAGGTTCACAGGATAAGAAATATTAACAGTTTAACCCAGGACTGCATTATTAAATCAGTGGCCAAAAAGCAGCCGTGCATTCAACCGCTCTAATCACCCTGAGTAAAAGGGTGATGTACGTACACACCAGTCCTGGAATATTTCTGTTCCAGGACGAACATGGGTGCAATTTGTCCAGGGACAAATGCAACGTCTGTCCTTCACCTAAATCTGTATTTGGTTTTCCTGTCACTAAAATGGGGATAGTAAAGTGCTCTGCACTGACAAATGAACTATAGAAAAGCTAGGTCATTATCACGATTATCATTATTATCATCCATTTATCATTTATGGAGTGGAAGTTTACCAAGGCAAGTATATACCTCAGGTGAATGTTTTATGAAAGTTTCATGAATAAAATCGTTCTACTGTTTCCAAGGAAAATCACACTGTTTTGATCATCTTGAAGGAACTGGGTTAAAAATCTTATTTGAGATGTTCTATTACCTCCTGTGCTGTGAAGTTGGGATTTGTAATTTAGAAAGGAGGTTGCCTTGATATCATGACTGACTTTGCACAGTAAAACATGCCTGATTTGGCCCAGATGTTTGCATACTTGATAGACATTTGTTACAGCCTGGTTGCCAAATGCTCTAAGGCTGTTAGAGTCTGGTTGCTAAATAGCCAGAAGGGCATTAATAATTCTACATTTGGCGCATGCATAGAAGTGGCATGCACTGTGGAATAAAAGATTTAGGACTACACACCAAATGAAGGATAAAAGGAAATACTGAATAACTCCTTGTTCACTGAATGAGCTGGGGGATCTGTAGTACACAGTCCTTAATTAAATATGAATCAAGGCACATACATGAGGTAGATAAAATAAGGTTTCAAGGGCAACCCCAAGCCCAGGTTTTCCTAACTCTGGAACATTACAGTTGCAGTATCAATCAGTTTTTTAACACATGTAATCTAAATATAAAACTAAGTTAGCAAACAGCTTGCATAACAATTCCAGGCACAGATCCTATATCCCTAACATAACTCCCACCCACCACCTAGCACACGGCTGCTTTTTAGCTAAGATAACCAAACCTTGTTTAGTTTAGTTTACTTCGCAATTGCTATGAATTTCAATCCCCTCTCAAAGCCAGAAATAATCCAGGATTCCTGGTTTCCAATAATCTACTGCTGAACTGGATATATTTGCATAAGTCACTGGAAAAATGTGCATCTAGTGGCTAATCTATACAGCAGATAGAACTTGCTATCATGGTTGAAGTAGAAAGGGATGGAGAGTCTCTTTCTAAAAGGTAAAGGTGCAAAATCCTACACCTGATCTATGCAGGAGGATGGTATTTGCTGCAACTCTGTCACAGCTCTGAAATTAAGAGCCTTGCCAATGATTAGGGGTTCCTCTAGATAAATGCTCCAGTTCAGTTCCTGCAGTTAACCCAAACTATAACCTTTGCAGACACTGCATATATTAGCAGGTCTAAACGTTGAAAAGCACATTTCATGCTGGCAGGTTGGGAGACTTAGAGTGTAACAAGAGGATCTGTCTGTGGAACACAGCTATTCTTGACTGTATCCAGTTTCTACTAGTCATAAGAGACTCCTACATGAAATTACGTAGAATAGGTGATGGCAGACTCCTTCACAGAGATTCCCTTTACATGATGGTTTATGTTGTTATAGGTAAACATGGGGGTTAATTTTCAATAGGTTTTTTGGACACTTTTAAAGAACAATAAAACATTATAAGCACAAAGCATTTACTGAGGCATATCATGGCCTCTCACACATTTTGGGAGGCTCATCCTTCAGGGGCAGCTCCACAGCTGGATAGGGCTGTGCGAAATGGGTATGTCTTGTTTCAATTTCGGATTTGTCTGTTTTGGAGGACAGTGATTTGTTTCAGTATTTTGGATCACTGTTCTGTTTTGATTCGGCTGAATCTGTTTCAAGGTTTCAACGCTGTTTTGGAGATTCAGCCATAGGCTATAATGGGGAATCACTAAAATGCCTATAAATTTGTCATTTCGTGCCTGATTTGGATGAAAATTGCAGGGATGGTAGCCCCTTCTGAGGCTACGAGCCTGCCAGATTTCAAGGAGATAGGTGCAGCAGTTTCTGGGAAACCGCACCTCAAACTGTTCAAAGCAAAACTCATGACACTTGTGTGACTGTGTGTGTTAAGGTGAAGTGGGATGAGACCAGCAGGGATGGTAGCCTGTAACAGGGGGCCTTTCCAGTGCTGGCTAGATCTCCACCTGCTCACCTGTTTCTGGGCCAACTGCCCACCAATCTTTCCTGCCATGCCTTGATGGAAAACTGATTCAGATGTTTCCCAGGTGGGAGGCTGCCCATTTAGGTGTCTTGGGGTTGACATCCATTCTGTAGCTCCGTACCTCCCCTTACGCTGTGGTCCATGCCTCGCATACTGTATCCTTCACCCCCTCCAGCCGTGGTCCCCTCTCTGGGACCTTTGGTTCCCCCTTAGGCTCTGGCCCTGCCTTCAGGACAGTCAGATTCTCAAGCTTCTTGCTCTGGGCATCCCTTGTGGTGGGCCCCTGGCCCTTTGACCCCCCTTTGGGTCCTGCGCCCAGCACGGACCAGTCGAGGGTACCTCTGATATCTTTTATTAGACCAACTGAATAGTTGGAGAAATATATGTTAGCAAGCTTTTGGGTTTAAAAACCCTTTGTCAGGCTGAAGAAGCATCTAGTTGGTGCGTGTGTGTGTTCTTCCTGGATGGAAGGTATAGTAAAGAAGCCAGAGGCTGGTATGCAATGCAGGCAAGAAAGCCAGTCAATGAAAATGTAAACTGAGGTGTCAGGGGGTGAGGGGGATGTAGCAGGTAAAAGTGGAGAGGTACCTGGGGAGTCAGATGTCAGGCAGGTTGTAGTGTGTCATAAATCCAATGTCTATATTGAGTCCATGAATTTCTGTATGTAGGAGGCTGATGAAGTGCAGTTCATAGGCTCATCTGTGAAAAGTGGCTTGTAAATTCAAACAAGCACCGAAACTTGCACTGCATTCCAGCCTCTGGTTTCTTCACTATTTATTCCATCCAGGAGGAACAGAGGACCTTCCCAGTGTTGGGGAGATCTCAGCCCACCCACCTGTTTCTGGGCCAATCGCCTGCCCCTCTTTCACCTGCCATGCCTTGATGGAAAACCAATTCAGATATTTCCCAGGCAGGAGACTGCCCATTTAGGCCCCTGATATCTAAGGGTGACATGCATCTGTTCTGCAGCTTCATACCTCCCCTAACACTGCAGCCCACGTCTCACAGATGGCATCCCAGGCAGCTAAGCTCACCTGGAGCCTCACCATTCCACTGCAACCAGCAAGCCTCAGGCCTCTCAAAGATTTTACAGGTCTGGGCTTTCCCTAGCCAGGATTGTGTGTGCATGTGCTGGCTGGAAGTTATAAGGTGCCTCCCTACCCGCCTTTCACTAGGGAGGTTTGCGGTCCTGGCATTTCTTGGGGGCTGCAGCACCATCGGCAATCCTACCAGGCCTCCCAACCCTGGCTTGGTGCAGTTTTAGATCATGTCCAGGACCTGGGGCCTCCTCCTTCCCCATAGCCCCAGCCCATACCTCCAAGCTCGTCCTGGCACGGGAGCTTAGCTGAGAGATGTTCTTCCCCTGCTGGCTCGTGATACAGTGAGTGCCACCTCCAGCTCTGAGAGCAGGGCATTAAATGGTTTTAAAAAAATAAATGAAAAAAGGAAATGGGTGCGGACAGAGTGAGGAGGGTGGCACTTACTCCACCTGCATGTGGAACTTGTGAAACCCCAGCAGCAGGAGGTTCACCTTCAGGAATACCAGCTGCTCCACCAAACCAGGATCCAAGCAGGTGCGGTGGGGTGTCACAACATCCCCAGCAATGCCGAACACCCTCTCACTCGGAACACTGGTTGGGGGACAGGACAGGTGTTCCCGGGCATCCATGGCCAGATCCTGCCACATCTGGCTGTGGCTTGTCCAGTAGGCCAAGGGGTTGCATAGCAGTGGCTCCATGTCCTCGGTGAGATAGGTAGCCACCGAGGCCTCGGTGTTACCTGCCTGATGCTGGGGCCTGGTGCCTCTGGACCCCAACATGGAAGCCATGCCCTTGGCCCACATTGGCAGAGCCTGTGGTAGGAGAAAATGGCTGGTGGATGGAGTGCTGGCATGGGAAAGTGGATCTCCCTCTGCCATGTCCCCAAGCCTCTGCCCTTCTGCCTCCCTGGCCCTGTTCACCAGCACCTCCATCTAGTGATCCAAGGTTTTGCTGCCACAGTGCTCCCCTTCACCCTCGGGTCACAAATGCCTGCCAGCACATGGGTTGTACCGGATCGCAATGGATCCAGCCGTTTCTTGATGCCTTCCTTCAGCTGCTTCACCAGTGCCTGCACCTGTGGCGACAGTAGCTTGCCCCAGCCAGTAACATCGATCCCTTGGAACTTCTCCATTTGGTTCTGAAGTTCCCTCACTATGAGGATCACCTGGCTAAGGAGAGCATCACTAGTGCTGAGGCTCTCAGTGGCCTCAAGGAATGGCTTGAGGACCACCAAGATCTGGGAGATGTTATCCCACTCTGTTTTCTTAAGTGGGGCGCTGATCCCAATCTCCCCGAGCAAGGCCATCTCACGGATAGCCTTCTGTTGCTCCACCAGCCTTTCAAGCATCATCTATGTGGAATTCCATCAAGTCTCCATATCCAGCATGATTTTGTGCTGTGGGATGCTTAGCTCTGCCTGTTTGTCCTACAGCATCTTGCCCCACTTGATGCTCCAGCGGAAGTAGCCCACCACCTTCCTGCATTTTGAAATGAGCTGGCTGGTCGTGGTAGTGACAGCACTGTCACCAGCAGCCCTGTCCCCTCCAAGGCGTCCCTGACTATGAAGTGGAACATCATCAGACTTGCATTTCTAAGGATGTGTATGATACGATACAGGCACTAGTAACAGCTCTAAAAGCAGGTGGAGTCTACAGTAAGACCAGGTAGCCCTATAGCTGAAGTACAAAGAGTTTGTTGGTCGTGGTCCTTTACAGTCCTAATGGCCAGGTCTTGCATACTTTTATCTTTCTGAGAGAGCGTTTAAAATAAAGATCCATTTTTTCCCTTACACCTGAAGTAAACCAGAGTGTTAGGAGCATCATGACTTAGCTCATTTCTGCTGGGGACTCTGACCTGGCTATCATGCCCCTTGGCAGGAGTCGACAACCTATAGCCTGCAGGTCAGATCTAGCCCATTAATTTAATGGATCTGGCCCAAAGAGGCTCAGAAAATCAGAAGCTGGCTCCAGCCACAGCAATGGAGGAGTCCTATCACCTGCCGCATTCACTATATTCTCTGCTGCAGCAGGAGTAGCATCCTTAGGGTCCTAATGCCTGCCTTTTGCTAGCTAATTTATCTGCAGCATTTGCGGATTGCTGTGGGCTGGAGGGGTGTGGCTCGCAGTGGGGGCTGGTGGTAGAAAAAGGCTGCTTGTTCTACAATTTATAGAATACTCTTAAATTTTGGGGAGCTACGGCTTGTTCATGACCATTAACTGATAGAGGAGGATTCATGCTAGATACTGGACACAGAGATACTCCCACCGTTCTGTTTTACCACTCTGCTGTATGTAAGTTTTAGAGCAAGGGCACTGAGCTCAAAAAACTCATAGGCCAGATGCAGATGTGCAGGCACGTGTGGTCTGTGGTGCTGGAGCCCTCTTTGCAATGCCACAAACTGCATGCGTTTCATTAAACCGTGTGTGGCATGCAGCACTGGGGCAAAATTTGCTACAGGATTTCCTAGTAGCAAAAAACCCAAACAAACAAACAAAAAACCCTGAAGAAAAAGTGGTGCAAATCATGCTGAACTGGCATGTACCAGGACAAATAAGGAGATGGGGGAGCAAGCAGCTCAGGGTGCCTGGGTGGCAGGGTCAATGGTTCACTAGAGCGCAGTGTGCCTTGAGATGGGGGAGCAGGCCGTTAACTGAAGCACATGGAGCCCCCATGCTGAGGCACACTGTTCCCCAGCCTGCAGGTGAGTGGCTGGCTGGGACATGGGGTGCCTCAGTGCAGGGGCTCTGCGGCATGCAGAGATAGGGAAGCAGGAAGCCCTGGGTTGCCTGCTCCCCCATCTTCACTCCCTGGCTGGCTGGAGCACAGAGTGCCTCAGTGTGGGAGATGCCTGCCAGCTAGCCCCACACTGAAGCATCCTGTGCCCCCAGCCAGCCCCCTCCCCTACCCCCACAGCACACGGAGCAGCAGGATAATGTGTCTCACTGCAAAGTGCATGGGCAAGGGTGTGCATTCTGGCACAAAACTGCACTGCTATTATTTGTGGTGCAAATGCCTGTCCCCGGTCATGTGGACATGGCCCTAGAGTTTTTTCAATAGCCTCTTTTTGCTTTTTGGTAAGAAGGATACAAAAAGGCCTAGGGCTGGGTGGCAAAGGCTAGAATCCATCCACAAGACATGATATTTCATTCCTTGTTCTCCACAGAAAAGGATCAATGCTGAGCTGACTTGCCTAAAAATGGCCATATTACTTTATCCACATTAGCTTTGCTTTCTAAGCAGCAACCTTGATGCAGGACATTTACAGCCCCCCCCATGGCCACAAAAAAAATATAACATAGCAACCACCCATAATAAATTCAATTTACAATGTACATATTAATATTGAACAAAAAATAAATACATTTTGGTGGCAGATATATTTAGAAGATTAATTATATGACAAAATAAGGTCTTCTGTGCTTAGGCTCAACATCTATGGAATCTTTATTTGGAGGTTCCCCTCATTCACTGTTGCACTATTGTATATCTATTGCTTCCTCTGGACGCTTGTACATGTGATGGTTGTCATAGTGTACACATAACAAAAAAGTAATTTGTGTGGCTTAATGGCATCACACATTATATGTGCGCAAGTTTTGGGGGGTTTAAATGATTTTGCATCATTTCAAACTAAACTACATCTGGGTGGAGTTTACTTTGCAATGTTGCAAAGTGCTATGATGCCCGTGGAGACCACCTTCCGCCTCTCTTATGGAGACCATCTGTGGCCAGAGGGAGAGCTGCCAGCAGGCCAAGTAGGCCCTGCGCTTCGAGGAGCCCAGGTCCTTCCCTCTGCAGCAGCAGCGCCCCCCAGGGACACCCAGGTGGGCTGCTAGCAGGCTGGTGCTGCCCCAGCTCAGAGGCAGCACCTGGCTGGATCCAACTGTTCCCTGAGCCCACTGGAGCATCCAGTGCCCTGTGCACTGTCCTCACCATCTTCCTACTCCCTGGGACTGCCCAGAAACAGGCTGGCTTGCCTGCCCCTGGGGCAGTGCAGGGAGGCAGCAGGAGGACATCTGGGTGTACTGGCAGCCAAAAGCAGCAGGGATGGTGCACAGGGCCCTGGAAGCCTGGGCAGGCTTGTGGAAATGCAGGTTTGGCAGTCTTCCAGAGCCCCTTGCATCATCCCTGCTGCTGTCTCTGGCCTCCAGCACACCCAGCTGCCTACCTGCCACCTCCCCATGCTGCCCCAGAAGCAAGCCAGACCATTCCTGGGCAGTCCCAGGTGGTGGGGACAGTGCACAATGTGCTGGAAGCCCTGGCTGGCTCGGGGAACAAATGGATCTGCCAGGTGCTGTCTCCGAGCTGGGCCAGCACCTGCCCGCTAGTAGCCCACCTGGGTGGTCCTGAGGGGGTGCCACCACAGTGGAGAGAAGGACCAGGGCCCCATGCAGCTCAGGGGCTGCTTGACCCGCCAGCAGCTTGCCCCCGGCCCTGGAAGAGGTTGGCAAAAAAGGATCGGGTCCCTTGCCTCTTCTGCCCACCAGCAGCTTGCCCCCCAGCCATAAGCAGGCTACCGCTCTGACAAAAAAAACAACCTCACCCCTCCCCCAAAACAAACAAAAAAGTATCAGGCTCCTTGCTGTAATGCGATGGGAAAATTGAGGTAGCAGGTTTCAATAAAACCCACTGTTTCAATTTAGGGGCATAAAATAAAACCTTGGGGATTAAACCCCTGTCATGGGTACAAGCACTCTCTCTCTGCTTATTTCTTTTGTGGCTCTGTAGGAAAGAAGAATGGTTTGAAGCAGGCTCCCCTTTCAATAAGGAATAGGGGCACAGTGTGTTCCAGTGGGCTTCCAAGCAGGTAGTACTGTGGACATCAAAGAGTAGCCATCGGGTAATGGCCATCCACAGATCTAAAAGTTCCAGCGTTGGCTCCTGCTCATAAGCATTCAACCTGATCATCTCCTGGTTTACAAGCATCAATGTAATGGTGAACAAAGACATTAACCAAAATAGATCTACACACCACAAAGATGGAGGCAGTTCTGTCATCAGTGCTGTTCCATTAGACGATCTGCCATTGTACAGTTTGGTGAAGTACCCACACTGATAGCTGACTACTCAGAGATGACAATCAGCTAACAAGTGTTTCGTGCCTACTCAGCCAGTGGCTGCAGATGCTTATGCAAGTGAACATCTTTCCAACCTGCTGATTCCAGAGAAAGCACAGCTCTTACATTCTAGGAGTTATTTACACATCGACATGGGCTACTTAAGGGTTGATCTTTTCAGCTTTTATGTGCAGCTGAAATATATCTTTTTATGGGTAGATATGAAATTAGATTCCTAGTCCTATTTTTCCTAAATCTTCCTTAATAAATTGTTCACTACAGGCTCTCTACTAAAAAGATTATTTCAGAGATTCTGCAATGGACAGTTACATTGTGTCCCCTGTTTCTGGACCAGCAAGGCAAAAAAATCAAGGCACTAAGACTCGTTAATAAACAGGATACAATTCATACTGCTCATGTCTGGCCTGTATTAATATTCATACAGCATTTACTCACTAGAACTTCCCAAAAAGTTGTCACAGCATGTTCGGGGCACATGGCAGTCTTTTCTTTGACTGTTCCAAAATCCTAGTAAGTAAATTAGAAGGGATATTCCCCATATGGTACAGAAAGGACCAGTTTCCCCCAAGAATGGAATTTAGGTTTTTCCTCAAGCAAAGCAATGAACCACTCATTCAGATTTAGTACGCTGTAAACTTCTAGCAAAAAAGTTAAACTGATTTGACATAATGCTGAAATGGATTTGTTCTGCATTGAAAACAGGAGCATTTAAATATGTTATTTGGATGTGGGGCACTAAATATTCTATTTACGCTGAGTAAGTTGAAGCTAGTTGCTGAGCAAGTCAACAGCTGCTGGAAGTGTCCCCAGCAGTGCTATTATTTCTCTTTGCCATATTGAAGGAAGCCCTGGCTGCTTGTAAAAGAGTTTTCATTGCATGTTTTGATTTCTTGAGAAGTGCTCTATTACCTTAACAACAACAAAGTTTCCAGACTGTCAAGTACATCCTTGAGCAGATAGTTATCTCCATGAGATATGGAGGATTCCTTGCCTCTTGCAGTCAGAAGAGCTCAAGCTATATTTCAGTAACTCAGTATAATGAACTTGAGCACCTCTGACTGGAGATGCTTGCACTTAAAAGGTGTTAAAACCATGTAGCACATGTTATTTTCAAGAGATTCTGAAGCCTCCTTGGTATTTTAGTATCCTGTGTGGCTTTTGCTTTTTAGTTGGAACATCACAAGATGGTACTTTCATTATTTCTCATGCTTCCTTTTTAAAAAAACAAAAACAAAAAAACCCCAAACAAAAAACTAAAATAATATTAGCATTCCTCTCTCTCCAAAATATGTTGTAAAAGCAAGTCTGAGCATCTTAATCAGCGAGCAATAGGTCAGACTTTCTTTACAATGCAACTATTACAAGAGCTCTACATTACAGGTAATAAAGTATTGCAGACCGGATGGCTCATTTGGGATTGACAAGAACAATACTGTTTCCTCTTGACACAATGACATGCACCATTAACTGTGTACATCATAGTTCTCGTAATTCATGGGTTGTTGAACCAAATCATTGACTTTTAGTTGGAATTGAGTGCCTTGCTAGTATGCCTATCAGGAAGATGCTGTGCTTTACAAATACGTGGGCATCTCTTCATTTTATTACACCAGTTCAACACATTCAGTAAGAACCATCTGTCTTTTCCAGCAGAGGTCCAAGCTGTTCAGATATCTTGTGGGAAACTGGGAGCGACACCACAGCAGAATATTTGGGATTGGTAAAAGGAGGTCTTGACAGATGGACAATTCTTTCAGAAAAATCAGTTCTCCTTGAAGGTAAAATTACAGGACATCAATACTATAGGAGCATTCCATCCTCAAAAGTTATTAACTACAAGGGTATTTATGTCTTTGCTGAACAGAAAAGCTGTATCAGTCAAGCTTTAGCATAGTGGCTGGCAACCTTTTCAGGTTGCAGACTGGAACCTAGCTTAGGTCAGTGGTGGATGCTAAGACTCAGCAGCTGCCCCCACTTGTTCCTGTGGCAGCACAAGGAGAGCAAATGCTGCAGCTGAAGTCCCGTATCTGTGGTCCAGGTCAAATGGTTCCATAGGCAACCCTGGGTTGCTGGCTCCTATTCTAGGCCACTGAAACCACAAAAATATAGCATTCTTACAGACTGAGACAACAGTAACAGGTAATGATTTTGTCTTTAGCTACAGGAAGACTTAGGTGAAATGCTTAGAAGTTCAGACAACAGGTACAAGTTAGACAAACAACAAAAAATATAATTAAATAAAATCCAACAGCACAGAGAATCCTCAAATCCTGTTGACTTTCTAGAGGAAGTTACAGAGCCCAACTACAGTGAACCTAGTATTTGGCACAGGACTCAATATTTAAAACAATGCAAATGTAGTACCATTGAAAATGGGTAACTTGATAGCATTGGCTTATAACAATATTTCTTTCAGCTCTAGCTTGCCAGGATTCTTCATCTCTTCTCCCCCTCAAGTTAAGCACCCACTCAATATATTTATTTGATGTTTTCAGGTGACTGCAAATTACTGCATCTCCAACCACTGAATAAGGGAATAATGCAAAAGTTATAGACTACCATCTTCTCCACAGCTCAGATTTCTGTAACCATCTCTGGCCTCTGCTAAGATCCTTCTGCTAGCCGTTTTATTCTTCCCATGCCATTTTAATACCTTGACCCTAGTTTTCAGAGCAATTAATCTATCAAATCCCAGCTGCAAAGACTGATAGCTGTGTTTCTCAGGGACAATGAAAATCATAAAGCATAGGAGGAATGGGAACAAGACACCTTCTGTTGCAGAGCTTCAGATACAAGCAAATGTCCGCAGAAGACCAGGTACATCTGAAGTCTCACCATCTTTATTAAATATAGTCAAAAGGTTCTCTGAAAGAAGTAGTCAATTTTCTGAAGGCACTTTTCAGTATAAATGAATCACAATTCAAATCACCTTTGTCCCTCAAAATCTTAAACTCTGCTACTCCATTTACTCCTAAATAAAAAAAAGTTACTCCAACAAGAGTTTTGACCCCATAAATGCCTAACACTCCCTCAATCCACTATGGACTCTGGTATGGCTATTGATTAAAATCAGGATGTTAGCATTTTTTCCTGCCTGTGCCACTGCCTGAATGGAAGTGAATCCCTTAATCATCATGAATTGATCTATTTGCAAATGGCTATAGGGTTTTACGTTCTGGCATATCACAAGGTACAATCAAGAAGTTAATTATGACTGTGAATGCAAGAGAAACAGGCATGAATACACTGAGAATTCCCACTTTATCATAAATTTTTTTTAAGTTAAATTTTTCTTTGAACCATTCAGCATGGCAGTTTTTGACAACAAAATATTAAGTTGGAAAAACAATTTGTGGCAATTTCTGCATTCCTTTGGAAAAGTTTTTCCACCTTGAAGAAAGAACGCCCCACCCTGCCAGAAAGAGTCCATATTCACTAAAACCTGAATTCAGGAACCTTATTAAGGTTAGATGATTAATAGCAAAATCCAAATTTTGACCGTCCCAACTATTTTCGTTCTTGTTTTTGCCTTAACTCTCATTCAGATTGTTCCAATTGCACAGTAACTCCTTTTTCATCACAGTTATTACAAGAGGTTTTTAAAAGATGGCTTACCTTTTCAGCAGACTGTTCAATGGATGTCTCTACTTGCTTACTGGAAGGGCCTGGAGTAGAGTTAGCAGTTCTTGAAGGTTGAAGAGCAACAGTCTGAGTGTTGGTTATAGATTGAGAGGATCCAGACCTTTCATTTTGATTTGACTCATTCAATCTGCTATCTCTTTCCCCAGCAATTAAATTTCTGATTTTACGCAGTTGCTCAATTGAAGCTTCCTTAGGGAAAATGAGATGAGTTTCTCCCTGAAATGCAAAAGCTTAGAAAAGTTAATTATATATTTAATATATGCAAATTAAACTATTCAGTTTAACCTCTTCTCCACTGGCCTTGCTGCAGATAGAGGTTTTAAAAGCATATTTCAGTTTCCTTTTTGTTCTAAGAAGGGCAAGGGCCACATGGTTTTATTTTTAATTTAGTTGTTCCAGGAGTAACTATAGTTGGCATCACCTCCAAACACGGTCCTGTGATATTCATATTTACTCAAATCCAAGATGAGGTTTTTTTCTCTCAATCACCATGGGGAAAAAGCAGCCTCAGATTCAAGCACTGACAGGGCAAATGGTAGCTCAGCTGTGGCTTTGACCCTGAACTTGAGGTTGAAGCCAAAACTGAGCCACTGTCTGTCCTGGGCTGGGTGGCTCATGCACTGTGGGATGGGACTCCCAATAAGGGAAGACCGTACAGGGGATGGCAGGCATGGGGGACACTTGCAGAGTATGGCTTGGGGAGTGGGGAAAAACTACAATGCCTTCCCCTGCTCCTGTTCACCCCCTTTTATCTTCAGCTCCAGCTGGACTCCTACCCCAACCTGGCTCTCAGGCTGGGGCTGCTACTGAGTGCCCTGAAGACAAAGCAGAGAAGGTAAGCAGCAGCGTGGGAAAGGCAAAGCACAGGGGTCTGGCCCCTCACCTCCTGCCACTGTTTTCCCCTCCATAGGGGATGAATTTAAGATGACCCCCCAATAATTATATTCTATACATAGAAAATGATAATGATTGTATAATTTTCCATGTTTAGAATCTAAATTATTGGGGGATTGCCTTCAGTTCAAATTGGATTTGGGTAAACACGGAAGTTGCATAATGGAGTGGATGGTAGGGAAACTGCCGAACTTGGAAGAAAATTCTGCAGTACATTAATTACTATGATACTACAGGGAGCGTGCACAGTCAGGAAAAGAAGCATCTTCACTTTTGGGTGGGAAGTGGGAATGTAACTCAGGAATTATTCCCTCCTACCTGAGAGATAGTCAGTCTAACAAACAGCACAAAAATAAACCAGACATTTCAGATTGCTGCGAAGGAGATACCCATGACCTGCCTTCATTTCTAGCAGAATAATCTCAAAACTCCAACCTGTACTAAACAAACAGGTGGTTTATTTTGTAACACAAGTCCCTCCTAACAATGGTGCTTATTTATCTACACCAGGGGTGCCAAAATCTGGCCTGGTCCATGGGGCCAGATTGGGCCCATGGACCCTTCTGTTCCCTACCCCATTTCCTTCTAGATCCAGTGCACATGGGGGCCTCCCTCATCCCTGTCCAGGACTATGCTGCATATAGTGTCCATCCTGGATTGATGTGAGGTGCCCCTGTGTGTAGCATAGATCTCAGACTGGTTGGAAAGGGTGCAGTGTGCAGCGTGGGTCCCAGGACCCACAATGGCCACTCTGGACCAGGCAGGGAGGGGGTGGGCACATATATGGTGGAGATCCCAGAGCAGAACCAGATACAATGTGCATCCCAGGCCCTGTGTGCAGTGCTGGTTTGGTGGCTTGTGGGTCAGCTCAGTCCTAGGGGCAGCACCAGGGCCCAGATGAGGGGGCTCCATGGGCCGCATCCAGCCCACAGGCCACCCTGAACCTCCCTGTGGAATTAGCTCTAGCAACCTGAAAGACCACTTTATTTCTGCAATCATAATCTTTTTCCCAGATTCCCTGATCATTTCCACCAGAACAGTTGTACTGGCTGGCTAAGAGGGGGAGGGCCTCATGACAACAGGAAGCAGAACAGTTGCACCTGAACAAGAGAATGAGCTGAATCTCAAAAGGGAGAAGCCTGACAAAGAACTAAGCAAATTCAACATGAAAAACAAAATGTGTATTTTTCAGATGACCTTTCCATCAACTGTTGCACATAAAAATTAATAAAGCCATTTCTAATGCAAGAAACTGGGACGAACAGACACTATGGGGAGAGAGGCCATATTAATAGACAATGGGCAAAAAACTGGTTCTTTGACTGCAACAGGGCTAGGATTTCACTCAAGAGTTTTCAACAACACAAGGACAACAGTTTCTGATAAAGCCTCACCTATTAACTTGCATCATTTATCTGCTATTGGGCAGTAGATATTTGTGGAAAGGATAAGAAAGTGAAAACATTAAGTGAAAAAAGAGCTACCTAAACTAGCCAAAAAGTGGAATCTAAGGTCTTGTAACTACAAAGAAAGTCTGGACCTAAAGTGGCACTAGAAGAACACACATTTATTATACAGTGAATGAAAACTGCTGCAATTACAAAATACTGAATGAAACAGAAGGCAAACTGTCAGCATTCACTCACCTCTTCAAATCCCATTTCAAACAAACATTCTACTGCTCCTCTGACAGGTAACAATCTAGTAGAAAATGCTGGATTTCCAATCCGAATTGACCTATATTTTTCTTCATTTGGGTGGCTGATAGGATTTGAGAGAGAGAGAGATTTTATAATTACATTAACACAAGTAAGCCTCCAGCCAGAGTGGGGAACCCTTTAGTAACCTTTCACTGTTATTAAAAGGTAAGAGTAATTTTAAGAAACTTTGGCCTATTTAAGTGGTGCAACACATTTACCGTTACACTATTAATTCATATATTTATATGTATAACTTTCAACCCGGAACAGTGGCATGCTCATTTAGTACCAACTTAAAATTCATGCATATACTTGAAGTCTATGAAGTTCAGATCTGTGTCAGTTTAAATCAAGATCAAGACCTGGCCAAGTTTACACACAAACACTGCATGTATGGCATGTGTCCTACATAAACACATAATATACATGATCAGAATTGATTGTAAAAGTTTTCTTAGGTAGAAATGAAAATTCATTTTTCACAGGAGAGCTGAAGGTGAGGTAAAATCTCCTGTTTGGAATAGTTCGCTTTGTCCAGGTTAGGCACAGAAGGGGGGGGGGGGGGGGGGGGGGAAAGACTCTCAGCCTTTCTCTGCGCCCAACCTGGACAAAACGAACTATTCCAAACAGGAGATTTTACCTCACCTTCAGCTCTCCTGTGAAATATAAATTTTCATGTCTACCTAGGAAAACTTACAAGCTCTGCTCTCTCCTATGCCTGATGCAAGCGTGCACAAAAGCTTGCAAATAAATAAACTGATTTGTTTGCAAATATCCAGTTGGTCTAATAAAAGATATCACTTCTTCCACGAGTTTTCATTCCTTTTGGCAGATGTGAGAAACTTGACAGTAGAAGTCATTTGCCCGTTTTTCTTAGAGCTGAGCAGAGAAAGAGGCAAAAGGGAAGAGATAAACTGGACCTTTTTAGATGTTCTTTTTAAACAACAATTCAAGGAGTTAAACATGAAAACAAGGTGACAAGAAGTACCTACCCCGAGTGAGTGGCCAATGCAAAGGGACTGTGGTGTACGAAATGCACAGGCTACCCTAAGGAGGGTAGCAAGGTACCGCTGTGCATGATGTATCCAGATGCGGGGGTGATGGGCAAGGTACCAGGGGCTGAACACCTGGAAGGGGGCCCGGGGCCCGGCCGGGGCTGGCAGCGCCCTAGGCACAGCGCCCAGGCAGCGATGGCCCTCGAGGTGGGACCCGGCACGGAGACAGCCCTGCGCGCTGCCGCCAGCGCTTTCTTAGAGCTGATCAGATCCCGCCCGCCCGCCCCCAGCCCCGCTAGCTGCGAGTCACAAACTTCCTGCCCGGCACCACTCTGTTTGGCGGGCCCGCCCGCGCCGCTGACCTGATGATGTTATCCGCGTAGGTGAGCAGCAGCCGCGAGGCCTCCAGGAAGGCTTCTCGGGCGTTCTGGCAGAGCTCGCTCACGGCTTGGGAGGATGGTGGCGAGGATTGGCCCACTACGGCCGCCATCGTTCTTCAGTCGGGTGCTTGGTGCTTTCCTCCCCTCACCCGCGAGCAGACGCTTTTTAACACGCGCCCGCCCCAAATCTGGAAGGCTCTGAAGCAGCCGCTGGCACAGCGAAGGTGATGCGGGCGGACGCGTTTTGTCTCAGGAACTTTATTGACCTGATGCAGGCGGACTCCGGGGCTGCCGCTTCTCCCTTCCTGGTCTGTGCCAGCGGGGGGGGAGGAGAAGGAGCTGCTGCTGAGGACACAGGGGACGGTTCTGCCATACGGCACGGGCCGAGTTTAGCTCGGTCGATACTATTGAGCATGCGCAGTAGTAACCGCGAAGCCGCTGCCCTCAGCCCTTGTTCCCGGAACCGGGGTTGAGGATTAAAGGGCCAGGTTCCATTTTTTTTCGCCCAGCCTGGCGCTGCAGCTGGTGTCAGTGCACACTCTTCCCTACTGCGTTGGTGGGGAGGAGGCCTGGGGAAATGACAGGTCCAGAATTGCTTGGATGAGGCAAGTGGGTGAATGATTTCAGGTGTATGAATTTTCATTTCTACCTAGGAGAATTTTTACGATCTTTGCAGTCTCTCCTATGCCTGATGAAGGGTGCCCAAAAGCTTGCAAATAAAGATTTTTTTTTTTTCCAAACATCTAGTTGGTCCAATAAAAGATATCACCTCTGCCACAAATTTTGCTTGCTAGTATTAGGCTACACCAGGAAGCTGAGGACTGGGCCTCTTCCCAGCCATTCTGCATTCTCATCCTGCCCCAGGCTGCACGTCCGGGGCCTTTACAAACCAGGGGCAACAGCACTGCAATAGCATGGGTATTGTTAAACGTAAGGAGTGGGATGTCATAGGTTGGCCTGTGTTGCTCTAGCCAAATTACCGAGAGCTTTAGTCGGGCCTCCGTTGCCTTCAGTGACATCAGACTGACCATCCCTAGTTATGTCAGGGAGGTGACCTGCAGTAGGGAAATCTGTTGTTAACACAAGGTATGTGTCTGATCATGTGTTCGAGAAAAGGCATTCAAGAAATATACACGGGTATAGGTTGTAGTCATGTTGGTCAAAGGACATAGGAAGGCAAGGTTCTTTGGGTGAATCTGATATCGTTTATTAGACCAACTAATAAAAGATTCACCCAAAGAACCTTGTCTTCAAGAAATATAAGCATTCAAGAAAAGGCTAACAGCAAAATAACTTTTTTTCCCCTCAATAATAAGGTGACAACATGGCTACTTGCAGAGGGTAGGCTGGCCAACTAGGCCACTAATTAGCTAGCACAGAAAATGGATCTCAAAAAAAAAAAAATTACGTCGGTGCCTGTGGATTTAAGTGCCTAGCTGTTGGCTTGGGCAACTTGCTTAAAGCGACACAGTGAATTAATGGTAGATACAAGTGAAACTTGTTCTGTGCCCTATGTAAACAAAATCTTCTCAGGGCGTATGAAAAATAGGAAACAATTCTATTCTCCACTTATGTTTATGTGTATTGATAATCATAGAAGCACCTTCAAAGCTAACTGTTGAGCTATAGGGTGAAAAAAACCCAGTTGAGTAGAAGCAGTTTAATGGCCAAATTTAATGACAATTGTATGCGAGAGGCAAGGATTTATTAGGGTGATGCTGTCTTTTATTGGACCAACTACGTGATTGGGATATAGTTAGAAAAGCTTTTGAATGCAAGGCATTCTTCCCTGGATCTGACAAATGTAGTCATTTTTTTCTTTCAGTGCTCTCATAAGGATACAGAAGATATTTAAGGGCACAAAAGATATTTCTCTTCTTATCCAGATTAGAAATACATAAGCTGTAATATAATTCAAACGTATGCTCCAGTTGCACCATAGCATATGATGGTATCACAACCAGCATCTCCATAGTTGCATTTTTTTCACATAAAACAAGGATTCAATCTTTGTTTTGTAGGAAGAATATAGTGCCTTTTCCCCGAAGTTTGCAGCAATTTTTTGTGAGAAAACGGAATTTTCTGAGAATTTTCAATGTAACCCATTGATTTTAATTAAATCATTGATTAGAAACTCCTAATACACTTACCTTGGTGAGTCTCATCCCTATTTTTTACTGTTTTTATACCTATAAATGTGCTTTATGCTCCTGATATTCAGGTAGGCTGAGCACCTGTGGCTTCACTTGACTTCACGTGGAGTCAGAGACACTCAGCACTGAAAATTAGACACTCGGGTATGTAATATGTAAGATGAAGGTGTTTCTGTTCTGTTGTACCTACTTGGTATGGTCTTGCTTTCTTTCTTTTTACAGCAAGGTTGAAGCTGTACTTGCTTTTCTGATACATTACCATCCTATAAAGCCTTGCACTTCTCTTACAAACTGAAAATATATATTTTTTTGCATTTTACCTAAAACGAATCTTAGCAATTTTTACCATGCTAGGACAGATTTTTCCTGTTTTATAACCATTATATAAACTATGCAAACATACTAACTCCTCCCCAGTAATTCTCATTGTTGCTTCCCACTAAGAAATATGGCTAATACCAGTGCTTCATCTAATGTTTACTTCTATTTGTGCTTTCATACAACACCTTAGGTAGTTTATGACTTCATCTATGTTAATCTTTAATGATATTTTTACTTTTGTGCATGAGAATTCAATTGACTACTTGAGCTGTGGTTTTAGATCCTCTTGTGGTCAAGATGACCATAAAATATGGTCACTTTGCAAACAGTTACTGAAAAGTCTCCACACACAGCATGCCTGACAATTAAATGTATTCACTTCTATGGAAGGCAGCTTGGATTGATTTAAATTAAATTTAAAGTAATTAATATTCCTAAGTTTAATCAACAAGCAGGGACCTTTGTTTTAAATAATCAAAGTTAATTTGATTTAGTATTTGTAACTTCTAATTGTTTTCTTAAGAAGGACCGATTGCTATTGCTTGGTAATAGAAGTGCACTGATACATTGGTCCGATATCGGATTGGTACTGACATAAAGAAAATTGGCTGTTCTGTATTGAAAATTGGCCTGATGGGGCCGATAATTTGGCCAATAAGTTCCCGTGCTCCATGCAGCCTCAGTACAGCACTCAGGCAGCAAGGAGCGGAGCCTAGCAGCGTGGAGAACTGCCTCCAGCTGGTAAGTCCGTTGTGGTGGAAGGGGAATGAGGGGGCAGATCAATGCCCCCCACAGTGAGGGACGGGGCAGGGGCAGGCGCTGCCCAACCGAGGTGGGGTGGGCATGGGATGGAGCCATGTCTCATGGAGGAGGGTGGCTCCTGCCACTGCTTGCACCCTGGGAGGGCACAGGGGAGGTGTATACCCCCAGATCTGAGGGCTGCAGCTGGAGCTGCATGGGGTTCTTCTTGTTGGGGGCTGGGCTTGGAGCGGGCACTGGGAGGTGGCTTTTATTTAATTGCAGCTGCACTCCCAGCGCCACAGCCACAACCGACCCAGTGCAGCCCCAGCTCTTCCCGGCATGTGGATGGAGGCTGAAATTTGAGGTGGCTGCACCTGCCTCCCAGTGCTGCCGGGGCCTGCTCCAAGCCCAGCTCCCACTGAGAAGAGCCCTGCGCGGCTCTGGCTCCAGTCTGCAGCTGCAGCCCGCCCCACCTCACCCCGTGCAGATCTGGGGGCACATGCCCCTCGTGCCCTCCTGGGGTGCAAGCAGTGGTGGGAGCCATCCCCCCACAAGCTGCAGCTTTATCCCATGCCTTCCCTGCCCCAGCCCCTGCCCCCTCCCTCACTGCAGGGGGGCATTGATTTACCCCCTCCCCTTCCACCACAACGGTCTTACAGACTGGAGGCAGCTGTATCGGAAATCAGGTCAGTATTAGCCAATATGCCTCCTTAAACATCAGGTATCGACACTGGCCCCCAAAATCTCTATCGGTACACTCCTACTTGATAACCATTACAAGTTGTTGCTTTAAAAATGAAAATACCATTAACGCCTACATACTAAACCAACAATTTTTTTTATGCTGGTGTGGAAAAAAAAAAAAGAGACAGATAATACATATCTCTAAGCTAGGTGACTTCACTCAGTCTTGTGGAGAACTGCCTTTAAAAGAACTGGAGGGGAAACTAATGTTACAAGTTACACTAGTTTGGGTTTCATTTGTTTCTTCCATCTTGGTGTTGCTGTTTTGTTAAAAGCAAATGAGCCATCCACTCTTCCCAGCCCTGAGGATAATAGCTACCTACTGTATGCAGTAGCCCTGGAGATAGCTGATGTAAATTACACTGCAGTATGTGCTGCCGGTCCAGGACCTAAACTTTGTACTTTTTGCTAACCAGAAGGATGTTATAGTAATACATGTTTATTTAAGCAGTTATATAGCTTGAAACATGCTTATTCTGAATCACATTTTGTTGCATTTTTTGACTATTTTTATTAGATTATTTGCTGTTTAGGTGGCAATTGAGAATAAATTCAAAAGCAGAGTTGAAGCATTTAAAATATATATTTTAATGGATTATAAGTTCCTAAAATGTGTTGGATACATAAACTTACTTTAAATATGTTTTTCCAAGTAATTTACTAAATAGAGACAGTATTACCTATGATTAGGGAATTGAACCAAGAGTTACTTTTTACCATGGCTTTCAGGGTTTTAGAACTAATAGTTCTCATTCTGAGATGTGCCACTTTTATTAACCATATATGGTAGAAGAAGGAAATATGCTTTTCTGCTCATTCAAATCATAATCAGCTTCTCTGTTTTGAATGACTTTGTCACGGCAGGGTCCTCCAGGAGGGCCGTGATCTCCTCGAGGTCCCTCGCTCCGTGTCAAGGTCGGCCCAAGGCACCGTCTTATTCTCACCCGCCACGTCTTTGATGTTTGTCTATAGTTGGGAGGCTGCCTTACTCTTCCTTGGGCACGGCTACTCGGGACCTCTGTCCCCGTGTGTTCCTGGACCCCCTGGGGTCTCCTAGTGTAATAGGTGCTCCCCAGGCACCCTAGCCTTATGGGCTATGCGTGGCTCCAACCACCCTTAATACCACGCCCCAAGCCTCATTGATGGGAAAGACATTGTCCTGTCACAATGCACCTACGCCCACTCTTGGGCCTTCTCTACAATACGCTAGTCCCCTCTGGGATGTCCCCTCGAGCCGCCGGTCTTTTAGGCCCACCGCACCACTACTCGCTCTAGTACAGGCTCACCGCGCTGCTTCTCCCCGTCCTCTCGGGGGAGACCGCAGCACCTTGCCCTTTTCTGGGGTACAGTACTGCTAACCCTTTCTGTCTGGGTCCACCGCAGCACCCTTCCCCTGTCCTGGGTTTTCCGCGGTGCTAGCCTGTTACCTGACTCCTCAATATTGCCTCTCTTGGACTCCTCAATAATCGCCCCGCTCTAGGGCTCCTCAGTAATCACCCCTCCCTGGGGCTGGGGTCTATGCACCCCGCAAGTGATGCCCTTGCTGGCATCTGCTGCGCCCATCCTGGGCTTTCTAATATGGCACTCCCCCTCTTTGGGGCTCGCCGTGCCCACCTCGGGCTCCCTGATAAAATTGCCCCTCTCTCTGGGGCTGGGGTCTACATACCCCGCACACAACCCGGGGTCTGTGTTCCCCGTCCGCAACCTACTGGTTGCGCTCCTCACTGCCAGTTGCACCTGCACTGGCACGTAAGCTGCGCCTTCACTGGCGCTGTGAGAATAATGCACCCTCCTGGCACTAGACTGCGCCCTCACTGGCGCTAGGGCACCCCACACTCTCTGGGGTCCCTATGAGGACACTGCACCCTCCTTGGGCGCTGGGGCCCCCACACTCCCATGGGGCCCTTTATGAGGCCTCCTCCAACCCCTACAGCCTCACCCAAGCCTCCAGTTGTAATACACACACTAACCAAACAAAACACAAGCCTCCTGGCTGTAACTTAACTCAAGGCTGCCTGGCTGCAACAACATAGCTCCTGCACCACAGAGCCACCATCCTTCAACCTGCTCAAGCAGTCCTCACATCTTAGCCCCAAGCTCCTGCCTCTCTGGGTGCTGGCAGAGAACTGCTAGCCTGGCCTCAGCCCTGGGCTTTATAAAGGCCAGGCCCTGTCCCCTTCTGGTCAGCTGATTCTTATCAGTTGCCCTGGCAACCTGCAGCTGTGCTCATTATCTCCGCTGGGGCTCCTTATGTACTGTCAGAGCTTCTCCTCTGGCAGCTTTCCCCTCTCTAGGAGCAGGAGCACCGAGGTGCCCTTCGACAGACTTAGACATGGAATTTAATGTAATTCCATTAACTGAAATGAAGAGCTGTATCTGTAGAAGAGGCTGCTGCCCCCTCCAGAAGTGGTTCAGTGCTATTGAAAAAAAAATTTGGTTCTATTTTCTTAGCCAGAGACTTCTGTTAGTTTTGTGGTTTAATTTTCTGCTTTGTGTTTTTCATTCAACTTAAAAATAATGAAGTATAGCAAGTTTATATCTTAACATTGGTTATTACAATTTCTGTAAGTATGTTTACTTACAGAGAGAAATAATTTAAGTCAAATCCATTTTTTTTAAATTACTTTTTAAATTGTATAACCTGATAAAATAATGTGTGTCCCATCAGTTGCTATACTGAATCGGAACATAATTCTGTAATGGGATTAATAACTCTCACTTTGAAAAGAACTGTATCTAACTTTATGTAATATTGGATTTTTGTACTTTTTCAGTATACCTTTATTAGAAGAATCTGGTATTGACATTGGTAGAGAATTATCTCTTAGACTGCTGGTCTGATCTAATTTAGCAGTTCATATTTTTTCTATGTTCCTGCCATTGCAGAGATATTTCTTTATACTGGGAAGTTCTTTAAGGTTTTATATATATATATATATATATATATATATATATATATATATATAAAAACCCCCATATATGATTTTTAAAAATCGAGGAAGAGTTTGCAAATTTACCAGTTAGATTTTTTTTTCCCCTTATTTGAGCAAATTTCATAAGATATTCCTGAGAATGATAAAAATGGGTCTCTGCTCTACTGTTTTCTTTACAGAATTATTTTTCTAAGTTAGTAGATTCCAACCTTTGGCCCATGGCCTATGGGCAACTTGCACTCCATTCAAGTTGTTTGTGTTCTACAAAAAGAAAAACAAATATTATTAACTGATCCATTGATTGTCTTACTATTAAGGTCATATTTTTACTGCCCATGAGAGTATACATTTCTGAGTACAACATGAGGAAAATTTGAGTGAAGGCACTTGTTTATTGATATTGCACTACAGCATTAAGACTTCATTGTACTAGACACAGTTCAAACACATTATGAGAGATATTGCCTGCCCTTGAAGAGCTTACACACAGACAGAGGGTAAGAGGAGAAATACAGTGGGACAGCAAAGTGTAATGACTTGCCCAGAATGTCACACCAGGTCAAGAGCAAAGCCAGGAACTGAATCCAATTCTTGTGACTTTATCAAGGACCCTATTCAGTAGAAACTACTGTTTCCTATACAGGTTGCGATGAAGGCCTATAACCATATAGCTGCAGTAGGATGTTTCTTGTCAGGCAGAGTTCATCCTTCTCTGCAGTTTAGAAAGCAAACAGGTATTTAAAAGGTAAATCTGAATTGTAATCTGCTTTAGACCTTTCACATTAGATACTTTATTGGTGCCTTTTTTGTTGCAGGAATGAACTGCAGGTAATCCTGGCCTCTCCACCATGTTTTTGCAGCGTTCACAAGGTTTACTGAAACTTGCAAGTCTTCATCTTCGGACCCCCCAACTAAATCAGTGTTTAACATATAATAGAAAGAGTATTAGCACCAAATCGCTTTCTAAATGTCGAAGGCGAGTAGTTATCACAGGTATTGGCTTAGTATCTCCTCTTGGTGTTGGGACACAATTCGTATGGAACCGCCTTCTCCAAGGAGACAGTGGAATTGTTTCTCTAAATGGAGAAGAATATACAAATGTTCCATGTAAAGTGGCAGCATGTGTGCCAAGGGGAAATGGTGAGGGTCAGTTTAATGAAGAATTATTTTTGTCAAAATCAGAGATCAAATCCATGTCTTCTGCCACTATCATGGCCATTAGTGCTGCAGAGCTAGCAATAAAAGACTCCGGTTGGCATCCACAGTCTGAACTGGACCGCTTCACTGCTGGTGTGGCTGTTGGAATGGGAATGGTTCCACTAGAAGAGATTTTCAATACAGCCTTGACATTTAAGACAAAGGGATATAGCAAAGTCAGCCCATTCTTTGTCCCTAAGATCCTGGTCAATATGGCAGCAGGTCAGATCAGTATTAGACACCAACTAAAAGGGCCCAATCATGCTGTATCAACTGCTTGCACTACAGGAGCACATGCTGTTGGAGATTCCTTTAGATTTATAACTTATGGTGATGCTGATGTGATGCTGGCTGGAGGAACAGAGGCTTGTATAAGTTCATTGTCTTTGGCTGGATTTGCCAGAGCCCGGGCCCTCAGCACTAATTTTAACTCAAGCCCTATGCTGGCATGCCGACCATTTGATTCACAGAGAGAAGGATTTGTAATGGGAGAAGGTGCAGCTGTGTTGGTGTTGGAAGAATATGACCATGCTGTACAAAGAGGAGCAAGGGTCTATGCAGAAATTTTAGGCTACGGACTCTCTGGTGATGCTTGCCACATAACAGCCCCTGATCCAAATGGAGATGGTGCTTTCAGGTAAGAACCTGTAGATTTACAGATAAATTATTAAGATGTTATTTTCTGTTAATCAGCATTTTACAACAGTATCTAGAGAAACATTGTGCACCTCTCATATATAGCATTCATATTAGGGCTGTGCGAAGCTTCGGTAGCCAGTTTGATTAGGAGGAGATTTGGCCTGATTCAACGGCCGAATCTCTGAATCTGAATCAAATTGGGAGACCAATTAAAAGGTACAAATCGAATCAGAAGCTTCTGAATCAATTTGGAAAAGATTTGGCACTGCTTCAGAGATTCGGCCGTAGATTAAACAGCGCCCGCATCCCATGCCCCCTGCCCTGATTAGGCAAGTGGCAGGCTATGAATTAGGTGGCAGTGCTGGAAGCGGGAGCTATACCCTGCTGCCATTTGCCCCCTTCCGCCCTGCATCGCGCCCTGCCCCCGGCCTTGGCTGGGCAAGCGGCAGCAGGGCATAGCCCCCGCGCCCAGCACTGTTGTGCCCCCCATCCCCCTCCCTGAGTCCCGTGGCCCCCCTCCCCAGCTGGGCAGCACATCCCAGCCCCAATCCCTTCCCCCCTCCCCCATGCCCCTTCCCTTCTCCCTCCGCCCACCACAACAGACTTACCAGCTGGAGGCAGCTATGTCCAGCGTGGTGAGGACTGCTGCCTGTTTAGTCTATGGCTGAATCTCCAAAGCGGTGCCGAATCTTTGGATGCAATTCGGCCAAATCGAATCAGGATAGTGATTCGAATCTCCTAATCAAATCACTGTCCTTCCAAATCAGTTGAATCTGAATTCAAAGCGAATACTTGCCGCTTCGCACATGCCTAATTCATGTGTATTTTATCTGATGTGTAAGTGATAAACAAGCCTACAGGTTTCCAAAAGTTTGAGAAATCAACCTGAATGATGAAAGATTTTTTTTTAAGGCTGTATCCTCTTTTTCTTTCTTTATGGTGTAATAGGTAAGTAGATGCTCTTTAGAATTAGCCTCTCAATAAAGGGTAATGAAAGGGCTATTCCATATTAGAATATTTCACATGTACTTTTGATATATACATATTCACACAAATAACTCTCAGCAGCTTGTTAAAGGTTATCATATTACAGTTTTTTTAACCTCATTCACCCTGTGCCTATAGACAGGAGCTACAGTAAAGTACAAAAGCAGTTTTGTATCAAAATACAAAAGCTGTAAGTTGTCATATAGAAATACCTCTTAGTACACAGACAACTCTTACACAGAATGCAGGGATTGTATAGCAGTTGGAGGATCTCAAGTTCCCAAAATATTTTCTTTAGATATTGTCAGCAGGAAGAGTAAGAACTCCATGTAAAAGATCTAAGACCTTGATTGAGAAAGATATCTAGACACATGCCTGCAGTAAAGCACGTGCTTCAAGTAGATATGTCCAATACCCTACTCAGCTGTGATCTGAATACACACTCAGGCTTTGGATGTTGGATAAGAAACAAACATTGCATTTAGACAGCAGGAAAGTGCTTTTAATTTGCACTGATATACTGAAAAATCAATTTTATATACAGCTGTAATATTCACATTATAGACTGACTAGATAACTTTTTAAAAATAATGGGATAGTTACATTTTCAGCAGGCCAACCTCAGCATTTTCCTTGTCACAAAAGGCTAAACAACATGCTGATTTTTTGGTCCCATTCTTTTATATTTATATCTATGGATATGAAAGTGCTCTATTTTCTCACCTATGACATGTATCTTCTCTTTCCCATTCCTCCCAAAAAACAGCCCTCCAAATTGGGGTGCATGTTTTAAGTGAGGAAGCTGTTTTCTTTGTAAAAAGAGCACTCCTGGAGACAACATCCATGACATGCAGCTGTCAGGATGGCTGCTGTTGTATACACTCAATAAGCTAAAGGGGCAGTGTCATGTGTTAACCTTCTCACGGCTGTACTTACTGGCTGAGCTTTTGCCTGAAGCAACAAGTGATCTTTTGAAGAGGCTTGTGATATGGAAACAGCACTTTATTTACCGAACCTTTTTTTGAAGAAGTACTTCCAGTAAAGAAACTAACAGTCTTACAATTGCCCTTTGCAAAGGCCTAGGACATAACCTGGTGTGGCTTAGAGTTAAGTCCTGGAAACAGTTTCCAGGAAGCCTGGTATTGCAGGTGACAGTCTGTCACACCAGAAAGTTCCTGATGCCATGCTTCTGTGTTGCCAGGAGGACTCAATCTATAGCATATGGTCAGCCATGATTTTGAAAAAAAAAAATTCTTATGTTTTGCCTTTCAAAAACATTGTGTGTTTTCTTTGGGGGTGTGTTGTATCTGAAAAAAATGTGGTACTCTACCTATTACTTAGAAAATTTTCATCTGTATTAATCTGCAGAAAACTGATTTTCACACAATTTGAAAACCTGTTACCCCCATTTACACTGTTTTAATGCTTTAGGTTTATAAAATGAACATTGTGTAAATGCTGCATAATTGATTTGATCTCATTTAAACCTGTTATCTGTTTAAGCATATAAGCCATCTGAGAGCTTTGCATGGATTAACTAAATAGCATTGCTGAAGAACACAGGGAGAATTTTCTAGCTTTCATAGCTTTACTATAGTAAGTTAAAGGTTCAGCATGTGTAAAAGTCAAGAAGTTTAAAGTATTGGTTTTCAAAACAACCCCTTTTGTGTGTATATATAACATAGATACAACCATACCAGGCAGTCCAAAAAATAAAGCAAGTAGAACACCACAAGAAGGCGGGCTGAATGAGAAGTGATATGGATGAGAGAGACTCCTAATCATAGCTAAACCTAAATGTCCATTATCTGTACCTTCTTAGAAAGTGCTAGTGTGAGTCAGTCCACTGTGCTGACTTTGGTGGAATGATACTATAGGTATAATCTATGGTTAATTAATTTCTCCTCTTTTTATATGATGTGCCTTCCTTTGTAAATGATTTTTGCCCTGGCAGGGGAATGTACTAAATGATTTAATTTTTGAGTTGTTCTCCATGTGTGCATTCAATAACAAATGTCAGTATATTAAGTATACAGCTGCTGCATAGTTTTGTAAGGCTCAGTCCACATTTCAGCTTGATTATGTATTTAATGTAGAAGAATAATTTACCAGATTTCTTCTTATAACACTTAGTTTGTAATTAATTGCTTTGCTAATCTGGGAAATGTATTGTTCTATATTTCATTGTTAATCTCAGTTTCTCCCTAGCTGCAGATTTTTTTTTCCATCCTTGTTAGTTCTTTGCAACACAGTTTTCATATGTACATCTTAACATTGTAGAAATGTAGTAATTCAATTTGCAGTGAGAAATGGTTAACAATTAATCTCAGTGTCTCCCAAACTACAAATATTTTTACTTCTGGGATAACTGTTTACAAATGTATTATCAATTTTTCATACATATAATTGTAACAAGAAATTCAGTGGGAAATAGATCATTTTGTATTAAATGTTATTTAATTGTTTATTGTGATACATTTTTATTAACTTTACAAATGAAAAGGGACCTCCATGGATCAGTAATATCTATAGTTTGTGGGTCCGTTCATTGTATCTCCCTTTTCTCACCTGTGAAATATTTTTTTGCAGTGTTAGTGAGCAACCACACTAGGCTTCCCAGGACTGTCATTAATTTTAGAGCTATATTATGGAGTTCCTCCGGAGTCCCTCAAGTATAAATTTATCCCAAACTTGGAAAATTGGTCCTGAGTGGTCAGTCCTTTAAACATTCCTGTGGTGCCAGGTAGACTCCTTCTGGTTCCAGAGTTCTGTACTCAGTCTCGGAACTGTGAAGGGCCTGGGATTGTGTTCTAGATTTTGGTACCCCACAGCTGATCACTTTATCTACTATAAACTATAATTCAATCAATATATTCTACACGGTATAACAATAAAGGAGGATAGCATTAGATTACTAATAGAGGACAGGATTAGGTTTCAAAATGACGTTGATAAACTAGAAAAAATGGTTTGAATTTAATTAAATTTAAGAAGAAGTGCAAAGTCAACTGCCTGAATACAAATTGGAAGATGACTGACTCTGCTACAGCACTGTGGAAAAAGACTTGGGGGTTATAGTGGACTACGAGGTGAATATGAATCAACAAAGTGTCCTCATAAAAAAAACAAATAGTATACTGAGTTGTGGTAACCAGAGCACTGCCTGCAAATCAAGGGAAGTGATTCTTTTGCTCTGTTCAGCACTGGTGAGGTCTCAACTGAAATACAGGTTACCCTCGCTTTATGCTGTACTTGCATTCCTGGGAAAGGGTGCATAACTCGAATTCACATAAAGGGAACCCACTTTACAATGTAACAAATAGGGATATGTTTCCAAGAACTTGACTGTACTGACCCCCAGACCCATTTGTACCACTTTTACAAGACAATTTTGCTACCTACCAAAAGCAGACAGTACACACAAGTAGGGGTGTACCGATCAAGATTTTTGGGACTGATACCGATAGCCGATATTTAAGGAGGTATATTGGCCGATACTAATCTGATTTCTAGTACAGCTGCCTCCAGCTGGTAGGTCTGTTGTGGTGGAAGGAGCATAGGAGAGGAATGATCAATGCCCCCCATGTTGAGAGGCAGTGGGAGGCGCTACCCAGGCGGGGCTGGGTGGAGCCACGGTTTGTGGTTGGTGGCAACTCCCACCTCTGCTTGCACCCTTGGAGGGTGGAGGGAGGGGCCATGTGTCCCCCAGATCTGCGCTGGGTGGGGCAGGGTGGGCTGCAGCCAGGGCTGCACGGGGCTTCTCTTGGCAGTGCCTGGGCTCATAGCAGGCACCAGTGGCTCTGGGAGGATGCTGCATACACCTCAAATTTTGCCACAGCTCCACTCCCAGTGCCACCACCACCAGCCACTCAGCACAGGCTCGGATCAACGCCTTGCTTCCACCCACATGCCGGGAAGAGCCGGGGTTGCTCTTGGAAGCTGGCGGTGGCAGTGCTGGGAGCAGAGCTGTGGTGAAATTTGGGGTAGATGCAGCATCCTCCCAGTGCCACCAGCACCCGGTCTGAGCCCTGCCCCTGCCAAGAGGAACCCAGCACAGCCCTGGCTGCAGCCCACCTGCTCGCCCTGTGCAGATCCGGGGGGGCACATGCTCCCTACCCCCACCCTCCCATGGTGCAAGCAGTGGCAGGAGCTGTTGTCCCCCACCCAGCTGGGCAGCAGCTGCCCCTGCCCCTTCCCTCATTGTAGGTGGCATTGATCTGCTCCCCCTGCCACGCCCCTTACCTCCCCCCTCCCCTTCCACCACAGTGGACTTACCAACTGGAGGCAGCTCTCCATGCTGCTGGCTCTGCTCCTCACTGCCTGAGTGGTGCGCTGCAGCTGCATGCAGCACGGGCATTTATTGGCCAAATTATCAGCCCTTTTGGGCCAATATCTGATACAGCCACTTTGCTTTATATCAGTACCAATCTAATATCGGACTGATGTATTGGTGCACTTCTACACACAAGCACAGGGCACTATCATAATGGGGATGGCAACTACAGAAACATGTGTTGCAGACAACAAGCGAGGAGCACAGATCTGCACAGGAGACTATATGTTGGTGTGTGTCACTCCCACAATGCACCGCATAAAGCAGCTGACTGGGCTTCCACCATACCAATCGCATAAGAGTTCACTTACCTTGCATATAACGAATTTTTGATATAAAAAGGGTCATCCTATAAGAGCAAATTCACACGTACAGAGCCTGCATAGAGCGAGGGGAACCTGTACTGTATTTTGGACACTGAATTCCAAGAAAGGCATATTGGAAAGAGTCCAGCAAACAGCAACCAGAATGATTACATGGCTTGGAAACATAATTTATGAAACAAGGTTGGAAGAACTAGAGTTATTTAGTCTGGAGAGAAGAAGACTGAGGAGGAATTTGATAGCAGTCTTGAAATATCTGAAGGAAAGAAGTTGGTGATAGATTATTTTCTGTGGTCCTAGAGAACAAAACAAGTAATAATAATCTTAAATTGTTGCAAGGGAAATTTTTGATCATATATTAGAAAGAACTTCCTTGTGATGGTGGCTAGGCATAATATCAGTTTACCTAGAGCGATTGTAGACTCCAGCTCCTTAAAAGTTTGTAAGACCAGGTCGGATGGAATGGTGTAGACAGGAATGATCCCACCTTAGGCAGGGAGTTGGACTAGTTGACCTTCATGAGGTTCCTTCCAGCTCTAGTTTCCTATGATTCCATGAAAGATGACCAAGGTCTAAATAAATATAATGTTCTTGCATTTCTGATGATAAAGTATATGGGCCTGTTTCTCCTTTGCCTTTCACCGTGTATGATTATAGTTGTACAAAGTTTGTGCCTTTATTCTGCATCCTGATTTCAGGTCATCCTGTACAGATGTTTGTGAACAACTCCAAAGGCAGTGGGAAATCAGGCTCTCTCTCTCTCTCTTTCCTTAGATGTATGTCTGCAGCAATAAAAGATTCTGGAATAAGTCCTGAAGAAGTAACGTATGTCAATGCGCATGCCACTTCTACGCCACTAGGAGATGCTGCTGAGAATCAAGCTATCAAGAGACTTTTTAAAGAGCATGCATATAATCTTGCAGTTTCCTCAACAAAGGGAGCGACAGGACATCTCTTAGGGGCTGCAGGAGCAATAGAAGCAGGTTTTACTGCACTATCCTGTTACCATGGAATTTTACCACCAACTCTAAACCTGCATAACACAGAGCCAGAATTTGACCTCAATTATGTTCCACTAACAGCCCAAGAGTGGAAAAGTGCAAAACGACGCATTGCTCTCACTAACTCATTTGGCTTTGGTGGTACTAATGCAACCTTGTGCTTTAGTAATATTTAGTTTAAAATGTGTATAATTACTATTCATTTAGATTGGTGCATCACCTGAAAAATTATTTGCAATGATGCATAACTTGTTGTCCCACAGCATTTTTACACAAACCAGAACACTTTTTATTTGCTCACATTTGAGACTCCTTCCTTCACCCCTCATTCCCTCTGATACTTACCAGGTTATATTACAGAGTGCAGGAGAAAGCATAAAATCATATTTTCAATAAGCAATACTTAATGTTGTGTGGTTCCTGGACTGTGCTATGTGTCTGCAGTTCATACTCACTTTGCTGGGAATTCAGGATGCTCAGCACTTGAGAGGATTCAGCACTCATTGTTTAATTGGTCTGTTCTTTCCCTTACAGTATTATTAGTCTTATTTCAGTTTAAATGTAACCTTTGAAATAACAAATTCATCACTTCAGCAATGCTCTCTCTAAAAATAGTTTTAAATTCTCTAAAATACTTTATTACAAATAAGTCTACAAAAGTATATGCCAAAATTTAAAAAAGCTTCCATTTTTCCCCCAGTAAGCTCAGAAATATAAAATGTTTTTTTAAATGGAATTGTTCTCCAAATCATTTTCAAAGTTTGTCCCAATTAGATGGGGAAAAAAAACAGTTTTCAGGTAGTGAGAGACAGCTACAGGGTGTTGAGGCTTAGGCTTTTGTTTGCATCAAAGCTAAATCTTTTTACAACATGAAAATAGTAACTCAGTTGAAATGACTTTTCCCCTAAAGGCTATTAGTGTACAGAGATATATTTTAATTTAAAGGGTGGGTTATTCTGTCACTTGCTTGTTTCTTCCTTGAATATGTTGGTAACCATGATTTTATTTCACACTGCGATAGATAGTATTTAAATAAATATATACAAATTCCCCTGCTGTGTGTACAATGAAAGCATTCCAGTCTTTTGCAGTGTGTGACAGCCTAGAAGTAAAGCTTAGCCATGTTTTAAATTTTCCAGAATAAATGAAATTCAAAGAATAATTAGCATACAATATAAAAACAAATTTATGTTAAAAGATTACATTTAATAATCTCTCTTATTGCATGATCTCATCCTGCAATGTGCCTTTGTCTTTGAAATCCATGAATGTTGAATGTGTACGGTATGATAACTGTTATAGAATCATGGGGCATGCAGGGACTATTAACTTGATGTTTTTGTTAGTGATTATATTTCTGGTTTAGTAATCTAAAATAATATTTCCTACTGGGTTTAGAGACAGTGAAGGTCATTAATACAAATCTCCAGCAGTGAAATAAGCGGGGAAAATGTCTCCTGAATTTTCATTCTATACCTCTCCCAGGAAATTTTTTTACATGATTCTAAGGCTAAGTACAGACAGTCAAAAATCCTGAGGCTGATTCAATTCAATCTTTGCAGATTAGTCTAAACTGTAGACTAAATCAATAAGCAAGTGAACAGTTATTCTCTTTTGATTCTGGAAATGCAGCCACATGCCCACAGTGGCCCAGGCCAGAAGCCGGGGGGTGCTAGAGCATGCTTCCCTGTTCAGCTGGAGCATACAGCTTGGGCCAAGGCTAGCTCACCCATCCTATGAGTGGGGCGGGGGGCGTTGCTGGGTTCTAGGAGACTGAGAGTTAACTTGAATCTGGAGGGGATCTGGGACAGAAGTTTAATAAACCAGTTTAAACTAAATCAATTAAGTCTGATACTACATCCATCCAGGTTTATCTTGAACTGGTTTGGGCCTTTTTGAGAGTGGTTTATGTGCACTGAACTTCTGTTGTGTTACAGACAGCTTTGAAAGGTTTCCAGTCACTTATACCAGTTTGTGTGTCACTTCTGTTCCTAGCCTAGATTACTATAATGACAAATAACACAAACTAAGTAAAATGACAGTCCTGGCTTGGGGTGAGTCTCAGTCTATGGCAAGTATAAGATTGTTACCAACCTGCTGGGGTTGCCATGTGGATGATGGGTGACTGCCTTGTGGGTTAAATATATTTGTAAGTTCTTCAGTGTGTTTGAGGAATACACTTTTTATCTGAATTTTTTTGTTCTCAATGTAGAGTACTTTGCTTTATAAAAACGGATGTACCCTGTCCTTGTGTCTGAGAGCTGTGCTGCAGATTTGAACTGGAGTTAGATTTGCTGAGGTGTTTATAATGCATGGCGGGGGGCTGCAGCCTCAAGACCTCAATGGAGAGGATAACTGGTATCCCATCATATGAAAGGTGACAGCAGAAGAACAGAATCCTTATGTGGGTTGCCATGAAGGGGACCATGAAGGTGTCAGTAGCTACTGTCAGCTTGGAAAACTGAGGCACTCAGTACCTTGTGATTTAGGGTGTATGGAAAAGTTTTTATTTTCTAATAATAATTCAGATGTCTTGACAGTGTTGCATTAACTTCATAAGATGAGATACTTGATTCTTCAGAGGGAATCCATGGCAGGAAGCACCTGGTCTAGTCTCTGAGTGCTGCTATGCTAAGCAACCCTTCAAAGACAGACATCAGATGAAAATTTTCCATAATTACATAGAAGTGCATATGTGGGAGTAGTAACATGATGCAGCTCAATCAAATATGCATCTGTCTTGTGCAGATTTTTAAGCAGTCCAACATTGTACAAGTTGACTGTTGCCCATATTCATGTCATCTGTTTCATAAGAAGACATAAATAAAGATTCTTGAATCTGTTCCCATAATAGGTTACACATTTATTTTAATTTATGACATTTTACAGAAACTTAGCTGACATTTGGCAAATTATATAACTAATATATGAAAAGAGACAGAGCAACAGTTTAAAGAGGAATGCCTAGGTGGCAAATGAGCTGAAGCACAGAGTAGAAGTGACATTTTTAATAGGCCATCAATGCACAACACATGATGATGTGCCCAGACATGCTGTGAAGAAGACAACCTATCTGACATATGCCAACCTTACCTTAACATCTGTCCCAATCTAGCATACTGACAGAATTTATTTTGTTGTACTTAAACAGTAATAAAAATCCCATTACTTTTGTAGTTTTGTAGTCCCATTCCTTTTTGCCTAAACCAAGATTAGAAGCATGACATCGTAAGATGAAAAGCTATTTTTTTTTTTAAGAGGAAATGCATCAAAATGAAAATATCGTATTGAAATAATATGCTGAGGTTATAGCTACTCGGTTATCTCTTACTTGGTTATATCATTCTGAGCTTATGGCTTCTGTGAACAGCTTTGTTCTGTTAAAATGAAATGCATGTATATGGTTTCAAGAAAATGTTTTCCTTTTTACCCTCACCTCTCATGTTATTATTAAAATACTTGAGCACCAAGACCTTTCAGAAAGCAAGATGGAATTGCACCTGACTTCATATATGGATATTACTTAATGAGTTAAGATATGATGTTAAATATTCTTACCTGGAGACAGAAAGGAACAGGTGGGCATTTCAGTGCTCTATAATACCATAGGAATTGCCTTGTTGTATGACATATGCCAACTGTCATACAGATATGCTATCTGTCTGGTAAAACAACTATCCAGAGCAATGTCCTGTAGCAGTGATTTTGGAAGGAGGTACAAGAAATCTTGCAGTTACCAGTTAAGGATAATAATTCCACAGAAGAAGTTTATTTCTACCTCACTGAATATTCGAGATTGACTAATGATCTAGAGTGTTAGGGTTAATATATTTCCCAAATCTCTCTTTTTGATGTATCATTACTGCAGTTCTGCATGGGCAATTTTTTATAAATGTCCAATCCTTTTTTTGAACCACAATGGATTTTTTGGCCTCTGGGATATAAGGGCTTTTAAGTGCACTGGAATAGTAACAACAGGCACTGAAAAAGAGAACTAGAAGTCGGGGTTTCCTGCTCCCAGCTCAGTACATTTGCCTGCCAATCTACAAGATATTTTTATTTTAGCACTTGCATAGTATTTTTCACATAGCAATCTCATGCATGCAGACACACACTGAAATGTTTCCAAACATAACAGGCCTGGAAACAGATAAAAAAATTATAGGGTTTCACTCCAAGACATACAGCTCCTGTCACACCTTTTGGCTGGAGCACATCAGTATCACCACAGCTGCATACAGAAATACTCTTCAGCCAGCAGGGCCGGCCCACAATTTTTTGGGGCCCCCTGGTCCATTAAAAAATCAAAATTGTGGTTAATTGCAGTATAAACTCACTGAAATAAAATAGTTGGGACCAGGCTGCATGCATGTGGGCTCTGCAGGGTTGGGGCAGCACATGATGGGGACACCTGGGTTCCCTCCCCAAGGCCAGGGCAGGAGTGGAGCTGGGAACTCCTCCTGCTCACCTGGAAAGGGGCTCCCTGCTACATCGAGCCCTTTAAACATGGCGCAGGCGGGGGGAGAGGGGGGCAAGCAGGGCGCATCCCCTTGGGTGTGGGGCTTCCTGCAGCTGCAGGTTCTGCAGGATAGGACAGGCCGGCCCTGTCAGCCAGGGGCTGCAACACTGGCCTGTGATGGTGTGTGGCTCCATTTCCCTCTCCCATCACAAAGTAGAGTGGTACTACTCTGCAGCCCACCAATCTCCCAGGGCTGTGGTTCTGCTTCTTTCCTCCCCTCTGATTTTATGGGGAGCAGAAAAGATGTCAGTGGATGTCAGAGTGCCATTGCCCTCTCTAAGCGCTAGAATGGAAGTCTGTAGCTCCTATGCTGTGGAACCAGAGAGGTATGCGAGGAGTAGGGGCTGCAGAGCTCCGGTGGTAGGGAGGGCATGGAGTCTCCTGGTTCCACTTATGGTCTGTCTTGCTCTCTCTTCCTCTTCTTCCATGGTGGGGGGAAGCAGAGAATTGTGGGATTCTGGAGGGTCCAGAGGTCTGTCATACTCCATAAGCATATACGCATCAAGAAACAAAATGCTTCTAAGGAGTTCTTCATTCAAACAGTTACTAGGCTGGAGAGCTTCAAAGGACACACCATTTATACAGCTTACCATTTGAAGCACTTCAAAGGTATTTAAAATGCTTCAAATGTGACTGCTGCCTGGACCTGGACAAAGGTCAAATAGTGGAACATGTTAAAGAGCTAGGAACAGAAGCTAGCTTCTGACTTCAGTTCCTCTGACCAGAGAAAAAGTAGTTAGCCATGTCATTGTGTCGTGTCCAGCTTTCTAGTCAGGGAAATACAGATCCTAATGAAAGTTGGATCAATTCTCACATCTAGTTATGCACAATGTCAACTTCAGATAAGTTCATTTATGGAAAGCTAATGCTGTACGAGTGAGGGACAATATTTCAACAGACAGATCCCACCTTAATTAATGTGCATTTAGAAAAAACATACTGAAAAATACGATGGACTGCTGAAGAAATGAAAATGCATCATAGGAATGTAATAAGCTGATGGGCAGAAATCCAAAGTTATATTTTAATTCAAATATTGTAAATATAATACAAGGTATCTACCTATGTAATGACAACATTCATAAAACATTAATCTCTCTGCCTTTTTATTTAACTAGAGTTGCTTTTTCTTATATACATGGTGCTAAAGGTATCAGAAATGATTATACAGCTAAAGTAGGCACTTTAAAAGTCAGCATTCAACCGTAGTTGAAAACTGATGATTCACTGGAGATGATAGCATAAGGCTTATAACTAAACTGGCTCTGTTGGCACCTGCTCCAATTACGACTGTCTTTTTTCCCTGTCATCATTTTTCCAAACATAGAAAACTTGTAGACTTAATCTTCCACATAGGTGATGTTCAGAAGACAACAGTATAGGGCACATAGATCTCTACTTTATTATTCTCTTCTTTTTATCTTTGCTGTAGAATTTATTACTTCTCATACATTGTTTCTGTGTTAAATCAAAGCAGTGAGACACAACAGCGAGGAGGTTTTTTATTCATAACTGCACAGCAAGACTATTCACGCAACAGTGACTACATTTCCAGCATGCACTGGGTTCATTTGAAAACTGGGCTGGACTCTTCAGGGGTAGGTCTGTTTTATTGTTCCAAAATATTGGTTGTGATTCAGATGGTTGATATCACAATGTGGCATTTTAGTACTGAATAAACTAGAGAGAAAGGAAAAGGGAATGGTGATGCTGGGTTGCTCTTGTCATCAAAACAATGGAAAAATAAAACCATGTAAAACTTTTGGAATTTACAGAATCTTTTAAATGGCATTTAAAACAGGCTAAAGAGAAACAACCTGGGGTAGGGGCTAAGAGCTTAGAAAGGATCAATGTTTTACACAAAAAATGAAGTTTAATACTGGTATATAGGATCCAGTAGGAAATACTTTGCAAAGGAACAACTGACGTCAAGAACATAGCATTTTTCTTTTTAGCATCAGCAAATGTCCTAGTTAGCTAACTCTTGGACAGTGCTTGACATAAGAAAGATTTTGGGGGTAGAGCCGGTTATCAGAGGGATAACTGATTAGACCTTTCACAAGATTTCATATTAAAAACTCAAGTCTAGGCTTTAGATCTGTGTAGTGGAGGAAGGCTGGCATACTGAATTTAAAATGCAGAAAATGTGGTAGTTGTACTGTAAATAAATATTTTTAATGATGGAAAGATTCCTAGTGGGATATAGCAAGGATTAACAGTACCCTAAATTCTCATATTTTTACACAAATGACTTGAATTATAGGACTGAACAGTATAATTTTTGCATTTGCTACTGTTACTAAACAGAAAAGTGGAGAGAATGATGAGAAAAATGCAGTCTGATATAGAAGGATTTAGATTATTTCAGCAGCTGATTTAGTATGAAGCAATGCAGTCCAACAGGGATTAATGAATAATAAGTCTGAAGTAAAATCCAAGAAGTGATAGAAAAGTGCATCAGCATATTAATGCAAAGAGAGTTTGGGGAGTCATTGTTGGAAAAAAATCTGCAAACCTGTTAGCTTGTAATATCTAATGTAAGCAAGAAGTCAAATAAGGATTTGGGTTGCATACTAGAAAAGCAGAAATATATGAATAAAATATGACATTAGGCTGGTGTACTGCAAGAGACACTCCAGAGGTAATCTGTAAAATGTAACCCCTAAAAGCTGCTAGAACTAGGATCATGAACGCTGAGTAAATCAGAAAATGGTGTAGTAGGATTGGAGAATTATTGCAGCTATAACGATACAGGAAATATGTGAGAATAAGAGATTTTTGGTGATATATTTTATTGGACCAACTTTATAGTTAGTAACCTGAAGACGGGCACTTTGTGCCTGATAGCTTTTCTAACATCTCTTAAGTATACAAGAGGTCCAGTAAGAATATTACCAAAATCTTTTGCTTTTATAAATCAGCCAAGAAATTTCTTCTTGCAATATGCTTCTCACCTAGTGGGCGCATCTACATGTGCATTTTAATGTACAGTATCTTATTTTACTGCACATTAAAGTGTCACATCAAAAACTGCTAATACATTAATGAGCAGTAAAAATAGGCTACTGTGCATTAAGCATCACTAAAAAAGCATGGGCTTTTGCTACTATGCATTAGGGCAGCCTAATATGCTTTCATTTAGTACCTCACATTGGAAGTACTAAATTTAATGCACAGTAGCAAAAGTGCATTAATGAACATGTAGATATGCCCAGTGTTTCTTTAGATATTTGTATTTAGAGATGTAATTTTACGGAAGATTAATTTTTTGCTTATCTATCATGGACCTGAAGTGGGCTCTTGGCTGAATTTTCTCATTTACTCAAAACCTATAATTATTACTGAAAAACATGTAAATCTCTCTGGAAGAAAGCAACCTACATCAAAAGATTATTGCCTTGGTAGTATAGAATTCAGATTGTCACATACAAAAGTTGGAAGTCTGGTCCATGTTGCCATCTGAGGGAAGCTTTTAGTATGAAAAGTAATATTCACAAATAGCAAAAGTACAACACTGATCGTAACCTACTTGGTCTTAAAAAGAAATCTGCTACAGATAACTTTTAAGACCTGAAGCAGTCAGCTACTTCCTGACAATGGTTGCACGTAAACTTTATCCATCTCAGTTGTGCAGGTAACAAACAATAGAAAATCCTGGAGTGTAAATGATTCAATTTAAAAAAAAAATGGTGGGGCTGGCCCAGAATTTTGGAATATTTTAACCTATGTTCATTCTCTTTTTGTTAATAAAAGTTTCATCTTATATACTTTTAAACAAACTTGTTTTCAGTCATCTCTTTTCATCTCCTGCCCAAAAGACCTACTGGTGATTAATGCTAGTGCTCATTATTATTTTATGCTTGTAAAGAGAAAAGGGAAAACAGATCCCTTTGTTATTGGACAAAGAGGTGAATAAATTGATTGACCTTTGTATAAAAGAATGATTTCCCCTACAATAAATGCCCTGCTTATGAATAATGTAGTGTCTAAATAATGCAGACAAAGAATTTTGTAGTGGGGGTTGGGTACACCCGGGCAATCTGGAGGTGACAGTTTACACTGAAACGAGATTTACTCTCCCAGATGGCAACTGGATTTTCACAACTTCTTTCAGGGAAGAAGATCCATTGCCTGATTTGTAAAAAAGCTGAAATTCTACATTTTACTGATCTAGGTTTGAGTTTAATGTTTATTTTCTGCATTTTTGTGAATAAAGGAAAGGGTGATATCATGTAACTGTCACTATTGTATTTACTGTTACTCACAGGGTGCATCTACACATACTGTTAACATGCACCAAAAAACTCCAAGGTATATTGCACTAGAATGCATTGCTCCCGGGCACACTGTTTGAATGTGTGCCCAGGACCACAGCATGTTGAGTTGGGGCGGAGCCGCATCCTCTGGGCAGAGCTGGGGGGGATGGACCAGGGGTGTTGGGCAGGGCTGGGTGTCATGTACCCGCTATTCATAAAGTGGCAGCCCAGTAGTTTCATGATGGGGTTCTCAGAACCCCGCTAGTCACTTTTGCGGCCAGAGATTTACAAGTACTATCCTATGGTGGAGTTTATTAGTTTACTGTGGCCTAATAGGACCACACAAGTAGATGCTGAGATGTCTACTGCTGAGCTAATTAGGCAGCTCTTCAGTAAACATCTTGTATAGACATGCCCACAGCCAACATAACCACATACCAAGGGCTGTTTTCATAAGTTAGTGACTTCTAAACAGTAGGGTTGTTTATTTTATTTAAGTAATTTGGAGAAAGAAGGATCCTACTAGTGCAGGGGTTGTCAACCGGGGGTACACATAGCCCCAAGGGTACTTGAGAAGACCCTAGGGGGGATGCGCAGGTGGGGATGGAGCACTGCTACTCACCAACCCGCACTGCCGCGCAGGCTCTGCCTGCTCAGGAAGCTTGCACACAGCGACTGCCGCTGCTCTATGTTGGGCTGCACCCCTCCTTCCCCCGCCCTCTCCCCTTGCTCCACATCCGGTCACTAGGGTTACACTGCTCAGTGTCCGGGTGCTGGCGGTACACTGATTCAAAAAGGTTGAAAACCCCTATACTAGTGAATTTAAGCTACTTGTTGTTTGAATAGTTATATATCCTGGCCTTGTAAATCTTAATTATGATAATGATACTGTGGATATCAGTAGGAATCTGTGGCTGTGTACATACTACTCATACAAGTAAAATTTGCAGACTTGTATCTATAGTTTGTAATTATGCAAACGATTACCCATGTGCTTAATAGTGGGTTGGCATCTCTTTGCTTAATGTTATTTTTAGTTCCTGTATACAATAAAAACAATCATGTAAAGTGAATTTGTTAAAAAAAATCAGGCAAAAAATTGTTTGTTAGTAATGGTAGACCAGCACAAGTAGGGCAATGTCATTTTAGAAAACTATATTCTAGTCTTTAATTACTTACTTTTTGACCTGGTGCAAAAAGTGATAAAAATGATTATTTTAAAATAGATAAAAACTGATTTTTATTTAAATCAATACATTTAAATTAATGCATTTTCTTTTTAAATATAATCCCTTTGAAAATTTAATTTGAAATTATGAAAACCTAGGTTGAAACCTGAAATTATTACAACCTATAATAATTAAAATGAAAAAAAGGGGAAAAAATCAAGTGTTATGGGCCAGTTAAAGAGTCAAAACAATGAAGCGAATTAAAGTCACAGGCTAACCATCTGCAAATAGAATTTGTTGAAATGATAAGATAGAGGGTTTTTTTTACATGATTTACATATTGATGGTGCAGAGAAAAGACTTTTTTTTTCATTTCAGTGTGTTCAGTTTAATTCAGTTTAATGAAGAGTTGAAAGACGTATTGGGAACTGAAAAAAGCAGAAAGGCTGGTTTTCCTATCCCACTCTATTAATAAAAACTACATATGAGATGAAATCTACTAGTTCTAAAACTCTGAACCATGACCAGACATGTTGTGACTGGTAAAAAGAGAAAATACTTTGTGTAATAGATTGATTAAATATTAATGCACAATGCTGATAAATACTTTTTATACATACACCACATTTGGTAATATAGTTATAGCTAACTAATCAGAACAATTTCACATGGAAATTCTTAATTGAATTCCAATTTCCATCCAAATTGATTTGACACAAATCATGGGTAAAACAACCTCATCATCATGTAAATAAGAGATGACATTTGCAATGTTCTAATATAAAGAGTAAAAATTAAGATTCTGAACAAGCAAATGCTAAGCTATATAATACCTTGGGTATTTGTATAGTACATCCTCCTGCCTAGCAAAAAGAAATACTAAATTTAGAGTTTGGTTATATTTGGTTGCAAGTCCACATGTCTTGCTGGTTACTGACCAATGAGAAATTAATCTTTCTTTAGCATAAGAATAAAAAAGTACAAATATAATATGAGATTAAAAATATTCTGTTAAAATTCTTACTTCCTTGCATAAGTGGTGGGAGAAAATATTATTTGGGGGTGGGGGGTTGGGCGGTGTAGAGTGCACCCACTTGGCCCCCACCTTTCCCTCCCATGGGGCTATTGCAGATGCCAGAATATGCTGATGCTGCATGTGTGGCAGTGGCAGAGCGCACGGCAGGGGCACTGTGCTGCCATGGCATGGCGTGGCAGTGGTGCTGTCACTGACTGTTGTGAAATTAGTTTGGGGGTGCTAAGCCCTCTTAGTCCTGGCCTTCCACTGCCTATGCTTCCTTGCTCACCTAACAATTAGAACTAAAAATTTAAATGGATTCAATTTGGCCTCATGTGCCTTGGCTTTTAAGACAGGTCCAATGAATATGGATTTTTTTTGTAGGATAGATTAAAGTAATTTTACTATAGTTCATTTATTTGTTCTTGAAGAGACTTAAAGATGCTCTTTAGGTACCTCAACCAGTGAAACATTTAATTTGCAACACAATGAAATCCATTTAACAGGCAATTTACTGACAGATTTAGATTTACTACCATTTTGTGGGAAGGATAAAAAAACCACGTCATATTATATTAGTGTTTCACTCATAGGAAATAAAGCTGCTTGGTGCAGATAGTAGAAATAAAAACTGTTTTTAGGTCTCTATGTATTAGCCTGATTGGTTTTTTTTAGGTTGGTCTCCATTTTAATTAAGTCAGAAGTGACTTTGAAAGTATCTATGCATGCAATGCATTTGTTGAAATGTATTTTTAGGAAATGGACCATCATATATTGAAATTAACCTCTAAAAGAAAATCTACATGATAAACGATATAAGAAATTATGCTGGCTCTTTAATGTATGATAAAAAACAGGGGATGGGGGCGGTGTGCTGCACTCAGGGCTCTCACCCTCGGGGCTCACACTTGGGGCTTAGCCCCATGTTCCACCCCACCCTGGCTATGCAGCTCCTGCCCCTCCCTCTCCCCCAGTCCCAGCCCCACTCTTTCCCTCACTGCTGTGCGTGTGTCCCTCTCCACCCTTGCTGCAGCTGCCAGAAGCCTACGGCTGGGCTGCCCTGTGGGCCTACTGCTGCTCCACATTTTTTTTTTTTTGGGGGGGGGAGGCTAAGCCCTGTTAGCCCTTTCTTTCCACCACCTATGCTTGGGTGCCTAAAGGGGGGACCCCCAAATGTTTTCATTTGCCCTACAGAGCAAATGCTGCCAACCCATTCACAGGAATCCCCAGGTCCAAACAGGCTAGGTCCCAAAGACTCCTCTGGTCCAAAGTGAGAGGCAGAATATTAAATTAAATATTATGTTAAATATTACATTTTAAATATTAAATTTATTAAAAGCTTTAAAAAATTCAGTCAGTGTGTAGGCATTCCCTGCCCCCCCCCCCCCGAAACCAACCTGCATTTTATTAGCAGATTTTACCAGTTCTACTATTTTTCCCACCCCGCAGTGGGTCTCTCAGCATCTACACATGCGTTGCTGCACAAGAAAAAACTCCACTGCAGGATAGTACTTGATTTACCAGTTCTACCAGTTACCCACCACCCCCCCCCCGCCCACTTCAAGACTCTTTGCCAGCTGCTGTGTTAATTTGCTGGTAATTGCACATAGTGTGCCTTCAGCAGGCTCCTTTGGCCAGCTGCCTCATCCCCTGGGAAGCACTGGAGGGGAGGAAACTAGAGGTGTTGGGTAGGGTCAGGTGTCTTGTACCCACTATTCATAAAGTGGCAGCCCTGTAGTTTCATGATGGGGTTCTCAGAACTCTACTAGTCACTTTTGTGGCCAGAGATTTAATGGGATTGTGGGGGAGGCATTCAAGCTGCAGCCGGCTGAACGGTTCTTGGAGTGACCCAGCCTGGGGAAGTTCCCCTCACTCCTGACCAATCCAATAGGTGCTTGCAAACATTAGCACAGCAAACAGACAGGGTCCTGAACTCTTGCAAGTTTTGTAGCCAGACACTGTGGTTCACCTGGGTTGAGGTGGGGGCACAAAGCTGTGCCTGAACCCGTTGACAATCTGTTCTTTCTTGTAGTGCCTGCAGGTGAAGGTTGCAGTTTTTTGGGCTTGTTTTTTTTGGAGGTTGCTTAGTTGGGCTTTTTTTTGTAATAAAAAAGCCCCAAATAAGTGAGGGGTAGACAAAATGGCACATCTGGCCAACAGCCAGCCTCCATTTCCCAGCAGCCCCTGCCCAAGTGGCTGGGGCTGGTTTCCATGGAGACCCCAGCAGCAGCTGCACTGTGATAGTGTGGGTTCAGGGTTTCTGTGGAGACCAGCCCAGGTGTACTGGCAGGGTGCATGGCAGGGTATGGAGCTGCTCTGCAGCTGGGCTGGCATCTTGAGACGGTGGCAGCATGGTCTGTAGCTGGGGCAGAGTCATGATCTGCAGCCTGCATGTTCCAGCCCACACTGTCACTGCCACAAGATCTCAGCCTGGTTGTAAAGCAGCTCTGTGCTCTGCCAGCAGAGGTGGCACTAAGGTGAGGCTGGGGGGGGGGGATATGGCAACCCCAAAATTCCCTGTAGCCCCTCCACTCCCTGTGGCCACTGGTGGCTCCAGCTGCTCCCAGGGCTCCAGCACAGTTGCACCTCCCCATCCATTAACTGGCAGCCACGGGCCCAGCTGCCAATTTCATCCACATCAAGCCAGGGTTCCCTGGCTGTTAGTGGCAGAACTAATTATCCAAAACAAACTAATCACACCTACAGGTATACCACTAGAACCAATGGGGGGCCTATTCTAAACGCCGGCCATAAGTCTACTGCCCGACTCTAACTGATCAAGTATTTAATTAGTGCTCAGAAACACTGACTTGGCACATATATATGAAACACAAAACTATTCTCATATTATAAAATCCTTAATCTGTCTGTCTGTTTGTCCATAATGGTTTATTCGCCCTCTGATTGGCTGACTGAAACTACCAATCAGAGTGTGAATACAGCATTGGGACAGGAGGTGGTGGTGTGGTGGAGCACTGTCATGATGGCAGGGACATGGGATGGAGGGGGACTGGCTGTGCCGCCCCCCCCTTGCAGGTGCTGATGATGGAGTGGGGTGGGGGCGAGGCCACTGGAGCTGGCCTCGCCCCCCACCTTGCTCCTTGGAGGTGGCAGCAGTGGTGCAGGGGGGAGTGGGTTTGGGATGCTGCATGATGGTGAGGCCACCAGCATTGGCCTTGGCCTGCCCCTCTTCCCTTCTGTCATCGCTACAAACACAGCTGACATGGCAGCTGGTGGGGGGAAGAGAGGACCTGCCGCAGGTGAGGAGGAGCAGGCACACCATGACGGCTGGGGGGGAGAGGAGGAGAGGGCCCAGGCCTGACGTGGGAGAGAGAAGCTAGCCCAAGGGTGGGGAGAAGCTGGCTTGCCACGGTGGTGGTGGGGGGAACAGTGGGCCTGGCCCAATGCAGCGGTAACCCACTCCCTCTTGCCCGGGCCCACTTCTCCCTCAACCCCCCTCCCCTGTGTTGGCCCTGAGCCTGCTCCTCCCATCCCTCTGCTGCTGCTATGTTGGCCTGGGCCCACTGCTCCCCCCCACCTCCACGGCAGGCTGGCTTCTCCCCACCCTTGGGCCTGGTCCTCCCCCACATCAGGCCTGGGCCCACTCCTCCCCTCCCACTACCACTGTGGCAGGGAAGGGGGGAGCAGGCCTGGACCCCAAGCAGCAGAAGGGAAGGGGATGCAGGCCCAGATGGGGGTGGGGGGACACAGGGCTCTGTCTCCACCCTCTCCCCCCCGTCATTCTTGTCAAGCAGTTAGCTAGTATTAACAACAATAGCAAACAGGTATGTAGAACAAACACAGTACAAATATAAATGAAGAGCGGTAGAATTATATACACCAGGTTGAATCACAGACAAAAATACAGATCAAAAGTTGGCTTCTCTCCCAAGTGCAATGATGTTACAAGTATGCTACCCAGACAGTGACAGCCAGCTACCACCCTACAGTGACACCACAATACTTCAGAGAATATTGCCTGACCCAGCTTTCCCAAGCTGTTTCTCTCCCGGGCCCTGAGGTAAAATTATTTTTATATTACTACTTCACATGGCACCACACATTCTAGCAGTTACTTCTGCACTCAGCACACTGTTTGTCCACATGGCACACTCCTTATGGTGATGTTCCCGCATAGAGGACCCATCCTGGTACTTTGCCACCCCCAGGCCTCAGGGGTACACAATGGTCAGATGACATCATACCCCTACTTGATACCAACTATGGTTCTGCAATTCCTCAGAACCATAACAGATCTCCCCCTTGATGGGGTAGGCAGAGCCATAACCTCCATCACAACTTCACCGAAATTGAGAACCCAGGGTCAGTTGCCTAGTTAAAACCCAACACAGAAGGGACCCCAATGACAATTGCAACTCAACCAATTACAATGTATCAATTTCACTGACTATCTCCAGTGGATACAGTTTATTCTGGTCATGCTCAGGACCATACATCTTTTTTGCTGTTCATGGGTACAGTTTTTCATCATGCCTAGGACGGTTACAGCTATACTAAAACATATAACCAATAACTATTACAATAACTACACCATACAAGTAACAGGGTACAATTATTAACATACGTACATTTTAAAAACAAGACTCAAATATCCATTTTCCCTTTGAGCCGGACAAAACAAACGTTCCTCTCTCATTTTGGAATAATGGCTCTCCAACTGGTCACCAGGCCTCGGGTCCCAACAATGCACTTCAATCCTTGGGGATTCTTTGTTCAGTGGCACTAGAGAGAAAGCCTTTCCATCTCTAACTCAACTCACCACATGGATTCCGTGTCCAACCTCTGAAGAGTAGACTCTTGCTCCGATTCTGCTGTATCCCAGCTTGAACATACATCATTCTCATCTGACAATGAGACCGATCCTGCCTCCGACCCTGGTGGCAGTGATTCTGCACTGAGCTCCTGCAAAACTGATCCTGACTCTGACTCCAGTGGCAGCAATTCTGCATCACTCAAGATCTCCACTTTAGCTGTCAGACCCACGCAAGATACAACCTCGTTTCCCACTGCACAAGATGCGGCCTCACTTAAAACATTCTTTTCCTGAAGAACACTATTTAACTCAGTTGCTACTCCAAAGGAGGAGTGTGCTTGCAACTCCCTTGGTTTTACAGCCGTGGCAAATATATTCTTTGTGGGGGATTCTATGAGGATACCCAGTGGTAATTCATTTATTACCTCTATTTCTTTAAGGATAACAGGTTTTTTATGTTGATCCCAATTGGTTTAGACCTTTCTTTGAAACATGCTAACACCATGTCTGTCCCCTTAGGCTGGAACTCATGCCACTCTGACCAATTTATGCCCCTTAAATCTCACTGTCATTCTTTTTCTCATGTTGCCTGTGAGTCAGGTAAGCTATCTTTACAATCAAGCGTCACTATGCCTGCTGTCTCCCTCTCAGGTCTATACAATGCCTCTGAGCTCTCTTGGTTTTCAACACTGGAGTCAGTTAACATCACTGTATGTGCATCAGTGTCAGGCTCATTCTCACAAACACCTGAATCTATAACTTCCACCTTCTCCAACTTCTTTGGTGGCAAAGGACCTCTTTTTGCTATTGCCTTGTTCAGAGATTCACACTCCACAACTGTCTGCTGACATGCGACAGCCCTCTTTCTCAATTGCAGCCACTGTTTCATGGCCTCGGGGGGATTCTGAAACGGATATCTACCCTCCTCAATCAATTGCCTGCTTAGTTCCAGAAACTCTGTCTCACTTAGCAAAGCTTTCAAAAATCTCTTGTTCCCAACCGCTAATCATGGCTGCTCTAGGATTTCCTTTACTAAGGAATTCTGAGTCTCCTCCACCTGCTTCCCTTGGGCTGCTTGCTGTAACCAAGTCAAGACTTGTTCCACTTCAATGGGGAGCTGGTCTGTGCTTCCATCACAAAGTTTGACAATATTAATAACAAATAGCCAAGAACAAATATTTTGAAATGTGGCAACCCCCCAAGCCTGGCTGGCACGTTTGTTAATCTGCCTGTGAAAAAAAATCACATCACATCTGGAATTTTATAAAATGCAACCTTTATTTATTTAAAAAACAAACCAAAACCCCCAACAAACATAAATAATCTGAACAGCAACAACAATAGGGCAGGATGGTGGCATCATCTTCTATGTCTAATTGTCCTGCAGAGAAAGAAAGAAGATGGGTTTTGCCCCATACTTCCAAAACCATGTTCTTTGCCTCCCACTGCAGGCTACAACATCTCCTGTGGAAGATATCTCTGAGCATTGTCTGTCAATACCTATATATCTCCTTGCAGCAGTGTATCCCAGGGGAGGGATCTGGGAGGCTGCCTCTGTTGTGTGTGGGTTTTCTAGAAGGCAATTAAAAGAAAAACGGAAGGTACCCCGAAATATTAACATGTTAACCTGTGCCAAGGCACACCCCCTCCATGGCAAACTTACCACCTGCTGCACCTCGTGCAGCATGGGTGGGTGCTGGAGAGGATGCATTTGAGGGGTGTGGGGGTAAGGTTGGGGAAGCATTATCCACATGATTGGTGGCAGTGGTGGTACAAAAACCACCACCATTGCAAGGGTCATCATTTGGGGTGGGAAGCCAGGGATGTGGCCCTCCATGTTTCCTTGCTGTGAATATGTGGTACAACAAAAACTGCTGCTATCTATTGAACTTTTGGGGGTGGAACTTTCTACAGGGGCAGATTATCCATGTTTTGGCCAGCTGGATCTGTTGCAACCAAACCTGCTGCTACCTATTGAACTTTGGGGGCGTATTTTTCTGCAGGGGCGGATTAAGATTCATTGGGAATGCCCCCACCCATGCCCTGTCCCCCCAGCTGGGAGCCAGTGCCGAAGGTGTGGAGCCACTGTCTGCTGGGTGTGTGCAGCATGGACCGAGCTCTGGAGGCAGCCCCTCACCCTGCTGCAGCTCAATCCAGCTGCAGCAGTGCCAAGTCAATGTGCAGGATCACAGCCGGGTTGGGCTGGGATCTGGCTGCACTGGGGCCACCCCACCACCAGCAGGTCCCAGACATGCACCAGGGCTGGTTCTGGTCCCTGCCACTGGTGGCTCCAGCCACTCCCAGGGCTCCCAGACACAGCTGGCTCATGCGTTAATCTGTGTGTGTGTGGGGGGGGGGGGTGATCTTTTCCAACATGAAAGGAAATGTTGTGACCCATTAACCAGTCTTGCCATGGCAGGCACTTATGTACTAGCTCTCAGTACAGTCAGACCCACAGGTGTTTCTGAACTTCTTAGCAGGCAGCACCCCCTGCCAAGCTGCAGGCTTCTGCACAGTCACAGTTTCCCCGGGTGGGGCCCTGGCATGGGTGCCACCCTGGGCTATGCTGTCCTTCCCTGGCCCATCAAGGGGTTCCCTTATTGGCAACTGCACCATCTCCCCATAATCTGACCCTGATTCCTGCAGAGAACTAATAAGTGCTTTGCTGACTAATGTAATCACCCTGGAGTGCTTTCATTAATACTTCACAGCACATGGCCTGCCAAGGTCCAGGGAGGCTAGGTTAGGGGTGTCATGCCAGGCCAGGTGTTGGGCACCAATTTGTGTGGCAGCCCCACACTGGGCTGTGGCTCCAGTGCTGTGCCTAGTAGCTGTTACCAAATTTGCCCATTACTTTGGGGTGTGCTCATTTATTAGGGATAGTTTCTAGGGTCTTGGTGATTCTGTCGATGTGCTGCTTGTGTTACTATACGGAGCTGTATTTCTCCCTTCTGCAAGCCCTCACCCCCAGTGGAGCTATCTTGCAGGACTCAATCTCAATGGGACTGGGTTCCTCCAGTCACCAAATCAGTCATACACACAAACACACACAAATTAATGTGACACGCCTGACCTGGCTGGGCTGATCAGCATGGACAGGCTGACACCCTCATATGCCAAGAATCAGTTCATAAGAGCAACAATAAAATGCAGTCAAACACAAGCACACAGGTAAACAGAATCCCTCTGAATCCGGCTGGGTGTCCAGCTGACACCCTCATGGGCCAGCATTCAGTTCATAAGGGCACGTCTGAGTCAAACTGGGTCAATCAGCCTGTACAAGCTGATCCCCTTATGTGTTTCAAACTCAGCACGTCCCAATCTTTGGCCTCTTGATGAGCAGACCCCACAATAATTTAGGCTTCACAGGGATCTTTAGCATAGGTAAAAGAAGCGTTGCTGCAGAGCACAGGAGGAAAAAGAAGCAGAGAAGGAAAAATATACCCAATTACTACCAGTTTGCCTATAAAAGTTATTTATTGCTAAGCATATGAAATATATAATAGTACTAGTAGTAATAGACATGCAAAAGAAAAACAAACACAAACAATGACAATAATATTCTGGTTTCACTAAGTATTTGGGGAAACTTAGCTCAAGCTTAACTAATACAGTGCAGGTTCAGAAGTTTATGCCTAGACAGACAAGAGAGAACGCTGGGAATCTCACCTAGTCCACGGTACGCAGGCTGCAAAGCTGACAGGCACAGTCCGTAGCACAGTCCTTGAAGAGAGAGATGATCTGTTCTTCCAGGGTCCCAAGAATAACAGGGGATGGTGTCAGCACAGGAGTTTTCTTCTTCTTTCCTTTTCTCCCTCTTTCCTCCTGCTTCTTCTTTTTCTTTCTCTTTCTCCTTTAAGTACACACACTTACAGATTTTTATACCCTCAGTTCAGCTGCTTCGAAGCACCCTCAGTAGTGTAAATCATTGTCTTTTCTATTGACAAGGGGTTATCTGGTTTGGACCATCTCAGGAAACTGATTGATAATCAGGAAACACTTAAGATTAGGGAGTAACCCAAATACTTGGGAGCCAGCTTGAGATTCCTATGGATGGCAGATATACTGATGGGATATCTCATGGTTTCTTCAGGAACAATAGATAGCTTGCAGCATCAGGATTTGGGATTTTTACTTGTTGTGCACAAGCCTCAGCTTAGCATGACTTTTCCAGATTTTGCTATAGTCTTTTAACAGACTTAAAGCAATTATTGGGGTGCTCATAACCTTTTGTGGAGAGGACTCCCACCAGTCGTCTTGGGAAAGATACGACAACACCTGTGATTAGGGCTCCAGCAGGCTGGATGCTGTGATGAACCCTTAACCATTGTTCAAATGTTGCCCATACCCCCTCGGACTCGGTCTCTTGCCTCAGCATTCCCTAACCTGGCAACCGAGTTTTAGTCAATCAAGTTTAAATAGGCCTCCCATAGTGGGACCGGGGAATGTACGGCCCGAGATGCCTATTAAACTTAGAGCTGTGTGTGTGTGTCTGGGGGGGGGGGGGGGGGGGAGGGAGTCCTTAGCAAATCCAGATTAGAACTGGTCTGATAAATGCTGAGCTGGGTGTGTGTGAACATGGGTTAATTAACATTGGAAGCACAGATTCCCCATCATGCAGCGCTCTCCTGCTTCTCTGGTCCCAGAATTCACTGCAGTCTCTGCTTCAGGCTTTCTGTTTTCCATCATGTAAATGAATGGTCATCTGGTTCCATCTCAGGTGCAAATGAGACCGAGGGCAGTTGTTCATTCTTATCACCCTTATCTGGAGAGTTTTAGGTGCGTCTCTCACTGGATCTTAATCAGTTTTGTTTATGTAGAGGAGGGGGGGGGGTGAGTCCTTGTGAGTCAGACAGACTGCATCCTGTGCCAGGGTTGCCCAAGAATACAGAGCTGAGGCGTAACATAGCCTGATAACAAAACCCCTCTCCCACCCCAGGCATTGTCTCCCTCCCCTTCCCCCATGTCTTGCCATAGTCCCAGTGGTGGGCAGCTATTTATAGTTCAAGTAACTGCAGGAAACCGCAGTGCCCAAAGAGAGACCCCACCCACCCCTCTACCCCATTCCCCACCCACCATCACCAAATCCTCCTCCTTGCCACTATAGACAGTATACACAAGAGACAGATAGAAATTTTTTGTTGCAATGAAAATTTTATTTTTATTCAAAGAAACAGTGGTAGGTACTGGGAACATATCTATCAGCCTGGAGAGAACCAACTCCATTGGAAACAGGCATAATATGTGCAGCTAGGCAATCCCACACAATGGCTGCTCAACCAGCATCTCCATGCTGATGGTGTGGAGTGCCGTGCACTGCCCACCCATGTCTTCATCTGCCTCCTACTCCCGTGCTTCCTCAGCCCAAGAATCACTGAAAACCTCTCCCCTGGTTTCACAAATATTGTGAAGCATGCAGGCTGGCACTATGAAAGCTGTTATGTTTTTGGGCTCCAACTTGAGCCTGTAGTTCAGTGAACTCCACAATGCTTTGAGGCAGCCAAAGGCATATTCAACAACCATCCTGCATTTGCTCAGATGATAGTTGAATGCCATCTTTCGTGGGTCAGTAACATGTCCTTCATATGGCTTTATGATCCAGGGCCAGAGGGGATAAGCTGCATTTGCTATGATAAGAGTGGGGACAGCAACTCTATCAGCAACTCAGGATGCATATTGTCCTTTCTCCATCAAACCAGGCAGCAGTGAGTTTCTAAACACATGTGAATCATGCGCACTGCCTGCCCAGCCTGTGTAAATGTTAGTGAAGTGGCCTTGGTGATGCACCATGGCTTGTAGGATCACCGAGGCAAATCCCTCTCTGTTTGTGCATGACTGGCTCACCTGCAATGGGGATAACACAGGGATGTGTGTGCTGTCTAAAGCACTCACACAGTTAGAGAACCACATGGCCTTGAAGCTTTCAATAATTTCCAAGGGGTTATAGAGGCAAATAAAGTTGTTTTCTATGAGGTCCTGCAGCAGCTGGCATACTTCACCAATTGCCAGCCTGGCCATGCAGGTAGCCACCCTGAACTGGTTCCTGATGTAATGGAGACTGGTGGGGCCGGCCAGTTTCATGGTGGCCGTAGTCACCCTCTTGTCCAGCATTATGGGCTGACAAATGACAGTCTTGTGCCTCACTATTTGTGGCCCCAGCATCAAGACCATGTGATTAAATGTCTCCCTGGTTATTCAGAACATCTCCAGCCACTGTTGATCATTCCAAGTTGACAGTACGATTAACTCCCAACAGTCAGAGCTGCTCACATGGGCCCAGACCCTGCAATCATTGCTCCTTAGATTTATCCACAGAGCTGTGTCATCTGCCAGTTCTGGGGCTGCCTCTCAGTTCTCCCACTCCACTGCACAGGCTGTTGCCTGGTATAGTAAGCCTTGATTAGATTCTGCTGTGTCTTTGCAACTTAGTAGAAGGTTCAGCATACCCTGCATTGCAATCAGTAGCTGTGTATCTACAATATTGATTACATCCAAGGCCATCACCAGGGCATCCAACTCCATTTGGTCTTCTTCCTCACTCACTCTGTCAGGGTTCATTGAAGCTATGTTGTTTTGCAGCACACAGCAGGGTGGTTGTTTGGCACACAGCACCACCAAGGTTCACTAGGGGGGTTGGCTGAATAGCTAGGGATGTTAAATACAATCCATTACCATTATAACTGCCCAGCTATTTGCATTTCAATTCTTACACAGCTCAGGAAGTTGTAATTTACTGTGAATTGCACAGTGAGCTTAAGGTTTTGGTCTGTAGCAAGAGGCCAGGGTGTGGGGAGGGGGGGCAGGTTATGTTCTGCCCATCCACTAAGAACTTGTTGGGTTTAGGATCACCCCAGAAAACCATCATATGCCCTGGGGTGCAGATACTGGTGTTTACTAGACCAGTCACTATGGTCTGAAATTGACCCATACCTGGTTTTGGAATAGGGCATCATTAACACGAGTACACAAGTTCATCACGGGGGCACAGAAGGGAATTGGTGAGGTTTTATTCACCAAGGCGCCTCCGGGGGTTACAAGAAATAATGGCCACAAGCTAGCAGAGAGCAGATTTAGACTAGACATTAGGAAGAACTTCTTCACAGTTAGAGTGACCAAGGTCTGGAACGGGCTCCCAAGGGAGGTGGTGCTCTCCCCTACCCTGGGGGTCTTCAAGAGGAGGTTGGATATGCATCTAACTGGGGTCATCTAGACCCAGCACTCTTTCCTGCCTATTCAGGGTGTCGGACTCGATGATCTACTGAGGTCCCTTCCGACCCTAACATCTATGAATCTATGAACACCCCAGCTACATTTTTATTGCTGAACACACCAGGCTCCTGTAACCTGGTCTCCTCCCAAAACTTGGTTTTTGGGTTTTGGGTGTTCCTTCCCCAACCCCCTGAAATTCATAAATTGCTCATCAGTAAAAAGTGGGGCACTTAGCTGAAAATTGAATGTACAAACCCTGATTTTTTTCCTTCCCTTCACACCAAATAGAACCCCAGAACAGTTGAATGCTTGATAGGTGGCACAGTGGGGGAAGGGGATGTGTGCATGAAGGAAGAGCTGCTAGCCAAAGACTCTTGGGTGTGGCTGACAGTTAGCCATTATGATCTATCATTTTGGACAATGGGAGACGGTTTCGGCCAGGCTATGCATATCACCATTGCATTGCTCAGAAAGGTCACTTCATCAGATTCCCCTGACTGCTGGTACTAAGACACAGTTCACACCTTCATAGGTCTGCATGCATGGAATCTCAGAAAAGGTTCTTTAAACACATGTCAATATAACTGCTCAAAAACTTTACCAGGAAGCATCCCAAAACTCTGGTGGCAGCATAGCTAGCCCTGTCTTGACTCCTTTTGGCCACAAAAAAATTTTAAATGTCGACACTGAATAACTAGTCAAGTATGCAGACTATGGCACAGGAGCTGGAAAGCCCTCTTGGCTAAACAGGGAAATCATGGTCCTTTTAAGAAAGAAGAAAGAGGCTTATAAAAAATGGATGCTTGGGGTGGGTCCCAAGGAGGACTATTTCATGATGGCCCACATTTGCAGGGAACAGATAAGAAAGGCTAAAGTGGTGGCCAAACTTAGATTAGCAATGGGAATTGTGCGGGCCGGGCCCTGCTTCCGCCGCCACGCGCGGGTCGGGAGGGGCGATCCGCGGCCCGTCTTTCGCGCACGCGGGCTGTGGCCAGCAGCCCTGGCACGCGGGGTTGGAGAGAGCCGGCAATGAGCTAGAGTTAGTCACAAACGCGTAGTGGTTGATTGAAAAGATTGTTTACTTACACCCAAAGATGGTAGTGGTGTAGGCTGGACAGGTTTCCAGGCACAGCTCCCACTTAGATCCTCGCTAGAGGACCACGACAAATTCGATTGCTCCCACGGAGTTGTTTAGGCTCCGCGGGTCCGGTTCGGTTGGGTTCGAAGGGTTCCCCAGAGTTGAGGCTCCGTGGGTTCGAAGTTTACAGGAAAGGGATACGTCTGGGATTGCGATCGATGACGGGGAGAGGCTAGAAGCGAAAACTCCGTAGGATCAGTTCTATTGCCTGCTCAGGGGAGGTGTGTTGGGTCTGCAAGGGTCCGCAGCACTTGGAGATCTTCACACAGAGTTCTCTCTCTCCCTCCTCCTTTCTCTCCCTCTCCAACTTGGGCGGAAACTACCCAAGCCTTTTGTACGGCTAGCAAGCCAATAGCTAGCCGCCACATGTGCCTACATTTGGAATTGGCCAATAATGTGGCGCGAATCCAAATACAAATGGCGGGAACTCCTTTGCAACGTGCATCACTAGTATGCAAAAGAAATGCACCCTGCAAAGAAGCTGTAATTTGGCGGGAAATCCCCGTTGCACCAGAGTTCTCTCTCACAGCGGAGAACTCTACTGTGCAAAGAAAGCTACAATCAGCGGGAAAATAATTTAGCGGTGCCGAAGCACACACATAAACAAAAACCACAACTTTGGGTTGTGACAGGAATCAGCGACAACAAGAAGTCCTTCTTTAGGCACATAGGAAACAGGAGGAAAACAAATGGGAGTGTGGGGCGATTGCTCAACAACTCAAGAGAGCTGGTTACCAGCACCTAGGAGAAAGCTAAACTCCTGAATGACTACTTCACCTCAGTCTTTAACCAGACCAAGGGAAAAACAACGCCAGGTAGAGTACAGGATGAGCATGGTAGGAATAATTGCCTTCCTACTATTGCTGTAGAATTGCTGTATGACCAATTAAAAAAAATAGACACATACAAGTCAGCGGGACCAGATGATCTTCATCTGAGAGTGCTGAAGGAGCTGGCCAAAGTCATAGCAGAACCCCTGGCAAAACTCTTCCATAGTTTGTGGCACTCTGGAGAAGTCCCTGAGGACTGGAAGAGGGCAAATATTGTGCCCATCCACAAGAAGGGCAGGATGGAGGACCTGGGAAAGTTCATCAAGCAGTCTATCTGAGATAGGCTTGCAGAAGGTAAGATTCTGAATGACAGCCAGCATGTCTTTATCATAGGCAGGTTTTGCCTTACCAACTTCATCTCCTTTTATGACCAGGTAACTCACCAGCTGGACACGAAAGAGCAGGTTGACATTGTATACCTAGACTTCCAAAAGGTCTCTGATCTAGTATCCCAAGAAGTCCCTGTGAGAAAATTGGAGGATTGTGGGCTTAACTCCGAGACAGTCAGGTGGGTGGGAAACTGGTTGCAGGATAGGACCCAGAGAGTTGTAGTGAACAAATCTGTGTCATCCTGGTAAGAAGTAGGCAGTGGTGTCCCGCAGGGGTCAGTGTTTGGTCCAGTACTTTTCAACATCTTTATTAACAATTTGGATGTGGGGGTGAAGAGCTCACTGGCCAAGTTCGTGCATGATACCAAGTTATGTGGAAGTGTGATCATGCTTGAAGATAGGTTACAAATACAGGCGGATCTAGACAGGCTAGCAAGTTGGGCAGATCGGAATCTGATGAAGTTCAATGTCAAGAAATGTAAAGTGTTCTACCTCAGGATGAGCAACCTCCAACACACATACAGGCTTGGTGACACCAAACTGACTAGCACCATAAATGAAAGGGACTTGGGGGTGGTAACAGACTACAGTATGAATATGAGCTGGCAGTGTGATGCTGTAGCCAGTAGGGCAAATAATACTCTGGCACGCATCAATCGATGCATGTCCAGCAAAACCAAGGAGGTGATTCTTTTGCTCTACTCAGCACTGGTGAGACTGCAGCTGGAGTACTGCATCCAGATCTGGGCACTACACTTTAACAAGGACATGGACAAGGTTGAGAGAGTCCAAAGAAGAGCCACCTGTATGATCAGAGTCTTACACAGCATGCCATAAAAGGAAAGGCAGAGGGATCTGGGACTATTCAGCCTGAAAAAAAGAAGGCTGAGAGGGGACCGGGTAGCAGCTTACCACTACACTAGGGGAGTAGGTCAAAGGCTCGGTGAGCAACTGTTCACCAGGGCACGCAAGGGGAAAACTAGGAGTAATGGTCACAAACTCCTGGAAGACCGATTCAGGCTCAACATTAGGAAAAACTTTTTTACAGTCAGGGTGTCCAGACTGTGGAAGAAGCTCCCTCCAGAGGTGGTTCAATCACCTACCCTGGAAATCTTCAAGAGCAGACTAGACAGTCACCTTGCTGGGGTCACCTGACCCTCAGTTAGCTTTCCTACTTGGTGCAGGGGGCTGGACCCGATGATCTTCCAAGGTCCCTTCTGGCCTTACAATCTATGACTCTATGAATCTAACATGGGCATCTGGAGGCACTTTCATTTGCCTTGACAGAAAATGGGGCCCTGCCAGTCCCACGCCCACCACACATGTGCCTGGCCATGGTGCCAACCTGTGCTGTGCTCCCCCTGGCTCCCAACATTTATTTTTGTCCCTTCCTACCTCTGAAGCAGATCTGCAATTTTAACGAGTTTCATAGTTTTACATTTTAACAAACATCTCTACATGTGCCTCTGTCAACTGCTATTGGTTTTCCTAGTAAGTAAAACAAATCCAGGGAGCCTGGTTTGAGTATGTGATAACAGCCTACATTGTTAAAGAAAGTGCCTGCCCACCAAGGTTTTTCAAGGCCCTCCCTTTGTCCAGGAACCTGAAGTCAGGCACACAGAAATTTAGATTTTAATATTTACAGGCAACCCCTGCTTAGCGCTCTCAATTGGTTCTTGAAAAACTGAGTGTTAAGCGAAACAAGCGTTAAGTGAAACCAAAAGTATTTGACGATCCAAGATGGTGACCACAAGTGTTTTTAATGACCCAAGGTGGCGACTGTGAACGTTATAATGAAACTTGCTGAGTGCTAAGTGAAATCAGGTATCAGTTTAAAATGAGTGTTATAATGAAATAGTGCTAAGCAACACAGCGTTAAGCGGGGGTTGCCTGTAAAAATAATTGATATATTAAGCATGTGACCTTAAGGTGTTCAGGATCCTGAGCTGAGCTCTCCCCCATGTACAGATGTTGGCTCTGCAGAGCCAAGAGACAGAAGCCTTTTGTGAAACTTTGCAACATTTCACAGATAAGATGTTGTGCACCAAGTGTTGTCCACTGCCTTTCTTCAGATCAGGGCTTTACCATGCACAAAGGTGTCCAGTGAGAATGGTAAGTCAACCATTCAGCCCCACTGGCCAGGAGGCCACTGGATGAGCCCTGCCACTTCCTAGCTTGGTCCACTGTGGCTAGTGTCCTACTGTGTGATGTCCAGAGGTAACTGCTGCCACTGCTCTGAACACTTTTCCCCACCCCCAGTCTGTCTATGTAGAACAACAAGCTCTGCGCTTCACAGCCATTGGTGCCTAGGATCAGGTTGTGCAGGCCTGCAGGAGAACTACTGCATGGGTCTTGCCACACAGCCGCCATCTGCTCTGCAGGCCTCCCAGGGAGACCCCCTGGGGACATCACTCTCCATCACACTGTTATCCATGGCAGACCTGCTATATGAAAAATGGGTCATTTCTGTCAGCAATCATGCTGCTAAAGAGTAGGTTTAGACTAGATATTAGAAGGTACTACTTCACAGTCAGGGTGGCTAGGATCTGGAACCAACTTCCAAGGGAAGTGGTGATGACTCCTACCCTGGGGGTCTTTAAGAGGAGTCTCAATGTTTACCTGTCTGGGGTCATTTGAGCCCAGTTTTCTCTCCTGCCCATGGCAGGGGTTGGACTAGAAGATCTACAAGGTCCCTTCCGACCCTACATCTATGAATCTATGAATCTATGCATTCAATCATTGATTCATTCATTCAATCTTTCTGTCATTCATTCATAGTGTCACTCATTGCCTCCCCAGGTATGTAAGACACTGAGCATGGACCAGTGTCTGGACACGTGTCACTGGTGGGTAGTCCTCTGTTGCGCCATGGCCTTAAAGGGACCCTGCAGCTGACCCTCATTGGCATACCTGTCAGTATATGGCTCATTGATTAGCTACACCTTACAGATATATTATGTGCCAAAAATTGCAAAAAAACATACTGAGCAAGTATGCCCAGAAGAAACCAAGTTGCCAGCATGGCACCAGCATATCTATTGTCAAACTTTGTTAAGCAAAATAAGGGTTGGAGGGGAGTGAACTTTACATGACCAGGTCACCTGAAGACCTATAAATTAGGGGCACAGCTGCCTAGGTACAGGTACCCCTTATTGATCTGAGATGTCTGACATTGAGGAGAGAAGCAAGCAGACCATGGAGAGAAGAGAGCAAACCACTGGGTCCTATGCAGAAGCTAAGAGCCTGGTGCAGGTGCTGGGGGACTGAGGTGTTAACTCAGTTCAGCAACAGCCTGCATTTGAATTTGTATATATACCTGGGTGTGTCCAGGAGACTTGCCCAGTGTGGGCACAACAAGACTGGCCCAGTGCACAGTGAAGGCCAAGATTATGAGAGCTGCTTTCCGAAGTGAAGTAGCAAGAGCTTAGTGGCAGGGCACCCCCATGCATAACGTGCTGCATTATTGGTACCTCCATTCGCGAATGCCAAGCAATGAGATGATCGGAGGTCTCGGGGCTGTCCTCCACTCCTGAGACCTTGCTGATCACAGGTCCAACTTGTGCTACCTTAAGTGTGGAAGGGCACTAGTACTGGCCTTTGAACAGTCTGCCAAATAAGAGAGACTGGGGACATAATCCTACACAATCAGTATGTGAAACACTGGGGAACCTTTAAGTTAACTGTCATTTGAACTGACATCTGGTATTGGCTGGGCTGAGGTGAAGGGTGGGGGAATTGGGTTGGTATCAAACACTGCTTTAAAGACTTGTGAGTTAGGCAGTGCAGGGAGGTGCAGGGCAATGCACAGCAGGGAGACTCTGCTGGGAAATTGTTTACAGCCACTCAGGTTCTGCAGTCCAACAACTTGGACTGGCAAGCAAGTCCTTCTTGGTCATTTTTGCCTGCCCACTTCATATCTGCTTGCCCAATTCAGTGAGCACAGAGCTCTCAATAAAGGCTCAATTCCCTGCATTCCCTGATTTTCAGCTCTGCTTGTTATGCCACTGATAAAAACATGCAGCCCAGATAAGAAGCCTGTTTACAATGCCTGGACAGATAGGATCGTTAGTGCCATCAGTACCTGCATGGTGTGGTTGCACAAGATTGCAAGACAGGCACGTTGCGTCTGTAGCCAAGTGTTGTCTGGGTAACACAGCAGGAGGCATTCACAAGAATGGGAAAGAGAAAGGCAGTCCAACTCTGAAATGTAGAAAACAGTGTTGCTTATCTGCAGTGAAAGTTGTTGATTATTGATTATCGCTGGTTTGTTGTTTTAAGCATTCAATGCCTATTTTTATTGCTTGTTGTTATAAAAATCATTGATTATTGCTTGTGGTTTTAAAAATTGAAGAGTATTGCTTGTTGATTACTGTTACCTTGTAAATGCTGTGTCATTTTGTAATTTATGTAAATTATGCTATCAGTAATGGTTAATTATGTAAATATTTTTTTCTATTTTCTTTTCTTTCAGTGTTGGCCATTAAGAGGTAATCAAGCCAGGCTCCCTGGCTTTGTTCTCATCACTGCCAAATCAACAGCTTTTGACAGAGGCACCAGTAGAGAGGGTTGTAAAACATGTAAAGCTGGTAAATCCCCATCCAGGATCAACCACCTCTAAAAGTGCTCCAGGGTGCCCCCTTTAGGTGGCCAAGAGGTTCTTCATTCCTGGATGGAAGCAGGGACAGATTGTGGGGTGATGATGCTGTTATCAGTAAGGGCTGCATGCTGCTATTGCAGGAGCACCCATGGGTCTGACTGGGGGATGAGCTTGTGCAATTGACTGGTGTGGCAGTCAGCACAAGGGAAAAAAAAGAAGCATGGAGGCTATGGGCAGCAGTCCTGTGAGAGGGTAGGTACCATTTGCTCTGAAGGGCAAATAAAAGCCCTCTAGGGTGCCCCCTCTAGGTGATCAAGCAGTTTTTCATTTCTGGATGGAACCAGGGCAGATTATGGGTGACAGTGCCATTGTCAGTAAGGGCTGCCTGCTGCCATTGCAGGAACACCCATGGGTCTGACTGTGGGGTGAGCTTGTGCATGGAGGCTATGGGCTGCAGTCCTGTGAACAGGAGGGTGCCATTTACTCTGAAAGCAAATGAAAGCACTCCCCCCTTTTGGCAGCTAAGTGTTTCTTCATTCCTGGATGGAACCAGGGGCAGATTATGGGGTGACGGTGCCCTTGTCACCCTGGCCAGGGCATTGCTGGAGGGGAGGGGGATGCGGGTGTCCATGCAGGTGAGCAGATTGATTCATGTTGAGCTGGCTGGACTGCAACACCTGGCATCTGAAAAACTGCATTATATACAAGTACCTAAAAATTGCAAGTATCCTCTTTCTCTCCTATCTACAAATCAAAGTGACATCTGGTGAACAAAGGGGCTCACTACACAAAAATTGCACTGGCACTTGGTGGACAAAGGGGCTCATTACATATCATTGAATGAATTTCCATTTACACATGACGGATCCATGGATGCATTGTTTTAAGCTGGTCGATCCAAATTAAAATACATTGGGATGTGTTTACTTTGAGTTGCAAAAAGGGCATTTACATTGTAAAAAAACCCCATACGTGTAAACTGTAACGCAGTTAAATTGCAAAAAAAGGGCAGTTTTCATCACATGTACAAGTGCCCTTAGTATGGATTGGTTTAGTTCTTCCTTTTTAAAACTTTTTTTTTTTACATAGCAAAGTTTTGTGTTAAGTGTTGTTGAAAAATACCTAACAAGATAGTGTCAAAGATCTCCAACTAAGAAATGGCAATTCTGCTTGCTATAACCTGTCTTATCCTTTGTTTTGCATTATGAAGCCAGAAATGGCCAGTGCTAAACTTATTTGATACAGGAGCCATTTTACAGCCTCTTGAGCAGAAAAGGTAGAGTTCATACCTTTTTGCTGCAAGAGGAAAACACTTTCTGGGTGCATCTACACATGTAATTAATGTGACTCAATAAACTCCAGCATAGTTCATGCTGGTGTTTATTGTTCCTGGACACCACATTTGCATGTGCACCCAGGACCTCAACACCTTGAGCCAGGGTGGAGTAGCCCTGGCTGGCACAGAGACCTGGGGGTCAGACTGCCAGCCTGGGGTTGCTCAATGTGCTGTGGAGGGGCTGGCTGGGGCATAAGGGTGCTTCAGTGCAGGGCTAGCCAGCAGGCAGCCCGTGCACTGAAGCACCTTCCTGCCCCAGCCAGCCCTGTTAACGTCTACATGTGCATTACAGAGGATTAAATAACCCCACTGCAGGACAGTACTTGTGTCTAGCAGTACTATCCTACAATGAAGTTAATTAGTTTACTCTGTCCTAATAGCACCACACTTGTAGATGGTGACATTTTACTGCAGAGCTAATTAGTCAACTGCACAGTAAACGTCTTGTGTAGATGCTCCTGCTATGATGACTTCCATTCCCACTCTACAGCAAAGGGAAGGGGTTGGCCCTGCAGTAAATGCTTGCCTCTCTTCTGAAAGGGGAAAGATATATTGCCCCGGTAGAAACTCAAAAGATGGGAACGTTCCTTGTTCCCCTTCCCCTTCCTTTCCCTTCCCTTCCCTATCCATTTTTTCATCTCCTGTCTTTCAGGTCTTACATTTCTTTTCCTAACTACTTAGATCAGTGGTTCTCAACCTTTTCAGAGTTGAGGCATCCCTTATTAGGTTCAAGGCACCCCTCCATATCTTTCATGAACTGAGCAGCACCCCTCTTCAAAACTAACTTATTACAGTGTTTACCTCCTTGCAGAGTGGATGGGCAGTGGAGGCAGAGGAACTGCAAGGCTGGGATAAGCTTGAGCATGTGCTTTCTTATCTTCTTATAATTTGCTTACCCCTTCACACCTTTGTACCCTTCAAGTGATCTTTCAGCACCCCAGGGTACCCCAACACACTGGTTGAGAATCACTGGCTTATATACAATAGAAGCATAATATTTAGTTTCCCTGAAAAATAAATAACTCTTAGCGTATCTTGTCCATTTTAGTAACAGAGCAATGTACCCTTTTACAGCAATAAGAATATAAAATAAAATAAAAGTCACCATGTCCTGAGACAGAGAGAGATGGAAAAAAGACATAGGAAAACCAGCCCTTGTATATGCTTTCAACTTCATTCACCAGACAGATGGAATGGCCAGTGGTATTATAGAGTGGGAATACTTACTCTTTTTTTAGGAAAATGGGAAAAAGTCTGATTAGTCTGATAGTCCTGGAACAGCTGCTTTCACAGAATTTCCAGACTAGCATACTAGTCATTAGGAAGGTATGTGAAGCTTCAGTCACCAATTTGATTTGGAGAAGATTCAGCGTGATTCAGAGGCCAAATCACTGAATCCAAATTGAATTGGGAGGAAAAAAACCAACCTCTGAATTGATTCAGAAAAGATTCCAAAAAGATTTGGAGATTTGGAAGGCAGTCTTTCAGGGAAACAGAAACTGAGAAGAGGGAGAGGGAGTAGGGGGGGAAAGACTGATATCTCTAGTTGGCCAGTGATTGTGATCTTTCCCTGAGGCCCCTTCTAATCACAGTGCTCTGGGGGAGGGACATAGAAACAGCATATAAACCTCTATCTGCAGGCTTTTTTTGTGCCTTTTGTCAGCTGTTTCTGCTTGAGCAACAGCATCTGAAAGGTACTGGACTGGATTGGTTTCCTACCTAGTCAGTCTCCTGCTAGTTTCTGTTTTTAGAAAGGATTGGATACAGCTTACTAACTAGAATCCCTCTATGTAACCCTATCCAATACATTTATTTCAACTTATATTTGTTCTTGTTTGCTCCCCCCCCCCCCCACACGCACACTTTTTAAAAGGAAAGCTGTGTTTTCCCTTGCAGTGTGATCCATCACTGTACAGGAAAGCACATACATTACACACGCTCTCACACAAACATCATAGAAGAAGTTGTTAGAGATTATTAAACACAACACATAAGAGGTCAGACAGTCATACATCATAGAAGAAGAGATTATATATAGTTATTATTAGTTATAGTTACACACATGCAGACTAAACACAACACAGAAGAAGTCAGTGATAATTAAACACAACACAGAAGAAGTCAGACAGTCATTCATCAGAGAAGAAGAGATATTATTTTAGTTACATACACAACAGTAAACACAACACAGAAGAAGTCAGACAGTCATACATCAGAAAAGAAGAAGAAGAGATATTATTAGTTAGTTACACACACAGATACATTTTCTAGCACAGGAAAGATTAATATGAAGCATGCTGGAAAGGCAGGTGCCAGGTCTTCTGGCAGGGGAGGGAGAGGGGCTAGAGGGAGTAGAGGGAGAGATAGAGCTGCAAGCTCCCTGCCCCCCACCCAAACAGACACATTCTCTTTCCTGGCACCCATGAGTCTTCTGCTGCCAGTGGAAGCAAGGAGGTGGGAGCAGTACCTGTCCCTGCATCTGCACCACCTCTCCTAACACCAGAAATAGCCATCAGCAGCAGAATGACAGTCTCCTCCACCCCCAATTTCATCTCCCAGCATGAGCCTCCCAATGCCAGAGGAGGAGCTGTATCTGGAACCAGGGGACCTGAGTGCCCTAGCTAAAGAAATTCTGGGGATTGAGAGGAAATCTGAGTTTGTGCTCCACACCCCTCAAAGTTCCTTTGCAGCCAGGTCTCTATCTCAGGAAGGCACCTCAGAGGAGGTTGTGGGGGAAGGTGGCTAAAATATGTTAATCTAACTATTCTATTGGTCTACTAAAAGATACCAGATTTACCAAAATAATCTTGTCTGCCAGTACCATGTCCTTAGATCAACACCCCTAGCACCTGTCCCCGGTCAGTTCACCTGAAGGATTCAGGGCCTTGGTCACATCTAAGCTCCTGGGCTGGGGCTGGGGCTGGCAGGGAGAGTTCTCTAGTAGCTGCTGGAGAAGAAACTGCTGCAGGAAAGGAAAGAAAGGCTCTGTGACAGTTTGGCTGCCTGAGATGCTAGTGCTACTGTGCTGTAGTGTACTGTGTACCTGTTGTTATTTAAAGTGGTGGACTGGCCTGAGGCTATAGGGGAGGAGGAGACCTCATTGGGGCACAGTACCATGTCATGTAGAGGCCCCAGAGCCAGTGAAGGTGAAGCTTCACAGACAGAGTCACACGTCACAAATTTTGCTTGTCAGGAGCCTGAGTTGCAGTCTCCCAGAAACCCCTGCACCTATCTCCTTCAAACCTGGCAGGCTTCATGGCCTCAGAAGGGGCTAGCATGCCTGCAGTTTAAACTAACGTGCTTTAAACTAGCTTCGCCGGGGGATGGGGCCACAGGAGGACACAAAGACACTTCCCAGCCAAGACAGGTGACATGCACAAGAAGTACCCAGGTAAGTGACAAGGGTCTGGATAGTCCTAGGAATCAGGAGGCGGGGTGGAGTGCATGCACTGATAGAAGGCCTTAAATGCCTTTACACTAATGCTCAAAGTATGGGGAATAAGCAGGAGGAACTCGCTCTCCGGATAGCTAGTACAAACCTAGACATACTAGGGCTCACTGAAACCTGGCGGGATTCAACCCATGATTGGGTGGTAAACATTAGGGGCTACAGACTATACAGGCAGGACAGAACAGAGAGGAAAGGTGGGGGTGTGGTGCTCTACGTCAAAGAGCAATACATGTCCTCAACTAACAGGATGGGGTCAGAGTAGGGGCAAACTGAAGTGCTCTGGGTCAAAATACAAGGGGGTTGGCACACCTGGACGTGTCTAATGGTACACTAGTGTGCCACCGCATACCAGTTAGGAAATGCTGCTTTACTCCACCACAGACTCATGTGTGACTTAAGTCAAATTACTTAAGACAAATCCCCCCAGGAAACTTTCTTTGATTTCAAAGTGTAAGTGGTTTTTCAATTGAAATCAATGGGAGTTAAGTGCCTAATACCTGTGAGGATTCAAATTCTAGTCTTGCTGTGCTTTAATTCATTATTTTGGAACATGCAGATTATAGTACCTCTCCATCTCAAGGAAAAATGACTGGCAAGGGTATCTGAGCATGGCACAGTCATTAATGATGGCCATGTGAGCATGTAAGCTAGCTAGATTTTTGTGAAGTAAAGTATAAAATAGACTGTACTGTGCATTTACCAGGGATGTGAGAGTAGTGACCAATGGAGTTGGTCTTGTACTGGATATTTCAACACAGCCATTCAACTTTAATGTGAATGGACTAGTTCAGGGCTGCCCAGCTTCTGGGTGGTGGAGGAATGCATCCCCCACAGGATACAGACCTCTGGGTTATATGCAGTGCAGGTCACACACTATGGGGGAAACCTTCCTGGGGTTCTCCCTGCCACACAGGTAGCTTTGCCCCCACTGTCACCACAAACGCAGTCTGGGCAAACTGGCTGTCCTGGCCAGACAGACAGCCTATCTCCTCTCCTTGTGCACAGCATAGACAGCTCAGCTCCTCTCCTGGCTGTCTGTGCAGCTTGGCTCCTTTCCCAGCTGCGTGTGTACCACAAGTAGCCTGGCACCTCTCCTGGCCACACAGCCAGCCTGAACCCCCTCCAACTGAGCATGAACAGCATGGACCTCTTGCTGGGTCCCCTCCCATTGCATCACCCTGCCTCCAGGAGCAGAAGCAGGAAACAGAAGCTGAAAGAGAGAGGGGACACCCAGAAACCTCAACTAGTATAGCAGTAGGAGCAATGGGAGGACAGGTGGTCAGATGGGAGATACCGATTGGACAGCCCTGAACATTCTCTTTGACTAAGGAATAACTCTTTCTCTGTTTCATGTATTACACGTTCATCTATTTCTCTGAGAAGATAGGGTCCTAATTGATTTCTGAGAATAAAAAAACCTAGATGAAAGCAGTTGTATAACATAAGCAAAGGGTATAACAGTTTCTGCCAACACAGAAGACAGCATTCCAACTTTTGTAATAATGGTGATTAATTTTAGCTTGGTAGAAAATCCATTTTCTTTTAGCAGTCAGTGAACTATAAAGAAGTATGTCAGTATCCATTGCATGGAATTTTTTTGTTTCTGTGTAGGAGGCACAATAATTTTACTATGGCACCTAATATACAGGAATACCAACTGGTAATATAGAAAGCTATTGCAGCACAAGGTTTCTGGCAAAACGTGATAATACAAATGAAATGAAATAAAATAGTAATAAAAGGGGTTGAACAAAGACATATGTCCATAAAAGCACTGCAAATACAATATGTAAAGAATAATGGAAAAGGAGAAGAATGTTTTATGACAAATTTTATAATTTTCATAAGACTTCTCTCAAGTGGATATGATGTTAGATAGCTTGCCACCCAGAATTTAGGTGTTGAAATTTGGCGGTTTCATTATGGTGTCAGTATTGGGCTTTTGAAACATATCACCAGAGGCTTTAAACTAACACTCCCCCCCTCCCAAAAAAAAGAAAAAAAAAAAAAAAGCCTAGCTCAGTGTAAGTGGTATTGATATAGAGATATCACTCAGTGTTTCCATTATAACTTGCTGTTTCCATGTGGTTTAGAGCTTTATCAAGATGTGCCCTGGGCTGATACGCAGCATAAGAATGAGTCTAGGAGCACAACTTATTTTTAGAAAACAAGTCTTCAAATTCAGTTTGCTGCATTTCAGGGGAGGAGAGGAGAAGAGAGGAAAATGTTTTAATATTTTTTTTTTTTTACTCTTTGTTTTCTTGTCCTAAAATGATGCAATGGATTCTTACTTCATGGGGGCAGGATATCTTCAATCCAGTATTAAAAGCTTCAAGAAGTGTTCAAGAATACCATGGATGGAATTAAAAATAATGTTTTGCGAGAAGATGAGAGAGGATGAGAACAGTGACAGTGAAGAGAGTGAAGATTGTGAAAGTGAGGTGTGACAGGGTGCTGTCTTCAGCTGCATTTTTTCTTTTCTTCCGTTTTTTTTTTTTTTTTTAGGCCTGTGAGTGGGCATCCATTGAATCTTGCTGAATTCCTCCCCTGGGGATCAGCTTCCCCCCCTTTTACTCACCTGCCACCACTTGATGTTACTTGGTTCTTAAAAAGAGGGAGGCTGCCCCAAAGGTTCCCAGACAGGCTCCTAGGCTCACCACCTGTAGGATAATGAGCTGTTGCCTTAAGGGCAAAATGCATGCTCCTACCTCCACTTGATGTGCCCCATGCCTCGCAGATGTTTTGATAATTTTCTCTTTTTGTTGGGGTCTCAGCTGCTGTGGGTTTACCCCCTCTCTCTCTTGCTAGGCCTGTCAGTCAAAACCCACCAAGCAGGGCTTGACTCCAAGACTCTAGCTCTCTAACCCACTTGGGTTCAAGGCCTTCCGTTTCATACTGTCCCTGACACCAGGCTCACTGACCCTTCTACAGTGCACCCCTGTGGTGCCAGGCTGTTGGGGCCACAGCTTCCTCTGGCTTTGCCTCTTTTTCTGTGGTTAGGGCTGTTCGCCTAAGTCCACCCACTAGGACCTGGCTTCAAGGCTCCTATCCTCCCTTCAATGGACTGTAGGCTCATGGCCCTAGTGCTGCACCCATAGTGCAGCAGGACTTCTTGAGCCCTCTATCATGGCACCCCTCAGCACTAATGAGGCCTCCTCCTCCCCTACAGCCTTAGCCACAAACCACCAGCTTTAACATTAAACATAAACCATAGGCCTTGTAGCAGGGCATTAAGGTGCCTGCTACTCTAGGAGTAGAGATAAGAATCCAGGTTCAGGTTGCTGGGACAACAAGTTAATGAAAGGGCTAGTGGCCCACACCTGCCAGAGGTCAGCTGACCAGAAGGGGTGGGGCCTGGCCCACATATAAGCACTAGGGCTGAGGCCAGGAGGCAGTTCCCTGCCAGCAGCCAAGGGGGAAAGAGCTCTGCCGGAGTGAGCAAAGAGGAGAGGCCAGACTGCAGGTACAGCCCCGAGATTGGGGAAGGATGGAGCACCCCTGGTGTGGCTGGAATAAGGTTATAGCTGGGTGGCTAGTCTTTTTGTTATAGCACAGGGGCTTGTGTTTTGTTTGCTGTTTTAACCAGTGGCTTGGGTGAGGCTATAAGGGGATGGTGGAGGCCTCATAGGGGACCCACAGCAGTGTGGAGACCCCAGCCCCAGAGAGGGGGCAGCGAGGAGCCCCAGAGGGGGGGCAGTGATTGACGAGCACCCGTGAGATGCGGTGTGAGACAAGGCTGCAGGGAGCCCAGGCGCCAGTGAGGCGCAGAGCGAGACAGGTCTGTGGGGAGCCCAGGTGCCAGTGAGGCTCAGAGCAAGACAGGGGCTGTCGAGAGCCCAGGGAGGACAAGAGGGCTGAAGGGTAACAAGGCCCAACACTGGAGAAGGCTAGAGCCTCAGAGTCAAACCCTGTTTGGTGGATTTTGGATGGGGAGGCCTAGCTAGAGAAAAACAGGGGTTAGGCCTGGGTGGGCAAAAGACCCCAACATACAAAATACAATAGGCAGTCTCCCACTCGAAAGAACAACAACAATAATTTCCATCAAGACGTGGCAGACGAGTAGAGATCGGGACATAAGAGTTCCAAAGCAGAGTCCAAGGGCGCCCCGTGTAACGCACAGATTAACAGGGAAGATGGCGCTGGGGAGGGCGACCTGTTACAGGCCCCTGTGGCCATATAACAAAAATAAAAATGAGAGGCAAACTGCCCACTTACATTTGATTATACTTCTGTCTCACAGTGTGGTGCATTCTTCCCAAGGAGGTTGTTGCAGCTGCTCCATAGTCATTGGGAGTCTCCTGCTCTGCTGCCTCCCTGGCCTTCTCTGCTTGAGGTTTATATGGCCCTTCCTGTTACCTGGCCAGCTGGTAGAGCTTGATCCTTAACCTCTGTTCGACTGGACAGCTGTGTCCAGAAGTTTCTGGATTTAAAGGGGCCACTATGCCTCCTGATAACAGGGCTAGGGTTACCTGTTACATGAGGATACATGTGAAAATGACCAGTTTTAATTTTTAGGATCTAAAAAATGAGTAGCACTTACTGGGTGCATCTAAATGAGAAGCTTAATGCCCATCGGACTAATTCTATAGCTCATTAGCATGGCTGGCAAAAACCATGTAAATGCATGCATGTACAGTAGGTTAGTGTAATAGGCATTAGGTGTCACACAAAAAATGTTCATCTGTGCTAATGCTCAGTAGCACCAATTATGGTGCGTTAAGTTTAGCACATGTTATTACAGGTACTAAACTTAATCTACCATAATTACAGTGCATTACTGAATGTGTAGATGCACCCACTAGGTTCTGGACAGAACCTAATATAGATTAAGTTAACATCTGAATTGAAGCTAATGTTGAATTTAGGACTTACTGGTATTGTTATAGCTTTTGTCAGTAGGTCTGTTTATAAAAAGAATACCAAATTAAAATTTTCCTTGTGTGGAATCTAAGTATTGGAGGGTTATCTTAGATTTGAGTAAATATGGTATATTAAGGTGAAGTTACACTTAAACCATACTAAGGGCACTTCAAACACAAGAGTCAGCACATTAAAGCTCATTAACTCATGCTAAGTGCCCTCTGAGCATCTCAAAGTTATACCATTTCAGGCAAGGGTTAACTCTGGGCCATGTTACCTAGCTCATGTTAGGGTAACTTCAGTTTGCTCCACCAAGATAAAATGATCAACTTACTGTCCTCCAGCATCCCAGGATGCACCATTCCTAGCCCTCTGCCCTCCCGCTCAGGGTAGGAGTAGAACTCGGGTGTCCTGGCTCCTAGCCACATCACTGCTTACCAGCCTTCCAGTGGCAGGTCAGAACCATGAAGGCAAGAAACAGTAACTCTTAATGTGCGATTGTTCACAGCATGTTCCAACTTCAACACTGGTTAGCATTCCACAAATTTAGTATGGTCTGTGTAACATGTAACTGCACACTTACATACATACTATTAATCTGTGGAAGGTACACTGTAAGCTAATGATGCACAGTCCTTGAGAACTCTTAGTATTCAGAGTCCATGAAAGGGAAACAGGAAAAGCAACTGTGCCTGGACACCTCTGCTCTGGTTTCAAGTCTTATTGCTCTATAAAGATCAAAGAGTGAAGAGATATGGTTCCTCTTATGGTCACTCAAAGGCAGAAAGCTACTCCCTTCTTCACAGAGGCTTTCAGCAGAACTGATCATATCATGGACTACCCCTGAACTTACAGAAGCTGTTTGCTAGGGACTTATTTCTTCCACTGGCCATATGTGATATACTCAACATGGCTGCGCATGTTTAAGCAGGTCTTACTGACCTTCCTAAAATGGATACAGAATATGCCCATCCTCAGTTGCATTTTGAAAAGTTCCCTCTGACAGTATAAGCAGGGGAGGTGGGGGGGGGCAGGGTATTATACAGATAGACATAACAGTTGGGTTGTTCCAAAATGTTACTAATTGGGAATTGGTTCACAATTGTTGCAGGCCATGGTGCAAACACCCATAATATTTAAATGGTTTCCAAAGGTATCCTTTAATGAACAAGCCACGCAAAGATGCTCATTGATAAAAAGTGCCAACATAAGAGGAAACAAAAGTGGGTGAGGACAGGTGAAGATAGCATTCTGGCAACATATCATAGCAGCCATCTTCAGCAGAATGCTTGGCAGGGTGAGAGAAATGCAGTGTGGGATGCTTTGGAGGAATGAGTGGACCCATATCACAGAATGCTAGAGACAGAAGTTACACATAAACCAGTTTAGGTGATCAGAAACTGGTTTAAACCTGTAACAGAACAGAAGCTCAGTACACATAAACCAGTTTCACCCATTTTAAAACTGGTTTAAGATAAACCTGGCTGAATGTAGAATCAGACATAACTGATTTGGATTAAACCAATTTATGAAACTTCTGTCCCAGACCCCTTCCTGGTTCAAGTTAAATCACAGCCCCCCAGCATGCTTTTCAGCCCTGAGCTGTGCTGTGCTTTCTGCTCCAGAGAGCAGGCCAGCCCTGCCCCTGCCCCTGCCCCTGCCCCTTTGCTCCCTAGCTGGAACAGTGAAAGCTAGCTGATGGGGGGCAAGCCTGGTTGGGGATGCAGCCCAGTCTACAGTGGGGGGGACTGCTCCCCTCCAGGCAAACCCTGGCTGGGGTCTAGGGCCAGGGAGGAGGATTAAACACCCCTTCCCCATCTCAAATTTACTGCTGGCTGCAACTATGGACTACAAATCCCAGAGGCACCTGGAAGCAGGAAGAAGTAGTGATGGGCAACCCTGCAAAGTCCTGCTGCTGTAATTCTAGCCTGCAAATCCCAGAGACCTTGGGGGCAGCAGAGAAGAGAAAGTGAACACACAGCCAGAGAGCTGTGCTCTAGCACCCCCTGGCTTCTGGTCCAAGCCCCTGCAGGCATGTGGCTGCATTGCCTGAATCAAAGATAAATGTCTGTTCACTTCTGTTTCAATTGAACCTGTGCAGCTTAGACTAACCTGCAAAGGCAAAATCAATTCAGGCTTGGGCTTTTTGACTGTCTGTACCTAGCCATATAGCACTGAACTAGTTCACAGTGAAGTGGGTCAAAATAGTGCTTTATTTTCCAGATGCTCTTTTGAACCATTCCAGGAAGATTTAAACTGGGGCAACAGGCTTGTACATCTTTCTGCTTCAGGTTTAAACCATATTGAAACTGTTCAAAGTATTATGTGTGTTCATGCCCTCAGATGCCTCCTGAAGGCATCTCTCAAGGACCTCAATAAGTCAGTTGGCTGAATGAAGTGAGGCTCAGCTCATTGCCCCTTCTATAACGTAATAACTTCCAAATGTTGTGTCTGGTCCATTCCAGAATTTCAGACAATGTCTTAAGCACTGATGGACAGAACCCTAATGATTTTTGTAAAAACTAGAAAACCAGATTGGAGTAACAGGGGTCATATCAAGTGTTTGGTGGCTGGTTAGCAGACCCATTGGTTTATGTTTCTCCGTTATTGTCTACAAATTAAGGAACTTTTTAATATAAAAGAGGAAGAAGTGGGGCACACAAGGAACCCCTGGTGTAGGAAGAGTGAAGGACAATGGTATATGAAGAGGAGGCATAAGTGGGAAAAAATGAGGAGGCATACACAACTCCTGGCATGGGGAGTGGGAGGTGTGGGGAAGATGAAGTAAGTTAAAAGTTGGGGAGAATGGGAGGAACACAAGACATGAGAACTTGTGTTGGGTTCAGTGAGTATGTACCAACCTTTGAAAGGTTTATAATGGAAATCTGTTTTACTTTCTACAGGGTTTTTTCTTAGTAACAGTATTGTTGGGTGTTGCTGTTATAGGGGAGGGGAGGGTTTGGCTGGTCTTGATTATTTCTGTTCCTGCCTTGGGCCTTCTGGCCTTGATCATCTGTTTGCTTGGACTATGATCTTATCTTAACTTTTGGCTTTGTACCTGGCTTTGACCTTGTCTGCTTGCTTTCTGGTAAGCTCCTGAGCCACTGGACAGGACTGGCTATCCCACATTTTGGGAGAGCTCTGGTTTAAAGACCCAGGATGGACCTAAGCTGTGAAGTTTAATTTTTAGGTGGGTCTTAGTGTCCACGTTTACTTTGTCTATTAAAAGCGTAGGGGAGGATTGCCCATGTAGGGCAGTGGCCAACAGAAGAAAAGCTTGTGTAGGGAAGGTGACAAGGTAAATGCATTTGAGCCATGAGTCAGTTTTCTTTCAGTGCTATTCATATAATGAAGATGCTTACAATATGCAAGTACTGATAAAGTTTTTTTATGTCTGAGTAAGTCAGAGTTTATGAAGTCAACTTTTATTTCCTTTCTTTTCCACAGAAAAGGAAAGGGGAAATTACCTTTATTTGAATACCTTCTGGTGAGTTTTTTAAAATGAGACTCAAAATTAAGAGGGCTAATCTCACTTTTGAAGCTTGAAGCTTCTTGAAGAATTAATACTGGTCAAAAAGAAATTTAAATTTACATGAATTCTAGAGCCAAGTTTGTTCCTGATATATGCTCTTGAAATTAGTGGCATTACAGTGAGGGAGAATTTTATCCTCTTTCTCTGAAACAGTGAAACCTATTGGATCTATGTCCAAAGTACCTGAATTATGATATAATTTTTTCCTATGAAATTCTTTTGACTGACTTCGTTTATGAAAGGTTATATAAAACCATGTTCAGCTGTCAATGTCTGGTGGGAGGAAAAAAATTGCAGAGGATAGCAAGATTGCCTAAAGTCTCTTTCTTGCTTGGCAGCTAAATGTGGGCCAGATGCTGTCATCACTCTTGGGCTAGCCCCATCTCTAATGTACACACTGACAGCTGTGCATTGTGTATCTTCTCCTTAGTCTTCCCCTGCATGGCAGAAATGAGCAGAGTGTTATGCACCTCCTGCCTCCAGGTATAAATCTTGCCCTTGCAGCCCACAGCATATAACAGTTCCTGGCTAGCATCTCTTCTGGAATGGGGAGTGGGGATCCAAAAGCAGCTGCTTTTCTGGTTTGCCTGAGAGGTGGAATACAGAGGGCAGAGGCACTGGGTTCCAGGCTCCAGGAGGGCATTAGCTGAGAATGGGCAAAGCTGTTAAACATTTGCCTACTCCTACTATAGCAGTCCTCCCAAATTTGGTGAGATCCAGCTCTATTAGACCCATGTAATATGGCCCTTGCCTTAAACAGAGGCAGGATGCTGACTTGCTATTGTGAGATGAACAGTTATTCTGAACAGTAAGAATTGTCATACCTGGGCAAAATCAGAATGACCACATGATGGCACCAAAACCTCAGTAGCTGCCTGGGTCTATAATGCACACAGATTCTGAACTAAATAATAACTTCTAAGATATAAATGATCACTTTCCAGGTTGCTGCTACATTGAAGAAATTAGTTACGTGGAAAGGGAAGAGAGAAAACGGAGAATGTGCTGCAGGAAACAAATTTCATAATCTTTGCTTTCCCTGAAGAATGTTCATCTTGCTCACTCACAAGTGAATGCTTATGAGTAAACATCACCCCCTATACATCACTCTAACTTAATGGTGGATGGCTATGTTACTAAAATTGTGCACGAAAGGCATTGGCAGCTCTAAGTGGGGGAAACTTGCTAGTGCATTGTTGCTCTCATGTGCATTAAATTAACTACTTCTGAGTGGGTGCATGTGGAAACAAGGCAAAAGGATAAACATGGATATGATTCCAGTGTTGGATGAGTCTTGGTGTATTCCCAAAGAGATCTGAAGATTCAGTTCCTGCAGAGATAAAGTCTGAAAATAGCTTCTGCCACCTTATTACATTTCTGGCATATGCATCATTTGGAAAAGGAAATAAATCTACACACATATATATATATGAAAGGCTGTTGCTCATCCTTGGGTGCAGCATTCAGTAGAGCACATAGCCTTAAAACTTAGTGGGCATCTGAAGCCTACCTTGGAGGTGTCTTGATGTCCCTTGGGGTTTAATATGCAAGTAAGGAAGTTTGTAAGGAGAGTCTTCAGCCTTAGTATTTTAGGACTGTTACTAGTAACTTCCTGCAGAACAACAGATAATCTGCAAGGGAATGGAGATAGGGGTGGGTCCAGAGGGAGTACACTGGTACACTTGCAAGCCCCTTCCCCTGTGATTCTTGGTTCACCCAAAGGTTAAAACCAACTGCCTGGGAGGGACAGCAATTCATCTAGTCAGACAGCACTAAACTCTTCATTCCGCAGGTTTTAATGGCCCTCTGTTCTGCAATTCAGCTGTCCCTTAGCTGCTCCTGGTAATGAAGCTTCTATGAGGGAGAGAGATAAAATGAGATAAAACTCATTTCAAGGAAGTTATATTTGTTTTGGCTTCTGTCTTAAACTGAGTAATACATCTCTAGGCCCCTAGCGTATTAGCAAAGCTTCTACTTTCTTTTTAACTGGAGAGAAAACATTTGTTTTGTTTATATGAGATGATGTTCTTCACCATTTGCACTCTTCCCTCCCCCCCCCCGCTTTTTTTTTCAAAATTTGAGATCTGCCCATGAATGGAGGTAACTTAACTAAATGTGACTCAGCCTTTCCAATGTTACTTATTGGATTCTTGTTCCCTCCTCTCTGCCTTCTGTCCAAAGAGCATCAACTTACTGTATCTGATGTTTTGTAATGGTTGAAAAAAGGGAAATCTTTAGAATAATTCCTAAAAAAGAAGTTCTAAATTACATTTGCATGTGAATGATGAGATGTATTGCTTAATTCTTTGGCAGGAAAGACTGCTCAATCTTAAATCCTTCCCATGCATTTCCTGCCTCACCAATTCTTAAGGTGCCAGTGAAGCCAAACTCAAGAGGCTCAGACTGTCTATTTGGAAAACCACCTAATGTTCAGGATGGTTGTCTGAACATGAATGAGGCATTTCCTGTAACTCCACTTCTTGAATTTTCTCTCTTTGACAGTAGCAGCATTGATTGCTTAATGCTGTGATGTCAGATCACAGAAGTGCTGTACTACCTTGAAGGATGGTGCTGCCTCTAAAAATTGTATAGAAAACAATGGCCAGTGACACACTGCTTACCAGTAACTCAAAAGCTGATGGATGTCTGCAGGTTGTCTGCTGGCGACAACAGTATATAATATATATTTTTGAGAGTACAACTTGCACCTGCTAGTGCTGATTGCAACACTTGTCTTCAACAAACAAGCCAGATGAGGGGAGTTCTCTTACACTTTCCTTATGTGGGGTGAAATCTTGGCTTCAGTAAGCAGGAGTTTGCTATCGACTTCCATGAGGCTAGGATTACATTCCCAGCTTTGTCCTGGTGTAAGGACCTGTTACTGTTGTGGGTATTCAGGTGCCATGGGGAGTGAAGCAACTGGAATAAGGGATCTGCAGTTTGCAGAGGGGAAGTAGTCATGAAGGAGAAAAGCAAGGGATTTTTTTTCTTCAAATGTTCTTGGCCACATTCTCAAGAAGCATGTTGGTATGGAAGCCTTTGTTAATGTCCCAATATAAATATTTGGGACAAAAATATGACTTCTTATTATTAATAAAGGGAGGGAAGAGCCCATAACTCCAAGCTCCAATTAATTTTGGTGCATATAAAGCAATATCTTAGCTGCACAATACCAAGAAACATCCTGACTTCAGCAATATGAATAGATGAGCTTCCTCATTTAATTTGTTTGTATAGCTGAAATGATCATAAAAATGGCAGATGCAATCAGTGAGACAAAGAACTTGTGAAGCACAAAGATGGTTTTATTACACAGGCAGCTAGAGCAAATTAGAATAATGTAAAATACTATTTTCAATTGTACCAAAATACTGGGGAACACCAACTGTGGTGTCATCTCTGCCCCTGCTCACCTACTCTCTTACCTTTGATTGGTAGCAGCACGTAGCAAGTTTTATTTGTACTGTGGTGTTGTTTTAGGACCCAAATTTAGATCAGACTACGTTCTGTTTGGTGTTGAACACACATATTAATCTTCCATAGTCCATCCAACTTCGGCTGATCAATGAGCTACTCAATAAATCCACTAACAGTGACTCTCTAAATGTGCCATTAACTCTTCCCAAAGCAATAAACACTCTAGCTCTAGCAACAGAATGGCAACAACCTTTGCAATTTTTTAATCCTAATCCTGATTTGAAGGGTAGGTAAATCTTAAAATGAAACTGAATATATTAGGTTCACAGTGCTTCTCACTGAGTTTTGGGAACTAGAATCTTCCCAAGTTTTCTGTCTTGGCTGTTGCCAAGAAATATGTAATATTTAGCCTCTGCGATTTAAAAATAACTTGGCAAGTGGTGTCTCTTCCTTATTCAGGTTTAGGGCTAGAAGAATATTTAAAAATAAAGTAATATTCAAGATTGAATACTACGTGTTTGTCTTTTGTTAAAGATGTAAGATCTTGGAATCATGGAGAAGTCTTGAAGACTGTTATACTGAGATGTGATAGATGCTGCAGGCAACCTGAATATTCAAAAGAACTTAATAGAAATTTATTTTGGGATCATTGGTGGGTCCCTAATTCAAATTGCAGGGCATGTAATCAAACTGGGATTAAAACCTTTTTATATGGGTAAATTGCATATACTGACTTGTTTTGGCTCAAGAGGCAGATAAACAATGAAAGTGAGGATCATGAGATGGACAGAATCTGGGGTCTAAGAGATGCAGACTAGAGTCATGAACCAATTAACTGGTTTCATTACCTACCAGGATGTAAAACGGATGGTGTGGAAACTGAGCATGTGCGAAGACTTTGATGTACTTCTATCTGTAATCCTTTTAACTTAAAATGAAATGGAATCACAGAAAAGCAGGGCTGGAAGGGACCCCAGTAGGTCACCTAAACCCAGTGCAAGGCAGGATCGTCCCTATGTCAACTAATATTGTACAAGTGTTTAAAACTATACAAACAACGCTTTTGCACAACTACCAGGCATATTACCCCAATACACCAAGAACTCTCTAAAACATTGCTAGTACTGCAGGGGCATGATGTTAATGTCTTCCTACAGCAAGGACAGGAAGTGATAGTTTTAAAATACACTCAAGAGACCCAAGGAAGAGTAACATGCTCCCACCCCCCCATCCATGCTGATCTGACTGTGAGGTAAAACTCCAGCCTGATGCCAAGCTGGGCTGACCCTTCTCTTCAGGCTAGCTGCCTAGAGCCTAGTGTCCCTTCTACTCTCTTTTTCCTGCACCAATTTGCTCGCCAACTTGCACACCAGGCCTAGAGTGTGCCTGTTTGCTCACTCTGTTTGCAAGGCTCTGGTTGTGTGGCTTCCTGTGGGGCTGGACCATGTAGGAGCTGGGTAGAGGCATGACCCTCCTCGGCTCCTCTCAGCTGCCCTGCAGATGACTAACCCCCACCCACCACGGGCCCCACCTACCTCCCAGCTGCGCTGGCGGACAGGGTTGGGGTCTGCCGCAGTCCTGCTGGGGGTTCTGGGGGTCCTGGGGCTCATGGGGGTGCAACAGGCTTTCACCTGTGCATCTCACTCTGGAGCTGGCCCCCGGTTATAAAATTCCTGTTCTTTCTGACCTGATAGGAAGATCTATATGCTCTCCTTCTTTAACAGTATCTACACTTCTGTCTTGCCTCCATTTTTGTACATTATTTTGAGTCCTGGACAAAGCTGAAGATTAATGTAAATTTTTCAAGAGTTAGGTACTTCTTTGGAAATTCTCAACATTTTTTCCTGGTCACCCTTCTCTTCTTATCCTTCTTTCCTTCCTGGCTATTTCTCTCTTCCTTTCCTTTCATTTCACTCCTTTTGTTTTTTCCCTTTTACAAATCACTGAATACAACTCCTTCTTTGAGCTCTCCATTGGACTTATCTGATTTGAGCCAGGGGGAAAAAAAACACAACCCCCAAAGCCCCTTGAGCCCCCCAAAAGCAGCGAGGTACCAGCCAGCCCTTCTGCACATGCACACAGTTTAAAAAGGGCCCGGCAATGGCACAAGCCTCACTCTGGTCCCCAGATCCAGTGTGAGATGTGCGGGTGTAAGCCCGCCATGCCCCCATGAGGCCAGGGACCCCCACAAGAGCCCCAGGATCCCCGACGACCCCTGCCTGCCCACAAGTAAGCAGGGGCCTGTGGTGGGTGGGACTTAGCCAGCTGGGAGCTGGCTGAGTCAGAGGCGGGGAGGCTCACACCCCCCGCAGCTCCTACTTTGCCCAGCCCCTCAGGGAGCTATGCGACTGGAGCCTCGCAAACAGGCCACGCAAACAGGTGCGTTCCTGGGCCCGGCATGTGAGTTAGCATGGGAGTTTGCGCAGGAGGGTGCATGGGAGGGCCTGAGGCTCTGTCTGTGAGCCTCCCAGGGTAGACAGTCCCAGCCACAGCTGGCCTACTAGCAGCATTCCGCAGATGGGCACGCGCCGCACCCCAAGGATCCCCTCGGAGTCTGCGGCCCCCGCCCCGGTGTCTCAGAGGCCTCCACCCATGGTTCTGGGCTTCACACAGATGGAGCCTCTGGCTTTTGGTTGCGGGGGCTGCCTGTCACTTTTTCAGGCTCTGGGATCCAGGAGCATGGCCACCTCCCCTGTGAGCTCTGCTCCCTATTGGGGTCTCTGGTGCGCCAGGTGGAGGAGCTCCAGGCTGCAGTCCAGAGACTGGGACTGCAAGCAGGAGATAGACTCCTACTGCCAGGCCCTTCTCCCCCCAGGAGATGGAGGTTAGACTACAGTCTTCCTCCAGGACAAGGGAGGACTCGAGGACCTCCCTTACTGTCCAGCCCTGGGGTTGGACCAAGGTGGTCAAAGGCCTTAAGGCTTGCCACACCAAGGCTCCCACCCCTGCTAAGTTGCCAGCTCCTGCAGGCAACATAGGCAACACAAACTCAACTGTAATTACTGCCCCCGCTCTCCCTAAGACAAAATGCAAAGTGTTTGTCATGGGAGACTCTATCCTAAGGGGGACTGAGGGGTCAATCTGCTGCCCCAACCCCTTAGCCCAGGAAGTCTGTTGCTTCCCAGGAACCTGGATCTGAGACATTGTGGAGAAGATCTCTGAACTCCTCCAGCCCACTGACCACTACCCTATGCTCCTCATCCATGTGGGCATGAATGACATGGCTTGGAGTACTCCCAGCCAGGTCATGAAGCGCCACAGGGATTTGGGAGAGGGGCTTAAGGGGTTAGAGGTGCAGGTGGTGTTCTCATCAATAATCTCAGTCTCGGGCTATGGGCTGAGGAGGGAGAGGAGGATCCAGGTAGTGAACCAAAGACTGTGGTGCTGGTGTCATAGGGAAGGCTTTGGCTCCCATGACCACAGTCCACTCTTTGGAGAGAGAGAGAGGCAGTGAGCTGCTGGGAAGGGATGGCCTCTACCTCTCTCCACTGGGGAGGAGGCTCTTCTCTGCCAGATTGGCTTACCTGCTCCACCAGGCTTAAAACTAAGCCTGCCGGGGGTTGGGGGACTACTGCCACTGCTGGCCTGCTGAGCAACCCTTGCAAAGCCAGCAGGCCAAGGCACTTAAGGGAGCCCATCCCTGCCTCAGCCCTGGAATGAACTGTAGGCAAGGCAAAGACCCCCATGGGGACACTTGCGTGCCTATACACAAATGCCAGGAGCCTGGGGAATAAGGGAGTAAACAAGAGGAACTTGCCCTCCTGCTAAATGCAAATAACCATGATGTCATAGGGATAACGGAGACCTGGTGGGACTCCACCCATGACTGGACCACAGGTATAGATGGCTATACCCTGTACAGGAGGGATCAAGTGGACAAAAGGAGTGGGGTGTAGCTCTCTATGTCAAGGAAAGCTACGCATCACTGTAAGCTGACATTGGCACCCACAGTGGACGACTGGAGACCCTCTGGGTTAAAATAAGTGGGGAACACAACACAGGGGATACTATGGTGGGAGTCTACTACAGACCCCCTACCCAGGATCAAGACCTTGACTGGGAGTTTGCCAGGGAATTGGCTGAGGCTGCGTGCTCCCAGTGTATGGTTGTCAAAGGAGACTTTAACTACTCAGACATCTCATGGGAGGAGCGCTCAGCCAAATCTGAGCGGTCACAAAGCTTTCTCTCATGCGTGGATGACCTCTATCTGAAGCAGGAGGTCTATGGGCCGATGAGAGGTAAAGCGCTGATTGACCTGGTACTGGCAACTGAGGACAACCTAATCAGTGACCTAATGATCAAAGGGAAGCTGGGTGACAGTGACCATGAGCTGATCACCTTCACCATCCACTGTAAAGCTGGCAAGTCAGTCAGCAATACAGAAGTCCTCGACTTCAGGAAAGCTGACTTTGACAAGTTAAGGAGGCTAGTCAGTGAGGCCCTAAAGGACCACAACCCAAAGGGGAGGGGAGTTCAGGACAAGTGGTTGCTCTGCAACAGAGCAATCCTGGATGCACAAGCAAAGTCTATCCCGTCTTGGAGGAAAGGCAGCAAAAGGGCACAATAGCCCCCTTGGGAGGAAAAACCCGCAGCATGCTTATAAGCTCAGCAGTGCTACGCTGGTTAGCACTACAGATAAAAGGGACTTGGGGGTCATTATTGACCACAAGATGAACATGAGCCTTCAATGTGATGCTGCAGCTAGTAAAGCGACCAAAACACTGGCTTGCATCCATAGATGCTTCTCAGGCAAATCCCAGGACGTCATTCTCTCATTGTACTTGACCTTGGTGAGGCCACAGCTGGAGTACTGCATCCAGTTTTGGACCCCTCAATTCAAAAAGGATGTGGAGAAGCTTGAGAGAGTGCAGAGGAGAGCCATACACATGATCAGAGGTCAGGAATACAGACCTTATGATGAGAGGTTGGGAGCCATGGGACTCTTCAGCCTGGAAAAGCGGAGGCTCAGGGTGATCTGGTGGCCACCTTTAAGTTTATCAGGGGTGTTCACCAGGATCTGAGGGAATGACTATTCACCAAAGTGCCCCAAGAGATAACAAGATTGAACGGTCATAAACTGCTCCATGACTGATTCAGGCTGGACATAAAGAAGAACTTCTTTACTGTCCGAGCCCCCAAGGTTTGGAATAGACTGCCACCAGAGGTGGTTCAAGCACCCACTTTGAATGCCTTCAAGACACGCTTGGATGTTTATCTTGCTGGGATCCTATGATCCCTGCTGACTTCCTGCCCCTGGGGCAGGGGGCTGGACTCAATGATTATCTGGGGTCCCTTCCAGCCCAAATGACAAGGTGTGGTTAGCTTTACCGACCACGTCCTCACATTGGTGGTCCCTGTTCATTTTGGAATCGATAAAGACTCCAAGATCCTTTTCTGTCACTGTACTTACGAGAAGGGCGTTTCCCAGCCTATAGGTATGCTGCTGGTTCTTCTTGCCCAAGTGCAGTACCCTGCACTTGTCAGTATTGAATCCCATCCTATTCACATTTGCCCACCCCGGTAACCTGTCCAGGTCCAGTTGTATTCTGTCCCTCCCTTCTAGCATGCCCACTTCACCCCAAATCTTGGTGTCATCAGTGAATTTGAACAGAGTGCTTTTCACCCCCTCGTCCAAATCGCTAATAAAAAATTGAACAGTATGGGCCCGAGGACTGAGCTCTGGGGGATTCCACTGCCCACATCCCTCCAGGTCAAATATGACCCATCCACCACCACTCTCTGGGTGCAGCTTCCTAGCCAATTTGCCACCCATCCGACTGTGTAGGCATCAATGCCACATTCGCCAAGCTTTTTAATGAGAATGGGGTGGGAGACAGTGTCAAAGGCCTTCCTGATGTCCAGAAAGACTACATTTTCTTCTCTCCTTCCCTCTTCCCCCTTGCCCCCCTAACACACACACACACACACACACACACACACACACACACACACACACACACACACACACACACACAGAGTTTTCTACTGTTGAAAAAGACAGGGTTGAAATTTTTTCAGATTTCACTTTCCCCTGAAATTTTATCAACATCAATTTTCATATATGCTCTTTTTCTTACATAACAGCTTTGTTGACTTTTAAGATCTTGTGGATCAGAGGTACCCCAAAAGACTTGATCTCTACAGAGCTGGGGACTAAGTACAGGAATTCACAATATCCTGAAGATTAGTAGCTAGTCTAGATGAGATGCTGTGGAGACAGTTCAGCCTCTTGATGCTCGACAGGACTGAAATGGTCCCTTAGGCCTGTAAGGCCTAGAACAGCTTTGACATAAGTAGGCTAAGAGTGCATTCATGGAGTTATGCAGTTATATGACCTGCTCCCTACAGAGAAAAGGGTCTGATGCAACCTGTTTTTCTGCAAGAGTCTGATGATAGAGGCTTGTTATGAATAAAAGGTTTTGTTATGGTGCATTCCACGCATATCTGGAGCAGATGGCTCCTGGAGAGAGAAAAGAAACAGTGATAAAGGGGAGATATAATTCAGGTTGTTGATTTAAAAAAAAAAAAACAACCCCCCCCCCCATTGTTAGCTACGTGACTAGAGGTCTATAAGTCTTATTACCTGAACAAAAGTACTAAGACTGCTTTTCCCCACCCCGATGATGCCTAAGAACCGAAGACATCTGATCTCTCTCTCTTCAAGGAACCTTGCCCACTCTGGAAGCCTGGCCATTTCCCGTGTCACGTATTATTAGGACCAGTAATATACAATTACTTGCTTGCTAAGAATGTATCTTGCTAAGATTACTGAAACACATGCTCTGGGGTTGGGGGTGGGGATGCTTTAGTTAGAGCAGCTCCAAGAGCCACTCTAATTAAAGCACCTCTGTGTCTTGTGTATCAGTGTCCCTGTACTTCAAAATGGCAGCAGGGGCGCTTTAACTAAAGATCAACAAATGAGCTTTTTGAAGGGTAGGGACACTGATGCACAAGATGTAGAAGCTGGCTGGAGCACGCTAATTATCACGTTCCAGCAGACTTGATTAATTGAGTTTGCTCCAACTCGATGTAATTATAGTGTGTCGGAGCAACCTCCTGGCATGTCTACAGGCACCCTGAGTGTCCAGTTTTGAAACATATAAAAGCATCAGAGAGTCTTTCAGAACATTTTTTAGAGGTTGTATAGCCAAATCTGAGACCAAGAGAGCAGCCTGTTAATAGGAGCAAGGAGGCCTTTCTCTTTGCACTTGCCCCATCTTTTTCTCACTTCTGTACTGAGCTTAATATTATGTTGATCACTGTAATCAATATGCATTGCACCCAGACACCAATGCTCTTTTATTTATTTTTTATTCCATGTGTAAATGGCATAGCATGTATTCTGCTTCCTTGTATATACCTTCCTTGTATTCTGCGCTCATATCAAGTTCCCGTGACCTCATCTCTGGATAGTCTTGGCTATGTTATGTGCATGACAATGAACCTGTATATTATACAGCAAGTTTAAATTTAGCATGACATGTTAGGAGGCATAAATTTCACACAGACCTATGCAGATTGTACCTGCCAAACTGACACTAATAACTGCCAATTATTGCACAAAGGGAAGCTGCTTTTTCAAAATAGAAGATGTTTTCATTGTGACAAAACTCTTGCGTGAAATCCTAGTCCCATTGAGGTTAATGGGAATTTAACCACTGAGTTTACTGAGGCGTGGATTTCACCCATTGTCTAATAATCTTGACTAAACATTTACATAGAGAGGCTAATAGCCTATTAAAACTTTTAATTTCAAATCCTTTTTTTAAATGCCTTTTGTGAAATAAATGAAGTATTGTCCAATATTCCTAGATATACCTAGGCAAAAATTAAGACTAGAATGCTATGATATTAATAAGGGTTTTTGAACCTGAAAGCTTGCTTAAAATTTTTTTTCAACTATTTAAATCGGTCTAATAAAAGATATCAGATTCACCCAAAGAACCTTGTCTGCCTATGTCCTTAGACCGACACGGCTACAACCTACACCCCTATGATATTAATAAATCACTCTCTTTTCCATAACAAAAGATAGAGAATCCAACCTAAGGCTAGGAACACTTAAATCAGGTTTGCTAAAAATGAGTTAGGATCAACTTTGTTTGAATCATCAATTTGCTTAATTTTTCAAATTGTGTGGACATCTTGGTAAAGCTAGTAAAATTCCAATAGTTCTAGGCTGGGATTTAACTCTGTTTTATTGTATTTTAATTATGTAGTACCTTAGGCACCTTGGTGTGGAAATGGACATTTACAAATAATAAAATATTTACTAATATTGGTAAGAGTTACCCAAGATTGGCATTTAACATGGGTGTGAATTTCACAATTTCCTGTAGCAAAATGCTGACTTTGCTAAAAGCTTTCAATTTTCTACTGAGAAATTCTAGATGAAACACATTTTTTTCAGGTTGAGTCAACGCAAAATAGTTCAGTTTGATAAATCAAATTGGATCATTTATGTTTGGGACAACTTGAGGACCTGCTTGAGCTGCTATGATGCTCTACATGAATTTGTAGTTTGGATGACTCATGTTTTTATTTCATTCACGGGCAGAGAGGGGAGCTCTTTGACTGGACTATATCATCCCATTTTCCCTCTAGGTGAGGTTTTGTGTGCATGGAGGTACCATACTATAGCATATCATGGGAAATGTAATCTGGGGATGGTTGAGAATTTGAAGGACTTCATGCTCAACTCCTGCAAGGCTCCTTGGGTTAAGTGGATATGGTTGTTTTTAATTTAAAAAACTTGAAACAAAGGTGACCTTTTCATTTTGGAAGAAAAGAACTTTTTGGTACTTGTTACCCATTGAAATTGATCAGTACTTCAATTTATAATCCCAAAGAAAGATGGAGGTAAATGTTGATGTAATTTGTTGATGTAATAATCAGCTCTGTACTTTATGATATTGTCTCAGATTTTTGATATTGACAATGTCCAAGGTCTAGTGAACTCAGAGAATAAAAGTGATGTCAAGAAACTAGAGGTGATACTGCTTTCTCCCCACATCACGGAATCGCATTTCATGTATGTCTTTGTCTGTGTCTGATGTGGTATTATGTGAATAAAGTTAGCATTGATGTGAATTAACCCTTTCATTTTGGTGGACCACTCTGATAATAATGACTGCCATCTCTTTCCTACTTTTGGTTCCATCCAGAGACCTCTTATTCTCTCTTACCTTTTTAGTTTTTTAATATTAGCTAGCTGGCTGTGTACCAAGTAGATAATCACATATCTTTTTATTTAAACTCTTCACTGAGGAACTAGAAGAACTAAGTATTTCTTATATGACTCTGGCCTGGCTGGATTTGTGCCAAATGGACTCAGTTGTATGTCTGTACTGCTGGCCTTTGCAGATTTTCAAACTGCTTCAGATTTTCAAACTGATCTGTCCTTATTGCTTCTGCTTCTTCAAATGTTATAATCAGTTTGAGTAGGAACATTTTCACAGTTTTTTTAATAGATCTTGATGGAACATTTATAGAGCTGATCAAAATGATATGTTCTTAGGTTGAAGTTGAAAGGTGTCAGGCTGGGTATCTATCCTGACAAAATTTGGGGTGCAGAAAGGTGGAGATGGGGAAATGGAGGAACATTGTTATTCTCTTAATGCTGATTATTAGGATGGTAGCTTGACTTGTGGTAGATTAAAACTCAAGCCCTCCCTCTGCAGTGGGGGCTGCACTTTCCACATTGAATTGCTTTTTGCAAATCAGGAGGACAGAAACCAAGTTTGAATATATTGGAAGTTGCTGCAAATTTGAATTGTTCTTTGCTCACCTCTTCTTGAGACAGTCTTCCATACAGAATTTTTGGTGTTGCTGTCTGCCCATGGCAAAATTAGTAAAACAGCATATATATTTGAAGCATGTTTTGCAATGATGTTACGAATGCAGAAAACTATTTATATTTGGAACACATACTAGCTTTCTGTATATACATATTGTTCTATATTTGCTTCACTGTCTTCTGCTGGAATACGTTAGGCCTACAACATTTTCACTGAGTTCTTAATGCTATGCTATACTTACAAATTTCTGAATTTTGTGTGTTAACGGATGAATTTTTTTTTGGCCAGAAGCAATGACTATATATATATATTGTCCAGAACAATGACTAACATATAACACTTCTTTGAAAATGTATTTGTGTCTTTTGGATGTCTGTAAGAACTCACGATGTAAGAGTTTGATACCTATCAGCTTTATCCTATGCCAAACTCATTTTATTTTCAATTTGATTTTTAACAGTGGCTTGTCAAATATCTGGTTTGAGATTAAGGGCTTCTCTTTTCTCTCGTCCTCTTCAGAAAGTTTAAGTCCAAGTTCAGTTTTGTGCCTAGTTTGACTGAATAGTTTGCCCAATTATGTTGCAGGTTAAGCATTTTCTTCTCAAATGGATTCAACAGGAATTGAAGGGTCTCTGAAAATTAGTGTTGGGCCTTCACCTACCGAGTTGTCCTTTGACTATATAGTGGGGAAAAGTCTGCACAAGTCACGTCATATCATATTTACTTGAATATAAGACAACCCTGAATATAAGATGACCTCCCCAATTATTAGATCCTATATATGAAAAATTTATAAATTTGTTATAAATTTCCAGGTATAGAATCTAATTATTGGAGGCTAGTTTTGAATTTCTATCCCTCCCACTGCTACAGCAGGAAAAATAAATCTTGGAGGTCAGATGGCCCCCTTGCCCTCTTCCCCCCAAACTTTTCCCTCTGCAGTCCCTTCTCCCCCCCATTAGTGTCAGACCCTGCTCTTCCTGAGCACATGGAAGTTAAGGCACATTTGCAACACCCGACTTTGAAATAAAGATGCCTGTAATAATTTGCATTTAGGCAAATTACTATGGGTACCCATAGCCTTAGTTCATCCAGAATTGATGGATTTGACCTTTTTTGAAACTGTTGCAAGTATTAGCATAGGTGCTCCATAAACACACTTTTAAGCAGCACTTTTGTACCTATGTAGAGAATACAAACTATGCATGCTATTTAGGGACCTACTGAAATCAGAGTGAGGCCTGCAACCAGTGAGGTTGCAGAGCTGATTTCATGGTCTTTTTGTAGTGCCCCCCATAAAGATCCATGTGCTAATTAGCACCCCCACTCATGGCTGGAACCAGGTGTTCTTGTCACAAGTCCTGGGGTCCTCCACAAATGTTATATGCAGATAGGGTGCAGGGCAACTTGGCCTGGTTCTACTTTATGGTGGTGGTGGGGAGGGAATGGACACTAATCATATGTGACAGGGAGTTGGAGATATGCAACTGGACCTGGGAGGAATTGTTTAGGGATTAGACAGCATACTGAAAGTCCTGGGAGACCTACAAGGAATGTTGGGAAGACAGCATCCTGGCACATTTTGATTTGGGGGGCTTTTGAGGACACCTGAGACAATAGTAACAATTAAGATGTATATGGACTTTATTGAAGAGGAGGATAAAGATTTTGGCTATTAAGGCAATGCAAGAGTTGAACATGCACACGATCCAAGACCCAGATGAGGTATAGACTGGGGCCTGGAGAGCCTGAGTATTACTTTGGGCAGATTCAGTAGGTGCAAGTGGGGTACTGGTTGGAAATTTTAATTATATATTGCAGGAAGGGTATAGGATGGGGAGCAATACTTTAGGATTAGATAGGTCCTCACGGATACTGGAAAGGATGGTAGCAGAGCATAAACTACATGACACACCCAAAAGGCAATGCTTAGAGTTAAGAGCTTTGCTAGAGGGGAGCCACTCATGGTCCCACATAGACTTAAAAATTAAGTCTATGTGGGACCATGAGTGGCTCCCCTCTAGCAAAGCTCTTAACTCTGTAGGCTGGAAAGTTAGAATGGCAGAGAGAATACCGATCTCCTCTGACCACCTGGTACTGAGGATGGTATTGTAAGTGGAAGAGCAAGGAACACCAAGTAGAGGGCAGTGGAAGTTAAATACAAGACTATTGGAAGATGAACAAGTGTGTAGATGGTATAGAAACCACTATGAAGAATAGGGAACAATGAAAGGAATGTATACCAGCAGAGTGAGATGGTGGGAAGATGTTAAAGAAAGAATGACAGCCTCTTCAGAATGTGGGGGAAAGAAAGGCCTGGGAAAGGCAGAAGAGGTTTATGAAATTCCATTGGAGATTGCAGCACCTCCTATGACAGGAAGAGAAGGGATTCCTGGTAGCAGATGAAATTAGAGACATGAAGAACCTGTTGAGGTGAGGTTTAGAGAGAAAGGACAGAGAAACAACTTCCTCATGAAGGCCACATGAATGGAGGAAGGCCACCTGAATGGATTTTCCTTTTATTTTCTCCAAAGGAGAGGAAAATAAGTATTATAGCCACATGGGACAAGAGGAGAGTGCACCTAACAAACTCAGAAATGATACTGAACATGGTGAAGGGATTTACCAAAACTTATACTCCACTAGTGTGTTGCATCAGGGAGCTCTTGACTCCTTTTTGGCAGGTTTAGAGGCAAGAAGGAAAGTAGGAAGCATAAGCTGGAGAAGGCATGGACACTGGAATAAATATGTGAAGAAATATGAACCTTTAAGATGGGAAAGGCCCCAGGGAATGATGGGCTCCTAGCAACATTTTACAAGACTTTTTGGGACATATTCAGCCTGGACTTGTTAGAGGTGTTCCAGGAGTGTCTGGAGAGGGAGCAGGTATGGACACAGGAATAATAATGCTATTACAAGAAAGGAGAGCAAGAAAAGTTGCAGGATTCAAGGCCAAACACCTAATTGAAACTAGATTATAAGACAATGGCCAAGGTGTTAGTGAACAGATTAAAAAAAAGTCATGGGAAAGGTGGTCCATCGTGAGCAGGCTTGCGCAATCCCTAGTAGTGTAGTAATGATGATACTGCTACTAATAATAGATGTGATTTAGTACTGTCAAGAATGAGGATTGAATGTGTCATTTCTGAATCTCGATTTAGAAAAAGTGTTGTGACTAGGTGGATCATGAGTTTCTGTTTGGTACTCTGAACAAGATGAGGGTCTCACCAAACTTTCTAAGCTGGATCAGGACTTTATACAAAGGAACATAGTGTAGGGTAGAAGTGAATGGTCATCTAATGGAGGAAATCAAAGTTAGATCAGGTGTGAGACAGAGGTGCCCCCTGTGTTGCCACTCCTATTCACCTGCACCATTGAGTCATTGGTGTAAAGGATCAAGACAGTGTGATTGAGGGTGTGTCAATCCCCAAAGGAATGGCTACTCAAGCAATATGCATGTTGTAATTATCTTAGCAAGAGACAGCATGTCCCTAGAATGGGCAATAAAATGTGCACATGGATATGAAAAAGGGCTAAGTTAAACATACCAAAAAATAAGCACCTGGTGGTGGGGAAGATGGAAGGAATGGGGAAACTGGGGTCACAGGTCACAATGGACCAAATCAAGTTATTGGGAGTGGAGATGGATGCGTGACTGACAGTTGAAGTGGCCTCAGAAAAGGTGAAAGGGAAAGTGAAACACAGGGGAGTTGGTATGACCTCAAGCTGTTAATCACAGGATGGGTAAATAAAATTAAGGCAATGGTACTCCCAAACATACTATATGTAGGCCAGGTGTTCCCCCCCATCATGGACCATTACATGTAGGATTCAAGGGGAAATGATGGTATTCTTTTGGGAAGCCAAAAGGGAAAGGCTTAGAAGAACATTATACAAGGACAAATTGAAGGGAAGATGGGGCTTCCCAGATGTGTTTTTGTTTGTTTATGCCAAGTATGTCAGTCTGTGCTGGACAGAAGAGATACAAGGGGCACCAAATGGGCTGGATTTGTCCGGTACTATGCAGGGACATTATTGCATAAATATAATATATGTAAATGGTCAGTCTCATGGGCCTGGATAATACTGCCAACATACAAAAAAATTGTAAAATTTTTGCATGAGGAAGGGATGCAGACAATAGCAGCAACAGAGTTGGTGACCCCTAAAAAAAAATCAAGGCTTGGATCAGGGAAAAGAAGACTGTATCCCCAGTGGGAAGGTCATAGGGGAAGAAACAGACAATTTGGAAGGGGGTTTGGGAAAAAAGTTTACAGAAGCAGCACCAGAACTTTGGTTAGCTGCTAGCACATAGGATTATATTGGTATGGGTGATCCACTACAGTTGGGGACTGTGTAGAACAGCCAGTTGCCCCAGAGAAATAAGTTGCAGGGAAGAAAGCATAAGGCAGTGGTTCCCAACCTTTATTTCCTTGCAGACTAGCAAGGGAGTGAGATGGGGCGCACACAGTTGCCCCAGCTCCCAGCTTTAACCCCACACACACCAGAAGCTGCTTGCCTGGGTGGACAGACAGGGGTCCAAGCGGGAGGCTCATGACATGACCCAGCAGCCAACCCTTTGCAGCCTGGTACCAGGCCATGGCTTGGTGGTTGGGAACCTCTGGCATAAGGCATGTGATGTGGGAGTGTAAGTTTGCCAGAACATTCTGGGGGAAGGCAGAGAAACTCCTACAGTGGCTGGGTGCTAAGAAACAACTCGCGCTAGAAGAGGTTATGTGTAGAGTGTGGGCTGGGGCCTAGAGGAAGGACAGAGGCAGGGTATGGAAAGTTGCAGTGAGCTTACATGCAGCATAGTGGTAGGAAAGAAATTTACTAGTTTTGCAACAACTGGAACTCTCTGTAGAAGATAACCTTGCATTTGGGCTTGAAAGAACTGAAGTGGTATTGATGGTGGGACAGGAGAACTAGGTAAGGAGCAGGAGATGGATTTATGGAAAAGGGATGAATGGAGCTACCTAGTGAATCTCTTAGGATGAAAAGATGAGGAGGCCTGAGAGGAGGTGGAGCTATAGCTGCAGGCCAGGGGTTGGCTAGGGAAAGGCATGATAGGGGCTAAGACAAGACATGTATGGAATGAGGGGTTATAGGCATTAATAGATGAGCTTGGAAGGTAGCAGGGAATAATGCAGTATTAAGAAACAAAAGTGTCCAGATTCTCATCAGTAGGGATCCTGGTTTTCTCGGTTTAAAAATCCCAAATTCTCTGATGGAAAAAATCCCAAATCCACTTTTTTACACTATTAAAATGAAGTGCCTGTGTGTGTATGTGTGTGTACACAATGTGTATTTGATATATTTACAATTTTAAAGCAATTTGGAGGCCTACTATTGCCTCAATCATTATAATAAAATAAATTCTAAATGCTTATATATTTTGGCATTTGATTTTTGTTTCATTATCAAGGAGAATCAGAACTCCTCTTGCTCCCTTTGCTCACCAGGATGTGGGTCCAGCTGCGGCTCTCTTCCCTCACTTCTCCCACCCCACTGCTTCATGGTACTGAGTAGCCCTGATATGCTGGTGCCCTGACCCTCACTCCAATGCCACAGCCCCCCTAGCCCTGCTGGTGACCCTCACTCCCAACCCACTGCCTCCTGCACCCAGGACCCAGTTCCCCAGTGTGTGGGAAATGGGGTGGGTGTGTGGGGAAGGGATGGGGGGGACTACAGGTGATGTGTTGGGGAGTAAGAGGGGCATCTGCTCCCACCCAGATTTCTGCATCCACAGTGGGGTGCAGGGTGTGGGGCTGCAGCTGGGTCGGACCAGCTCTGAGCAGAAGCCATCGCCGTGACCCAGTGGGTGGGATCTGGCATGGGAGGGAGCACTGTGCTGCCATGGCCACCAAGGTGAGGTGCGGCGGTGTGGAGTTGTGCTCCCCACTGCTACTAGGCAGGCAGGGCGTGCTTCACTTTGGTGGCCAGGTGCACCGGGCAGGCAGGTGGGTAGGCACCACTGCTGCTGTGAAGTAGCATGGACTGTAAGGACCTCAGATGTGGCATCTTGGATAGGGTGACTATATATCTGTCTGCCTTACTCCCATACAGCAGCAGTGGTACCTGCCTGCCCACCTATCTGGTGTACCATACTGATCCACATCCTTGCCAGACTCCATTCTGGAAATTTTGACCAACCAACCAGGACTGGCCTATGGAATCCAGGACCGTCCTGGACAAATCAGGAAATATGGTCACCTGACTTCCAGCCCTACTTCTCTGTGTTTCTAGGAACAAATTTCAAATCCCTCCTCTGGCTGACTGAGCGACAATCTGAACCAGATACTCTTTTCTTTAACTAGGAAAGGTCCTAACAGCTGAGCTGCAAGGTATTTTGGGGTGAAGCTTTTTGCCTTGTATTGGAGCTGTTCCACTTTCCATAGAAAAAATTAAACAATGACTGAACAATAGGAATCTCATATAAAAGTGAAAGCCACAACTGGAGACAGACATCCAAATTCCAGTCTCTCCTTTAAATATTGTTTCAACTTTTAAAATAGAAATTACTGGAATATTTAATAGAGTACGTAGTATTAAAGTGGCTTTTTAGATTCTGAAGGCCTCACTGAATAAGTGAGGTAGTTTCTTGAAGATGGATGGAGAAGGAGCTTGGTTTCTACAAACAGGAGATTTAATCTTGATCCATAGATAGAGGGGTAAAGACTGGAGTAGATAAACACAAAGCAAAACAATTGTTTCCCTTTTTTATTTTCTTCTTAACTTCATGTAGAAACAAGATGATGCAAGTGGATGTTTTTCTTTGTATTCCATATCTATTCAGTAATAGTCAGTAAGCTAAATTCAGAACTTAATGGATCTTTAGCAGATAATTCATAAAATATTTCCTTGCTATGAGGCTACTTTAATCTTAACCTTTGGTTGTTATGTCTTAGATTTCTGTAACCCTTGAATTAATTCCATACACGCATACAAACCTCTGTTAAAAGACATTATTAAGGTTATAAAGCCATGCATTCTGAAGTTAGTAAATCAATGCATTGAATTTCCTACATAACCTTTAATGTAGCCTTCTGGGCTGTATGCATTATGATTTCATTTTTAATTACATGATCACACTATTTTCCATGGGATTCCTGCTTCATACAGGAAAAACAATGGATGGTGCTTACTTAGTGAGCAACTACTCATACTGGCTTCTTGCTTTCTTCAGTGGGTGGCTCTTTACTCTTTTATTTCCCTCTATTCCAACTTTGCTTTGAAGACAAAATTATTTATTTTCTATGGCATTTATGACTACTGAGCACCTCTCAAACAATCAGTATATTTTTACACCAGCTTTGTAAGATATGGGTATACTATTGTTTTACAGGCAAATGGAATTCTGGAATTCCCTCAAATTTTAGAGGACTTGAACTTGCCACTTTTAATAATGTTCTTTTTAATATAGTCTCTTGTGTCCCACTTCGTATGTTTAAAAACAAACTGAAAATGCCATGGTATGTCATAATATTGACAATTAGATAGATACTTAGAATTCTAAACCTTAGATCTACTAGATTTGAGATAATGGGATAAGTGATAGGAGTAACAATATTATTGTTCATGTAGACCAATGTTAGATGGGAACAATACACTTTGCCAGTAAATATCAAGATATCTGCTGACAGCAGAGGTGTAGTGACTCCCAGGGGTCTTGAGTTGCATTCCAGGTTCTTGGTGGAGAATGTGGTCAAATAGGCTAAGGACAGACATTACACATAAACTGATTTAAGTGATCAGAAACTGGTACAGAACCTTTAAACCTGTAATGGGACAGATGTTCAGTGCACACAAACCAGTTTCAAAATGGCTGTAACTGGTTTAAGATACATCTATTGAATGTAGTATCAGACTTAATTGATTTGGGCTAAACTGGTTTATGCAATGTCTGTCCCAGACCCCTTGCTGGTTAAACCAGACTCCCCCAGCATCCCGGCATGCTGTCTGGGCTGGGCAGGGCTCTCTAATGCTCAGCAGGGCTGGCCCCTCCCCTCTGCTCCCCAGCCAGAGCTCCAGCAGAGACTTGCAGGCACAAAGCATTTGCCTGGCTTCTCCTTGCTAAGCAGGGATTATTACCCCTGCTCCTCTACCTTACACAGACACCTCAGCATCAGCTAGTGGACCACATGCTGGCTACAGTTCATGTTGTGGGAGACGACAAAGGCAGACAGATTTTTTTGAGGTGATCTACAGGTAGCTTAATGTCCTTCCTTGGAAAAGCTGTTTAAGAAGCACTTGAACTAATGGAGAGAGGCTTTGTTTTCTTAATGGGTTGATAAACACCGAGTTAGGGGTGATAATCATTTTCTGCTAGGCAGCTCAGGAGGGGAGGAGGAATAATCAGAGCATCCTGCCAGGGCTTGGCCACTCCCCCCTCAGCTCAGCTCTGTGGAAGCAAAGGGAGGGCTGCTCTAGTTCCCTGCCCAGCTTCTAGCCTGAGCTACTGCAGGCATGTGTCTGCAATTTTCAGTCCAGAGGGGATGCCTGTGCAGTTACAAACCAGTTCTGCCTAGTGAGGTTAGTCTAACCTGAAAAGATTGATTCTATTCAGGCTCAGGCTTTTTGAATGTCTGTCCCTAACCATAGGCCCTGATCCCTTCTTTGCACCATACCCATAATATATTTTTGTCCCACTCTTGTCTCAGTCCTACTATTAGTTCCTCATCCCAATCTCTAATCAACACTCATCCAGACTCCCAGTGCCAGTGCCCCTCTCTTGCTTTTCATTGCCCAATTTTTCTGTCACCTTAGCCTCCTCCTTCCCCACAGTTCTTTGCAGCAGTTTCCTTGCACAGCCAATCCCAATTAGCTCCCTTAGTTCCTGGTCTTAGTCTCCAAGTCTCTAGTAATCTACCCAAATTCCCAATCTCAATTGGTTCTTAGTTCCAGTCTCTTCTCAGGCTTTTTATTTCCAATCTCAGTGTTCTTCCCTTGTTCAGATCCATGTCTAGTTAGTTCTAGTTCTTGCACTTCAGACCCTTTTATTGCAACCAGGCTCTACTAACATGAAAATATTGCACCCATCCTTGTTTTTGAAATTTGTCCCCCAGATATATAGCTATGTCTGAGCAATTTGTTTATCTTTTTCCATTTGTTATATGTGCTGGTGCCCTCCAATATCTGGTTTCTTCTTAAAACTTCAGCAACAGTATCTGCTGAGTGATGTAAGACATCTGAGCTTTTTCTCTTTTTAAAAGTAAATTTCTAATCTTTGTGGATGTGGAGGAAGGCTATAAACATGAAAACAAAAGGCTTCCCCCCCACCCAGCCCTAAAAGTAAGGATATATATATATTTTTAAATATCATTAATTTTGGACCATCTATTCAGGGTTTAAGTTATGAGTTTGAATATTTTGGATACACATATTTTGCAATGTTACATGAATTAGTTTCAACTTGAAATATTGCAAGAGCAGAGACATTAAAGTTCCTGTTCATCCTAGTGCTGAACAACTAAAAAATAGTGTGAAAGCATCTCCTTGTATTTAAATATTAACACTTTCTGTCCTGTTTGAAACAAACAAGTGCAAAAAGATTCTGAATATTTTAAATCAAGCTTGCTGAATTATTAATATCAAAGAAAGGAATAGTTGGTTTGAGGTCAGGTAAAAGAAATCATTGAGAGGTGTTTATTAATTTGTAACAGCTGAATAGAAACAGGAGCATGAGTTGCTTCTTTTGTTTCATTAAGACCCCAAACTTGTTTAAATGTTTCTGAATTTTTTTAGAGCGTCATTTTCCAGCTCTTGCTTTGGAACTCTATGAATTGCAAAGAGATATGAAGAACTGTTGAAAATTAAGATTCTTCCATTAGCACTGGGGTGTCACGGTGATCTCTATTTTCATACAATGACTTTGTGAAGATCCTTTTGGTAAAATCAAGAAAGATTTATTTATTAACCTGAATAGTCTTTGGCTGTGAGTAAATTATAACAGTAATGCTTCTTTCAGTTATACATAAGAACTCACTTTTACTCTGTGTGAAATGTTTCCTTCCAAAAGTATTTGGAAAACTAACTTTTATTTTGTGAGGATCTTGATGCCTCCAATCTCTTATTAAAAAAAAGAAAAAAATATCCTTAAATGCAGGAACAGACCATATTTCTGATGGTGTGGAGCATTGAATACTCACATATAGACTGTAATGGTTAGCTTACTTCTTTTCTTCCATATCTTTTATAAAATAGCAATAGAAAAACGGTATTATGTTTATATCCTGATATTCATACAGAGAATCTCAAAACATCTTCCTTTTTACACAGAAATTTGGAGTAGGAGCCTTTTCCTATGGATCCTATCTTTGATGGCATGGAAGTGAGTTGTGTTACTTCTTTCAGGAATTTTCCTCTTCCTCTAAAACAATACCCCTTCCCCCCCCCAGAAAATCTTCTATGTGAGGTCCATAGTACTATAGCCTCTTGAGGCTAGTTTTTGCTGCATTGTGACTCTAAGACCCTGGAAAGATTTGATGAAGTACAAGGAAGCTTGTATTCAGTGGTACATAGCATCACATCCAGCCACCTTTGGTTTCTCAGCCTGAATGGCTAGGAATTCATTTTGTTAGATCAATGTAGCCTGTTTTTTGGCAAGAGTCCAGAGCAAGGCTTGAATTGATGGATCTGGCTTCAAAGAAATACACCTTGTTTGTACTCTCACTGCATCCCTGAGGTAAAATTCATTATCTGTAGTTATCTATATTCAACCAACTAGCTCCTTCTAATGGGGTTCAAAGGCTAGGAATAGCTCACTCAGCCATGGGCCCCATCAGTAAGTTTTGAAAATCACCAATAGAACCTTTGAACATTTTGAGAAAAGTTTAATTTTTGCATTGTCTTGTGGATTTGAATCATGGGAAATACATGCTGCTGACAGGAAGAAAATTGAAGCCTTTGAGATGTAGTGCTTCTGAAGACTTTTGCATATCTCTTGTATGGAAAAGAAGATGGATGCTTATGTTAGAAATATTGTTAGAGAAAAGATGGCTTGTTTGTCAGAAATCAATAGTTACAGACTTATGCACTTTAGTTGCAATGGGCAAAGAGATGGAAATAACCCCAAGCAAGTTACTATTGAAGGAATGGTGTCAGGTCACTGAATTAGAAGACAAATGCTTATGCTCCAAATATTATTGGAGAAAAGAGGACTCTGTTGTTGGAAATCAATAGGTGCAAACTTATGCACTTTGGACACATAAGGTACAGAGGCAGAAATAACCTTGAAGTAATAATTATGGAGGGAATGGTGGGTGGTCAGCATAATAGATAATGAAGGAGAGTTGGATAAATGGTGTTCAGCAGATTGCTGGGCGGTCAGGTACTGAGTGCTCAATGCTAGCAATGGATCAAAAAGCATTTCTTAAGTTTGCTGTGAAGTTACAAATGCTCAAATATAAGCAATTTAAAAAAAGAAAAATCAGTTTATGCATATTTAAAGCTTCTGCTACTAGAATACTTATATAATATGTATGAATTAAAAAAAAACAACAATATTCTAGAGCTAACCACTACCTGCATGAGGATTTAAACTTTGAGTTCAGGTGGTTGTTCTGTGTAGCCCACCCACACAGAATATAGATGGCAAGTATGGCAGGGCACCGCTTGTGCCTGCCACTTTAAGGGCCTGAAGACAGCAGCTGGCAGGTGCCTGATTAGGGCAGCCATTTTGGATTCAGGCCTACCCATATAAACAGGGTATTTTGCTGCTGGGAGGCAGGCAACAACATTGCCTGGCTGTAGGGCTGCTGGTATCATCTGGAGGTAAGGGAGGAGCTGTAGGGGATGGTCAGGAGGCTCCTGGTCCTGGGAATGACCTAAAACTGCACCCTGCCAGGAGTGGGTGGCCTGGTGGGGCTCTCAGTGGTGTGGGAGCCCCCAGAAACTGTCAGGCCAGTTACCACCCCTGTGAAAGGTGGGTTGGGGTGCCTTAACCTCAGCTCCCACAACTGGGTGGGTTACGCCCTTGTAGGGTCTGGAAGGTGGACCCCAGTGAGAGAGTGTGAGGCCATAGACTCAAACCTGTCTTGACATCCCCCAACTGGTCCATGCTGGGGCTAGGACTGGAAGAGTTGAAGGGCCAGGGGCCCACTGTGAGGGACACCCAGAGCTGAGGGCCTGGGGTTCCGACTGGCCTGGAGGTGGGCCAGGGCCAGTAGAGCCAAAGGTCCCGGGGGGACCACACCCATAAGGGAGAAGCAGTTCAGGGAGCTATGCAGCCTGGAATGAAGGTGGAATAAGCTGCCTGAATGGAGGGATCCAGCTGGGGTTCAAAGAGCAAGATTCTGGGGCCCAGTGTGGGGCCGGTGATATTGATAACATCTGGATGCCATCTGCGAGGCTTGGGCTGCAGTATAGGGGAGGAACAGAGCTGCAGACAGCGCGCGCCTTGGCATCGGGGCAATAAATGGGCAGCCTCCTGCTTTAATTAACATCAATTAATTAACTAGCAACAAGGCATGGCAGACAAGAAGGCGGGAAGTTAGCCCAGAAACAGGTGGGCGAGCCACAGGAAAATCGACCCTGAGAAGGCCCCCTGTTATACAAGGAAAGTTCATCAGCTTCTCTGTTTCACTCAGCAGTTCTATTTTGCAGCTTCATCTTCCCTTTCATCATCTATTACCATCTTCCCCCATATTCTGTACACTCTTGTGTACAGTCTTGTACACTCATATTTATTAGTTGTGTTAATATTTTAACATGCAGAAGGCCTCCTATGGTTTTCATAAATTACATGGCTCTTGTAGTGGGGGAGTGTATGACTAAATAAACAGTGTCAGGCTGAAGATGGAGTTAGGCTGTTCTCAGTGGTGACAGATGACAGAACAAGGAGCAATGGTCCCAAGTTGCAGCAAGGGAAGCTTAGACTGGATATTAGGAAAAACAGTTCTCATTAGAAGGGTGGTGAAGCACTAGAACAGGTTACCTAGAGAGTTGCTGGAATCTCCATCTTTGGGAGTTTTTAAGGCCTGGCTTGACAAAGCCACAGCTGGAATGAACTAGTTGGGGCTGGTCCTGCTTTGAGGAGGGGGTTGAACTAGATGACCTCCTGAGGTCCCTTCCAACCCTAATTTTCTATGATTCTAGAACTGAGACTTGTTTTTCAGGTAATGCCATTGATGAGTGACCTGTAAGCATTAGATTTGCTATTTGTTCTTTTTATAATTAACTTTTATATAAAAACTGTCTAATTAAAACTTGTATTTGTATTGTAGGCTGAATGAAAAGCTAGATCTTCATAAAGTAGGTGGAGCTTTTCCTGATGCAGAATGGAGATAATTTAAACTAATATTATAGTGATGAGTGGTGCATAGCTGGACTGAACTATTTATTTTGTACTTGTTTGGGTGCACTATGTAGTTGTAGATATTGTAACTCACACTTATGGGTTTTTGATATATATATTTTTAAAGCTTTTAGGACAACTATCAGTGTGTGAACGCTGATAATTATTCACTCAGACAGCTATCACTGCTAATGTTCATTAATCCTTCCATGTTTCCCCTAATATCAATTAGCTTCTCCCATAAGGTGATTCTACCTTGTTTAGAAGTTCCCCACTGACTCATTCTACTGATGTGAATGGTGTGTATAACCTTGGCTGACCCTGTAATCCTTCTGACATGGCACTTTTTTTTTTTCTTGGCTCCTCTTACAATACTATTCAGCAGTATGTTCCCCTGACATCCTTTCTCTTCACCCTTATCCCCTATTTCTTCCAGTTTTCAGCATTTTGTATAAAGCTGTAAGAGTGACTGATCAGATACCAGCCTTAAAATGGTTTACTGGCTTCAATCTCTCTGCTACATATTGTAGCACAATGATTATCGTGTTGTGCTTTACAAACGATTTGTTACTGGCATCAGAGAGAGATCCTAGCGATGTGACCTATCTTTTTCTTTTAGATATTGCCTTTGCTTTTCACACTGTTACCCTTGACATGTTGTTGAATAGCTTTATAGCTGTGCTTTTTTGACCCAAACATCATTCAGTGGTTATGGTCTGATCTCTTAGGACCACTCAAATGTTTTCTGAATAAAACCCAAAAAAACTCATGTAATTATTCTTTAGAAACTAGTATGTTTCTAGTTCCAGTCCCCTCCTTTTGTTCTTCATCTTTCCCTGGAGTAATGTGGTTGAACTTGGCAGGAATTCTATCTTTGTGTGAATGATTCTTACAGTTACAGTTTGAGGAAAGGGCATCTCACTGATTCATATTCTTCAAAATTGCTTCCGAATGATAGAGAACTACAGAATTACATTGTCTTGAAGGAATACTAATATTACATAACATCAGCCGCTTCTGTAAAAGTGTCATTTTTAACTGCTTGAGTGAAGGTTGGTTATACTGATGTGAAATATACTCGGACAATTTTTTTGTGTCAAAGCAATCAATGGATTAAAATACATTACTGTATGCAGGCTGTTAGAATTTAGATAATATTGCAGAACCTTCATGCTGTTTTTACTGGGGTTTTGAAGAAACTTTCATTCATTCTTGTATGTCTGCTAACAGCCTGCATACAGTAATGTATTTTAATCCATTGATTGTTTTGACACTTGATCAGGTTAAAACTAACCCTCTCTTTTACAGAAGTGACTGGGTCCCAGAGCTGAGGGACAGAGACTAGAAAAAGAAAGGGGCTGAGACAGCAGAAGAGAGCACCAGTCTCAGTGAGTGGCCAAGGGCAGTCTCCCAGATAGACAGACAGAGGTCCTCTAAAAGCATGGCAGGTGAGGATGAGGCAGTAGATTTGGGAGGTCAAGGCAAGTGGAACAGACTACATTTGGACACTGGGGGTGGGGCATGCCAGGGCCAACCTTGGAGGATGCTTCTGCTATAGCACCCTAGAATTTGAGGTTCCTGAAATTACTAGTCTCTTCTCAAAGGACTTGGGGAAAGATTTTCTGAACAGGAAAAACAAAACCAAAGGGTATCTGTTGAAATTGGGGATTCAACAAATAGGAAGGCACAACACAGGAAACAAGATGCTAACAATGGGTTGCCTACATTATACAATATGGTACAGATTGTACCATATGGCACATTGTACAATATGGTATCCTGGCTAATTCTAAACAATGTAGCTTGGATACCAGGATCAGTCTAGCTTTGGTAGCACAGAATGTAACATGGAAATTGAACTTGATGTACTGTGGCTAGATAGCTTTCAGTGCCTGCACTAAGTTGTTTGTATCTGTCTGTGCCAGGGTGGGCAATTATTTTGGCTGTAGGGCCACGTAATGAGTTTTAGTGAGCTGTTGAGGGCTGCAAGGGTAGCTCTTCCCCTTGATGGGTGCCCCACCCCCTGGTTGCATCTTGGCACCAGGAGTCCTGCCCCTAATCTCTGATCCCCTTCCCCCCAGAAGTGCTCTTTGTGGGGGGGAGTCTGCCATCTTGGAACTGGAAAAAAAACAAATCTTACACCAAAAATCAAATAAAGTATTTTTGTCTTGATTTACGTGTTTGTATAGTGTATATAGAGGTGATTATATAATAACTCAAAATGAAGTCGTATTCTTGTATACTGTGTGTAGGATGTGGTTGGGGGGGGGAGGGGTTGTGGTGGCAGGGAGTATGGCCAGATCAGCTTTCTTCCATCACATAGGGCTCCCCGTGGCTCATGTGAAGCTCCCAGGACTTGCCCAGCGCTGCGCTCTGCCAGGAGGAGCCCTGCGCAATGGAACCAGATGGGACTGTGTGCTGCCACACTCTGCTGGTAACCGGGGAGCGTGGCTGAGCTGGCCAGGCTCCATCACACGGGGCTCTCCTCCACTCCCAGCAGAGTCATCAGAGCTGCACATGGTGGCAGGAAGCGGGGAAGGCTGCTGGCTCTATTGCACAGGGCTCCTTCCAGTGGTGCACAAGTCCCAGGAGCTGCATATGAGTTTCAGGGAGCCCTGTTCAATGGAACTGGGCTGGGCCCCATTCTCCCACCAGGCCTGGCCTTGTGCTGCAGGCTCCCACCTGGCTGCAGTTTCCTCCCACCTGCTGTCACTTCCCTACCTGCTGTCTGAAGTGGTGCAGCACTGACAGGAGAAGGTGCTGGGGGAACCAAGCAGTTCCCCAGCCAGCTGCAACAGCAGGACCAGAGCACAGCAGGGGCAGCAGCAGGCTGGGTTGGATATAATAATTGGTGGGTGCCCACCTGTGGGCCAGAGAAAATGACCTAGCGGACCATATCTGGCCCACAGGCCATAATTTGCCTACTTCCGCTCTACACTATTGTGATGGGCTATCTGGCAGTGACTTAGCCTAGGGGTTTTGAAAGGGCAAAAGATGATTGGAGGACTTGGGATTCCCTTTCCTCACCAATCAGGCCCCAGAGACTCACCCTCTGTGTTCTCTGATTAGCCCCCTGGGTCACCTGGAGGGGGATAAAAGGGGCAGCACGGCTGACTCAAGGGGGAAGACCAGTGAGGGACCACAAGGAAGGAGCTTTAAAGAGCTGGTAAGAGTTGGGCCAATGTGGTGGGAGCAGTTTCTCCAGAAGAGCCTGAAGGAGTGGGACCCTCAGCAGCGCGGCGTGCGGTCGGCAGGAGGGGCTCCCTGCTGGGCTCCAGGATTGCCTACCAGAGGCTGTGGCCAGCAGGAGAGGCTCCCCCACTCCAGCAAGGATCTGAGCAGTGACCTTAGAGGTTCCCAGCCCTGCTTCCAGCTCCTCCAATAAGAGGCCAGGCAGCTTGATGTAAGGGTGGGGCTCGGGGACAGTCAAGACCCCTAGCACTGGTGGCTGCATGGCAGAGTTTCTATCTACCATGTGGGAGATTAGAGTTTGAGTCCCAGGTAGGGTGACTTGAAGTGAGTGAGCTTACAAGGAGAAAATACCTTTGCAATAGGAAGGGGCCATTGTGTTTTCTCCCCATCTGGGTGCCTAGGCCCTATATTCCTTGTCATTTAACGTTTTGTACCTTGTTATATTTCACCAACCAGAATTGTTTGTTCTGCTGTTTGTGTTTTACTTTTTGGTTAACCCTGTCTTTTGTCAACTGGATGAATATGTCTATGATAGTAAGTGTCTAACCTTTGTTGATTCCTGCCCCCTCAGGGCATTGTAGTGTCCCCTATACCCCCTGGTTTATACTGGTTATGTTCCCAGTATTATTCTGTCATTAAAAGGTATATAGTTAAGTCCCCATTGGTGGTCTGGCTCTGCTCTGCTTTATAGGGGGAGGAGAGTCCCTATACCTCCCACAGCGCTTGTGCACCTGCTTTGATCCCTGCCACTTTCACGTCCAGTAGCAAGATCTTGGCTATACATCAACTTTATGGAAATGGGAGACTCTTCCCTAGCTTGCTTCTGCGGCCACATGGCTGAGGGCAAGCGAAAGTTGGGAGCATCTGAACCCCAAGTCTCCAGGCTTGGGCCTGAACAGAGGATGCCTGCCAAAGGATTTGGAAGAATGTGAAGCCCGAGGTGGGGATGGAGGATGCTTGACGGTAGTAGGGCTATATTTAGTTCTTGAATGACTCACTGATTTGGAATTGATTTGACTTCGAAAATTTTTTACACTAAAAATTTTCCTTAAAGAAAAAAAAAAAGGTATGTTTGCCTCATATGAGCTATGGAGGGTTTTATACTCAGTGCTGGCTGTGTTTCCATTACTGAGCTGGTAAATGATAAGCAATGTATTTAATACAGCTTCCTTGTATGCAATAAGAAGAGGGACTTTTTTCCCCATGCTAACTGGGGGGGGGGGGGGGGGGGAAATCTTGTCTTGCATTTGAGTAAACATGGTACTTTCGTGAAAGGGTCTAATTGAATCTGATTACTATGAGTAGTCAGTTTTTAGAAATGCTGCTTTAAGGACTATATTATAAAATAAAACAGCTAATAGATGTAGCCTTTCCTTTCCTTCCACAGTTTCTGTGACTTATTATCAAGAAAGTGCTTTAAGTCCAATTGATAGAAGCACAAAACTGCCATCTTGGTGCATGAAACGAATACTCAAGGGAAGTCGCAAAGCTTAGGCAATTATTTTCTTCCTCCGGAGTCTCTCTCTATCTTCTTACCAAGTTGCTTCTCAACAAAGAATTAATATTTTGTCTTTTACAAAAATCTAACAAGTATCTGGGAATATGTACACTCAGTGCCTTTATATTAGGGTGATAACTGTTGTAATAGAGGTCCTGATTCAGCAATTGCATTTTAAGCATGTGACCAGTCCCATGACTCCAATGGACTTATTCACCTACTTAAAGTTGAGCATCTGTTTAGGTTCCTTTCTGATGTGACTGAAAAGAGAAGAAGTTGACTATACATAATACCTGGCTTGAAAATATTCTGGATGAATGTCCAAAAATTTGAGGAAAAAATTGGTGTTGGGTACCTTGCTACAGTAATAATGAGAATTTTTCTAAATACTTGTGAACATAGATTGGACTTAACCATAGATGCTGGAACCACTCTCTCCCTTCATTTTAGTGCTTTCCATGGAATTTCCATCTCATTAGGCTTTTCTACATGTGATGTGTATGTACTACAGATTTTTTTAGATGGTGTTTCTTTTTTTTTAATTTTTCTTAAAGGTTTTGGTAGAAAGGTAATGTTCAACTAATGATCCTTCTACTGGTGATAGCTCAGGGTGACTCTTGCCCCCCATTCTTTTAAGTTGTAGAGTTGCTGTTTTCAAGTTCTGGCAGTAAATGATTCCTCATATCTTTTTAGTAGACATTATAAATATAACAAATACATTTTCAAAATTATACACAAGAAATTAACTACATAATCTCTAATTTCAATAGCACCTTCACTCCTGAGCCCCACAGTACATTATACATGTGTTTTAAAGCACATAAAATTTCTACACTTTTTTTAGACTTCTGGTTTGAAAACCCATGGTATAAAAACCTTTCTGGGTCAGTGTACCCCCAATGGCTAGATGCGGAGCGGGGGCGGAGGGGTGCTGCATGGCCAAATGCCAAGCCGGGGGGTGTGCATGGTCGAATGTGGAGTGGTGGTAGCTGCCATATGCGACTTTCCATCGCATCCAGCTGCATGGGTGGCACCTGCATGGCAGGCACTACCCATGGTGTGTGATGGCGTTCCATTTCATACCTGCCCAGATGTACCCCACCTAGAGCCTTCTCAAGTATCCCCAGGGGTACGTGGACCCCTGGTTGACCCCCCCCCCCGTTTTATACCATTTATCTCATTTTCTAGATGTGTCTATAGGAATAAAATTGGAACAATAGTCTAAAATAAAATAAATCACAATTATTTCATAAACTCAAGTCCATGCTGGAGATACTGATTGTACAGTTAGGTTTGCTTAATAACGCACTTCATAATCTTTTTGAATAAACATTAATTAATCAGGCATGAAGCACTTGTGAATTACAGCAACCTTAAAATGAAAACAGTGTGAAGTACAAATGTAAACTCCCTTTAGGTCTGCTTGCCTTTTTTTGGTTCACTTGCATAACTGCAATAGCTAGAGCATTGCTTCTTAGATGGCTTTTACATATAGTACAGGGGGAAGGCTTTCAAATTCCTCATTGGCCCCTGAAAGGTACTTCTTTAGAGTGAGAAATAGTAAAAAAAAAAAAGATAATAAATAAAATCAAATAAATGACCTACTTGCATAATAGACCGACATCTGATTTAGTGGTTCTATTATTATTCTCTTTAATGGTTAACTTGCAAAGAAATGAGGTTATAAATTACCATTAAGGAATCAAACTTTTATGAATTTTATAACAGCCATGAGGGCATTATTAAATATAATTCACTAGTCAAAAAACTGCTCACTTCTCTTTGATTTACAAAAAAATAAACAAATCTATTGCAATTCAATGGAAAACCTTGACAAAGATTCAACCATAGTAAATTCAGAAAAAAATGTAAATGCTATAATAGGAATGGTACAGGCTCTAAATCAATTAGTAGACTGCATGTAAAAGAATATGCTACCTCATGTCATTGGGATCAGGAAAGCCAGGCTATTAGGGATGTGTCTATTGGATATATTTAGCAAAGTCAGTTTATGCTGTTCTGCAGTGTATGGTGCTCTTCTAAAGAGCCTCAGTGGAGTCTGCTGCTTAGTTAAAGCTGAAAGTGTTAGGGGCTTTATTAAACTGTTGTTTTATTCTCAGAAGTCAGTTAATAAATATAACACCACTGTCTCTCTGGTTTGCTCTTCTTTGTAAATAAAAGGATCCTTTTTTTTTTTTTTTCTAATTGCCAAGTTGCTCAATATAAAAGAAACTGGGTTTAGGTCTCATGCACTGGCGTTAAAAAAATTCTGCACACACTTAACTCGGCCCTAGATCTGGAAAGGAACCGAGGAGCCTAAAATTAGATTTAAATATAGGTATGGGGCAGCCCTAAAGGGTCATCTGATCTAATCCTACTACAGAATAGTGCAGGATGTACTAGTCTTAAACCATCCTAGAGAGATACCTACCCAGCTGCTTCTTGAAAACATTCATGGAAGAAGGTTCCACAGCTTGTTCCATTTGCCCTACTGTTCTTACAGATGGGACGTTTTCCTGAGATTTGATTTATATCTGCATCACTTTGTTGTCTCTTCTGTGGCAAACGAAACTTTGTTTTTTTTTTCTTTTTTTTCCTTTTTTGTCAGCCTTTCAAATATTTGAGCATTTCTATCATCCCTCTCTTATTCTTGTGTTTTTAAGCAAAAGTGGATGTCTAAGTCAAAATGGAAACACCTATTCAGGTGTTGCTTAACCTTAAAGGCATTGAAAATATCTAAACATGCCTTTTTAAGATTAGTTCCTCCAGAGGACTAAAGTTCTGTTTCCCACATTCACACCTCCTAGTGCCAGATCCTCCTACACACTTCTTTATTGCTTTAAAAAGATGTACACTTTCCCATAGACAATTTAAGATATGCACTTATCTTATATTTTGGAAATCACAACTGACATTTTTGCCTCTGAATTTTATAATCTATTTGTCTGCTTCTTCAGACAAACAAATTGCTGTTTTCTTGTGTCTCAGAGCTGGCACACTGTCCTAAAGTAATCTCTGATGCAACTGCCTATTTTCAAATCTGTTTTCTAGATACACTTCTGTTGTGATGCCAACATAAACAATGGCTTGATGGGATGTCAGTTTGTAACCAAGTGCTATTTACTTTTTTTTTTTTTAAATAAAGATGATCCATGAGTGATTTAGAAACATTGCACATATAGCTAGCTTCTTTAAATGTGATCTTGCTGTTATGTCATGCTGATTTCCATCAACACTGTTCTGGTTGTCTATAACTGTCTTGCATCAGACTATACTCTTTGGGGCAAGGACCATCTCATCCTGTATTTTCCTATGGCAACTACAACAATGGGGTTCTGATCCTCACTAGTGTGAGGGAGCCTATATTTTAAACGAGTTATAGCTTCAGGTGCTGTATAGTAACATCCTTCTGTCAAGGTGAAACTGCAGGATTTAAGATATTTGATTTGTATCCCAATTCCAAATGTCTTGCTCCAAAACAGGAAAGCCTGTGTAAATTTGTCAAGTTGTTCACATTTATTTTTAGCTTTGTTGCTGGGTGAGCAAGTGGTTGAGCGAATGCTTGTTGCTAAGCATTTTATGTTGTCTTTTTTGTACCTTGATGGCATATCACCTCGAGACTGGTACCATGCCCTCCAGATAAGACTATACTAGTCTCCTCAAAGTTAGTTTATTCATAGATTGTAAGGGCTGGAAAGGACCTCGCAAGATCATCGGGTCCAGCACCCTTGCAGTAGGCAGGAAAGACAACTGGGGGTCAAGTGACACCAGCAAGGTGAGCATCCAGTCTCCTCTTGAAGATTTCCAGGATAGGTGATTGCACCACCTCTGGAGGGAGCTTACTCCACAGTCTGGACACCCTAACTATGAAGAAGCTTTTCCTAGTGTTAAGCCTGAAATGGTCTTCCGGGAGTATGTGGCCATTACTCCTGGTTTTCCCCAAGGGTGCCCTGGTGAACAGTTGTTCTCCAAGCCCCTGATGTATTCCCCTGATGTAGTGGTAAGCTGCTACCAAGTCCCCTATCAGCCTTCTCTTTTTTTTTTTTTTTTTTAGGCTGAAGAGTCCCAGGTCCCTCAGCCTTTCCTTGTATGGTTCCTATGCAAGTCTCTGATCATATGGGTGGCTATTCTCTGTACTCTCAAGCATTACCACATCCTTATTGAAGTGCAGCACCCAGAACTGGACACAGCACTCCAGCTGTGGTAAAAATTGGGGGACCAACCCCATAGCCTTGGTGTTATTAGCACCACACTCTAACCAGCTGAGCTAGGCAGCCTGGAATCTCTCTCTCCCCCAATTTAGTGTCTGGAGTTCTAATCTGTTTAGTGTCGGTGGACTTATAGAAATATTTGCCTGCCACAGAGATTGAAAGCCCTGAGTAAAGCAAGAATTTAAGACTTGAGCTTGGCTAAAGATACTAATTCAAGTCTTTGTGGAATAAGTTGCATGGCTCCAAGGTGAACCTTGGGGAAAGCAAAGGGATTGAAATTCACCTCTCCTGCTTGGGAAGTCAAGTGCCCTAAACACCAGGCTGCATGGATGGCCCTGGTAGGGATGCTGCCCACCTCTTCTATTAAAGCTATATCACTATGTAGCAAACAGTACAAGATTCATAGGGCTGAAAGGAAAACTAGCAGAAAGCACTAGACCATAGATTTAGGTTAAGTGCAGGATGGGGGTCCTAGGTTCCAGTTACAGCTTTTAAGAATATTTCTTTGCATTCATATTGAATAAAATAAATCCAGGGAACTGAGACTGGAATGTAACTCCACACTAATATAAACTGTAGATTTGATCGGCTTTAACACTTTGTAGTTAGGGGTTATAACCAACTGGACAGGCACGCATTAGACACCTCTTTAACTTACAGGCATTGATTCTTTCTAGAACTAATTTATGATAATTCCAATTATTTTTTGTGACTTAATTACAATTCAGTGCCTACCACTCTTCACTGATATGATCTTGATTTGATAGCTATATTGTTTTATTTTTAGTTTAGGTTAACTTAGTAATAACAGCTTTCAAGGTGTATTTTACCAATTTTAATTACTATTTTCGTGGGGTGGGGAAGCATATGACATTTATGAAAGGATAGTAAGTCACATTCCTTTCAAAAGCAACATGGCTCTTGAATTCTGGCAACCTGGCTGGATGATTAGGTAGTCAGCCTTAAAGCTTCAGCTCCTCCAGCCTATTAATCCTTGGTTTTCACACAACACCCATGAATAATGTCACTGTAATAATTGTATTAGCTCTACTAATAATGACTAGGGCATAAATTCTGCAATATGTTAATGGACTGTTCCAGCAGAGCTAGAGCATCTGAAAGAGAATACAAGCACCACTGTGCTGATGTGGCCATACAACAGATTTATATGGCAGATTCTTGGCAGCTGGTGGAGGCATTCCTTACGCTTGCATTTTATGATTTGCCTCTATTTTTAAGCTGTTTTTGATCTCATTAATTGACTTTTTTTCTTCCCTCACATCTCATTTCTGTATTATAGAAGAATATAATAATAGTGGCCAAATGCCAGCATTAGAAAAGTTTTTTATTCCTTTTAATACCATTTTTATTATTTTATTTGTAAAGAACATAGGGACATTTTAAATATTAACTTCTACCTTGCTTATAAAGAGGGAACATGTGCTGCAGCTCAGTTTGACTGAGATGAGCTGCTTTTTTTATTGTAATTTGTCATTTTATTAAACTTTGTTTTTCCTTGCCTAAGTTCCCTCAAAAGTTTGTGCAGAACAAGAACCACAAAAAGCTTTATTTGGGAAAGGGCAGGGTCTTTGTAATTTTTGGAGCAGGGGCATTGAACTCAATAGTGGAAGCTGCACAGCTAAGGAAAAACTTTTGAAGGGAAAATCGCTTCTATTAGTTGTGGAGGTTTCCTTGCAGAGTAGGAAGCAGTTGGAGGCTGAACCTATTGGCCTGGAAACTATTGTGCTTGTGCTCTTACTTCTAAGCTTCTGGATGCCTTCAGGAGTAGTGACATGATAGCAATAAACACCTTGAAAGTGCTTTTCATCATTGGTAGATTATTCCATTTGGAGGAGACTTGCTCAGGCAACATTCACTTCTTAGCTCTTCCTCAGGTGTGCCTTATGAAACACTGATAGGTATTTGTTGATGGTAATATTATCATTGCACCCTGCTTTCTATTCTGAGATCTCTGAGTGCATGTTCTTAAAGGACTTTCTGTGGAGTTTGAAAGCGCAAGAACTTCCTGTGAAGTTTGTGCCATAGGGCTGGAGGGCTCAGAGCAGGCCATGCCCAAGAAATGCTCCTTGCACCTGGGCAAGGCACTCCTGAAAATGTAACTGCTGGAAAATTAATAGATGGTATGAAGGCACATTTAGTAATTACTCATGCTATTTAGGAGTAGTTGCCCTACAGTGTTAATGTGTTTCTAGAGAACCATGGTGAAGATAACAGAAAACGTGGGTACATACTTGAGTAATTATGTAACAGGGCCAGTATTAGAGTGAAGTTGTTTATTCAATTTAGACAGCTGACCTTTACTAGCGGCTGGCCTTACCATGGCCTCCCAATGGACAGTAAGGTTCTTGCTGAATTTATATGCTACAGCCTAGGTTACTGACCAACTTGTTGTCATATTGACTGTTTTCATAATTGCAATAAAATGTTTATTGCTAAAGCAGTCACCTCCACTGTAGAAGAATCATGGGACTGAGGAAGCATGGAAGGTACTCTAGCTCTCTTTCAACTGGCTTTGATAATTTGTTCTTTTTTGAGTTTTGATCATTTGCTGGATGTTCTGAAAGCTGTTAGAATTGTCACAAAGTCATTTGCCTAAGTGTCCTTTTTTTTCAGTACAGTGTTTATACATGTTGGTTTGTAACCCTACCTGGAAGGAATATCCCCTCCCTTTCTGCAGAATTTCCCTTCTGAGGAGCATCATAAGCCCCCATTTTTAACATAAAATCCCCCACTTCCTTGCTCAGGCAGGAAGTTGAGAGCTCTACTTCGTTATCCTAGAACAACTCCAAACAGGCCTGCAAATGCTCAGCTTTTTCTCTTTTCTTTTGCTGGATGAAGACATGGCAAAAAGCAGATACCTTTACTGCAGTGTCTAAACTCTGCAAAACTTAAAAAGCACTAAAAAGAGAACAAAGATTCCCCTTGCAGATGGCCCCTTTGCCAAATGGCTGTGAGTTCTTTTTTTGAAACATGTAATTAACATAAATATGTTGATCCTAGCTGAAGGATTTTTTGGGAATGGGCTTGTAGGTAATATTGCATTAGAACAATGGTCCAGAGCAACAGCAAGGGTCAACTGATTTCTAAAAGCCTGTCTGTGACAAAGTTTCCTTCAAGGCCCACTGTGTCTGACACAGGCAAGTAGCAAGCAGACACATGGGTTGGGAAATTGGAGACATGTACCACCCTGTTCATTACAGAGATAAAGGATTCGGCAGTATTGGCACCAGGTCACAGTGCCCAACTGCACAGCCCTTGGGATTTATGGTTTTGATAGATGGACCAAATTAGGAGGAGACCAGTAAAAGCCCAAATTGGGATGTGTGCATGTGATGGGTTAGTGACACAAAGGAAGATGCTGATAGGACAGAACATGGACAGTATGACAACTACAGGAAGACCAATCATCGCTGCCCAAAGATGAAGAGTCATCTTCAGACCCACAGATAAGGCAATCCTGGAAGACAATTATCCTGAACTCTGAGGGATTACCAATGATGATCTACATAATCACATGAGCGTATGAGGGTGCACCTTAGTGAACCCTCATACATATGTATAAAAGGGGTCTAATCCTGTTACTGTGAGTATGGCTAGGCAGTAGAGTTAGAAAGCTGCAGAGCTCCAGACAATAAGTAGTTAGCAGCTAACTAAGTAACAGCCTGTTGAGGAGACCAAGGAAAGACACCTAGGCTAAGTACAGACAGTCAAAAAGTGTGAGGCTAAATCAATTCAATCTTCACAGGTTAGTCTAAGTTGTATAGATTGAACCAATAAGCAAGTGAATGGACATTCACTTTTGATTCCAGAAATGCAGCCATGTGCCTGCAGCGGCCTAGGCCAGAAGCCAGATGATGCTAGAGCATACCCTCCCTGCTCAGCTGGAGCAGATAGCTTGGGTCAAGGCTAGCCTGCCCACCAGCATCCTTAGATGCTGGGGGATATTTTATGTATTTACCCACCAGCAAACACTTTCAGCTTAGTGAAAAATAGGATTTTTTTTTTTGTTTCCTAATTGTAAGCCCTTATTGTACAAGATATGTAAGATATCAACATAATGCCCAAGCATAAAAATACTTATGGACCAGCTTAACTTCAAACATAGCTGAAGCTAGTTTTAGAAGGTATGCCTCTGCCCTGCTTTCTGCCTGACTTCAGACTGATATGGCTAACTAACCCTCATAGCTAAAGGATTCAGGAATGTTCAGGCACTTAGATGCTTGTAAAAGTGTTTATAGGCTCACAGTATAATATTGGGAAATCATTTTCTTCTTTACAGCTGCCTCATTAATCAAAAAGACGTGAGCATTTGAAATATGATGTTTTAATGCAGTCCAAAGTGCATTTGCATGGGACATGAAGACATGAGAAACTGCTTTAATAGGACAAACCTCACACAGAACAGATCGTTTTATGCCACTAAATGGAGTAATTTTTTATCCAGCTAAATAGATGATCAAAGTAGTTTAAGCAGTGCCCTTTTGGGACTATAGGAGATGTTAACACATTGCTTTGGAGTAATCTCATATTGCTGTTTAAGGTAGTGAGTTGATTTGTGTCTGAAGTATAAGTAGAGTTGACACCCTGGGCAAACTCTGCAGGGGGGTGGGGTGGGAAGTCGGGGTTCAGAGAGCAGAGTAGTGGGGGGAGGGAGGTGGGGTGTGGAATATGGTTCTGAGAAGGGGGGGGGGGAAAGGGGGATGCAGCAGTTTTACCCATGCTGGGAATGTTAGGGATCTGAGTAGGCAGCCCAGCCTGGGTTAATTGCCTAGACCAGTGGTTTTCAACATTTTTTTTTTTTTCTTTTGCAGACCTCTAAATATTTCAAATGGAGGTGTGGACCCTTTTGAACTGTAAGTGTGTGTATTCACATACTTTTGATCATAGTGATCTTTCACAGACCTCTTAGACAGTCTGTGGACCTCCAGGGGTCTGTAGACCACAGGTTGAAAACCACTGGCTTAGACAGCCACGTCTGCCTTGGGTTTTTGGCTGACAACCAACTCAGGCAGAGCTTAACTGGCTGGTTTCTTGATTTGGCTGCTGAGAGCTCCATCTTCCCATTTATTTCTACCTGCAGCAACAAATTCCAGGCCAGCCAACAGTTCTGACCCTGTCTGCTGTAGCAAGCCTCCTGGTTCCTGCAGTCTGGCTTTCCTGGTTCCTGACCCTAGTTTTGGCTTGTTTTTGAATTTTGATCTTGAATTTCCCTGTGGATCTGTTTCCTGACTCCTGAACTTGATTTGGCCCTGTTCTTAGACTCCCCCCTGTGGATTGTCCCTCAGATTTGCTAGCTCAGCATCTGATCCCAGATCCTGACCCTGGCCTGTGTTGTACAGTCTGCCCCTGGATTTCCCTCTGGACCTTATTATTTTGCTCCTAAATTCTGAATCAGCCCCTGGACCCTAGACATCTCTCAGTGGCCTAAACATTATGCCAGACCACCTATGCCTGGTCCCTTATAGGAAACTCCTAAACAGACCCTGGCTGAGCTGCTGCCACCATCGTGGATTCTTCCCACCTCTGCTGTTGTTCTTAAAGCAGCAGCAGCCACGGACTGTTTAGGAGTTTCTGGCATGGAAGCCCAGCACAGATGCAAGAATTAAAAACTGGTAAACTTCTGGGGTATGGACTCCATTGGGGATGGGCGTGATTCCGGTGCTCCTCCTAACTTTGTACCTGGGGCAGGTGCCCCGCTAATCCCTAGTTACTCTACTGAGTTGTGCTTACACGTTACATTGATAAATTTGACATTAATTTTGGATTATCATTTTATTGGGCAGGTGCCTGATGAAGGCAGCTGTTTTGGGACCCCTGGGTACATAAAGGCTGCAGTTTGCTGCTGTCATCCCAGGAAGAAATATTGCCTGGCTGAGTGGCATGGAACATCTGGAGGTGAGAGCAGGAGGCTCTTGGTCTTGAGCATGACCTAAAACTGCACCCTGCTGGGGAAGGGTGGCTTGGTGGGGCTCTTAGCCGCGTGGGAGCCCCCAGGAAATGCCAGGCTAGTTACCTCCCTGGTAAAAGGTGGGTAGGGGGGCCTTAACCCCATCCCCTGCCATCTGATGGGTAATTCTAAGAGCTAAGGGTGTAGTGGGAGCCAGGTATGCCCATATGTAGGTGCCTGAACCCAGCAGGGATGCAGATCCTGGAGACCCCAGAGGGGACAGTATGTAGAGCGTTGGGAGGCTCCGCACAGAGTAGGGCTGAAGTCGGAGTAGGCTTGAAGGGCTGTGCATGTGAGGGGGCTGAGTAGGGCTGAAGTGTGAGTAGGCCTGAAGGACAGTCCCAGGGGTGCACTGATTAGGGCCTAATGGGAGTAAGCCTGAAGACGAGCGCAAGGGCCAGCCCTGTGAAAAGTTGGTTGCAAGCTTGACCCCAGGGTGGGCCATAGTGTAGAGTTGCCTGGTGAGGGACTTGGGGCAGAATTAGCCCAGGGTATGGCACAAGGCCAGACTATGTAGAGTAGGGAAACTCATGGGAACCAAAGGACTGTGTGGTGAGACCAGTATGTGGATAGTGAAGCCTGATGGCCCAAGAGGGGCTGCTCAAGGAGAAGCAAGGGCAGTGGAGTATGGCCCAGTAATGTGTGGTATGCCAGAGGCCCCAGTGAGAGGGGGGGCAGAGGGGAGGTGGTAGGAATATGTGGGTGAGTGGAGCCTAAATTTGTACTGGGTTTGCTCTGGTCTCAGTCCGGGGAGTAATACTAATCTGGATGCCACCTGCAAGGCATGAGCTGCAGTGTAGGGGAGGTTCAGAGCCTCAGATAGCATTCCCTGGCATTGGGGCAGTAAAGGGCAGTCTCTCGTATTATACCACCAGTTTCTGGAAACAACAAAGTCGTGGCAGAAGAGATTGGGCAGACTGCCCCATAGAGACAGGTGGGTAGGCCAGCAGGAGATTCGGCCCCAAGAGCTGCCCCCGTCACAGGCACACAATTGAAAAACTGAACTTTTGCCCTCTCCCCCCTCCACACACACACACAAGGTCAGTGGGACATATTACCTAAATATCACCCAGGATGCTGCATATTCTGGGTGTCAAGTCTGGCAGGTAACGTCCTGCCCCTGGACTTTTGGTTATAGTTCTGACATGGAATGTGATAAAGTTCAGAAGGCTTGCAAGATTGAAGGAAGTCATGTAACCTCTCAGTCCAAAGTTTCAAACTACTTGCAAAAAACTTACCATTACAGTGATGCTGCAGCTGTCGTTGGGCGTTATTTCCACTGCAGTGGCAGCACATGACGGGGAGTGCGGGGGTCACAGGTAGAGGGTACATGAAGGGGGCGGGAGGACTGGAGGATACATGGGTGTTGGGGGAGGACATATACTCTAAGTGGCAGGGCGGGCAGGAGAATTAAGAGGGGTTAGAAAATTAAGGGATTATTTGTCTCCCACATTATAAAATAATAATTCGTCTGAGTAGACTCGTCCTGACCTGAACTGTGTGCTGTGAGGGAGAAGGGAAGAGTGAGAAGTGAAGGGAAGTAAAAAAGAACACACAGTGGCACCTACTGGCTAAAGGCTGGAACACAGCACCCCTTTGTGGCAAAGGGGATTAATTAAAAATCTTTGGAGTTTCTGGCTGTTTGCACAAACAAATCCAAAATTGGAGTGGCGTAACTAGAGAGCGCCACAAATTAATGCATCTCTGAGTAGTGTTAGTTTAAGGCACTGAATGGACTTTAGAGTGGTGGGAAATCCCAGGTCATACAAACACAAATGCAGTTGTGTTGACATAAATTGGAAATATCGTTTAATCTACACACGCCCCATGATAGCAGCCAACTTGGGCAACTTGTATAGTATTCAGTGAGGCCACATTTACATGAGAACACTTTTCAATGAAGTGCTACTGACAGTATAGACTTGGGATGCTCATTTGCTTTGGCAAAGTGATCATGGATTTTACTTGCAGCCATAGGCGGAGTAAAAAAAAATATGAAGGGGCTGAGCAAGTGTGTGCAAGCACTCATACTCAGCCCCCCCAAATGGGGGGCGTGATGGAGCTGTGAGTGGCTTGTCCGGGGGGTGTCTGGCACGGAAAGGGGGTGGGGGCTCCTGCTGCTGTGTGCACTGTGGGAGGGCATTGGGGGAGTGTGCTTCTAGATCTGCACGGGGGGAAGCAGGCTGCCACTGCGGGTTGGGGCTGGGGCTGCCCCTGGCTCTTCCTGGCAGGTGGGGAGGGGTTTGGGCTGCACTGCACTCGAGTTGGATGGTGGCAGGGTTGGGAGGGCTACAACGAATTTTGGCATGGCTGCGGCCCCCCCATAGCTCTCCTCCCAGCACCGCTGCCGCCTGCCCTGAGCACAGCTTCACCTAGCCCCCAGTGGCAGCCCACCTCCCTCATGCAGATCTGGGGGCACACGCCCCCCCCCCATGCCCTCCCAGAGTGTGCATAGCAGCAGGAGCCGCACCCCCCAGATGAGCGGCTCATGGCTCTGTCCCATGCCCTGTCCTGCCCTGGCTATGCAGTGCCTGTCCCAGCCCCACCCTTACTCCCACTCACTCCCTACCCCTGCTGCAGCCACCAGAAGTCTGAGGCCAATCTGCCTTATGGTCCTACCCCTGCCCCGCATTTGGTGGGGCTAAGCCCCATTAGTCTCCCCCTTCCGCCACCTATGCTTGCAGCTGATCTTAACTTCTGAGGGTATCTGATTTTCTTTTTGAACTGATTGAGGCTCCCTTTATATAATGCACGATTTCCCAAATGCACCCTGCAACCAAATGCACCCTGGGTGTGTGTGGTTTTTCCAGTCTATGGTTTTCTTTTAATTCACAAGACCAGAATGGCTTTCTCTGTGGCAAGAAGTGCTGGAAGACAATTCTGTAAAACAGTATATTCTACTGCTTATAAGGGAGAGACAAAAGTATGACTTAAGGCAATTCTAATATATCATTTCACACGTGCCTAGATTTTTTAAAATTGTGTATACTGAACATCCTGAGAGAATACATGAAAAGAATTTCAACTGGTATTTGCAGTCTCCGTGTGTGTGTGTGTGTGTGTGTGTGTGTGTATGCGTATGTATATATATCCTTATTAAATCCAGAGCTGAGATACAGAATATAATTTTGAGTTTGCCATACTTAAAATAAAATAATACATAAAGTGAAAACATGTAGGAAATAAGCAGTAGTCATTCATCTACTAACATCAGAAATAAAATGAGAAATAATGACTTTGAGCACAGGTTTTTTTCCCAACTTTTTTCATATTTCAACCTTTGGATTCACAATGGTGGGGACTAAAACTATTATGGGCCATAGGCTGAATGCTAACAATGATCCCAACCCTGTCATGCTTATTAATACAAATTACTCTTTATTCCTGTAAATCATACCATTTACTTTATGTTGTGCTGACTTATTGGGATTACTTGTGTATAACAGCTAGTCAAACTTCCATTCCCCATTGTTGTTGTGGACAGAATTCACAATTTTAGGCTACTAAACTAGAACGCACAAACCAAGTAGTTAAGGCTATCTGAAACTCATTTCTGTATAAGTGTGCTGTAGCTGTAGAAATGAATTTGACTCCACGCATTAACTCTACGTTTTCCCTGAGGACTTGAGTTAATTGGAGTAAATTCAAAAGTACTTTATGCTGTGTTAATCATACTGTGCTGATATCCAAAACATTACAGTCTATTTTCTTTCTAGGGACTTGGTTATTTGATTTTACTTGACTCTCATGCATGAGTTTTATGGACACAGGTACAACAATTTAAAACAGATTAGGTCAGACACCATAGTGATGAGTATAAATGTGTGCATGGACATATCCTTCCACCCAGCCTTGTTTACCTTTCACTACAGCTCAGTCACTTCCTTACAAAATGCCCTGGGAAAGTGGGGAAGGAGCTTTTACAGCATGACCTGAAAGTTACTACTTCTGGAACTTGCTGGGGCCAAAGCGGGGATGCAAGCTGTAGAGAGAGAGATTTTTTTCACTGAAAGCATCCTCCATCCTGCCTCAATTGATAAATAGCCATGGTATCACAGGAAGAGAGAAGCAAAATCTGTGGATCTTGTATCCCTAATCTAGCCCTCACAGTCCAGGGCACCTCCAAAGACACCTGGCTGTTTCCTTTTCAGTCTTTCCTGGCTTTCAGCCACCAGAACTCTTCAGCTGCTCATGTGTTTCAGTCTCCAGTCACATTCTTTCTCTCTAAGCTCTCCAGGAGCCTGCTTGTTAGCCTGCTTTCCCACTTCTAGCTCCATCTCCTCTGGACCCCTTCTGGGTGTTGGCCATCTCACCTTGTGTCAACAAAGCTATTCAAGACTGTGGATGCTAGAAAGTCATCTTGGTAGTGTTGGGATGATGTTGTAGCCTGATGAAGAACGCTTTATATCTGAAAGCTTGTTTAACTTCACCCCAGCCATTCAGTTGGCCAAATAAAAGATAACGCCAACAAAAATCCTTACCTCTTGCAGGAGGCCATATTGTGTCTTGCCACATGTGAAGCAAAAGATCTGTTTACTGTCTCTCTAACCCATTCATTTCCCATGTACTAACTTTTTGGGGGAAACTTGGTGTAACGGGGCTCCTACTGCATTACTAGAATGGGAAGGGGATACAGAGGTACTTGGCCCTTTTCCCCTCCTACGTCCACCTCCCTACACCTTCTTCTCTCATACCTTTTGTGATTCCAGAGCCCCTGGCCATCATCTTTGAAAAGTCATGGTGATTGAGAGAGGTCCCGGATGATCAGAAAAGGGCAAATATAGTACCCATATTTAAGAGAGAGCAAAAGGAGGATCCAGGGAACTACAGACCAGTCAGCCCCACCTCGGTCCCTGGAAAAATCATGGAGCAAATCCTCAAGGAATCTATTTGTAAGCACTTGGAGGAGAAAAAGGTGATTAGGAACAATCGGTGTGGATTCACCAGGGGCAAGTCATGCCTGACCAACCTGATTGCCTTCTATGATGAGATGACTGGCTCTGCAGATGTGGGAACACCAGTGGATGTGGTATACCTTTATTTTAGCAAGGCTTTTGATACGGTCTCCCACAAGATTCTCACAGGCAAGCTAAGGAACTATGGGCTGGATGAATGGATTGTAAGGTGGATGGAAAATAGGCTCAGAGGGTAGTAATCAATGGCTCAATGTCTAGTTGGCTTTCCAGTGATGCTCACTTCCAGTTGAGTCCTGCACTGCAGTTCATTGCTTCTCCCTGGAGAGAAGAAGTGAAAAGGAAGGAAAAAAATCCAAATTAATGCAAGAGCTTAATTAAATGTTTTTTTTTAACCTTGCTGGTTCAATTTGTTTTTTGGGTGAATGTTCAGGTATGACTTTATTGAAGCTATACTAGTGTGCTCATGTTTTGAAAAATTCCCACACTTCTCAGTCGAAATCTTGTATACTGAATTTCAGCTAGAGCAAACTGTTAAGTTTGATCTATGAGCCTCCAGGTGTAGGATATTTATTACATTGAAAATGCTGGCAGACCGTTAGCTTCAGCAGCAGGATTGGCACAGCTGTGATAAAACAAAATGATGAATTAAAATATCTGTGCTGCATCCTGTGGCTGGTTGGTTTCTGGGAGTATAACCTGTAGCCTGTTAGGAAGAATATAAAGAGCTTCAATTAGCACAAGACTGGTAACAGCCCATGTTGCTTTCCAGCATAAGCTTCACATATGAGCAAGCACTTAAAACAGTTTTAAAAATGTTCTTTTCAATACCAAAAGAGAGAGAGGGAGACTACAAAAGAAGGCTCCGCCGCCCCACACCACTTCCCCCCCTTGCAAAGTGTCTATATAATTAGCCTCCTAGGGCATTTTTTCATGTGTTCTGGGAGTTTGGGGGGGGGGGGAGGAGGGAGGCACTTTAATCAGAGCGGCTCCAAGAGCCGCTTTAATTAAAGTACCCAGCGTGTCTTGTGTGTCAGCATCCCCACACTACAAAATGGTGGCAAGGACATTTTTAACTAGAACTTGTTGAATGAGCTTTAGATAAAGTGTCCCTGCAGAATTCTGAACTGTGGGGATGCTGATGCATGAGAGAGAGAGGCTGGCTAGAGTACAGTAATTGCCATGCTTCGATATGCTGTAATTACAGTGCATCAGAGCAGCTTCCAGGGGTGACATGTAGGGGGTGCAGGTGCACCTCCTGAGTGTGGCAGTGCTCCTTCTGCAAAAAAGCACCACCACAAGCTACCCCACAGCTAACACCGCTGGTGCCATCTGCAGGCGGTCTATGATTGCCACTGTGCAGTGCCAAGGCTGCCGGCGGCACCTGCAGGTGGTCTCCGACCCCTGGTCAGCACTTGCCTCCCCCACCACCGCCAGTGCTGGTAGCATCTGGGAGCTCCCAGCTTACTGCAATTGGGCTCCTGCTGCTGCCACCAGCAGCTCAGCTATGCCCCCCCAGCCGCCGGGGCACGCGCCATTCATGGCAGCCTCCCAGCTTGTGTATAGGTACCCTTAGATGGCTGTTTTATTTCCAAAATGAGCAGGGGTCTTTCTCAACCTATTGTCATATGGACTCTACATGGAGTACAAACTCACCTACTTCTTGAAGTGTTTGACTTTACACAGGTATAATGAAACATCAGCTCAAATCTTCTCTCAAGCTTTCCTTGCTGCTACTGCTGCTTCTCCTCTTATAATTGCAAAGGAATGGACAGTGGAGGCAAAAGTCAAACAATGCATATACCTCAGAAGGTTCCAAGATAAGTATCAATCTGAGGAAGGGACCACCATAACCTGCATGAAGGCATGTCTACTCAATTTATGCTGTAATGTGAATGTAATGCATGTAACAGCAGGAAGAACCAGGGGGCAGTATGCAGAGCTGTGCTAACTGTTAATTTGGACTATAACTCCCAAAAACCCTTGGGGGCCAAGGGAAAATGGAAGAATAAGTTGGAAGCCAGGGGGAAGAGAGTGCATGTGAAACCTGGTCAGCCCTCCACAGAGGAGTGCACAGTGGAGCTACAGATCTACAGGCTGCTGTTTGAATGCTCTAGGGACTAAGGGCTTGCGTATGTTTTCCCCTTCTGCTGGGGGCAAGTTGTACTTGTCTTCCCTGATTAAATGCCCACACAACAAACAAAATCTGTACACTTGCTGAATCAGTATTCCCTGAAGTTTATGGCCTGTAACTACCAATCCCCATTTGCCTCACTTGTGGGATAGACCCCCTTCCCACCACCAAGCTACCAATTTGGGCCAATCCTGTAGCCCCAGAAACCGACACAAGAAGCAAGGGGGCGTTCCCACTTTTATATAGTAAATCATGGTGGTTATAGTCGCAAGCAAACAGGCCAAAGGGAGGGGATAGGTAAAGAAATATCAAGACTGGTAAAATATACTCAGCACCTTAATTTCCCCCCTACAACTCCAGAGGTGTCCCCAAACACACCCTTAGTCCCTAGAGCATTCAAACAGCAGCCTGCAGCTGCCTCAGTCTGAGTTCAGCTTCTTCAGTCCATAGTCTTGGCTGACTGAACCAGTGAGATCTCGAGCTCCGCTGTGTACTCTTCTGAAGAGGACTGACCAGGTTTCACATGTACCCTTTTTCCCTAGCCTCAAACTTACTCTTCCTTTTTCCCTTGCCCCCCCCAACCCCTTGGGGGTTTCTGGGAGTTGTAGTACAAATTAACAGTCAGCCCAGCTCTTCAGACTGGCTGCTGGTTCCTTCTGGTGTTGCAATGTGAATGTAATGTGTGCAGTGTAGCTGCAGTTTAGAATGACTGAGGAACAGATTGGAGAATGCCTAATACCATTATAGAAATCAAGGGTGTAGCCAAAGAGTTGGACACTTACATAGAGATTGGGAACATCCAGTATTGTAATAAATAGTGGAATGAAGAAATGTTAAACTTCCTTATTGAGAACTTGAACCAATTTCTCATTTTGGGGGGAACTGGGGATGTTGCTTTGTCAGCAGCAGGGACAGGTTATTCTTCATACCACTTTTTAAAAACACCTATCTGCATTTAGCATGAGTTCCTATCAGAAGTAGGATATGGGACTAGCTGGATCACAGGCTTGATCCCCTGTATTGGTTCCAATATCCCAGACTGCTCATCACACATGCACATCTCTCTCATATCCTTTCTTCCTAAAAAGCCATTTTTGCACCTCTGGCATGCAGGCAGTAATGAACTGCCTGCCTTAAGTCAGGTGAAACCTAATATCTCCAATAGGATCTGTGGCTGAGGTATATGCAGGACAGTTTTTCCCACTGCCATCTTGTTACAGAAATTATGAAGGAAAGGGTGACTTGTAGTCTGTAAGTACCTATATGGTAACAAATCTGATGATAAAGAGCTTTTCAATCTAGCAAAGAAAGGTAGAACCAAAGTTACTGATTGGAAGCTGAAGCTAGACCTAGAAATCAGGTGGAATGTTTTTAACCTTTGGAACAACTTACCTATGCTGGCTTCCTCATCATTAGAAAAAAATTAAATCAAGATTTGGATACATTTTCCTAAAAGGAATGCTCTAGGTCAGTGGGAATTAATTCAGGCTAGAACTACATTCTGCACTATGCAGAGGTCAGACTAAATGAGTGCTTCTCAACCTGGGTACCATGGCATCCTGAGGTGACTTGAGATCTTTCAAGGGTACCACGGGGTGCTATGCAATGTTAGCAGTGTTAGGTATACAAACATAATTCACAACATAAACCCAGAGATTTCAAATATGAATCCATAGCATTAAAGATGTTCTGACCTGGTGAGACCTTTGAGTTCTTTGCAACAGAAGAATTGCTCTATCGTTATTTTATAGGTTTAAAATAAAAAGTGAAGTCTAAGAACGAGTATTTTCTGAGGGATGCCTCAAGTCTAGAAAGTGTGAAAACTTTTAGATGATTGAAAGTTCACTGGACTAGATCACAATAGTTCTTTAGAGCTGGAAAAATCTTTGAATATATAGTATTGTCTGACTACTTGATTAAAACATCCCTGGGTGAAAAAAATACTTAGAGGAGCTGCGATGAATCTTGTGGAGCCTTCTCTTAATTCTTGTCTCTAGGGAGTAGGGTTTACTAGCCTGCAGAGATGGCAGGGAACATAGCTTCTTTTAATCTGCAGGAGAAAACCATGGAAAATGTGTAGCAGCTTTCCCCTTTCCCCTAAGTATAACTGCTTTGCTTGTCCATACTCAAGAATCAGTAGGTCCTTAAATGAAAACAGTGCACATTTTGACATCATTTGACATATAATTAAGTCCATTAATGCGAGCTTATTACATAATTAAGAGAAAAGACCACCACTTTGAGAGAGAGAGAGAGAATATAAAGTGTTGATTATTGTTGCTTCTTCCTCAGCAGTAATAAAACAAAATATTCCTGGAAGTTTAGCAAGAATATGCACATACTCAATGGTGCTGGTGTAAAAGCTGGCTGTCAGTAGAAAGGAGCCAAGGAGACCTTATCTCTGCTCTGAAACAGTTATGTTTGTGCTTACATGTCTGTTTAAAAAAATCAATCTTTGCACATAAAGGACTGAATTTTTAGGGAAAATCACCCTATTCAGACTTCTAAGAGGAAATTTCATGCAGTGGGAATAAAAATAAATATTCTATTAAAATAAACAGTAGGGGAGTTACTGTCAATAGTGGCAGGGGGTTGAATTTTACTGTAGCAAAACAAGTAATACATAACTAGAGGCCCTCTGTCTGCTTTCATTAGTATGAATTTTGTCACGGATCAAAGGTTGCATGAGGATGAAAGATTGACCCAGTTATGGGTTTCTCGCTTAAATGACTTGAGCAGCCCCAAAATATTCTACTTCCTTCCTGAGCCTCAAAGGTGAGCAGTTTTTTAAAGCTGTAAATTTATTTATGTGTGTGTGTGACCTAGAGTTTAGCTAGGAATCTGATGTCTAGTTGCAATGGGTGCTGTAGGATAGGTAATTGGTTTTCTGTCTCTTATGCCTTTCTATAAAGTGCCTGCTGTTTTTAGAGAGATGTTATGTATAATGAAGTAATAAAGGGGTTGATATTTATATAGTTAGTGTTGTTGAAAAATAGTATTTTTAGAATATGAGCTTTTGAACAATAGGGCGAAGCACAATATAAAAAAGAATATCTGTTCATGAGAAATTGCAGTCTGCTTTGTTCATTGTTTGAAGCCTTTGGAGTTGCTTTGTTGCAATGTTGGGGGATATTTTTGTGTTTGGTGATGTGCAGTAGGACTGGAGCAGATGCAATAGATGTCAAATTCAAAAGTCCACAATTATGTGGCTGCTTGAGATTACAGGAAACTAGATTCAAAGACATAAGTGGTCTTGTTCAGTTCCATGTTTTGTATAAAATCTAGTGTTTCTTGGTTTTTATAGATCTGGAACACCTTCAGCCAGCATCTTCTGTGTGTGGGGTGACTGTTTTACACTAGATTATGCTATATAACTAGAATCTCCAATTTTGGGATATTTATTACCTCTGTTTGACAGGAATCCTCCAGTAACACCAGTACAGGGGCTTCTATGTCATAACCTGCCTGTGTTTTGGCATATAGGAACATAGTTATTTGTCATGCTTAGAGGCTGACCTGTACTTTATATGCCTCTTCCCTTTTGTGATTTTGTTTGCTCTTTTCATTCCTTTGTGGGTGAAACTATTTGATCCAACCACTCACCACTGCTACATGGTGTGTCTGGGCTGAAGCCTCCCTATTTACAACCTCTCTTAACCCTGCAACCCCATTGTGTGCCATCCCTGTTTGCCACATGAAGAACTTCTTCTCCAGGGACCCATGAGAGGCTGATTGAGGGCGCTCAAGTGGAATTTCTGTAAAACAAACCATTCACTCAATGGTACATAACAGTTGGAGACCAGGGCTGAAACAAATGACTACATCAATGGTTCTTAGTCTTTTTTTAGACTCAAGACACCCCTTAGAAAATGACACCTCTTAGATTTCACTTTTATTCTTCCTGTAGGAAAAAAAAAATAGAGCAATTTTTCTGTTGCAAAGAAGCCTAAGAGACCACAACAAGTCAGAATGTTTTTGACACAATGCATTCCTATTTGAAATCTCTGGGGTTATCTTGCGAAGCATGTTTGCACACCTACCAATGCTAACAGTGGCACTCTTGAAAGGATCTCAAGGCACCCTGGGTACTGCAATACCCTGATTGAGAATCGCAGGCATATATGTATGTTTCCTCCTACCTGATCCTTAATCTTTCCTTGCAAACTCTGGTAAGTTCCCCTCAGCCTAGTCATTTCTGGCTTGGTGAGGCAGACTGTTTGCTGCAGTTTTTCCCTCTCTGACTGTGTCAGCATCCTCCTCTATAAAGCAACTGCTGAGAACCCAGAATAACCTCCCTTGTTCCTGGGGTTCTTTTTATTAGTAGCTTCTGGTCGTCTTGATCTCAAGGCTTTTAGTTCTGGCAACCTAGTCTTGTAAATCTGCTTGGCACCTGGAAAATAGCATCTTCAAACTTAATGGCCTAGTCCGTTAGCTCCATTGAATTTATTTATACCAAGTGTATTTCTAATGTCTTTCACTTTCTGTTTTTTGTCCCCCTGTAACTACTCCTTTGACTTATCTCCACAAGGGAGGCAGACTAATATCTACCTCAGTTTAACTGCTTGACTTATCATCTTAAGAATATGTATAATATTGCCTTCATTCTCCACACAATTAAAATCTTACCATATTGCAGTCCGTTTCTGCAGATCTGACCAATAGCCAGTTACTAACTGATTTGGGAAAACCCATTCTTATAAAACATAAGTTAATAGGCTGGCATACAATGACCCTGGGACCTCAAGAGTGTAAGTGTGGCCCGTAAGCTACCTTTTGTGCCCTTCTAATGACTTGTTGTGAGTTTGGAGTGTAGGTTCTGGCCTTTTGGAGGGAAAAGGATACCTTTAGAAAACAATGTTAAAATGGATTTTTTTTAAAGTTATGAATTAACCTTTTCTTTTCATATGCTCAAGGATCCCTTATGACAGCTGAGAATATTGGGTGTGCATTTCTTATTTTTGTTTTAATTTGGAAGTCACTTTTTAAGCCAAATCATTATATCTGAATATCTTTAAAAAAATGTATTTAAGCAGACAGTGGTCTTGTAATGTAGGGACCCCTAGTGAATTTACTGTTCTGCACTAGTTATTCCCAGTATTATTCTCCATTACTTGAAAACAAAATGCAGGATAATAACACATGAGCAAGCTGTTAATCAAAGATAATATTACAGAATAATCTCTCCATCTCTTGAATTTCCTCTTGGAAGAAACTTGCCACTTCTTATGTCAAGAGAAAGGTAATTAGTCATGTTAGTTTGAAAGTCAGGTAGAAGGCAGGGTCTTGTATCTATGTTAACATGGTCCCTCTCAATTTCCCTCCCACCCACGTTCAACAAGATGAGTTATACTGTGTGCCCTGAAATAACATATTTAAGTCTTCTCCTATTTTCTTCCTCTTAGTCCAAAATATTCAACTCAAGGGGCTTCTCACAGAATGTTATGATGGAATTTCTCCTGCTAATATCCAAAGGGACTTTGGGAACAAGTCCTTTCTCTGATCCCAGCAATGGCATTATTGCATGGAGAGACCAGATCTCTTGCCAAAGTTCTTGCCAAAACACCTTTAAATTCTAATAGGTAGTTGGCACAGGTCCCACAAAACTAACACTGTACAGAACAAGTGGGCTTCTGCCCTATGTTCATCTTCCAGATGAATTTTTTTGTGTGTAATCCTGTATATAATGTATATGTCTTTTAGCAATCTAGTCTGGAGTTGTCCAGTGTAAACTCTTTGGGATAAAAGAGGCACAACTAGACTGAGAATCATCTGCTTCATAGCAATTGATTGTCTGCACTCTTCTGTCCTACTGGAAGTAGGAACTAAATCTCAATAGTTTTATTCCTCTTTCACTGAGGGTGGTGTAATTACCTACCTTGGAAATATTCAAGAGGAGACTGGACTGGACAGTCACCTTGCTGGGGTCACCTAACCCCAGCTGACTTTTTCCAACATAGTGCAGGGGGCTGGACCTGATGATTTTTCCAAGGTCCCTTCCAGCCTCACAATTTATGAATCCATCTTGGTTCAGCTTCCAGTTGCTGCTGGATAAGAAACCACACATGCAGTTACCATGGACCAGTTGATATAGGGCATAGCCCTACCCACTCTTTTTTCCCCTGCATGTTCATATTCTGCATGTTCATACTCCCATAATAGCTTCATTTTTAAGTCTTAGAATTTTTCCATATGTCTATCAGTGTTATAAACTTCACACTACATACTCTCTCTCTCTCTCTCTCTCTCTTTCAGTTGAATGTGTTCTTGGATTACTTTTGTAAGCTAAATAGCAGCTACCGAAGATGATTTGATGCTTACCTTTGTCACTTGACAAAGGTAAAAACATGGAGTGCCTGACCTGTCACAGAGCAGAAAATAAAAATCAGTGTCTGCTCAGCACTCCCATGGATAACACATTTATTACACTGAGATAGAACCCTCTTTAGAACAATTTTGGTTAGATATAAATAAAAGATGGGGAGAAGCTTTGCCAGCCTAATTAATCAGTTAATATAAATTGTCATAGCTCCATTGGAATAAATTGTACCTTAGCCACCACAGTGCAATGACATTTTATATAAGTTGAGGAACTCTCCTCATGTTAATAGAAGTGGTGCTGGGGGTCAGGTAAGATTTTGCAATTTGCACTGGTAGATATGACTAACTGTCCATTTTATGGTGAGTTACAGCAAAAGTCTACTAGGACTATATGATGAAGGACTATTGAAATCAAGAATTAAAAATGTCTTGTTGATAGACAACATCCAAGAAGAGAAATCATTGTTATGGTGTCAAATACTGAGTGTTTCCTGTAGCCTACTTAGTTTAGATCTGTGGCTGAAAAAATATTTTTTTATAATTGTCTTATGGGGTGTTAATACCACAGGTTACTTTGAAACAAAATATTCAAGAGTTGCTATTATTAATGGCCATGAGATAAGTTGTATTTAATGCTCATTCAGAAACCTCATGTAAATTGGAGATGCTCAATGAAATCTTTTTAGTTCTAAATAACAAAACCTAGTCCACATAACTTTAACTTCTGTACAGGGAACCGATGGACTGAATTCTTCCATGACCACACATTTCAAGGTAACTTTAAAATGCATTTTCTTAAGAAAGAACAAGCCTAACTTAGCGTATCAAACAGAAGTGCTTACAGTTCTGGTGCTAGTCCTGCTGCTTCAGTCAGGGGCTTCAAAGAAGTCAAATCTTCTTTTATGTAGTACCCCAGGGAAGATGGGGAAGTTACTTTTAAAGTGAGCTGGGCTTCTAGCAACTTCATTCAAAAGTCACATGAGGCGAAGTTGACAAGCCACCTCTTTAATATGTTGTCAAAACTACAAATGAATTACAAGTTTCTTAGTTCCATCTTCTTGTCCGTAGGTGAAAAATATATAGTTAAGTAATGACTTTATCCTAAGATAAGCTTTTTGTAAGTTTTCTTTAACCTGAAGCATAGCATAACATCTCTTATTTCAAACAATATGATAGTGATTCGTTAACTCACAGGCCAGTTGAGAAATTCACATAAGCATATTAATAGTATTCTTATGCCCTGAAATAAATAGCATAAAGCAACCAATGCATACTCACAAATCAATTTAGCATATACTTAAAATAACAAACTGAATAGAGGATATCAGAATATCATATCAGTTGAGTTCCATATAAACATTTCTTGTATAACCTGTAACTTTATTAGGACTTAAATTAAAAAGTGACGTATACATTCTCCTTATGAATTATCAGAAGGCTATTCTGCCAAGGGGTGTGGGGGTCGGTGGAATAACTAAGAGAATGTTTGTAAGAAAAGCCCACTGCTGGTCTTCAGTTTGGTTTAGCTGTTTGAATCTGAGGCTGAAATAAGGTATTAGCAAGACAGTGTCTTTAACATATAATATATGCTTCCATATGCATAATCTGGAAGATGGTAGTTCTCCATCTTCATTTCAGTGTAATAATACTGATGCTAGCAGTCAGTGCTGTACTATGTGAATTATTGGGAGTATTCAGTCTTAAATAATATCAGGATTATATAACATGCAGTTATATTAAAGAGTTAAGAAATGTATTAATTCTTACTTTACTTAGCAAACCAGCTGTTATTATCGACAACTTGCTAACTTAGGTTATTTTAAAAAGGGAGGGGTAATCATACTAATGAAAAGTGTCAGCATGACAGTTTTTGAAAACTAGCTCCATTTATCCATCGAAGAAGTACAAATGCTGTGTATGCTTCACATGCTACCCACTGAGGGGCCATCACTTCAGTATGTCAGGACCACCTAGAAGACTAGTGGTGCATGTACAACTTTCATCCCCAGTCAACCTTTGCCTTCTCAACTGAGATACCAAGAGAAGAAAGTTGTGGGTATAATATTGCCAACTCCTGGTTTACATATGGCCCACAAGATCACTTAATCCACCCTGCTGGGGAAAGGGAGAAAGTGGCTGGGAAAAGCTGCCACTGCTGTGGTGGCAGCCCTGTCACAATGCCAACCTGCCTGAGACCCAAGCTGGGCTGTTCTGGCCTGTGGTCCTTAGATGTTACCAACCACTTATGTAGACACCTTTTTCTGCTCTGTGAAAAAGCCTACCACCACCACAGAGCCATTTAACTCATTGGCGATGTGTAGGGCGTGCACGTGCATCATCTGCTGCCAACATTACTGGCGGCATCTGTGGGCAGTCCACAATTGCCACTGGCCACCACCACTGCTGGTGGTGTCTGCAGGTGGTCACTGACAACTGGTCGGTGCTCGCCACCCCCACCCCCCACTGTTGACAGTGCTGCAGCTGCCTGTGGCAGCTCCTCATTTGCCTCTGACACACTCCCACTGCTGACAGTGCTGCCACCTGTGGGAGCTCGCCATGCCCCCCCCCCCCCCCAGCCTCCGGGGGCACGTGGCATTCATGATTTAACTGAAGTAACTTTACATTTTGTTTGACATGGGCAAGATGTCTATTAGTTTGAACTTCATGGGTTGTGCTCATTTGACAATGAGGACCTGAGCAGTTAGTGCTCCTGGCCTATCTCACTGGTATGAAAACTGTTATTAGCAGCCCTGGATCCAGTCAATTTCAGGGCTTCTGTTAGAATCAAGCCCCCCCACAGTAATATAGTTAACATCAGTGTGGAGATTCATGTTCTCAAGCCTTTCTGTACCACACATGCACAGTGTGCCATGTCTAGTCCACACACCATGCGTCCTCTACCCTTCCTTGGTCTTGCAGATTTTGTGGGAGACACACGTGACAACAATAAGGCATAGCAGGTTCTCCTCCTGCACCTCAAGACATGTGATGAGAGCCTGCCAGCATGCCTTGAGGCAGCTGAGGTACACTTTACAGTCATGCAGCACCTGCCCGGGCAGTAATTGAGGTGCTCCTTTTGGCATTCCATCTGTCCCCCCCCGTAAGGCTTCATGAGCCAGGGCAGGAGAAGTTAAACTGGCTCCCTGTTAATGAGGGAAAGATGGCTATGGTGCTGTGAAACTGGGAACTTCAGAAGCATAGTGCCCACTATCCATCATCTAAGAGAGTGCAGAGTTGCAGAACATGGAGGCATCATGGTTGCTCCCCAGCCAGCTGTTGAAGATGTGGGTGAAGCAGCCCTGGTGGTCAATGATTTCTTGCAGGATGATGGAGAAGTAGCCTTTGCAGTTTATGAACACCCAGGTGCCTTGGAGTGGACAGAGGATGGGGATGTGGGTGCTATCCATGGCCCCCCTGCAAGTGGGAAAGCCTATGTGGTGGAAGCTGGTGACTACTTCCTGTGGGTTGGTGAGGTATATAAAGTGGTTGGCCAGGATATTCTGGATGACCAGGCAGACCTTCTGGATAGCCTCTCTGGCCATGGATTTACCCATACTAACTGGCTGGCAATGTAGCAGAAACTGCTGGGGGTGGCTAGCTTCATGATGGCGATAGCTACCTGCTTCTCTGGAGTGAGGGGTGGCAACATGCTAATGTCCTGGGAAGAAGAGCCAGAGGAACAGAACAGAGGCAAAACATCCAGTAGTGTAACTAAGGAAGGGTGACTGGGGCAGCAGTTCTGGGTGCTGACTTGCGAGAGGGAAGTGGAAAATAAAGAATAAATAATTGTGATTAGAATGTGAAGAAATAGGTCCTTACCCAACAAAGATTTACATCTACATCTACTCCTGTGTGGAGTTCCATTGACTTCGGTGGGGCATTTTGGGGGATATTGGCCATTTTTCTTCTTTCTTTTGTATGGTGTCAGATATCAACTTCCAAATCTAATGAGCCACTGTCTGGTATCATCACTCAATGTGCATATTCCATCTGCCCCATCTGGGCTTTTGTAAAGATTGCAGATTTCAAATAAGTGCTGTGCTGTTTGTTTGACGCTGCATTCACACAGGGGGCTGTCCAAGATGTTCATCTTTGTGAAGTGTTGTTCTATCAAGATTGTGCCCAATGGGGGACTCATTTGGTGTTGGTATAAAATGCTATAGGAACAGGTCTGACCTTTTCCAGCGGTTAGCCCGCTCCATTGCTGCCCATAGGTTTGGTTCAGTATCCCCAATCTATCCCAGAAGCTTGTGGGATTCATGTATAAAGAGTTTCTGACTTTTAAGCCTCTTAAACTTCCATCTGCTTGAGTCTTCAGTTAGCAGTTGATGAGCAGGTGATTTTCGTCATTAATTGTCACTTGTCAGTAATGATGTTGGGATCTGTCATCTTATATCACTTGATCCAGTGCCCGAGAGTACAGGGAGTACATCTGTGTGTGTGTGTGTGTGTGTGTGTATGGTGTACAGCCTGTTATGAGTCTCAGTGCACTGTTAAGTACAGTGTCAAACTTTTTAGTGACACCATCTGGGCCATATAGGAGCACAGTATTCTGTTGGGGCACATACCATTTGCAAGTGTGGTGGTTATGAGCTCTTTGAAGTTGGCACCCCATGTCATACTGGCTAAACATCTTAAGGCAGCTACCTATCCAGAGACATTACTTCTGAGCTTCTGGATGTGAAGTTTATAGGTAAGGAAATGGTTAAATGTGACTTCAAGGTAGGTTGGGGTATGCTCTTGGGAAGGATGTTGTTGCCTACTCTGATATTCAGTGTGGTCTTAGCTTGACGATTGTCCACATGAAAGACTGATGACAGTGATTTATTGATGCTCAACTTTAAGCGTCACTTGTGGAGATAGCAATGAGTTCCATGTCAGTACTCAGTATCTTTTTTTCAATTCTGTCATGTCTATTCCTTGAGCTACTATGGTGACGTTGTCAGAGTACATGTATTGCTTAGATGCTGTATGTGGGAAGTCTGAGGCATACACATTGAAAAGTTTTGGTGCTAGCACTGACCTTTCTTTGGAGTTCATACTGTGCTTTTTTTCTCCTTGGCTGCTAATGAGTTTGAATGATCTGCTGTAGATCATGTTTGTTATGAAAGCGCATAGCTTGCAATCAGGTATCACAGAGTGCAGTTTATATTTTGAGGCCTTGGTGTCATAGGTGGCTGTAAGGTCAATAAAGACTGCACTTGTTTTCTGCCTCATTTCGTATCTGTTTTCTATGTCATGTGTAAGTAATGTAACTTTGTCAGTGGTACACTGCTTTTTCTGAAAGCCAGCTTGTTCTTTTGGGAACTTGGGGGTCAGTGATATTCTCTGTTCTGTTCAAGATTATGTGCTCCATGAGTTTGTATGTAAATGCAGAGTAATGAGATGAGTTTAACTCTTTGGATCCTCTGGTGGTTTATTGAGTTTCAGGATAGCAATGATGTCAGCTTTTCTCCAGAAGTTTGGAAGTCTGTTACTTTCTAGACACTTATATATGAATTTCTGAAGCCAGCTTTCACTGTGTTTCCAAGCTTGGTGATAAACTCTGGGAATATCTTATCTGGTGTACAGCTTGGCCAGTCTTGATCACATTTTAATAGTTGTGTCAAACTTGTTGTCAGAGATGCAGGCAGTTTAAATTAAGCTTTATGTTGGGTGATTTTTTTTAAGTTGTTCATGAGTCAGGTGTCTAATCATTTCTATGTGTTTCTTATCTGGGTTGCTGTACTTGCTGTTGCAGTTGTTGCACAGTATTTCACGATGGAGTTTGCTGACATAGGGCAATGTCATTTTTTTGGTGCCAGTTAATGATGCACTATGCTGACTTGTTAGTGAGTCCTATCAAATTCTTGTATGGTAGTGAGCTATCTCTCTTTTTTGATATTGTTCAGTGTGGTAGCCAGTGGTTCTGTAATTCTTTTTGTAGTTGCAGGGTCATTATATTGCTTGATGTTAGAGCTTTTCGCACTGCTTGTCTCAGCATGGCACATAATAGCTTCTATAGCCTCTAGGTACACACATTGGCTATTTCAATAAGGCAGTTTGTAAATGCATTGTAGCCTTGATCAATGTTAGTTTCTGGTGGATCATCTAATTGGTTTGCTCTCTTGTTGGTCAGCCTTTGTATTTCTGCCAGTCCACCTTCGAAAAGTTCCATCTTGGAGCTAGTCTGGATGGTGTCGGCTGAAAAATCATATCGTCAATGCTGATGAGTGAGGGTCTGTGCTGAGATGATGGAAACTTGTCAAGTAATTTTCTTATTGATATTTTACTTGAGTTGCCTTCCACCAGGCAAGATCTGGGTTTATCAAAACATTCCAGCATCCAGAGTAGAAAATATGTGGCTCCTTCAAGTTGTATAATTCGGGGTTGCCCAGAGACAAAGATTGTCTCCATTGCTATTGTTAATGGAGTACCCCCAGTCTTAATGTTTGATAGTTAAAACCATCTGCATATAAGGTTGTCTGGTCATAAATAGGTAGAGATGTAATTGACAACATGACAGAGGGTGGCTTGTATATATCTGTGGGAGCAAGGAGCCCCTGTGGGGGGTGAGCTGGGGAAGAAAGGCCCCTAGAAGACCCATGAGCAGCATGGGGAGGCTATGTAAAAGCCTGATGAGAGCTGGAGATGATCCCCACATACCTTCAGGGGCAGCAGTGGTGGCAACAGCAGAGAAGTGGCAGGAATGGCGGCAGCCACACTTTACAAGTTCCTGTTTGCTCTGCATAGGTGGGTGTGCAGAAACTGCTGGTATAACTGGAAGTCCGATGCTGGCAAGAGACAGAGCAGCTGGAGTGGTGTGGAACGCACTGGGAGCTGAGAAGAAGAGCACCTGATCCTTCCTCCACAGCGACAGCATCCAACAACATGTGGATAAAGATAGAGCTGACCTTTCTTGGGGACATGTAAGTGATGTAAATGGACTTTTGCTTCTGTATGTGGACTTTAACTGTTAGTGAGAATGCTGCTGGTCAAGTATATTGAACTGGGTAATTGATAGCAGAACCACAAAGGGGATGGATCAAGTAAATTACAGTCAGTGAGACCAGTGGAACTGATGAATTTATTAATTTTGTTACTCTGAGAACCAAGGCATGAATTGATTTGGAGTATTAATTTTGTGGGCAAACCCACATCTGGGTAGGAAATCAGAGTAGTTGGCAATGCAGTGTGTACGAGCATGCTCAGTTTTTTCCACTTGGAACTGAATATTATCCATGATGGCAGGAGCATACTACCTCAGGATCTGAAAGTTATCACCACCCCAACATCCAGTTGGCATCTGGAAGGGAAGAGGAGGCGGAGCCCCAAACGTCACCCTTGTGCAGGGTACACCTGGGTTGCAGCATATGTAAGCCGCGCTGAAGGCCAGACTGTCTAAACCTAAGGGCCAGCTTCCCAGAGGTGGAGGTGCCTGCACCGTCCAACATGACCTAGACTGGCAGCACCACTTACAATATTAATGATACTTAGCTATGCTGAAGTGATATCTGCTTAATGTGGACTGATGATTTACTTATATCTTATGGGTGTGGTGAATGGCAGGACAAAGTCAATACATTGATATGTTAACATCAACAGTTGCATTTAATATATGCTGCTTTACTAGCTGACAAGTTAGCTAACAAAAGAAAGTTTACCTTTTAATATTGTATATTTACAGTGAATCCCACAGATAATTAGGAAGACTCAGGATTAGCTGAATTAATTTGTCCAATTAGTATCTTCAGAGACTGCTATTCCTTTTGTCTTGCAGATTGTTTCATAGTTGTGGTTTGAAAACAAATTTGCATGTCATTTTAATCATAAGATGATTCCAAGCTGATGTCTAGCTGCCCATAATTTTTTTTTGGCCATAGCAGTTACTAGTATGGCTATCTTGCCCATTATTAATTTCACTGAAATATAGTGAAAATGGAGCCAGAGAGCATGCAGGATGGTAGTCCAACATGACACAAGTTTTTGTTTTTGTTTTTAATTTTATAGTGTCCTAAAATAGCAGAACAGATTTATAATAGAACTTCATGTGCAGAGCCCCATTGAATTACATTACATTTACCAGCACATTAAGATATTAAGGAGTAGAATGAGCTATTCACTTCCACAGCTACTTGCAAAACCTTCAATAAATCCATCTGTGTGCTTTCCTATTCTTTATCCTCTATTGTTACTTTTTAAATCTATGCCAATTTGCATTGTATTTTACTTTTTGTTAGGTTATAAAAAGCACTGTACATAATCAGGTTATCACTCCATGAGATCTTTTAGCATTTTCTACTAATTTAAGAATCTGCTGATAGGGTTCCCACACTAAAAATGATTATTTTAAATTTCTTCCTAGGTGGTATGTAGCAAATTACTTTGCCATCCACTGACATTCAGCTACAGTTTCAAAATGTATGATGCACAACATCCCAATTTCTTTCAAACTGTAGAGTATTTTAGCTTTCACAGTCTGCATCGTACATGCACATAAAAGTTGATTAAAATTGTCCTTCATGATGCTTTCAGTCTTTTAAAATTAAGATGTAAACTGAAACATTTTACTCAAACAAAAACACTGAGAACAAAATGTGAAGCTGTCTCTGGAAACTTGTAAAACTCATTGTAGGAGGCAGTTGGCGGAATTTGTATCTATCACTATATTGGCTTATAATCTGTATGTTCTTAAAGGAACCTGTTCTTCATTTTGAAAAAGTGGAATGGGAAATTCTGTGTGTTCCGTCTGGCACAATCTGATTTGATTGAAATTACCCTAATAATTGGATGTGCATTGCAGTTTAAATTATTATGGGTGGTATTATATGTCTTTTGGTGCTATCATGCACCTTTCCTATATCTACTTTAAGCATTTTGTAAATTATGTAACCTCAGTTAAATATGATCCAATTTATCTATAGTTACAAAAAAAGTTGCAGAAATGTTTCTGAGTAGTCATTCATCATAAGCCCAACGAAATCAACTTTGTGAGTAAGAGGGGAATTTGGTCCAACATATTCATCATACCATAACAGGCAAGGACCCCAGGGGTGATCAGGATGCTCCCTGCTGGTCATCCTGCTCCTGTGTGCCTACGACACCTTGATATAGATAAGTAGTTATAAAAGGGAGGCTTTCCTTGGGAACTCAGAATGAGATGTCATCCATTTCTGAGCTTCAGTCTTATTTTGTGCCTTCAGGGCTTATTATGTGCTTCAACTGTCCATTACCTCATGCCCATGCCTCACAGATGTCACTCCACAGTCACTCCCTTTTTGGGACCTCGGTCCTTTCATTCTCTGCCCCTTTGCTCTGGCTGCAAGTCTCCAGCCCTGGCCCACTGACTTGAGTCTGGCTCTCTCAGCCTCAGCCCTTTAGCTGTGTCTCTGGGCCTCCAGCTCTTGTATCTCTTACTCTGGGACTCTGGCCCCGGTCTCTGCCCCTATTGGGCCCCCGGCCCTGTCTGGCTTGCTAGGATCCAGCTCCTTTCACCAAGCTTCAGTCCTCTGGCTAGGTCTGCTCTGTGTCTTAAGCCCTAACCCTTTGCAGGACTCAAGACCTCCTTGTGTCCTCAAGCACTATTGGGACGTCCTCCTTTCCCTGACAATCCCAAACCCAAACCACCAGTTAGAAAACAAACTGAAGATCTGGCTCCCACCTTAACACACTGCATCCTACCTCGGGGCAAAGAAGGTACACTGTGTCTAAGTCATCCTACCCCAGGTCAGGCAATGCCCAGCCAGGAGTAGAACTGGCTGGTCTAGTAGGACAAATGAAGTCTGTTCAGGCAACTCACCCCTGGGTTTCTCATTGCCCAACTCCTGAAGCCCAATACCCTACCAGGGTTCTTCAGCGCTGTCTATCTTTTTCCCCACTCCTTGTGAGAGGGTGCTGTTCTTCTGCAGGGCTTCCTCCCATGGCTGTGCCCCCCACTTTCCATTCCTTTGCTACCTCTCTGGCTTCTGAACATAGCCTTGTTTCCATCTTCCCGTTGTCTTTCTAATTAAGGACTAATGGGCAGCTCCCTGCTGCATCTTATTTTGCTTGCTTGTTTGCTCACTCTGCGTCTGTTATAGCAAGTCTGGTTCTGTTCCATAACAGGAGTCTCTGGCTCCCTGTTACACATACTTTTATTGTAGCCATAGCAAATATGTTATTAAGTAGTTGAAAATTTTAATGTAGAAATAATTGTCTAGCCCCATGAAAAAAAATGTTACATAAGGTGACCTACATTCATTTCACTGGCAATGCGTAGTGGGTTCATGTGCATCCCCTGAGCTTGGTGATGCACTCCCTGCAAAAAGGCACTGCTGGTGGTACCTGCGGGCGGTCCCTGCTCACCAGCCTCTCACCCCGCTGCTGACAATGCCATGGCTGCCTGCGGGAGCCCACTGCTTGCCACTGCCGCACTCTCGCCGTTGACAGTGCCGCCGCTGCCGCCTGTGGGAGCTCTCTGTGCCACCCCAGCCTTCGGGGGCACGCGGCATTCATGATTCATTTTATGTTTTCATAGAATATAAACTGTGTTGGCAATTCAGTACTCAGAAACATGAGGTTAAAAGTGTACAGCATAATCTTTTCCCCTCTGTATGCATTTCTGTTTAGTTAGTATCCTTCGGTGTTCCATTTTGCCTTATGGTTGTTGGCAGCAGAACTTCCTTCACTGCAACATGAGATTTTGGAAATGAATGGACCTATTAGTTCACCTAGCTTACTTACCAGTACAGGATTTTTTCCCCTACTGTTCTAAGCTAATGTGTAGTTCATGTTTTCAATAGTCCTAAGTGAAAGTGACACACACTACATCAACATTTTCCTTTGGATTGCTGCTTCACATACCCAGAGCAAGTACATATCTTAACAAGAAGAATTCTTCCTGTTCCACAGCAGATGTTTCTATAACTCAATGAGCAAAGAGTCTATTGCTTAGATTGCACCTTTTATTTGCATATCTGTTTTTTTTTGTGTGTGCTTGGACAGTCAAGTAAAGAAAAAATATTAAAACCAATAATGTGACAATGTATACATGTTTAGCAACAGATAACAAGAAGAAAATCTAATGGTAGACAGTATTGCACACGTTAGTTTCTACCGAGCTGTGGTTATGCAGACATAACTGTTCTTTTGTGGAGAAGAAAGGGTTTCCTGTTACTTTCAGGTATCTATAGTGTTTGCTGTATTATCTATATCTTTTTATTGAAGGCCAAAATATCATAGTTAAGCTGAGCATTAAAATAGTCCAGATTTGTGCAATTATGGTATAAAAAGAAGTGGCATAGTTCATGGGACTATTATACTGAGTATGTATATGAACGTGTGTATGTATAGTTCATATATTTTATATATGTTACATGGTATGTATATTTTAAGTGGAAAATATATATTTTTTCAACTTGTGGTGTCCAACAGACTGAAGCCACAAGGAATTCTATAGTATTTCTCTGACTTCAGGATAAAGTCATTAAACATGCATGATATATTCAATTTGAGGTGAGCAAGGTAGGCCAAATGGAACCTGAGCAAAAGTGAACAAAACTATTGATACCCACCAAGTTGCCTGGTGCTGAATTTCACCCATTGTTCTTCAATTCATTCATTCGTCTTCAATTTTGTTTGAATGGTAATAGTGCTTTTCACTGAAAAGATCTAACAAAATAAAAGAACAATTTAAGACTGAGAGGATAGTTTTAAGTGAACATCTGTCCAACCCAGTTTGAACTGTCATTGAAAAAAGAGGCGATTTACAAATAAAATAAATGCTTTTGATAGGGATTGAGTTTTAGTTGCAATGAAGTCCAGCTTGAAAGTGAAAGACACTTTTTTGCACCTCAGGTGGTATAAGGTGAGACCACAATGACCTCTTTATAACCTATATGAAAACCTATTCCTTACAGGCTAAGAGATATGGAAGACACATCTCAAATCAAAGCGGCAACATGATCCGGTTGTCAGGGTACTGGGCCACGAGTCAGGTTCTGCTTTTGACCTATGGGGCCTTGATCAAGAAGCTCCAGTTCTGATTCTTCTTTTGCACTAGCCATCCTTATCATCTATTTTAGTAATGCCCCTAGGACTGAAGAGTTTGTGACAGAGTATTAGAGCAGCGTTTAATGCTGGGGGAGGAGGAGAGGAGGGGGAAGGGTGGTCCTAATTTCACATGGAGCCCTTATGGGAGGTCTTCATCTTAGTGGCAAAGCCCTCTACTGTGCTACCTGGGAAGTAAATCCACCTTTTCTCTGGGAACCCTAGGATTGAGGTGATAAGGAGGTCCTGGCAGTGATGCAGAACTGCAGTCAAGACCTGGGTTTCTGGTGTGCTTGAGTAATAGTTTAGGGATTTACCCATGGTGTCCATACAGCCTAATTGCTGGAGCTGACAGCTGCAGAATGTCAACCACCCACATGCTGGTCTTTAGCAAGTTGGTACTTATACTAGGCATCTACCACATACTGACAAAACAAACTAAAAATCAAACCTACCCACTAAGTTTTTGGGTTGCTGGAGGAAAATGAAAATGAATGTGTCTGCAGTGATGCAACAGATTAGTTTGTTGCCGCAGTGCAGACATACCCTAGAGGCTACTATAATATAAATAATTTAACAATAATTATAATAGAAATGAACACCAGGCTGCAAGGTATTCCCTTTTCTTCATCTCCTAATGTCATTACCATAATCCAGTGGTGCCCAACCATTTTGGCTTGTGAGCCAGACGAGTAGTGTCAGGTTATTCTGTGAACCTAATCCAGCACATGGGGCTGCCCAGCCAAGCCCTGGTCTGATATAGCCATGTGGAAATGGCTTGGCCTGATTCACTTGTTCAGGAATTGGAAATTTAATTGCTGCCACTTCCCCATCACCAAATGTATAGACCCCTGGGGAGACCCACGGACTGGATTACAAAGCTCCAAGTGTCAGATCTGGTCTGTGAGCCAGGGGTTGAGCGTGCTGTCATAGGGCCAGGGGTTGAGCATATCTACCATGTTCCATTCCAGGCCATCCCCCTAAGTGTGTGTGTGTGTATTTCCCCCCCTAATGCAGATTTGAAAAGTAACATCTGAACACATAACAGACATCTAAGGGCAATGTGTAATGAAATATTCCTTTACTGACAGATGCTATATAATCATAAGCACTCAAGCAGCCAAACCAGCTGCAGTGACCAGGTGCCAAATTTTGCTGTTTGGAGGTGCCAAATATTTGTTTGCTGGAATACACTTATGATCGGGGATCGTGTTTTACAGAACTGCTTTTGATTACTCAGTGTAGAGAGAATTGTAAAGGATGTTCTTTGCTTTATCCAAACTCCCTCTTCTGGCTATCAATGGATAATTTGCTGGATCAAGCCAGTTTTCAACAAGCACATGGACTAAATACATACTGTAAGTCAAAGCTACTTTACAGTGAGTTTACAATAACTCTCACAGCACAAGAAGTCACAGAAATACAGTAGCATCGCTATCAGAACTTTAAGGATAAGTCACTTTTTAAAATTCAGGCAGGAGAAAAAAGAAAATCTAAGGTTCAGCGTTTAAGAAAAGAGTAAGCTTTGTGGAATAGGCTGTAACACACTAGAAAACAACAGTGTTATAGTAAGGATGATAGTGACTGGCTTTGGTCTTTTAGCAGGGCTATGCTGAGTCAGACTGAAATGCTGCATGGTATCTACCAGTTTGTCTTCCCTTTTATCAATTAAAGTAGTGCAGTGTTAGTAGCCACATTTCTGGAAAAGAGGAAGTACATAGAATAAGACAGGGAGGTAGATGACTGAATGGCTGAATTAATGCAAGGAAGAAAAGTACCTGATCCTGCATAATGACATATTGATCCAGGCCTTGGGATTTTTCAGTGATTATGTGACTTGTGGATTAGCTCACTTGCCTACTTGCAGCTCTAGAGTGGGAAATGATATTCTAGTATAAAACCACCTTTGCAGTGGGGGCACCGTGAGGATAGTTAGAGTTCCAGGATCACCCTGCCTATTACCTAGAGTACTGCCCTGGCAACAAGATGCTCTGCCTCCTGACCAGCGTACATGTCCATATGTCCTTCAGGCTTATGCTTCATGCCGATTCCATCACAGCTGCCATATGCTTGGCAATAGTGGCCGTTTCTCTGGCTGTGAGACTGCTGGGGTCTGACATTTTGTTTTTAAGGGGAATGAAAATCTACCATGAGGCAACACACATTGCATGTTGGCTGGGATTAAGTTCTCTGTGGGCAAGCCTTGGGCACTGACTAAATGGCAGTGCTGGAATGGTGGGGTCCTCTAGAAGTCTTTGCCCTGGCAGCAGCACCCCTTTGCTTGTGGCAGCTGGGTGGAGTCAGACAGCAGAGTGGCAGCAGCAGCAGTGTGTGTGTGTGTGTGTGTGTGTGTGTGTGTGTTTGTTTGGGGGGGGTGGTCTTTGAGTTCATAGGGCAAGTAACACTAACCTCCCTTTTCCTTCTGCTCTCCAGTGTTCAGCATAACAACCCCTCCCCAGGGCACAGAGCTCAACTTGTTAACTATGTCTGTGGGGTCTCTGCGTGCAGACATCCAATACCAGACATTCCCCAAGGAATTCTGTTTGGTCTATGCAGCACTCTGCTTGTGCAGAGGGGAGCAGAAATACTTTTGGAGCATGAGATACAGTATATAGACTATCCATGCTTTCTGCATAGGTTGAGATTGGTATCAATTTAAGTGTTATTCAGTCCTACTGATTATCTTTCTTCTGGTTTCCTTCTGCTTGCTTTGTTGTCCCTACTGTACTCTTTTCGTAGATACTTTCTGGGTGTCTGCTATCGCAAAGAGGTGTCTCTATGCTTGTCATTGGGAGATGCTGGCAGGAGATACAACAATTCTTGCTTTCAGTACAGTACTGATGGTATGAACATACCTAATGGAATTACTTGTTCTGCAAAACTGTTGTGATGAGCCAGTGCATAATGGCCAGTGATAAACATCGTGCAATGTACACACACTAGACAACATGAGCAGGCACATTCACTTGAGGTGAATTTGTAAGTAAACTATTTCTCAGGTGAAATGAGCTGCAGAGAGCAAGTCCATGTGCTCATGACAAACTGAAAAAGCCAGAGGCTATTTGCAGGCTTTCTGTCTTCTTAACTGACACTCTTCTAATAGCTGCTTTTTGTGTGTCCTAGGATACATATTATAGCCATGTTGGTCTACAGGCAAAAGGAATCGGAACTCATGGTAAAGGTGATATAATTTATTAGGCCAACTAGATATTTGAAAATAATTTGTAGACCAACATGGCTACAATCTGTATCCCTGAAACATGAAAGATATTGAAATTAGCCATTGCAAAATGAACTTCATAATTTTACAAGAAAGAAGCAAAATTTAACACCTTGAAACCTGAAAGCTGACACCCCTGCTCCAGCATTAAATTTGCATGTGCACAGAGCTGTCTCAACACAAGAGAAATTCCTTGCCCAGGAGAGCCTTCCATCAACCCATTCTCCTGTGAAATATGAAACATCAGAACCAGAAGGAAGCATAATTCAACATCCTGTGTGCCATCAGACAAGTTCGAGGTAGACATACTGCTCTAACTTTTATTTGAGCCCAACTTGCACAAAATGAACTTTTCCAACCAGATCTTACAACACCTTTCAACTATCTGGTGAAATATGAATTTTCGTTTCCACCTAGGAGAAATTTTACAGTCTTTGCACTCTCTGTGCTTGAAGAGGGACATGTGTGCTTGAAAGCTTGCAGATAAAGAATTTTATTTGTAAATATCCAGCTGGCCTAATAAAAGATATCACCTCTAGCAAGAGTTCTGATTCCTTTTTGTGTGTCCTAACATTCTGCATTGCCTGTGTGTATGCAATGGGAACAGAATTTGTGATAGATTAGCATCTTGGTTGCGGACTTTTAAACATCATTTATTATAGCTTGACACTGCATACTGATTGTTCTCAGGACATGTTACATAAACAGCACAAAAAAGGCATTTGCAGGCAATTGAACCTAACACTTGTATTGATGATTTGCTTATGAAGAAAATTAACATTCTGTTAATCACAGGTGATGGACAGTCAGTTACAGCATATCACAATTTGTTTGTGAACTCTACCCTTTGTGACTGCTTACATATTTTAACTAAACCCTGCTGACAGCCTACCTTACCTTTTCTAATTGTGTAACAGATTACTGTATCGCATAACAGTAACCAGATACATCAGAAACTGCTTTCTTTGGCTACTTTTATAGCCAATACATTCAGTTTCCCAGAGGAGCCTCTTGTTACATGGAAAAATCATTTAAAGATTTCCATTTTCCATCATGACTACTTTTACTTTAAAAAATGAGCTTAAGTTACATTGTGTGGGTATTCTAAAACACCTTTTGTTAGAGACATAGATACTTATTCTCTATCTGGATTCTGATACAGTTGCTATCATTGTTGCATGTCAATTCTTCTCACTTAATACCTTCACAATACCCCTGTGGGGCTGGCAAATGTTGTTAACTCCATTTAGCAGATATGGATTGGCTAGAAAGAAGGATTAAGTACCACTTTTTATAAGGATTTTAGCCACCTAGGCTAGGGACAGACATTCAAAAAGCCTAAGCCTGAATTGATTCAATCTTTACAGGTTAGTTTAACCTGGCTAGGCTGAACCCGTTTGTAACTGCACAGTCATCCCCTCTGGACTGAAAAATTCAGGCACATGCCTGCAGTGGCTCAGGCTAGAAGCTAGGGAGCGCTAGAGCAGCCCTCCCTTCCCTTCCACAGAGCTGAGCTGAGGGGGGCATGGCCAGGCCCCAGCTGGACACTCTGATTATTCCCCCTCCCCTCTGAGCTGTCCAGCAGCAAAATGTTTATCACCCCTAACTCAGTGTTTATCAGCCCATTAGTAAAACAAAGCCTCTCTTCATTAATTCAAACTCTTCTTAAACAGCTTTTTCAGGAAAAGAATTTTTCCAACTATTTGAGTTCATCTAATAAAAGATATCAGGTTTACTCAAAGAATCTTGTTCACCTATGTGTTTAGGCCAACACAGCTACAACCTATGCCCTTGAGACATAGTCTAAGGAGCAGGGGTTAGAACCCAGGAGTTTTTCTGCTTCCAAGGGGATGCCCTAACCACTGGGTTACAGCGTCCTCCTTACAGTCTTTGTGGCCCTATGGTTCTTGTATTTGTTGCTGCACAGTGACAGATTCAGCAGGAGGCATTGCCAAATGATGAGACTAGCCTATAATGTACTGGCAGGGGGCCTTTGGATCCCCTTCAGATTGAGGATGAAATTTTGAAACTGGGTGTCACACTGCCAGGCAGGTACTGCAACAGTTAGGCTGTTGCATAAGAGGCAGTACTTACCTTCTTTAGGATTTAAGATATGTCTCTGTCCTCAGTATTTCCTCTTGGCCAACTCGAGACAGCTGCATATTTATTGCCTACTCACTGTGCTGGCTTGTATGGATCTCATTCTGAAGTACCTGATTCTCCATGATCAATAGTGGATCCTAGATTCCACTCCAAGGAACCCAGGTGCCTGTGGCTTCCCTTTGATCTGCCTCTAAGGGCACAGGCAGAAGACCAGCTCCCTACTGCAATTCATAGTGCTTCCAGCAAATGATCCAGCATAGCACTTCCAGCAAATGAGTTGCGATGATCCCCTGGACCCAACAGAAGTTTGTTATTGGGTTCAGGAGTTGGGGATTCCAGCTGCTTGCTGTGAGCCCGCAGCCTGGTCTCTGTAGCATTGCCACTCCCCCCTCCAAGCCAGCTTCTGTTTTCAGCATGGGAGGAGGAAAAGGGAGCAGAAGGAGCTCATTCTTGGGGGTCCCCAGCTGGTGCTGAAGGGTGGGGTGTGTGGATTGAAGCCCCCCCTACATTGGGGAGCTGCAATTCACCTGCCCCACCCTCCAGTGCTGGCTGAAAAACCCCAGGCCAAACTCCCTTCACTCCCTTTCCTCCCTTCCATTCTGAAAACCAGGTAGCAGTTGGGAGCCATGCAGATGCACGTTACTGGAGCATGTTCATCTGAACCCTCATGAATGAAGGTTTAGGTTTTTGTGGGATTGGGCCCTTTTAAATCAGTCTGCAGCTGTGCACTGCTGTTTGGTCATTGCTGTAGACTGCTTTCTGGGGCCAGATCAGGTGAAAATTGTCACTTTGTGCCCTCAGTATCGTGCTGCAGGTGACAGAGGAAGTCTGGAGGGAGTGGGAATAAAATTGAGTAGTCCCTCTCCCCCCCACCTTTCTGAGTCTGTGTTAATCACAGGACAATCTTTTTTTTTTCTTGAGGCCCCTTCCCCACTATTAAAAATGGCATGTGATGGTGCTTGTGTCACAGTTGACAGTTTATTTGCAGGTAATCCAGCAGCAAATCTGGCCTAATGGCTTCTGGTAAAGGATTCCATGTGTGACTGATGCTGTAGCTTTACCCAGCTACAAATTGTAACTTGCATTGTGAAACTGCTTTCACCCTTCACTTTCAGCAAACGGTGTCAGACGACTGAGTATTAACATGTCTGGGCACTAATTTCACAGATGTGAGATTTTTTTTTTTAAAGTAGTCATTCTGCTTAATTTATAGTTGACAGATGATCAGCTCTTTTTGCTTTTTTAACTGTAAAATGGAGTAGCCCTTGCCCTTTCTGAACCCACCTCATGCACAACCTCCCCATCTAAACCCCTCATGGTTGTTTGGCCAGGCGTACTGGAGAGGCACCTGACCTAGCTTTGTACATGCTTCCTCTGGAATGAGAGGAGCACAGCTGGTTTGGCATTGTTTGGCATGGGTAATTGCTCTCCATCTTCTGAAAGAGAGAACCAAATTAGTTCCCTTGCCATGACACATTAAGGTGACTCTGCTGCTTCCCATTCAGGTCATAACATGCATAGAGCAGTGTGGCATCTTGACACAACATGGCATGGTGCCACAAATGTTTGGAGGAATCAGCTACATCTCACTGGTCTTTCTGGCAGTACCTCTGTGGTCCACTGGTTGAGAACTGCTGCCTTGAAGCACTTGTGTTTTTTGCCCAGAGACAGAAGAAGGGAGAAAGTGAGACCTTCAGATGGACTATAACTCTGTGCTTGTAGTTTCTAATCAGTGCTTGATCCTTATGTTGAACTCATGCTATTGCCATGGGCATTTGACAGCGTTGATGTCCTATGCCCTCTGTCCTACTTGGGGCCCTGTGATTTGTAACTTGTCAGTCTGTGGCATGTGGCCATTTCAGCATGATCCGTCTTTCCCATGTCTTTCCCATGCCAGATTTTTCTGTATTGCATGAAGAACTAGTGTTTCAGCTTACTCTGCACTCCTCAGAACATTAGTGGCATACCTTCTTGCTCTTGTGTGTGTATGTGTCTGCAGTTTCAACAAGTAAGGCTATGCTAGCACAGGATACTTATCAGCACTGTTGTAGATCTACTGATAAGGACTGTAGGACTATCTTAGGCAGGACTGAACCCCCCCCCCCCCCCCAACCTTCCATCCAGCATGCATTATCCTTAGGCATCCATCAATATTATGCATGGCAGGGTGCTTCTGTCTTACTGTTGTCATCTATCACTCAATTTTATGCTCCCCTTGTCTTTTTTGGTCTTGGGAGGTCACATCAGCAGAGGCCTTTATAGTACATATGCCTTTGTTCTGTTTCCCTAAATAATTTATTTCAAGAAACATGAATGCACTAGAACACCACCCACCATACCAATTTGTCTTTGAATTTGATATGTCCATTGGTAATTGTGAGATGTAGATACATGTTATAGGGTTCAAAGGACATACTCTGAACTGAACTGAAAGTAAATTTTGACTGAGAGATCACTTGATCTATTTTCTTTGTATATGCCACCCCGTTCAGAATCCCTTTCTGTTTTAGAGTCTAGCTTAATAGATTAACATGATCTTTCAAAATAAACTAACATTATAAACCACAACAGCTTTCTTGGAAAACATTTACCATTTTTTTCCCCCTTGTCTGTTACAGAAAATACATGTTATACTGCATAGTGCTTTCAGGCAAGTGCCACTAATTGCCATAAGTTGGAATGTTTGCAAGAAATCGATTAAAAAAAAAAAAAAAGTCCAACTAAATAATAACAGAAGAACCTTGTTGATAAAGTTACCTGTTAGGTAATGTTGACATGAAAAATTATGAATTCTTTTCTTGCATAACAAGATTTTTTTTTTCCAGTTCATTTTTTATTTACAGCAGTTAAGAAGTTTAAAATACTGGCAAGGAAGGCCGTGTAAGGATGACAAGGAAGTGGAAACCGCTCAGTTAGGCTGTCTATTTAGATAAAAATCAGTGGAAATTTAAAAATAATATAGATGCACTATGAAAGCATTTTCAATCTACTTCATAGATCTTAGCAGTACTGATATAAAAGAGGAGGTGGGGGAAGAGATAATTTTTTAAATCAACATTTATGGGCAGGGAACAGCACTTAGTTGACTTCATTAGGAAAACTGTAAGAAAAAAGATTAGGATGTTACTTTTTTCCAATAAATCACTCCCCCCTGGCTTCCCACAGTTGAACATATTCATGAAAATATTGCATTCAGCTCCTTCACACAATTATTTTTTTGCAGCTAGTAGGTTGCTATATGAAACAGAATGAGTAAATACCCTGGAAGGCCTAAAATTGGGCTACTCCCCCCAAGATAATCTCACATGTTTTTCATATGGTATAATAAGTTTTTATATGGCTGCAGATTTACAAAGCACTTCTCCAAGCTCAGCAGTAATCACGCAAAGGACTATCATACCCAGGCCCTTAAGGAAGAGCCAGTTTAAATAGTTGGCTAAAATATTCATTTTAATCCATACAAGAACTGCTCTTCAGTCTGTCCCATAATACATGAAGAAAGGGGACAATCCTTCTGAAAGCTAACTAATTCAAAATAGATTTTGCAAGGTCTTGTATACAAATCTGTAATTACCTGCTTCTTTCACTGTTATGAGGTGTTGAAGGAAATGGACTAGACATATGTCAAATCCTAAGAAATGATAAAAGCAATCAGTCTTTCCAGTTCAGGTGATAATAAATTGACAGCTGGTGTCAGAAAGACTCTGTTCCCTTCTTAGTAGTGCAACTAATTAGTTGCATTATTTTAGAGGCTTATTGTTCATTTTCCTTAGGGTAAAACCAATGGTGGATTTGAGTAGTTTCCTGGGAGTAGTTTAGTCCTTTACACATGCAGTTTGTCCCTAGAATGAATGGCAATTAACTTGAATTAGCTGTAATTGTCCTGGAGGGAGTGGGGGGGTGGAAAGGGTCATCATCTCTAGCACTTTGCAAGTACTTCATGTGGGATAATGGTTTTGTAAATCTGTGGGATTCCCGGATAAATCTGATATCTGTTTTTCTCCCTGAAGTAACTGGCATTGGCCAAGCTGGAGGAAGCCTATCGAGATATGGACATGGAGAAACGGGTTGACTAAGAAGCATTGCTTGAGTGGGGGACCAAATAGTAAATATTAATAATGGACACATATTAATAATTAATACATACTAATAATACATACTTGAGTTGTCACTGAGTTAAGAGTATTTTTAATCATTTGAGGCGGGACCTGAATTGGTTGCGATAATAATAATAATAAAAAAATTGTAGTAGTGGTGAAACACTGGCATTTTTGCAGCATTTCAAATGTAATAATGCCAATCAACTTAGCCAAAAAGCAAATTCCCTCAGCTCTGCATCACTGTTTGAGAAGCTATCAAATGCAAATGGATCTTAGAAATACTAATGATGATACCACTAAGCCAGGGGGGAAATTCAAATCTCTTCAAGCACAGGACCAGCAGAGCTACTGAAATGTGAAGAAACACCCAAGCTTATTCATTGGATCACAGCCACATTGGGAATGTTGTTTGATTTTTCATATGAAGCTGAAGAGACCATGGAATTCATACTGCAACTGCTGCAGGGAAGACCTAAAGAAAACCAGGAAAGTGCTTTTCTGCTTGACTTTTTACAAATAAAAAGGCGTCAATGATGGAGGCAGAATGAGACAACATGAATTTAAAATTTCCCAACACAGTAAGGAGAGACTCAAATCCTCCTAAGATTTATGCAAAGCCTAGAAAAGCTATATGCATAAAACAGTAAAATGTTCCTGTAACATTTTGCCCAACGATGATTTGTGCATCCGACTGTGAACTTCTTTGTACATAACATTTTCAGTGTGCTTCTAAACATCTCTCAAGATGCTGTGGTCCTGTCAGCTGTTGGGAGAGCGCCACAGCTTGGGCACAGCATAAACAAATGCTCCAGCACCTGCCATGCACAATGGTGCAGAAGGAAGCACCAAAAAGACCTAGTGTGGAAGGATGTAAAGACGGAAGAAAATATTACAGAGGGGGCCAGAATCTCTGTACCTCCAGGTACATGAATTATAATATAGAGCCCTCTTGTTTTCACCACCTCTTTTAGCTACTGCACTGTAAACATGAACCAAATTTTAAATCTTGCTCATGACATTTAACCTTATATAGGAGAGCTGGAATAAGCATTAAATGAGCTCCAGGTGGTTAGCATTGTAGATGGACCTCCAGAGTTCAAAACCAGATGTAAGCTTTATTTTCCTTTAAATTCAGGGTTACTTGAACCTAATGTTCCAGTTTAGGTTTGTTTTTTAGTTTTTGTCTGTCTAATCTACACACAGGGAAAAGACTGACTCCAGCTTGCTAAGATTGCTCATCGCCAACAGCAGCTGTCCCTCAAGTCAGCAGTTAATAGTGGTGAGAGAGCAGTTGGGTGAGTATGATCTACAAATTCAACTTCTTCTGTCTATTGTAAATGATATGAATGGAATAAATTTCAAAATAAATTCCACATGACAGCAGGGAAAAGTGCCACTGGTTTATCTAAACAGAAGCAGAGAGAAGCTTGCTAGATTACTTGCATGCAGGGGTGGTGGTAGGGAAATGCAAATCATCCAGTTGTACTGTCCCCAGTGCTGATCAGAGGACCCCATTGCACAGTTTAGTTTAGTGTAGTTGTCCATTAAAGAATAGTGGTCTGAGACATGACCTTAGCATAGGTTATAGGGGAATGCCATCAACAAGAATAACTGTTCGGTGTTAAGACACTGGGGATTTCATAAGGAAATACTGACTTGGTAGTGTCAGAATGTTGTTTAATCGCAGTGGTTTAGGAATTGTGAGAGGCAAGGATTTTTGTGGGTGATATCTTTTATTGGACTAGCTGCATGGTTGGAATGAAGTTAGGCAAGCTTTCAAATGCAAGACCTGTAAAGAATGTCTTGCATTCAAATGTTTGCCTAACTTAATTCCAACCATGCAGTTGGAACAAATAAAATGTATTATTCCCCCCTCGCCTCCCCCCTGCCCCCATAGAAGACTGTATGGATGAGATGAAGTAATTATAATAAATGTATAGCATTTTGCAGTTCCTAGGATGAGACACGTCAAATATACTTTGAACAAAAATGGTAATATAATCATAGATTGAGTGTGTTGGTTTCTTACTTGATGAGATCTGATCTGATCTGAGGGCCAAATATAGTCCTCTCCTTGGGTGCCTCCATTTTTGTGTACCTGAGAAGTAAATCAGGTTTGCAAGCCAGAATGATAGAAGTGTGACTGCCCAAATGCATTTTAAAAGTGGTAGGAGCCACTGAAAATAAGCCCATTCTAAAATCCAGACCTGAGATGGGCAGCCAAGAATTGAGGCATGCAAATCTGGAGGGCACTTTTGAACATTTGGCTCCATGTCGATTATTAGAGTCTAAGCAGCCATAATATTGTTGCTCTAGGGGCTGCTAAAGTTACTATCCTTCCAGCTGCTAGTCCTGGCATCTGTTGCTTGTTATCATTCCCTAATGTGATTAGGTTTTATCCATCTTCTTTAAAATAAATTGTGGAAAGACAAAATTGCTTAAACTGTTGAAGTAACACTCATAAAATCATTTAGTGTTGGAACATGCACATTAAACACAAAGGTACTGGCTTGGAAACTCTGCTTTCACTGATATCTCTATTACTACCAGATGGGACCTCCATTTTGGATCTGCTTTGAGACTTGCACTCTCTCCTCAGGCCATGGGAGACCGGAGTTACGACAAGCATATGATGAGCAGGCTGTTTTCAGTGTAAAGATAGCACTGCCTTTCTGAATTCTGTAATAGTTGATGGGTCCGCAGTGAGATATTGGACTTAGACTGAGTGGTTGCTGGGCTGTTTTCTACTTACTTAAATTCTTGGCAGGTGTCATGCACACACCTGTTTTGAATGCAGTTTTGGAAAGATGTATGGGACATCTCCTAGTCCCCCACAAAACACATGCACACCATGCTGCAAGCAAAGTAATATGAGACATTTATAGCCTCAATAGATTAAAATATATTTTGAAGTTATGTGTTCCCCTAGATGATATAAAAAACAGGTTGTTGAAAAACAGGTTGGAACTGTATAAAAGATGGACTATCACGTTCTTCTCTAAGGGGATGACTCTGAGTAAATTTTTCAAAATACCTGGTTTGATGATGAGAATGATTAAACCTGGCAGCATCAAGGTAATCTAGAAAGGAAAGTGCTATTTGATTGTTTCCAGGAAGACAACAGGAAGAGAGCACCAGACATTCAGTACCAACGAAGAACTCTGTGCTATGCTGCTGAGGATCAGAAGGAAATTGACAAATACTGGAGAGACGAAGAACATGCTGGAGGCAAGTCTTCATTTTTTTAGCACCGATCTACAGAGATATCTAACTTGATTAGTATTTGACTAGTTTAAGGCTACTATGTTTGTACACTACTAACTTTAATTTGCTCTCTAGTCACAGTAAGTCTTTTTAATAACAGCCATCTTGGATATTAGATTTTGAAGTAAACTCACTGTGATTCACCCTTCTGAGAAAATCAACCTGCTGACCACTAATAGCAGTCTTATGTAGAGGCAAAAATCCCTATGTGGAGCATGTGTGAGGTAAGTGTTAAAGTACTGCAGATCAAAAGTTGGTGCAGTTAGTAGGGACATAGAGAAATGGGTTGACTAAGAAGCGTTGCCTGAGTGGGGGACCAAATAGTAAATATTCATAATTGATAAATATTAATAATACATACCTGAGATGTTGCTGAGTTAAGAATATTTTTAATCATTTGAGGCTGGACCTGAATTGGTTATAATAAGGAAGCATGCTTTAAGTCATACACTAATCATTCAAGGATAGAGAATAGTTGTGCTTATTTGCACTACAGTAATGCCTGGAGATTTGCTAGATGTTGGACAGATGTTTAGAAAGATTAGAACGATCCCTGAAGTTCTATCCCTGAAGAATACAGTTTCTATTCCTGAAGAATTTATGGCCTAAATAGGCAAGGAGGGAATGGACACAATGCAGGAAAACTATTTTCTGAAGACCATGCAATAAGTTAGTGGCACAACTGGGATTAAAACCATGGTCTACTGAGTTCTGGTCAATTGCATCTTCTACTGGATCATCTTGTATCTGTAAAATAGTGATCAAAATAATCAATTTCATAAATATTGTCAGGGATATGAGACTAGCTGAGGTGATTAAAAAAAAAAAGAAAAATACAATACTGACTGTAATTAACATTGAACTGTTAAATCTTATTTGTAACTCAGCTGATTTAGCACAGTTTTTAAATCTATAGGCAAAATGCTTCTTAAAAGGAAAGCTTATCATGCTTGCTCAATAGGCAAGCTTTGGTAGTTCTTATAACCTACGTATTATTTAAAAATATTTATCAGGTATCTTTCTAGAAATTGTAGGTAAGTGTAATAAACAGCTTAATATATCTCCCAGGCTACAGAATTACTGTACCAACTTGTTCATCCACTGGTATCAATAGCAGATTTGAATTCAACCCTTAAACCTATTTAGACAGTTAGAGGGAAAAAGTGTTATATTATGTCCCCACACACAATTTGAAATCAAGATAATCATTCTGGGGCATATTTGTTCTTTGTTCAGTTTGCATGTCATAAAACCCAAAAAGGTGAATAGCAGTTCCAGCAACCAAATAGGAGTAGTTGCTAGATTTGTGTGTTTTAAGTATTTGATTTTTTTTAAGTAACACATGGCAAGCCATGCATGATTGTTCTCTGATTAATGGAAGAGAGCTGCCTCACGTGAGAAAAGAACATTTTTGATGCATTATTTTTGTGGTGCCAAAGTTGATTAGTCAGTTAATACAGTATAGAATGAAATACATAGCCTTGAATAATAACCTTCACTTTTCTTATGTAAAACAATGTTGTAATGCTATCATTCTTAAAAGCCAATTACAAGGTCCTTTGTTCTTTACTGATGCCAAAAATTTTTGGAGCATAAAATTATGGAGAATGTTATTGTCTGATAACAGGACATTTTAAGGGCAAACAGATTTCTGAACCATCCTGCAGTATGGTGGGGATCTTGTAGTAAATACATTCAAGCTTCTTGAGCCTTTCATATATTGAAGTTAATTGGCAGCTTGCCACTTAGATAAATATATGGATAAACATTGGGAGGTAGATGAATATGTATGCAAAACCTTTATGTGATAAAAATATTTTTGGCGTGGGGAAAAAGGTGGATTTATTTATTTTTTTAAACATACTCATCAGCTTTAAAAATACCCTGAAGAATAAATATGAGCATGTAATAGAAGTACTATTACATCTTACTCTTCTAAATCAGCTAACTTCGTTACAGAGCTTCAAGGCTTTTCTGTCAGTGGTGACATGGGCATTCGTAAAATGATAAATGTAGGTTTAAAACAGTTATACTTAGAGGGCTTCTAGAATGAAATTTATGGAGGGGAAATGAAAAGTTAAACATTCCCTGTGGGACTGTAGAGAGCATGACTTAAATGAAGTGTGTGGACATGGAGATTTTCCCCATCTGTTTATGTCAGTCTTCAAATGTATTTATTTTTTAGTCATGCACTGTGAATTTATGGCATGTTACTTCCCCCTCCTTATAATGTTCTGGTGTTGTTCATATCTGTTGTTAGAAAGCTGAATCTTGGTACATTCTTGATCAAGTAATAGATCACACAGTTAAGATATCAGCATGCTTCTTTTTTCCAAGCTTCACACTCTTATTATACAAAAATGAACTATTTACCATTTCTATCAAAAATATTTAATAATCTTGCTTTATAAACAGTAACCATTCATTTGGACACTGGGCTCTATTACATTGAACTGCCTTTTGCAGATTTAAATTAAGGGTGAGTTTTATTAAATTGAATTATTTTCCTTTATAGCTTACATAGTAAGGAGACCACTACTAAATTCACTGGATACAAAATGAGGAAATATGTTACTACTTATGCAGTATGTCTTGGGGCATTTACCTTGTTAGCATAATCTTGATCATGCAGCACTGAAATGAGCTACAGGCAACCACTAAGGAGAACCCCAGCCAAGAAGTCAAAGGTATTTTAGATAGCATTAAAAAAAAAGGCTGGGGTCAAATCCCGGTTCCATCACAGTAATTACGTATTTTCCATTGATTTTAGTCAAACTAAGATTTGATCCTAGGAGAGGAAAATAAGTAGTCCAGAATCTGCTATACAGAAGCCTTTATTTTGTCTGATTCTTGTGTAGCTTTTTCCTTTCCTGCTTTCCTTACTGCTTTAGCTAAGCCTCTCTTTAGTGATCCAGTATCAATGTTTGATCAAGAGCTTGTGTTTCAAAGTACACTCAGTCCAAAATTCCTAAGCACAGCATACCAAAGACAGAAATGTAATATATTCCCCTTTCCTCATAATCATGTGAAATGATTGGTTGGTTGGTTGGTTTTTGGTTGGTTGGTTGTGTATGTTTTATTTTCATGGGAGTGTTTCCATGCTTCATGTTAAGCTGGCGTACTGGTCTGGGATCCAGGTGAGTAACCTGCCACATTTACTCAAATCTAAGATGACCCTAAATTTAAGACAACCTCTTAATAACTAGATTCTATGCATGGAAAATGTATAGAATCTAATTATTGGTTGGGGAGAGGGGACATTAATTAAAGTTACCCCTCCCCACTGCTGCAGGTAATGAGAAGGACAGGCAGTAAGAGGTGGGGGGAACAGTAGGGGAACAGGCAGTAAGGGGGCAAGTGGCACGGAGCAGGCAGGGTGAAGGTGGAGGTGGTGGGAGAGGCATGCAATTTGTCCCCTGATACCTGTCCCCCCCCCATTTCCTCCTTCCCCTCTCTGTTTTGCTTCCCTGCATCCTCAGGTCCCCTTCTGCTTCTTCTGCCTCTCTGTATCCTTGGGTCCCCTTCCCCTGCCCTTTACCAAAGTTGGTACCCCCTTGCCTCCCCCTCCACCTGCCCTTTACTTTTGTTGTGGTGTGGCATGGCCCCAGCCCAGCCCTGGACTAGTGGCATGGGGGGCCTGGGGCTAAGTGGGGCAGTGATGGGGGCTTCGGGGGGCATGTGGGGGGTGGGGCCGGGTGGAGCAGGGATTGGGGGGCCTCAGAGGGCTGGGGGGGAAGGGGCCAGGTGGGGCAGGGATTGGAGGGGCTCAGGGGGCAAGTGCGGGATGGGGCCAGGTGGGGCAGGGATCGGTGGGATTTGGGGGGTTGGGGCCAGGTGGGGCAGGGATCGGGGTGGTTGGGGCAGGCATGGGGTGGGGCTGGGTGGGGCAGGGATCAGGGGGCTCAGGGGGCAGGTGAGAGATGGGGCTGGGGGAGCAGGCAGGGCCAGCGAGGGTCCTCCCATGATCCCCTTCCCCCTCATCCAGCCCCCCCAACCCCTTACTTACTAGCACTGGAGCTGGGGTCCAGCTCCCTGCTGTTGGCACACTGCCTCCCCTGCATGGGCAGACAGCATGCTTCAGTACCAGGGCGAGGGCCAACCTCAGAGATGCTCTGGCAGCCAGAGTGTCTCTGTGGAGGAGCCAACTTCTGGTTGCCGCAGGGCATGATTTCATGCCCTGTCCTGCTTTTTTTCTGTGCGGGATTTTTTGATCCCTGGATATCCAGGGGTCTAATTTTTGCCCCAGCGCTGCAAATTTACAGTGTGGGGAACATTTTCTCACTCCTGCATGTGCGTCTTGCAGCATCTCAAAGGGATTTTAGACACTGCAAGAGGCACGTGCGGGCTTGTCTGGATGCACCCTATGAGTTGTGTGAAAGTCTAAGGTGAAGGGGCTCTGAACTCAGGAATGGCAAGGAAAGGAGGAGAGGCTCCAGACTGGAGATCTCCTAGGGGGATGGTTTTGTATTTTACCATCCAACCATAAAGGAATAAATGTTGGAGATGTACAAATTCCTTTAGTGGTTTCAGTCTGAGCTTGTTACCCACTTGGTCCTAAAGAGCTGAAATCCTTAGGGTACTAGCAAATAGAAGTCTATACTTGTCAGACCCTAAAAGAGCCAAGATTTGCACCTAAAAGAGCTGGGTTGCTTCTGCAACCAGAAGAGGAGCAGCAATAGGCATGGTAAGGAGTGACAAGGAGCAGTACACCCCAGCAGTGGTGAGGGGCAATGATGAGCAGCCAGCCACAGGGAGACATGGTGCACCTCAAGGAAAACCTTGGGCTAAGAGCTATACTAGGTCTACCGACTACACTGTTTACCCTGTGTGGGACTAAGTAAACAATAGGTTCACCGCTGAACCTATTGACTGTGCTGAACTGTTAATATTGGGTTGAGGTGGGCTACTAATTATTAAGGGGTTCTTAAATTTATTTGTCATCCTATCTCCCTTTCCCCCATTAACAAACTCTGTTGTAGTTTGATATTGCTTGCGAGTGGAGAAGTTTTTTCATACTGGAACACCCAGGTAGAAAATTTCCCAGGTTTCTGGGTGAAGGCTCATGCCAGGATGATCAATTTGTGTAAAACCCCTAAGGTAAGGGTCTTGTTGCTACTACCTGGTGGCTGGTAAAAGGGCTACCCCAACACAGAATCAGAGCTGCTTCCAGACATTAAAAAAAAAGCCCCCCCAAACTGTGATTTATTAGAAGTAGGGCGTTACTTTGATTCAGCTCTACAGCGTCTGTAAAGATTGGGCACTTCAGCAGGGCTTTCTGGCACTTTTAGCTAAAGCTGATTCAGTTAGCTATTAGATAAAAGCACCATAACCCCCCACTAAAGCACCCGATCTAAACAGATATATGGTGAGCCAGGTTGAAGTAATGCACGGCCTCTTCTGGGCATGCGCGAGGCTCAGCACAGGAACACGCTGAGTTTAAAATAAAGCGCCAGGTTTTTTGTGGGGGGGGAGTTACATTTGCAAGCACCACAGATGATCAGAAGACTTGAATGTAATGCATAAAACTCAGCATAATTGAGAGCTATGGTTCAACATGGTATATAACATGCCTGGCCCCTGTAGTCATTAGATAATGGGACTGCATTCTAACGAGGTCACTTTAAAAGAATTCCTCTTGTAAGGTTCGACCTAGAAACTACTATGTAAAGCCGAAGCAAAAGTGAATGTTATGTGACGAATGCCCATCTGCAATGATAAGGAGCAGACAGTCTTAGATAGAGGAAGCTTGAAAACAAAAACAGAATCAGAGGTACTGGGACAAAGAACTCATTAAAATACTAAAAATCACACCCCTAGGCGGGGAAGATATATGCTAATGAAACATATATGTATGTTAATGAGATACATAGCTAAAACACAGGTATAGAGACATGCTCAGTAAAGAACTCCTTGCGTCACTCCTTTATAACCAATTAGCAAACAAGGATGCATATGAAGATTCAAACCCTTGTATATAAGGGGCTTAGTATTGCATATCTAGTGTGCTTGTTCAGTGAGATTATTCCGCTTGCACCTTTTATTGCTAGCAATAAATCTTTTTTATACTTTCACCCCTGGTATCTTTATTGGCCTTTGCATACCGGGCATGAACCCAGACTTGAGCTGGGGCCTAACACTCTGAGACCCTGTCCACATTTTAGCTTTTAAAACTTCATGTTATTTCTCTGATTACATCTTTTTGCCATTCTAAAACGCATCCTTTCTTCTCTGATTCAGTTTGTCTGCAAGGTGTCTCTACCGTGCTTTGTGGTCTTTGGAGCAAAGATAGACAATAGCTCTGAAGCAAAAAGCTTTGTTTACCTTTAGAAAATGGATAATTTCCAATTTGCTCAGCCTTGTGCTTTTCCAGTACCTTTTCAGTACTTTTACAGGGATCATATCCATGCCAGTCGTTAGTCATCAGTAGAAGCCATGTTTTAAAGATGGAGGTGGGTAGGTGAATTGCTTTTGGTTTTTTCTTTTTCATTTCTTTCTTTCTTTTTTTTTTTAATCCAATCATAGATCAGGTTACTGAGATTTTTGCATGTGTAATGGAATTTCATTGCCCAGTCATCCAATTTTCATGTGCAGCCTCTGAAACCATATACATAAATGTAGGCAAGTTTTTTCATGTGGATCTCTGAGAGTATGGCACTAATTGTTAGTTTATGCAGTCAGCATAATGACTGTCAAAGGTCCTGCAGCTTGTCTTTTTGGGATTAGTGTGTTGAGCTTTCGTATCAGTAGCATGTTAATAATTGTGATAATTAATGAGTACTAAGTGGAAATAATGGGGTTGTGAGATGCATTATCCATGCAGCTGAAAAGTAAAGCAATATGCTCTTTGATATAATGTGCCATGTAAAAGCACATATTATATACAGTTATGTACTGTGTTCTGTGATTCTATGATGTAACATGACTTGGACTTCTGTAATCAAAAGCAGGCAAATTTATGGTCTTGGGAGCAAAGACATTTAATTGCTCTGAAGCAATAAGCTTTGTTTACCTGTTAAAAATGGATAATTTCCAGGTTAAAGCAAGATTGATTGGATAACTGCTGTTTTTCCCTTTAAATATAATCCTAAATTATTGCCAGGGATGACAGAAAAGCCTTAATTGTTAAGGTAATTTAGCTGCTGATTTATCTCTAGAAGGCCAATTGTAACTCTTGAATAATATTTATGTCCTTTGGAAAATAATTGGCCTAGAATATTACTAGCCAATAGCAAGAATTTTACAGGAAATGTTTTAGGAATCATTTGCTTGTGATTAGTTAATTACCTTTACTGTTTGCTATATGATGAGGTCATCCTTCTTTACCTACGCGAAAGTCCCATTTGGAATTGTTACTTATTTTATCCCTGAGCAAGGCTGAGTGAAAAATTAAATCACAACCTCATTCTGGCTCTGTGTGTGTGTGTGTGTGTGTGTGTGTGTGTGTGTTGAATGAAACGTACTTCAAGTTCATAGATTCGATGTTTGGGTTGGAAGGGACCTTAGCAGATCATCAGGTCCGACCCCCTGCCCTAGGCAGGAAAGTGCTGGGGTCAGATGACCCCAGCCAGGTGCTTGTCCAATCTCTTAAAGACCCCCAAGGTAGGGGAGAGCACCACCTCCCTTGGAAGCCTATTCCAAATTTTGGCCACCCTTACCATAATGAAGTTCCTCCTGATGTCTAACCTAAATCTGCTCTCCATCACTTTGTGGCCATTGTTCCTAGTAACTCCAAGGGGTGCCCTGGTATACAGAGCATCTCCTATTCCTTGCTGCCCCTCCGCCCCTGATGAATTTGTAGGTGGCCACAACATCACCTAAAGTTGCTTTGGTTTTAAACAGCTGTGCATTCTTCCCACTGTCTGTGGAAGAAACTGTAATATGGAGGCAATTAATTAAAAATGAGAATTTAAAAGGAGTAGTTTGGTTCCCGTGTTTCATCAGATGATTCTTGATTTGGAGTGCTTCTTCCTCAAGGCACCCTAAGAAGCAAAGAGATAGATTTTGGTATAAATTTAACATAATTCTTCCCATTTCATAAATATTTGAGAGAAATGTCAGGATCCCTTCAAGTTTTGGTGAGGTACTTGTCAGTTATCATTGCCTTGATGGCAGGCTGTTGTTTCATAACCCTTTTTTCCTTTTAAAATCTTTGAGAGAGGGAATTTAATAGCGGTAAAAGCCATTAGTTTTTTACAGCTAGAGGCTGAAGTCTAGGTATCTATAACAGAAGTTCTTGGGCAATGGTCTGTGAGCTAACAGTGATTCACAGAGGTGCCGCCGCTGGCTGAAGGAGCCTTTTCTATGCTGATTTTTAATTTTTTTGCTCACAAAATGATCAGAAATATCCATGCAGTAGAAGAAGCAGTTGTTACTTTATTTTCATCCTATCTCAACACAATAGTATGCCCTAGCCTGGTCTGAAGAGAGCTCAGTCCTGACTGGATAATAAGTAGGACGGCTGATAAAAGGCTAATATATTTGGTTTCTGCCCCAGTCAGATGACCTATGGGTTAAGATTTTCAGAAGTTATTGTTGGTGCTCATCAGAAAACTAACAAAAATCTTTTGTTCACTTGCCTGTTTGTTGGAACAGAAATGTTTCACAGAGGTGGTCTGATTTGGAGTAAGTTCCAGTGACAGCCAGATTTCAAAAGCTTAATGGTTTTCCTCAGTGTGCTGCTAGGGGACCCAGGTTTCCTGGCTCTTCAACAGTTCAGGTTACCAGAGTACGCAGCCCTGGAGCAACCTGCCATGAACACTGTCTCGATCTGGATTGCTTGGTGGACCATGCTGCCTGGAGCCCACTTCCTTTTGCAAAAATATTCTGTTTCAGGTTTTTCATTCTGAAAGCAGACATCACCAATTTTGAAATATCAGAATCCTTTGCAAAATGGATTTTTTTTCCTCTGGTCATATGCCTGACAAATGTCAGAAACCAGTATCCTCTGATTTCAGTGGTCACTTATACAAATGTTGTTAGGGATGAGAGAATAGTTTGTTAGGGATTTGAACTGCCAATTATTATGAAGCCTTTTTCCTGATATGGTACCTTCATCACAATATTAATACACTCTATCTTGTACTTACTTTATACTTCAATAGTTGTGCATAACTGCAGAGACAACATCTGCAGAAAAAGTTGGACATGATTTTGAATCTGGTTCATGCCTTCTACTTTTTCGCTCTGAAAGACTGGGACATTACAAACAGCCGGCCCTAACATCTATGAATCTAGTCTCCAGTAGGTTCAGGTCGTCTTTGTCATTCTGTGGCTGTTTTGCGAAGTGACTCCTACAATATTTAGTACCTGCAGTCAAACAAGAGCAACGTTTCTTTCCTACCTGGCAAATTTCTGCTAAGAGAAAATGGACTGGAAAATTATTGCAGTGATTTAAAGTGAGAATCCCTTCTTCAAGTGCTGCTTGTGTGTGCTGGATGAAATAATTCCTACTTGCATGTCATTTTGGTTTAGAATGGACCTTCAGATCTTCTAGTCTTGACTAAGCAGCACATACAGATTGCAGTGATGAAAGCACTGAATACTGACATTAAGTCACCAAGGAAGACTACGTCTCTCTTTACAGTATGTGTTGTCTGTTTGTACCAGCATATTTTTGAAGTCAGCCTGAAGTCATTGGAGTGACTCCTATATAAAATTGTGCTGAGAATCAAGGCTAGAGTTTTCTAAAGTTCTAGGTAGAGATGGTCCATTACAAGGAAAAAAAGGTTTAAATGTGTTGAGTGAGTTTATGCTGCAAATATATTTGCTTGACTTTAGCAAGGGTTTAGAGTTACCCTGTACACTACTCTAAATTTAGGTTGCATAACAGGAAAGGCATGTTATCCAAGTCATTCAAAAATCCTAACTCTGAATTATGCTCACCTGACCCTCTCTGACAGTAGGGCTAAATTAGTTCCTGGTGCAACTCTGCCGACTTCAGCTGAATTATACTAGGGGTGAATTCCTTTCTCCTTTTATGAAACTCTCCATAGATCATGTGTTCATTTATCTCTGTAGGAACAAATGTCTAAGTTTCCCAAATTGCCTCCAAGGCTGATTAACCTCAGTATACATCTTGATGGTTCATTAGAACGCATCCTGTTCTACCATAGTAATAGTTCCATGGTAATAGACCATCGTCAGAAGCTGTGCCCCAAAGAGAATAAGATTCCTTGATTCAATAATGTCATGGTAAATGTTTTGGGGAAATGCTGTTGCCTACTTTTTACAACATATGGCACAATGAGCATTTCTTTTTGGCTTATTACTATAGTATAGGTATTAAAGTCTATCCTTCTTGTCAAGTGCAGTCATTTCTAAGCTGTCTTCACTGCAGCATTGTCTCAAGTTACCTACACTCTAGCGAACTCCCAAGTTAATTTAATTTGTGCAATAGGACAAAATAATACTTTAGCTTCACAGAATATTAGCAGCCTAGAGTATCTGTATGGTATACTCCATCACTAGCTGAACATCAGCAAAATGTGAACTTTGATACCTGGCCCCCACTCTGACAGCTTGAGTATACTAAGTGCTAATTGATCTGAGAGACTTGTCACCTAACTGTTGTTGAAACATGGGTAATGCTTTTATTATCTCAAGCTACTATTGCAGTACAGACAAGACCTAAACTGATAATGGGATATGCCACGTTGGTTTAGGTATTTGAGATGACAGCCTCACTAAAAGTAGCAGTGCTCTACCCTCAGTTATTCACGAATCAATTGCCGAAAAAATACGAGAGTATAAAACCCAAAGAAATATATACCCATACATCTGCAATTAAAGCAAAGAGGGCAAGGCAGTGGCTGAGTGCCAATTTTCTTCATCTTATAGAAGATAGCAACAGAAGCTCACTGGCTGTCCCTATTATAAAAAATGGGGAATGTGGAAGTGGGGTTTAGTACCTGCCTGCTGGAAGGTTTAATTTGCATAATTATCATTTACCTGTAACATTATAAGAGATTTGCAGCTGTAATGTTTTTGGATTTACCTGTATACTGCCTGCATGACTGTAATAACTGGTTTATACTGAGGCTTGTCTGAAGGGAAGCCCTCTGCTTGCCTTGTCAGATGGAGCCCTGAAGTAGAGGACACATGTTTCTTCTCAAGCAAACCACCTTATTGGAAAGTTAATGTAAGTTTAATTAGCATTCAGATCAGGCACTAGAAATTAAAAAAACCTGGGAGGATGGGTGTACACCAGATCCCAGGATCTCTGAGTTCTGTTAGTTGTTCAGTTCCTTAACGTGTAACTTTAACCTACACTTAAACCATGCTAAATCTGTGGAATGGTAAGTGGTAAAGTTAGGATGTGCTGTGTGCAGTTGCATGTTAAAAATTAATATAGTTTCTTGCCTGCACAGAGACAGATTTCACATTAAAATGAACGTTGTGCTTTTTATTGCATTTAAACATGCACATGGGTCTCATTGCAACTAGAATTAACCATATTTTTTCGCTAATTGAGCCTTCTCCAAAGACCCATATTGTCTCAGTCTTCATAGGAGCTTTTTTTTTGATGAAGAAAGATGGTATCATTAATTGAGTACGGCTGCCGATTAATCCTGACCATTGTTCTTTTTGAGATTCACTCATACTTTTTCTCCTGTTTCTTATGTCATAACACACTGACGAGTTAAAAATAAATTCTAACACTTTTTACTTTGGGTTTGTCAAGTTTTTATTCAATGAATAGTATTTAATGCTAAATTGAGAGAGTTTTAAAACTATGGTTAAGATTTTAAAAGCAACTACAGATTATGGGTGCTTGAATTCTTTGGATTTCTAATTTGTTTCTAAAATGGGCCTCTTGTGTGTGTTGAGGTACCCACTCCTTGTGAATTATGGCACTCAAATTCCATCCATTATAGAAAACTTGGCCAATGTATCAAACACAAGGCTTGTTTGATTTATTGGTACATTCTTAAAAACTAACCCCATCACCACAACTCACTCTAGTTGACAATCTTGCCCATAAGGCCAAACATTAAATGGCTTGGCCATCAACATTTTTCTGTTGCCCGTACTATGGATGTAAACAGGTCAGAGCTGAGGCACAGTAGGGAATTTTACACCGTACTGTCTGTGCTTTGTGGATATTTTCTAGACGCACAAGATATTCGCCTCCATAAATTTTATAGATTGCTAGGACTGAAAAAGTGTGTTCCACATGCCCATCTAATCATTCTTTCCACTGTTTAGTATTTTGGGAGAGAGGACTTAATGTTATCTCCTTTATGATGCTTATCCAGCTTTTCTAATCTCTCCTGCAAGTGTTTTCCATATTGAAGTAATGAGACAATACCTTATTTTTCAAATCTCCATTATAGTTCCATTAGAATAGACTCATTTTATTTTGTTTTTTTCTGTCTGTTGCAAGCTGGTCAGCTGAAAGGTTGAGGGTTAGCAGCTTGTCTGTCAGTGCCCGCGGGGAAGAAATTAGACAAACCAGCTCTGTTTAGAGGATCAATGATGCTTTACTTCGGGCTAATGGATTTAGAAGCACTATCTATTCTAATAGATGAAGAGTGCAGTCCTAATGCTACATTTCCCTATATACACGTATGTGATGTTCTGCCTGGAAGTGAGCCAAATCACTTACCAGAGGGACAATCAGAAAAAAAAAAGCAAAACTGATGAAGTCATAGCTTGATCTAGGAGCCAGAATGAAAGACTTAAAGGACAGGGGGCTGGTAGTGTCACACTTGAGGAGCTGCTTCTTCCAAAGGTGCTCTCACCTCTCCTGTTCTTCGAGGAATGGGGCACGTTTGCAAGAACTTTCCCAGAGGAAATGGTGAGAAAATATGAAAAAAAGTTGCTAGTAAAAAGACAACAAAACTGGTGGGCTCCTGGCCAGGCTCCTGGAGGCAGATGGCACTGTCAGTTAAAACAGCTGCAACCGAAAGTCCAGGAGACAACAGGGGTAATTGACAAAAGAATTAAGAGATAGCTGCCAGCTGTTATACCAAAACAATACCCCCACTTCTGGAAGAAAGGAAAAGCTTTGAAATTCAGATTCTGCTAGCTTCTCTTTAATGGCAAAATTGGCTATTAAAAGATGCCATTAGAACTATCAAGACTGCAAATGAAGGCATTTTTTTCTTTCTGCAGAAAGATCCTTAAGTCTGATGGATTTCTAGTATCCTGTCACTTTTTTCTTAAGTAGGTAGGATGTTCTGTTATCCCTTTATTTTGCTCCAGGCCTTAATGGCTTTCCAGCCTTTGGCTGGAGGCAAATGGCTGCAGCTCCTTCAGGAGTAAGGCAAAACAATGTTGGGAAGGTGGGGGGAGATTTTTTTTTTTTAACATAGAAATCTATGGATGGTGATTGTGATAGGAGGCATTCTTCATCCTATACTGAACTACTTACATTCCTTGTACCTTTTACCAGTTAAATACAGTTAAGACACCACTATTCTTGTAATCTGATTTGCCTCTGTGGCACCTATGGTTTGCAAGCAGCATGGCATGCATTGCATACCGTGCTGTCCTGCCCAGCCCTGCCTCTTGGTGCCCCCCTCCCCATCCTGGATTTCCCTCAAATTATTATGGTCACCCTACCTTACTATAAAATGATCCCCACAATAATCCGGTTCTATATATAGGAAATGTATAAATTTGTTATAATTTTTAGGCATGGATCTAATTATTGGAGGTTTGCCTTGAACTTATCCCTTTCCCATTGCTACGGCAGGGAAAATAAATTTGGGGGTGGAGGGGATCATGTGGCCCCCTGCCAGCTCCCTGTTACTGTCAGACTCTCTTTTCCCTGAGCACAGGAAAATGAGGGATAAATTTGAAAACACTGAGTTTGAAATAAACATGTCTGAAGTAATTTGCATATAGGCAAATTACTATGTGTAACCATAGACTTGGTTCATTCAGAATTGATGCGTTTTACCATTTTTGAAACCGCTATAAGTTTTAGCTCAGGTACTTCATAAACACACTTTTAAGCAGCACTTTTGTACATACTTTATGTATAGAAAAAACTATGCATAGTAGTCCAAAGCCAAAACACTTGTGATGTTTACCATATACTTTATTTAGACTGGGCCCTGGCAGAGTCAACAGAATTTCAATCCATGGTCACCACAAAGATCAACACTACTCAGGATGTGTATATGTTCACAGATTCATAGATGCTAGGGTTGGAAGGGACCTCAATGGATTATTGAGTCCGACTCTCTGCCAGTGGCAGGAAAAAGTGCTGGGGTCATGTGACTCCAGCCAGGTGCTTGTCCAGTCTCTTCTTGAAGACTCCCAGGGTAAAGGAGAGTATCAGCTCCCTTGGAAGCCCATTCCAGATTCTGATCTTTCTGATGTCCAACCTAAATCTACTGTCTATCAGCTTGTATCTGTTGTTCCTGGTTATTCCAAGGGGTGGTCTGGTAAACACAGCATCTCCTATTCCCTGCTGCCCCCCATGCCCAGTGAATTTGTATATGGCCCCAAGATCCCCCCTCAGCCTTCTGTTGTAGAGGCTGAAAAGGTCCCTTTCCTCATAGGGCCTTCCCTGGAGGCCTCTAACCAGGCTCTCCTCTGGACTCTGTCAAAGTTGTCCACATCCCTCCTGAATTGCAGCACCCAGAATTGGACGCAGTACTCCAGTTGCAGCCTGACCAGTGCTGCATAGAGGGGCTGAATCACCTCCCTGGACCTGTTCATGATGCACCTACTAATGCATGACAAAATGCAGTTAGCTCTGCTAATTACTTCATCACATTGATGACTCATATTCATCTTGGAGTTGACAATGACTCCAAGGTCTCTTTCTGCCACTGTGCTGCTGAGAAGGTCATCCCCCAGCCTACAGGTGTGTTGGTGATTCCCTCTGTTGCTAGGTGCAGCACCTTGCACTTGTCCTTTTTGAACTGCATCCTATTGTTCTCTGCCCATTTCTCTAACCTGGCCAGGTCAACCTGGATTTGGTTTCTTCCCATCAGTGTGTTTTCTTCACCCCATAGTTTAGTGTCATCTGCAAAACTGGACAAAGTGCTTTCCATGCCCTCATCTAGGTCACTGATGAAGATATTGAACAGCACCGGCCCAAGGACCGTGCCTTGGGGGACCCCACTAACCACATGTTTCCAGGTTGATACCAACCCATCCACCACCACCTTCTGGATATGACCCTTAAGCCAATTTGTCACCCACATGACTATGTAATCATCTATGGCACAACTGTTCAATTTGCTTATGAGAATAGGATGGGATACCATGTCAAAGGCTTTCTTAAAGTCCAAGTAGATGACATTTATGTTGACTCCTGTGTCTAAACATTTAGTCACCTGGTCATAGAAAGAAACAAGGTTAGCCAGGCAGGATCTACCTGTTATGAATCTATGCTAGTTGCCCTTCAGCATTATATTACCTGCTGGACTCCTACAAATCTGAACCTTGATAATTTTTCAAGGGTTTTCCCAAGGATAGAGATAAGACAAACCAGTCTATAGTTACTCAGATCCTCCTTCCTCCCCTTCTTGAAAATAGGGACCACATTGGCCTTTTCCAGTCATCTAGGACCCCATCTGAGCAGTAGGGGTGTGCGAAACAGGCCCTATTTGATTCGGATTTGGATTCAGCCCAAATCAGGGACAGTGATTCGATTTGTTGATTCAGATCACTGTCCCTGATTCAATTCAGCCATATCTGACTCTGAAGATTCGATGCTGATTCACAGAATCAGTGATTCGGACATAAACACTTTAAATGTTTTTTCTACATACATAAAAGCTTTAAATGTTTTTTCTACATACCTCAAGGTACCAGATGCAGCTCCAGCATGCTGTGATACTGGGGTGCATGGAGCATCCCACAGGAGCACAGGGGGGGTGGCACATGCTTGGTGGCAAACCTGGAAACGGACTCAAAATAGTGGATCAAGGAGTGCACTGGGGGCCCCCTCATGTCCCCCTGGCTTGGGGGGTGGGACCCCGGGTGTTCCCCAAACCCAGGAGGCACCAGTCACTGAGCCAGGGAGGCATGGGGGCCCTTCCCAATGCACTTTCTGGTGGACCCAGAAGTGGACTGGAAGTGCTTCTGGCCCACTTCCGGGTCTGCTGCCAAGTGCACTGGGAGCCCCTATGCTTCTGTTGGACACTCCATCCGCCCCACCATCACAGCATTCACGAGCTGCCTGGTACCTAGACGTATGTAGAAAGAGCATTTGAAGTTATCGCTATGTCCGAATCGCCGAATCTTTCCGAATCAATTTGGAGAGTTCTGATTCGATTTGGAGAGGTTAAAGGGTTCTCTGATTCAATTTGGATTCAGAGATTTGGCCACCAAATCGAGCCAAACCTCTGCCAAATCAAATCAGGGACTGAAGCTTCGCACAGCCCTACTGAGCAGCACAAGTGCTCAAACAGTCATGCCAGTACCTTTGCTATGACACTGGCTAATTCTTTCAGCACCCTTGGATGGAGCTTATCTGGTGCCACTGATTTAAACACATCCAGCCTCTCCAAGTGTCTTTCTACTAGGTTTGCTCTGACAGTTGGGCTGGTGTTCTTCCTCCTTCTGTCAGTAATGCATTTGGCAGATTTGTCTAGATCCGAGTTCAAGAATACAGAGGCAAAAAACTCATTGAAGAGCTCTGCTTTGTCCCTCCTATCTGTCACCAAATGCCCCAGTCTATCCCCTTCCCAGACCACAAAGGATCCATATGCTAATTAGCCCTCCACTCATGACTGGAACCAGCTGTTCTTGTCATGAGTCCTGCAATACTCCAAAAATTAATATGCAGATGAAACACATGGCAACTAGATCTGCCTCCACCTCATAGTGGGTGGGGCTACACTAATCACATGCAACAGGCTGAGAGAGGGGTGACCAAGGAATTCTGGGTGAACTGTTTGGGGCCCTGTTTAGTGATATTTGCCTGACATTTAAGCTTAGTAAAGAAGCAGGAATAATTGGAAATGGGAAAGAAAGGCACAACCTCATCTTTGACTAAATACAGTAATATGCTAGGGGCCTAGCATGATATTATTCAGTTTAAGATAGAAGCAAAAACCAAATATAAATTCAATGGAATGAGTTAAAAACAATCTGCATAGCTGTGAAAGCTGCTCTTAGTAATGAAGCTCCCAACAGTCAGTAGAATTGCAGAACAAAGAACAGCTTGATTAGTGGAACATTAAGTTCTTTAAAAAAAGAAGAGAGGGTTGTTAACACCTTCAGAGTTTAGAAGGGATCCACTAGATTATAATGATGAAATCAGGTGACTCTCACTGCTGCCTGACTAGAAGTGCTGCTCCTACTGCCAGGGAGTTGGTATATTAAACTTTGGGTGGAGCTGGAATCAAAGGGTGGGGAGTACAAGTGCATCAGTGCACCCTCACCCCTCTCTCTGAGCAAACCTACTGTGTATGTGTAACTGACAATTCTCTATAGCTTTTAATCTGGCCATATTTGGATGGATTTCTTTAAAGGACAGCAAAAGGCATCTCTGTCTCTGTCTCTTTCTTCATTTCTAAAAGTACAACTGTAGGATTTCCTTCCCTACCTGTCCCTATCTCCCTCATGCCACTCTTGCTACAGTGGTCTAGGTTATTGATTCTATATATTAAAAATGTCAACATAAGGAAGTGGTAAGGATCACAAATACATTCATCTTATCTCACTCTTCACCTATAGACAAAATAGATTTTTTTCAAAAGATAAATCTGTTGTGGCCTCCTGAAATACTAGATTTGTGTGTGTGTGTGTGTGTGTGTGTTTAAAGACATAAGTACTGAAACTGATTCTTATTTACTTATTTAAAAAAATGGCCTAAAAGCTGGGAGCAAGCAAGGAACATTTCAGCTCAAAAAGTTATTACCAATATATCCAATTAACAATAACATACAAATACCTTGGTGAATGGGGACATTGCACTTGCCTATTCGCAGCTTTAATATACCCAGAAATGAACAAGTAGATATTGTGCAATTTAGAGTAAATGGCAAAAATTAATTTGCATGAGAAAAGGTGGGAAACAACCCTGGCCAGGTGACTGCCTTTGGGCTGAGGTTGTCTCCCTGCTGTACATTTTTCTGGGTTGCAACTCCTCCATAGGCTAGTGTTCTTGATTTCATGTTCTTTTTTTTCCTCCCACACTAGCTTTCTTTCTGCTGTGGAATGGTCTATAGCTGTGCTCGTTACATAAATAAAACAATCCCTTTCATCTGTGATCATGGTGGTTTGTCATGTGAAACTCTCATAGGTTCATTTGGGGGCAAGGGGGAGATAATTGATACCAAAAGTTGATTTTGCTTTTTAAAGCATAAGGTCCTACTTTTTGGTATTTTAATTCATATTTAATTACTTCCTACAGGGACATTTATACAATAATCATAGGGTGGAAGATGGACCACAAGAATCATCTTATCCAGGTGTGTCTGTGGGCTAGATCTGGCTCATGCAGCCTTTCTATCTGGCCTGTCCAGCTACCTGAAGTTGGTCATACTTATCACAGAATGAGGACCCCTTGGCCCTACTGGCCATGGCTGTTGGCAGTGACCATAGCTTGCCACCATGGTTGCCCCTGGATTCCCATCACTACTGGACTCCTTCCCCCTGCACCTGAACCCTTGGCTGCAACCAGAACTTTTGCTGCCACTGCTATAGTCAGGCACCCTCATACCTGGGGCTGAATCTAAGGTTACCATATGTCCAAGTTTTCCTGGACATGTCCTCTTTTGAGTCCTCTGATCTCCATCCAGGCAGGTTTGTCAAATCTGACGAAATGTCTAGGATTTTACTTTGCTCCGCTGGTGGGAGCAGGGGGAGGGCAACTGGAGGCAGCAGGGACCACCACGTGGATCTGTGTGTGCCTTAGCAGCTGCAGGCTGGTAAGTGTCTGGGTGGCAGGGGTTGGGGTCTGGGGCTAGGGCTGGGGTTGAGGCTGTGGCAGGACAGAAGGGCCGGCAGGGTTGTCTGCCACTTCAGCGGGGGAAAGGGGTGGGGGCTGTCCTTTGAAGGCAGTGGGAAACTCTGTGGCTAAGCCGGCAGCACAGGGGCTGATACGTGTGCTCTCAAGGGTGGAACGGCCAGGAGATGCTGTCTGGTGGGGGAGGAGGTGGGGAGCTGTGGCCAGGATGCCTGGCATAGCATGGCAGCCCCAGCCCAGGGCACGGGGTGCCAAAAGCCTCCCCTCTCCTTCCCTCCAGCCCATCCTGGGGCTGGGCACATTCTGCTGCCACCTGCATGAATCAGAGCCACATTCTGCTGCCAGCTGCATGAATCAGAGCCACCATGCTCTGGCTTGGTCAGGACATAGATAACAAGGGCCCCTCCAGCAAGGCTGGGGGGAGCAGGGCTGCTGTGGGATGGGAGTGAGGGGCACTGGCAGGGCTGGGGGGGGGCTGTGGCTTGGGAGTGAGGGGCACTGGCAGGGCTGGGAGACTTTGAACTAGGAGTGAGGGGCACTGGCAGTACCAGGGAGGCTGCAGGTCAGGGGTGAGGTGCACTAGCAGGGATGGGGAGGGTTGTGGATTGGGAGTGAGGAGCACCAGCATGGCCCAGGGGGGCAGGGTATTGTGGTTTGGGAGTGCAGGGTACTAGCAGGTCTGGGGTCTGTGGATCGGGAGTAGCAGGGCTGGGGGCGGGGTGTGGCTTGGCAGTGAGGGGCAACAGAATGGACGGGGTACAGCACTGGTGTATCACAGTCATATTCTTCCCCTCCTCCCTCCCCCCTGCGCAACAAGTGTCCTCTTTTTTGGAATCTGAAATACGGTAATTCTAGCTGAATCTGGCCTGTGAGGAGACCTGTATCGCGGATCTGGTTCAGTCAAAGCCTTAGGTGACTTTGACACCTCTAATCATGTCCAACCCTGGCATGAACACAGGACACACTATTTCTAAACTAACCCTGTTAGTTGTTGTGTGCATAGGGCGTACAACGTGAATTAAAAACAAGCTGGAATCTTATCAGGGGATAAGGGGACTGCATTTATTGGAACATAAAACATAAAACATGCAATATGAAAAGAATAAAGAACAGTAGGGTTATTTGCTTCACTCATTCCCATGCATATTCATTCATTCATTCATTCATTCATTCATTCATTCAAAAGAGACAAGCACATACATGCAAAAGTTACAGTCCTGCAAAGGTTAAGGTGTTACCAAGTTTCAAAGTTGCTCAGGTCAGTCTGGCGGCTGGCCAGGCTGACCAAGAGAGTTGGAGTCAGGTCTTGTTGGACGCGCCCAAAACTCCTTCTTGAGGGTGGAAGAGACCCAAAGTCTTGTCTTTGTGTTCATTCTTTATTGTAATAGCTATCCATACAAGCCTATGGATTCCGCTGAGTTAGATGCAAAGGCTGTCCTTGTTCTGTTGGCAGGCTGGGATTGGTAGGTCATGATCTTCTGGCTTTGTGATCTGCAGTCTTCAGGGGTCGTCGCTTGCAGTCTTCAGCCATCAGGATGGAGCATGATTTAGTGTTTGGTAATCCTATACTGCTGACTCGATGTGGCTGCAGTCCTTAACCGTTAAACCACAGAAGGCTATTTTTACCTGTTGCAAGAGGTCTGTCTTCCTGCACATTGTCACATACATTATTCACTTTTTCGTTACCTCTTTCCACACAAGTCAGACATGTACACACACACCAGACATACCCCAAACCCTTACACAAGTGTTCTCCTTATACTAAATTTAAGTTCTAAAGTCATGAGTCAAATATGTCTAAAATCATGAGACCAATATGCCAAATACACTTACGCTAAGCAATAAGAAATTTAAAATAGATGGTTTATTCCAAGCACTAATAATGACTGATCAAATTATAAAAAGTAAATCATAACAAGATTAACTTTATCTTAACATTGAAATCTTTTTCTTATATAAAAAGAGAAATAAAATAAAGTCAAAGCAATTATAACCAATAACAAAATAAGCAATTAAAGCAATTATAGTCACTATAGTACTACACTGTAAAATGCTTATCCAGCCACTTCTTGAAAACCTTCAATGAAGGAGATTCCACAACTTCCCTGGGCAGCTGCTTCCTAGAGTTCAGAGAGTAAGGAAATTTTTCCTGATATTTGATCTAAATCTGCTTTGCTACAGTTGAAACTCCTTTCCCTCTGTGCCAAAGGAGGACAGTAGTTCCCATTTATGACAGCCTTTCAAATATTTTAAAATGGGTATAATGTCCCTCCTTAATCTGCTCTTCTCTCTAAACATGCCTAGTTCTCCTAGCCCTTCCTCATACAGCCTTTCCTCATACTGCTCAGGGGAGCAGCAATTAATGCTGCAACTGCTCTCCTGCCTTTAAATTTTCAGACCCATGGGGAGCCCCATGGGCCAAATGACATAGCTCTGCAGGTTGGATCTGGCCCGCGGGCCAGGAGTGAGTGACCACCTGTAGTATGCATGCTACAAATGCGTGAGCAGCCTCTGTGCATGGAACATGGTAGATCAGGGAAGGGGCAGGCAAACTGAGCAGGGAACAGAGGGGAAAGAAGAAAGCCGAGCAGCAGATGGAGAAGGGAATCTGAGTGGTAGTGGAGAGGCTGCAGGGTTTAATTTGTTGTACATGTGCCAAAAAAAAAAGGCTGATCCTCACTACTCCAGAGAATACTGGTTGGGGTTCCTGCTAGCAAATATTAACTTTATAGTGGCACCTATTGTAATACTATTTAAATACACTTATTTAATAGGTCTTTGCAAGCTTCCAGAGTGTGTGCATGATTATAAATACAGAAATAAGTGAACAATTTCCCTGCAGTGAGTGATTATGCTGCTGTACCTTTAATCTTCTTATATCTCTAGCTAAGTTATTCTTTTTCTTTTTGGGACCTTTCACCCCCACAACTTGTGTTCAGTATGAATGGTTTATGTGGCACTGTCATGTATCATTGGTCATCAAAGCTGAAGTGTTTTCATGTTCCCATTGAAATATCTTGTCTGTATTTTTTAAAGTTTGTTTCTTCATTCTTTACCCAGAGAACAAACTCAATCATGTATTGGATTGGTTGGTCTTTTAAAAATAAAAATAATACTTTATCATCTGTGTGGTACTTCCCACCTGCTTTGGATTAGTTAACTATCACAAATTTCATTAATTTAGTAGGGCTTTTAATATTATTGCCCTTTGGCAGACTTGCAAGCTCAGCAATAGAAGTTAAATTATTTTATGCACAGCCATAGAGGGAGTCAACATAGGAATTCGTGCTGACTAGTTACTGACCCCTGATCTTGTGAGTGAAAGACCAAGCCTTATCCTGATCTTCTTTCTTCCTGTTGTCCCCCTGCTATATTTTTAAAGGCCAGAAATGCAGCTCATATTCTAGAGGGGTGTAACTAAAAAAGTACCCAAACTTTCACAGTACAAAGGGGAAAGGAGGGGATGCAGTAATGGTGACAACCAGGAGTAGGAGTGTGGGAGGAAACTTATCCTGAATGAAAGAGTGCTGTTGCATGCTGGCCATGCTACTCCTGTTGCTAAAAGCCAGTTCAAAGCACACACATTCCTTGTGTTGACCTTGGGAGTACTACGTAGTACATTGCCTCATTAGGATAATGAAGATTATTAGTCTTTCTTGATATTTGTGACACAGCAGTGACTAAAAGCTAGGTCTTCCTTGAAGTAGACACTACCTAAACTTAGCCAAGACTCAATTAATGACAATCTAATTGAGGTAAGGATTTTGTTGACTAATTTATTATTATTATTATTATTATTATTATTAGCCCACCTACATAGTTGGAATAGAGGTAGACAAGCTTTCAAATAAAAATATACTTCAGAAGATTTGCCTGGCCTGAAAAAGAGTACCTTGCATTCTTTTTCAGGCCAGATATAATTCCTGGGATATCAGGGCTACAACATCATCCTAATACTACCAATTGGTTCTTGTCTCCTCTGCTATTATTATTTTCTTCCTGTTTCCAATTCCTTATTTACCATGTTGTGCAGTGCCCTAGGCTTTTGTATTTCTTCTTCTTTGTGACTAGGTACCTCTGCTCACAGTTGCACTGGAATGCATTAACCTTGAGTAACAGGCCATGCAGTGCATAAGGACTTGCAGCATCAGGGTTGTAGTATGTAGTGAATGGACATGCTCCCAAAAATGTTTTTGCAACAGTATTGCATTGTGAATTTTTGTTCATGTTCCTATGGATAATTACCCTATAGTCTCTTGTACTAAGAAATAAGGCCTAATAGGATTTTGCTTAAGAGGGACCACACATTGCTTTGCTTCAATTACCTGATTAAATCTCTCATGGCTTTATGCTTAATTATAAAGCTTAGAGCAGTTAATATGGCAGGTTGTCTAATTTTAACTCCATTTTTAAAGCAGTGCTTTACAGCCGACTCTCTTCATTCAATGCTCTGGAGTAGGTATCAACTCCTATGTGTCTCGGACGGCCAGAGCCGACTCGAGGTGATCTAATAATTGCTCGTTTGTCGGGCGGGCTGGTGAATAGAGAGGCCGAGAAAGCTTTATGGTTGTAAAACTTTATTTACGTCGCTGGTGGTTGCTATGAAAACGGTCTGGTCGTTTGAACAACTATGTCAGTTGTTCCAGCTGATAAGGCTCAGGCTAGCTCATCCGTCTACAAATCAAGCCGGCAGGAATAGGGTATGTCTGGGATTGTGCTCAATGATGGGGAGAAGAATCGATAGGTGATCAGTCTATCGATCAGCTCAGCCGCAAGTCAGATAAGCACTCTGCAGCGTGCTCAAAGTTCTCCGACTTGGGCGGAAGTTGCGCGAATTTTTAAACGGCTAGCAAGCCAATTACTAGCCGCCACGTGGGAATAATTTAGAGCTGGCCAATAACGGGACACAAATTTGCATTCGAATGGCGGGAACTCTCTTGCACCGGGGGTTTTCTGCTGCAACAGAAAAACTTTACTTTGCAAGAGGCTCTCATGTGGCGGGAAAATTCCACCGTGCCGAGGCACCAAAATCACTGGGTTGTGACACTATGTTAGGTGATTTAAAAAACATATATTTTTATTTTTTCCAGGCATGGAATCTCTGGATGAATTTCAGTATCGGAATGTTCTTTTTTCTTATGCTCAAACTTTTCTGTAACAAGCCCTGTTGATCTGTTCATGGCTGGGGCTGGACAGAAAACTTTCATTGTTGTCCAAATGTAATTTTCCAAAGCCAAATGTTTCTATAAGATTGTATAGATTTTGATGAAACTTGCTTAGGAAACAATTGGGGAAATGTGTAAAAATGGGATGTCTTGACACTTTTGGAATGAGAAACTTCAATTTTATTCATTTTGTATTGTCATGTGACTAAAAAATCCAGTATTTTATCTGAAGAGATAAATAAAAATAATTGAAATAAAACCTTGTCTAATTTATAAACACTATTTTTATTGACGCCAAATTAAAATTTTTCCTCTGAATTTTTTCCCCCCAGATTGTTGTTCTCTTCAGTTTAGAGTGAAAAAATGTAAAACTTTAGAAATTTGTTTAGGATTTAAAAAAGGCAGTTAGCTCTCTTCACAGATCCATACCACTTTCACTTCCATTTTATAGAAGGGAGAAGAATAGAATATAAAGCTCATAAAGATCAAGAGTTTAAGAATTTTTGTGCCTTAATTCTTGGGTTCCAGATCTGAAATACTTTGAAGAATCCTGATGTGTTGTGTAACTTGTCACTTTCTGAATATTAGATGTAACAGGCATGTTTCAAGTAAGCACAGGCAAGTGGAATTAAAAAAAAATCACTACTCAATCTTTAAAAATCCTGACGATTTATCAATTCTCTGTTTGTTTAAAAATATTGACTTATGTCAGATTCTTCATGTTCTTTTACTTCTGGAACATAGACTATTTCCATTGTTATCTTTGTATATTCTATTTTTCAGATTAGCTTTGGAATTGGATGGCCTGGAAAATCAATTGGACCTGGGATTTGAGAATTACCATTGAGACTAAAGAAAAATAACAAAGTAATTTTCTTGGGCCTGTGCTGTTTTAGAGGATGGGCACATTTCAGCTAGACATGGGAGAATATTTACAAATCTGTTGGACGCCCTTCATTCATCTCCATGCAACAGGTCTACAGGTTATCTTTTATTAAGTAATAAATTACGGGTTCCAATGTGTCAGTTCACACTGAGCTGTATTGTATTGTATTGTATTATGCTATATCATTATTTGCAGACTGATATGTGCTCCAAATCCAACTTGTTCAGGCAGTGCTGCACAATAAATCCAACCATTGTAGCATCTTGATTAATGCCAGGCTCCTGGTGATAGTCAGACCTACAATCAACTCTTGGCTTTCTGTCAGTCCTTATCTGTATGTGTCATTATATCATAGCAAGCTGACTAATAGAAACGATAATGGACACAAAGGAGACACGTTTTTTGTTTATATCAGGTGTACAACCTGGCACCCTGTAGCATCATTACCCAAGTTCTTGACTAGCTGTCACAAACACCAGGAGGAAATACAGTTGATTAATCACCAAGAAAGATTAATTCAGACTAACAGTGAAATTGAGATTTGAAAAGCCACAGGAATCCAGGGACACTGATACTTGAGGTATTAATTGAATAGAAACTAAAGCAAGACAAACACCAATCCAGCAAGTTTTTTGGTATAGGGCATCTTTTTGCATTGAATGAGATTTCCAAAAGAATTAGCTCCTTGCATAGACTTTTTCTTAGAACAGGTTTGCCAGTTAAGAATGCTATAAGCCAGCAGTATTCAATCTTCTGGCCCTGCAGGCCAGATGAGTGGTGTGGGACCAACCAATTTTGGGGCTGGATTGTGCTTTGTTCTGCTTGTGCCCAGCTCCAGGTCCCAGGGCAAGGATTAGAGCCATGCCACCCTCACTTGGGCTTACAGACCACTATCAGGCCCTGTGTACCAGTATTGCATACACCATCTAGCATGGAGGACTCCGGGTTCCCCAGGGGTCCAGAATTTTGGGAGTAGAAGTGCCACCTCTCCCTTGCTGCCAAAGTTTTGGACCTGTAGGGAACCCATCTGCACTCCTCTGGCCTGTGGGCTGGGGATTAAGCACTTTAAAGCAATTGAAATAAGTTTGGAAAGTGCATGCACTCTCTCTCGGTTACACATTGTTTTGCCTTTTCAGATGGTTCCAAAAAAAAAGCCAATACTATTTTGATCTTCAGACATAACATCATGAACACATCTATAATAGCCCACATAGCTCAGATACTGCATTCATTTTTTAGCATCTCTACCAAACAAAAAAAAGCGTAACAAGATGAGGAGATGGGAGATAAGAGATGGTGAGGAAAGAGCGTTCATGAAACCTACAAAGACGTAATTGGTGAAAGCAAGGAGGTAGACGTGTTTCTTACCCTAGTAAAATAGAAATACCTTATTAGGAGTACTGACATCAAATTAAATAATGGAAAAAATAAGGTGAAAACCAGAAAAAGCATTTTCACAATGAGTTCTATTTGCCTATGCAAATAGGCAAATAGATGGTGACTCTGTCACTCTTAAGTATTGAGTCCTTCCACTGAGGGCTGGTTCTAGATCTGATGAAAAGACTATATAGACTAAACAATTAGAAATACATATATCAGATATGTATTCGACTTTGTTTAGTTTGTAAAGTGCAAATCTACCCTCTCTTCCAGTTGATTTCAGGCTAATATGGCTAGCTATATCTCCCAGGGTCTTGATCTCAATAGATCTTTTCTATCACTCGGGCATTGACTTACTTAAGACCAAGCAGATACCAAGAAATGAGATGTCTTTTGCATGTTTTCTTCTGTTAGATTTATTGATGGCTAGATTGTGATGTAAGGCACAGCCCAAGGGGTGGTGCATAAATTATACCATAATCCAAGAAACAGCTCGGCAAAGCACTGTGATTTACACACAGCATGAACTTATTTGTCCTTTATTCAGACATACTTGGCAATTTTGGTGCTCTTGGCAGAGCACTGGAGAGAGGTGCCAAGCACCATAGAGAAGGGGCACTCAGTGCTGCAGGATGCTTCTCATACCCACTCTAAATTGGTGCTCAGGGCTGGTGCCCCTCTCAGCCTGCCCTGGTTATGCTACCTTGTTTTCTCCTTTCCCCGTGGGACAGTACTTCACCATTGGCCTATACAAAAAAAGTTAGGCCAGAGAGAAATTGCTGATTTACTGATGCTTGCTAGTGAGTAGAGTAGGTGGACATTAGGCTCCTCCTGTTTCTTGCCCCTCTTTGCTCAAAGGGTTAAGGGCAATTAACCTGAATTACTTTGTAGTGTCCTTATTGCAAATAACTCTTACCATTGCAAGTGGAGCATTGTTCCACCAGCCAGCCCCTAATTTAAGCCTTTAACTTGTTTTGACTTTGTTTTCTCCTCTGCTTGGCAACATTATCACCACTCTTCCATCTAAAGAACTCACAGACATGGAGTTCTTTAGAGGTTTTCATGACCATGTTATATATGTACATGCCATTTGTGTGTATTGACTTTTTTGCTTTTTATCTCACTAGCTTGTGGTCTCCAGGCTGACTTGCACTGGCCTCCTCTTGAATTCTTGATGATGTTGCCTGGCTGAGCTGCAGCAGGAACAACCCAGAAGGTAAGGGCAAGACCTGATGGGGATAGCTAGGAGGCTCTTGGTCCTGGACATGATCTAAAACCGCACCCTGCCAGGAGTGGGTAGCCTGGTGGGGCTCCCAGTGGTGTGGGAGCCCCCAGGAAATACCAGGCCAGATACCACCCTGGTGAAAGGCAGGTCAGGCAGCCTTAATAACCCCAGCTCCCATATCCCTGGTGGGCAAGATGAAGCAAGGGGGGCCCACGCTCACTGTAGAGCACTGAGGCAGGGCTCACATTGATGAAAGGACCTGTGGCAGCACCCAGACTCTGCGGTGGAGGTCTGAGGCTGCATATAGGAGCCAGCCTGAAGCTCCAGGGGGGTGGGGCCCTGAGTCTTGGGGAGCTATTAAGGAAGCTTCCAGGGCCAGGGATAAGGGGATTTCCTGGGGGGGCTTGGGGACAGGGGTTGGAGCCCCGAGAGTGTGGAAGGGGTTGGAGCCCTGAGAGTATATGTGTGGGGTTGGAGCCCAGTGTGTGGGCATGGGACTCGGTGTATGTTGCTTTATGTGTGTACCAAGTAAACCCAGTGTGAGGGTGTGGGGACCAGGAGCTCCAGTGGGGAGTGAAAGTCCTGGTGAGGCTCCAGAGCTTGGGTCTCAGTATTAGCTAGCTGGAGGGAATACCTGTGAGGCTTGGGCTGTGGTGCAGGGGAGGAACAGAGCCACAGATAGTGCCCCCTGGCATTGGGGCAGGAAAATGGGCAGCCTCCCAGCTAATTAACACCATAATTATGTATCATGGCAGACGAGAGAAGCCCAGAAACAGGTGGGCGGGCCAATGTCTAACCCGCCCCGGGAAGGCCCACTTGTTACACCTATTTAAAATATGCAACCCATTTGAAAACAGTAGGGGTCATAATAGCTTTTTTGGGAAGAAGCGTGGGGATCAATGCATAATCTATGAGAGCAATGCTTCAGTTCTAGTTGTGAATTTCCATTGCATTTATTTCCTTTGATAGCACTTTGTTGTACCTTTTCATATTAGTGCTGTGGCGTGAAAATTCAGGCACCAAACATCACAGTATGTAGGAAATTTCACAGCTTTGTCATAATCTGTCACTTCAACTATTACAAGCTAAATATCTTAATGAAATTCAGCTAAATTACAAGAATACCAATAACAAAGCTTGTCTGTATAAAAATGAAAATTTTAATTAAAATGCTACATTATATTAATCTCCTTTTTTTTACCGATTCAGTAAAGAAAAAAGTAATTATTTTTGTACTGCTGAATCATTAACTCAACATAAAATTGAATGTAAAGGTGTGTGAATATCATGTACAAAAATATATCTGAAACCTAATTTCTTAAAATTACTAGATTAGATTTATCATTAATTTATACCTGATTCAGTACTATTTCCCTATGCTTGGAACAGAAAGACCTGCTTTTTTAATTGAAGCTCTAAATATTCAAGTTTGAGAATAATTTCAGTATAGGAAAAAATGAGTAGTACTTAAGTTTAATTAAATTAAATGGTTTAATGAAATTAATTGCAAAATTATCAGTTTCGTGAAACTCGTTCTTTTATATTCAACTTTTTTGCCTCAAACTTGTCCAATTACTGTAGCTGCTATTAAAAGATCAATATTTACCAACAGTTTTCAAAGAATAAGCCTATCCTTTTGGATGTGAGAAGGAATAACATACCACCTACAAATCTTTACCTCTCATATAATTCCTGGATTACAACATCACTCTTCCACTACCAATATGTCGAAGATATCAAAATCTGCCCTTACAATGGAAAATCCACTACTTTAAAGAAAAAAGAAGCCAAGTTACATCTTGCTAAGCTCCAGCAAGAAACATAATATTATCCCAAAGGGACTCATCATCTGTAACACTCTAGCTAACTCACATAAATTCTTGTGCGCAATATGCAGTTGGTACAATAAAAGTTATCACCCACAAAATCTCTGCCCTGTGTAATTTCTGGGTCATCATAACAACATCACACAAACACTACCTACCTTGCTATAGTAATTGCTGTTAAATATTTTTCTCTTAATGGCAAACACCATACAAGGATCATGGGTTTCAAACAATTTGCTTGAATTAAGAAAAATAGTACTAATATAACTGATGAAGTAAATATGAATTGAAATATAATACATTAATTACAGATATTATGAATATTATGTCATTCGTGTAATTTATTAACAATATTCAGAGTGATTATTAGTCATCACAGAACTGGGTTAGATTCGGTAGAAGTCATGGAAACACCAACATTTGCCAATGATTATCAGTCAGTTATCACATCTAATTCTAAGCTTATTGGACAAAAATCGTAATTTATCAAACACTGACTTGTTAACACTTATTATGTACACTTTATTCTTATAATGTAATCAGAATAAATCCATAATTAAAGTTGTAGGTGAACTGCTTACCAAATAGAAAAACATTAGGAAAAATTCAAAATTACAAAGACCTTTCCCCCACAGGTTTTAAATTTTGTGGTATAATTTCTCATATAAATTTTAACAAAACATTTTAAAGCACTCTATAAACTTGATCACAATTTTATAATCATGAAGTTTTCCAATACAATAACCATTTTGATAGCATTTCTATAAAATGTTAAACAAATATGCAATCCATTAAATCAAAACAAATAATGGTTGCAGGAAAGTTTGTTTCAGGATAAAATGGTAATCTTAACTACACCTTCTCCTGTGCCCCACTCTCCCTATCCCCCCCCCAAAAAAAGAAAAAAAAAACAAGGAAAAGATGACCAACTCTAGTGATAAGCAGAGCCTATTTGAAATTGTTTTGCTGCCTTTTTCCCTTTAAAATGCCGATTCACTAGAAGCAAGGCTAGTTTTGATAAATATCCCGTTTTGAGTTTTTTAAAAAATATTTGAAATTGTCAACATCCCTTTTTGATTGATTTTTTTTTTAAGATGGAAAAGTTCCATTTTGGGGGAAGAAATGCCCTCTTATTGGTCTAAATTAGTTTGTGGTAAACACCCCCCCATGAAGTCTTACAAAGCTCTTCCTTGCATTTCCATGTGTAGACCTTGTACAGCACAGAAACATATATAATTTTAAGAATCTTTCTTCCCCCAACATTTTGAAAAATTAATCAAACTGTAATGTCAGTGCAGAATTGAAGTGTGCCTGGATATGAAAACTTCCAGCTCTGGATGTGAATTTTCATTGAGAATTAGTCCAGGGTATTTTTACAGTTTTGGTCCCCAGACTCCATATAAACAGGACTGAAGAACCCTATTCCTCTGAGGAGGGAGGATCCATACTTGTGTAGGGTCCATTTACTGGCATGGATTGAATGAGAGAATCAGGGCTTTGAACTGCACATGCCATTAGTTCTTCTGTGTGACAGCTTCAATTTAAGCCTTGGCAAATATATTCTTAACTTTGAGTCTAGGTTCAACTTTCAATTTTAAATTTCTAGCACTTTGTAATGCCAAGAGCAACTGGCTTCTGTGAGCCTTATCAGTTCCTCAGGAAGTAAATTGGCAAGGTTCTTTGAGTAAAAGTGATATCTTTTATTAGACCAACTGAGTAGCTGAAAAACAGTTCTTAGCAAGGTTTCAGGTGCAATCGCCCTTCGTCAGGTATAGGGAGTCTCTGCTGGTCTGAGACTCCAAGGAATGAAAGAATCTAAGAGTGTGATGGGATGTCAGTGAGACTGTAAATAGGTGGAAATTAGGAAAATAAATGGTACAGCAGGGAAGGGAGGAGGGAAATGAGGGAGGAAAGCCAAAGTTAAGTAAGGGAGACTCTACAGTAATAGTACACTGAATTATTTCCATTGGCTGCTACAGCAAGTGTAAATTTGGCCAATCCAGCAAAGTCTTTAGGGTAAAATCCAAAATAGGTTCCTTAGTTGTATTCAGTTCAGATGTTACAATACCTAAAAATTAGGCATCTGGCCCCAGGAGGGTGATGCTATCAAACAGGGTTAGGTGCCTTGTGCCCTATGCTGTCAATGGGCAGTATTAGGCATCTCCAAAAGGAAAGAGCCCTCACACTGACTGGGGAGCTTCCTGGTATGCACCAATAAGAAATGCTGAGCCAAGGGGCATGCCTGAATCCCTGCCCCTTTCCATCTCTGAAGTGTCTGCCACAGGGATACCTCTATCTACTTGGCATTCAGAGATGAAAATCCTTTTCTCGCTGTTTTTGGAGTGACTTCTGTTTTTTTTTTTTCTCCAATGATAATTGATTTATCCATTGCAGAAAAGGTCCAGGCACAGTAACTGGAACCTAGTCAGCTTCTCATACTGGATTGTTTGAACGACAAAGTTATTCAGGTTATTTTTGCTTGCTGTCCTTTGGTACCATGACTCTACTACTACTGGCTGCACAGTGATGTAAAGGAGAGGGAGAGGGTTCCCTCACTCAAACCTCTGGTGGGTAGGGCACTTTCCCAGGGGATGGGAGATATGTGCTTGATTCTTTTCTGGTTAAGGGGAGAAAGAGCGTGGGACTCCCTCTTCCTGGACAAATGCCCTAATAGGTTACCATTCAAGAGGTGGGTAATGGCATCACCACTCCGATGTGTTTTCTAGTAATAGAGATTTTAGCTCCTGCACTTTGTACTGAACTTAGTGCTGTTAGCCTGAGCTGGATGTGCTCAGAGGCCCCTTAACAGAGGCCCCCTCTGAGGAGTTAGGTAGAGTTTAGGTATTCATTTGTGTTGTGTCTGGATCCCAAAGGAGTTCAGATGGGGAAAGGTGTCTGAGTGCTTAGACTGTGCCTACCTGCTCAGACGTTGAGGGGTCTTTGCAGTAAAAAATGTAGATACTAAGTGAATTTAGCCCATTCAAAGATTTCATGGCTCTGGGATGGGGGTGGGGAAGGCGGGGTGGAGGCACTTTGTTGTTTAAGTATCTAAATTCCACCAAAGTTGCATTTGGGTGCCTAGTTTACTAATGGTATCTGGCTATTGTTTTACTTGGTCTTGGCTACTGAATCTGTCATACAGAGATCTTACCTGTGCTCCATCTAGTTGCTTAGAGTCAGAGTCCTTTATGGGTAAGACAGGTAGAAAAACAGGAATGTACTTTTTAAGTACTTCCCAACACATTGCACCTCTCAGCAAGTGTAGTTTTATTTGGTCATGGTCAGCAACAGCAGATATTCAGACTCTTGCTCATGCTGTGGTAGAGCCCCAAACAAACCTACCCTGTTCATTTTCCTTAATATAGAGCCAAAAAATAAATCAGAGTTAGTAATGGTATTTGCTTTGGTCCTGGAATTTATTCCTATTTTAATATAAGGGTGGAGGGAGAATGCGAGTGTTGTTTAAAATGAAATATTGCACTGTTCTGTATATAGCTGGGAACTGACTGGAAGATTTCCTTCTTAAATATGGTTTGCTTACTACAGATTATCAATGTGAATTTAATCTGCAGCTGTAATCACAGTATGATACAACCAAACTGATAGCTTTCTGCTTTACGCTTGCCCATCTTTACTCTATCTCATGCTTGTGCATCAGAATGCAAGATACTGCTTCCTCAACAATGTACTACTGTAGAGCCTTTCACCTGTAAATCACAAAGGAACAGACTGTACTATCTCATTTCCTTTTTGACCTGTGTGTATCTTCAGACATGAGATTTTCTGATTTACTGTCTGTCACAAAAATCTAGATGACCTTATTATGGCACCAGAGTTAGCAAGCCTTGCTGGACTGACCCGTCCTTCTAAGTAGGGAACTTCCATATCACACTTCAACATCCACAGGTGATAATGACTCAACATGAAAATACTGCATGAGGACCTCGGATTGATTCTGCTTTGGTCTTTCATTCAGCTGTAGAAACATGAACTGTTGTTCTGCAGATTGCCAAATGACACAATTGCTACCTGTTTGCTTTAATCATTTAAATAGATTTCATAGATTTCATATTTCATAGACATTAGGGCTGGAAGGGACCTCGGAAGATCATTGAGTCCAGCCCCCTGCCCCAGGGGCAGGAAGTCAGCTGGGGTCATAGGATCCCAGCAAGATAAACATCCAAATTTCCCTTGAAGACATTCAGTGTGGGTGCTTGAACCACCTCAGATGGCAGGCTATTCCAGTCCTTGGGGGCTCAGACAGTGAAGAAATTCTTCCTTATGTCCAGCCAGAAATGGTCTTGCAGGAGTTTAAAATGGTTAGACCTTGTCATCCTTTGGGGCACTCTGGTGAACAAACGTTCCCCCAGATCCTGGTGGATATGCCTTATAAATGTATAGGTGGCCATCTGATCACCCCTGAGCCTGCGCTTTTCCAGGCTGAAGAGTCCCATAGCTCTTAGCCTTTTGTCATAAGGTCTGTTTTCTTGACCTCTGATCAAGCTTCTCCACATCCTTTTTGAATTGTGGAGCCCAAAACTGGACATAGTACTCCAGCTGTGGCCTCACCAAGGCCAAGTACAATGGGAGAATGACGTCCTGGGTGTCTGAGAATTTGATGCCTGAGAATTTGATGACTGGCCAATTTGTGAGGAGTAACATAGATGATAAGGCTTAATTATTCTGTAACAGCTTGTTTACTGTTGATACATGCTTACAGCACTTTGAACATGTTGGTTGCATATCAGAAGGTGCCTTTCATTGCCCAATGCACTCCTTGCCTGCACAAACTCTCAGCTGCCAGTATTATTACATCCTGACATATACTGTTCACTTCACTTTCTACTTCTCTTCCAAAGTTTATAACCTTGATAGTTGTCTTCTGCTGCTATATGGGCTCATCGCCCTCATCAGCAAACCCTTTCAAGGGCACTGTTACACATGCTCTGGGGGAGGCGAGGGCAGTACTTTAGAGTGACTCCAAGAGCTGCTCTAATTGAAGCTCTGCAGTGTCTTGTGTATGAGTGTCCCCATGCTTCAAAATGGAGGTAGGGTGCTTGAACTTAAAGCTCATTTAATGAGCTTGATGTGGCAGGCTTGCTGGTGGCAGCCTGGCTTGCCAGCTTGAGCCGGAGGGCTCAGATTGGTGGGGAAGGGGAATGCCTCCACCAATCAATCAGGAGGAGGTATGAGAGAGGCTTGCCCAATCCTGATCTAGGGGTGAGGTGAAGAAGAGGACCTGAGGGGGAACTAGCCCTTCAAGCTTTCTTATTCTTCCGCTCCCAATCCAGGGTCAGAGCCTCCAGAAGGAATAAAAAGCGAGCTTGCCCAGCACACAGGGAGCTTTCATCGAGGGACAACGAAGACGAGTGCTGTAGAAGAGCTGGTTGAGCTGACCAGAGGGGCAGAGCAGTTGCCCCAGAAGTGCCCTGAACAGGCCTCCAGTGGGGAGAAGTAGTGGATGGCTGCCTCCTAGCCGCCATGGGAAGAGCTCAGTGATGGTGGACAGGTCGGTGCATGTAGAGTCTGGGAGCTGACAGGACCCTGGCAGTTGCAGAAGGCGGTGCAGGTCTCCAACTCTGCATGAGGCAGGAGTGACAGTGCACAGGTCAGTGCATGGAGGGTCCAGGAGTGGATGGGACCCCGGTGGCTGCATGAGGCAGTGAGGTCTCCATCCCAGCATGCAGCAGGAGCTGGGTCCCTGGTGCACAGATGAGTGCATGGGGCTGGAGAACTGACACGATGCTGGGACTGCATGAGGCAGCTTGGGTCTCTGACACTGCAAGTAGCAGAGGTCCTCACGGTGCACGGGGCTGAAGGGGGTCACGGCAGCTGCACGAGGCAGTGCAGGTGCTCAACCCTGCACAAGGCAGAAGCCCAGCCTCCTCAGTGCACAGGGTGGCGCACGGAGCTGGTGGAGGGCAGGAAGAGACCACAGTGGCTGCATGAGGCAGTGCAGATCCCCAACCCTGCATGAGGCAGGAGCTAGGCCACCAGTGAATGGATGGGTGCACAGGACTGTAGAGTTAGCAGGTTACTGCTGCTGCATGTGGCAGTGCAGGTCCCATTGCATGGTGGGCTGACAGAGGGCTGATAGGACCTGGTGGCTGCACAAGGCAGCTCTGGCCTTTCTGCTGTGAGCAACAACCGGGTGGGTTGACTACCCCTGTGAGGAAGGATTCTGGGAGTTGTGAGTTACACAGGGAAGGGGGATTCCCACAGGGGAGTAGGGGCCTTCCCCACTATGGGTGATCAAGGGGAAGCCCCCTGAGGAGTGAGGATGATTCACCCCTGGGCACAGAGGGGAGTCTATGGCTCCTGTTTGTTAAGGGTGGTGTCTTAGTTATGGGCCTCTCCTACTTGAGCAATTTGGGAGGGGGTAATGATGTTCTATTAGGTAATGAGATCTTTCCCTGGGTTACTGTTTCTTCTTTGGGCATAGCTGCTGTGCCATTGATTGTGGTCTGGTTATTTATGCCATTGGGATTCTGTTTGTAATATTGCATCCTCATTGTTGCTATTTGAGAGGATTGTCAGCTGTTTGTGTCTGAATTTATTGTATTGGCTATTTTTGCACATGTGATGTAACCTCATGTGTTCTGTTCAATTTTTGGAGGTGAGCTGGCCTGTACCTAAAATCTCCATGCTCCTGCAGCATTCCTGCACATGCGGACATCCCTTCAATTGGAGAGGGGGTACCCTCCGTGTACCACCTGGGTTACATTTATTTCAAGTGCCCTTGCCACCATTTTGAAGCCCAGAGATGCTCATACACAAGAGGCAGGAGGCTGCTGGAGCGTGGTAATTGCCATGTTCCAGGAGACTTGATTAATCAAGTCTGCCCCAACGTGCTGTAATTACAGCATGTTGGAACAGCCTCTGCGCTTGTGTACAGGCACCCCCTGACTGACTAGCTTCTCTTTTCTTTTGTAATGAGTTTATATTCTCACCCTTTGTTTCAAAGTCCTGGAAAACGTCTCCCTGCCCTATTGCTCTCTGTTCTCAATTTCTCATGTTCCCTGCAGTCATCCATTCTAATGCTTTTTTTTCTTCCATTACCTGCAGCTTTGTACTTCCTTTCATCACACCCTGTATTGTCTACTTTCTACTTCTCCAGGGCCCAGGCTTAATGCAATTAACATTATATTGTCTGATTTACATTTGTAAATTTTTAGGGGCTAAATTCTGGAGTGATTGCCTTATACCCCACCTGGATGTATAAAACTAAGAGCAACAGAATATGTTCCTTTGTCCTTTCACGGAATAGTAAAAAAATACTTTGTGAATATATAGTTGCATGTAATTTTTCCTTTCTTTTTTTTTCAAGACAGCTTTCCTTATCTTTTTTTTTTTGATTGGGAGATTTTCTGGTAGCTGATGGAAAAGGACAATCTTATTTTCTACCAAGTATTTTCATATGAGACCTCTTTTCTTTATCAGAGGTAAAGTAGTAAAGGGAGAGAAATGACCCAGCTCTCAGGCCCTATGTTGGATTGCACCAGGTTAACCTCGAAATCACAGTTTTGAGCAATTAAGTTGTTTCACTGTTGCAGTATTCAGAGATGTAGGTTAAAATGATTACAGTGAAATTATTAGGACAGGTAGCTTAACGAAGCCATGGCTCAAATGGTTGGGGCATATTTACGTTAGGGCTGAATTTAGTCCATTATCAATAACAATGCTCTGTTACAGATGTTCTTTTAATGAAATAGTACATTGAATTTATTTTTTGATTTATTTTCTCAACAAGGTAGAAGAAGTAATTATATTTTAAAGCTAAATCACTTTGCTGGCATACAGGTTGTCAGTCCAAATGCTAATTGTGCAGCTTAAGTAAGATGTTTTCTATTTTTGGCTAAAAAAGTGGCATAGATCACAAATTAAACCCTGGAGCAGATGGTTACTGTTGTCGGGGTGTCACCTTGCCTGATGTTCCAAATCCCTGACATCCCAACTGATTATTTATATGCCACTGCTACCCCGGTGCATCATATTATGATTGCCATACATCTCTCTGGTAGAAAGGGCATACATAGGAACAAAAGACTGAAAGGGACCTCTTGGGTCATCAAGTCCTTTCCCTAAGTATTGCAGGAAGCCTTTTTTAAACTAATCTTAATGTGATCTAGGTGTTTTTTGCTCCCATTTGCCACATTAGGAAGATATCGGAGAATCTCACTGTCCTGATGGTTAGGAAATCTAGCATCCAGCCATCATTTATTTATGCTCATCTTAACCCCATTTGTTGTTGCTTCATTATGGTCTTCTAGCTTAAATAGTTCTCTCTTCCCTGGCATTTACCCTTCCCAATATATTTATGGAGAACAATCATAACTGCTGTCTTGGTTCAGCCTAACAAGCCAAACCTTTTCAGTGCCTGTTTACAAGATAGGCTCCTCATTTCTGTAATCTTCCTGGTTGCCCTTTTCTACACTTGTTTCAGTTTGAATTCATCTTTATTTTGGAGACCTTTAGCACTATAGGCCTTGAACATGCACTTCATATGTGATTAACCCAGATGCACCCAAATACTGTGCTCCTCCACAAAGAAGGGATGGGTGGCAAGCAGGAGTGCTGCGAGAGGGATCTGCAATACGCAGGCCAGATCCCTCTACTCCCTATAGAGTCAGGCCAGGGCAAGAGATACTTAACTATATACAGAATTTAAGAGAATGGCTACACACACACACACACACACACACACACACACACACATATCATATAATGCTATGTCCTACAGATAAAGGCTGAAAGATTACACCCTTTCAGGTAGCCCCAAACAATATGTTGATAAACAGTGGATTTAAAATAGACAAACAACAGGTAAATACAGGTGAGCATGTATCAATGCAATGAAACAACAGTCAAAACACAAATATACATGGGTAAGTATATATAAACATCAGGGAAGGGGGCCCCAGCAGTGTCCCTTAAGAAGTTAAGAAAGCCAAAATGTCCCACAAAATATAAGGTGCTTTAGCAACCAGTTAACTCAAGCTTCCCTGGGGATAAACTGCCCCATGGCCGGGGTAGCTCCCCTACCCTGTGGAAATCCCTTCCCCAACAACTCACAACTCCAGGGCCTGGATGGGTGGTCTTCGTCCCCTCAGCCAACTTGCTTCTCATGGAAGTGGCTTCCCAGCCCTCTGGCTTTCCTTGGGCTGCCACTTGCAGGTAGACCTGTGCACCGCCGTATGTACTGAGGGCTCTGTGCAGCATCACCCACACCGAATTCTCTGGCCGTTTGCCAGGGATTGCAGGCCCGAGCCACCCAGGGTCTCAAGCTCTGTGCACACTGAGGTCCCAGCCACTCACTGGGGGTTGCAGACCTGAGCTGCCTTGTGCAGCTCCCAAGGTCTGGGGTCTGTGCACCAGGTCACTGGCCTCATGCCAGGGGTGGCAGACCTGAGCTGCCTTGAGCCACCCGGGGTCTGTTCTCTGTGAACCGAACCTGTGCACCAATACCGTGTTCCCTGTGGGGAAGCTGGGGACACAGCCGCTTGCCACTCTTGCTCATGAGTAGGCATCTTCAGGGTTTTCCGGGCACTGCTTCTGCCCACTGGCCAGCTCACGCCAGCTCTTCTTAGCCTGTTCTATTCTCCGTCCCTCAACGTGTTTGCCGCATGCTGGGCATCAGCTCCTCTTATTCACTCCAGAGGCTCTGCCTCCAAAGTCTTGCCAGACCTGCAGAATGCAGGCTTCAATCAGGTCCAGGAAGCAATTTGGCCCTGCCACTCTGTGCAAGGGGCGGGGCCGGCTCCACCCAGCCCTTACCTGATTGGTGGACAAGCTCCACCAATTTAAATGAAGATTTTCCGAGCCTGTCCGAGCCGGGCTGAATTGGTAAGTCCGCCACAGAAGTTTTGTGAGTGGTGCCATTGAATTCAACAGGACTGCTCACACGAAAAGTTTGTCCCATGAGCTATTTGTAAATTTGGGCCAAACTGCTGAGCAAATGAAGGCATTCTTTTAGGTGCCTGACAGTGCTGTTGGTTGAATGACACAAAATCAGAATAAAAAAAATCAAAGTAATTTCTTCCATATGGGTCGGTGGGATACTGAAGTCCCACATAAACACCATACTGAGGGGCTTGCACTGCATGGGGAAACTTTCACTCATTGTTCTTTGTTTGTACGGAATGTGCCTTCACTGTGCTAAAGTTATCAGTTAATTATTTTTAAGAGCTTGACATTCTGTAGATGTCCAGTGAAGGGCATAGTGCACTGAATCCTATGAATCTATGATTTTATATTGGTCTGTAGGCCTAGGTTTGGCCCACATTGTGCAGGATGTCAGACTAAGTCCCTTCTGACCTTAAAATCAATTAAGTGTTGTGTACTTTAAGGTCACTTCCTATCATTGGCAAGCAGCTAACAGCTATATTTGGTGGGCCTTATTGTTGATAGCTGATAATTGGAAGCTTTAGTTTTACAGGATAGTTTATTTAGCTCAGATCATGCTGGAAAATGGGCTTTAAGGTTTGTATACCTCCTCAAATATACTAACAGATAAATATTCCTGGTTGTACATAAAGGCAGGTCATTTAGTCAAGTGACTACATACAATTATCACAACACTTCCAGTATTCCCTGGACATTCTTTCTACTTTATCGTGAGCAACAAGGCAAAGTTATTTAAGGTAAAACAGTTAACTATTCTGCATTGGCTGAAGTGGAAGCTACTGTAAGTAGAGAAGGTGCATATTCTAAATGCCACCATGTTATTGAAAAGCTGACTTGGCTGCATGCATATAGGCCCCTTCTGCCTAGAAAATTGTGTGTGTGTGAAGCCACTGACCTGCCTGACCCTTTCAGAGGATTTGGAATTAGTGGGTTGTAGGCTGTTTCAGGTTCAGCACCTTTCAGAGGTATTTTCACTATTTTTACTTAAATATTTTTTCTGACATACACTCCTGTCTGATTTACATTCTGTTTAGTTCTATATTTTATGAAATGCCCAATTTGGAGTTTTTCTGCCCCAAATAACAATCTTTGTCATAGGCTAAAGAAAATAGAAAAATCAAAATTGACTGTCTTAGGAAAAATTAGAATTCTATTATCCCTCAGTCCAGTAATGGAGCAGAATGAATGTGGAAAATGAGTTAGAAGGTGTCAGCAGGCAGTTGTACAAAAAATGACACTGAGGAATGGTCTGCTGGCATGACAATTGTCATTATTCCCTTCTTTCAGTGACTTACTGTGAACCGAAAATAGCATGAGGTAAACCTAATCTCCTGACTGCAACATACTGCATTGTTGTCACTGTTCTACAACAGGAAGAAAATTAAAAAAATAATGAAGCATGATTAACTATGCTTTGGAAATCCTGTCATAAGTTCTGAAAAGGGTAGACAACATAACCTAGCTGAAATGACTTTCAGAATATGGGTTATGTTGGCCAGAAATATTCAGGGAAGGGGAACCTATAGATTTTTCACTTGAATTTGCTCTGGGGGTCAAATTGTGAAGTCCCTACTCCTTACACTTTGGCAAAGCCTCCCATTGCATTGGCAGTTTGGCAATATCTTTCTGAAACAGCCAGCTCTAAGCTTTCTCTGCAGCATCTGGGAGCTTAGTGTGTGGAGGTAGATGCAAGGGGGTGAGGAAGAAGTGCTCCTGATCTATTTGTTTGGGGGTTATCATAGATACCAGGATCAGACAACAAAAATGCCAGATTCCAGTGACATTGTGAGGATTATAGAGACTGTGGAGGCTCACAAGGCTGCTGTTCCCTGAGCCTTCATTGTGCAATACCTTTGGCTGCTGCCAGTGCAGTGTCTAGTTTCATAGCCCTGCCTGCTCTAGGAAACTTTCTTGCTTAGTCTATTATGGCTGAATGAGGAAGGTTTGGGGGTCTTATTCCCCAGGGTGATAAGAGTTTATTATTGCATTGCTGATGTTGAGAGTAGGTGTGGTGATAAGAAAGGAGTACATGTTTTGGCATGGGAGAGTTAAGGTGGCTGTGGCAGGCATGAGGCCACAAGGATAAACTTACCTGAAGCGGGAAATGAGCAGAGATGGCAGGATTGTACCAGAAGTGGAGCCACAGCAGGGAAAAATGCCACAGCAGAAGAAAAGAAAAAAAAAAAGAACAGCGGGTCTGGGAGGAGCCAGGACCAGCTCCTGTGCCAGCATGGGCATGCTTTATGGCAGCGCATCAGCACTGATTCACCACCCAGCCCCTTGGAGCTGGGACAAAAAGCCCTTCAGTGGGCAAACAGGAGGAACCGGAAGTGGGTACCCCAGTGGACCCAGAGAGGCCTGGAGCAGAGCAGAGCCCCACTGAAGGGAAGTCGTGGTTGCCCCAGGAAAGGGCAGAGCAGAGCCCCACTGAAGGGAAGTCGTGGTTGCCCCAGGAAAGGGCCTCTGAAAATAAGTTGAGCCGAGGAAGGCTGACAGACTTACTTGAAACGTTGCCGTGGACTCCAGACATCTCCAGACAATGGTGGACCGAGCAGGGACCTGAGGAGAAAAGGAGAGACATCCGTCCGAACCATGGCAATTATAGACCGGAGAGGGAGAGAGATATACCGGGGAGCAACATAACGCAGGTTCAGGAAGGAATATAGTCAAGACCCAATACAACTTAAGGAAACTCGGATGAGACAACATCCGAATCTGACTAATACAACCCAACCGAACAAAATATAAGACCTTATACCAAAACAGACAGAAGACCGGAAAACAACATCTTTGGTTGGCATTAGGTGAGGTGTAGGGGAGGGAGAGCCCCAAATGGGAAGATGGGTGGGAAGATTGAAGGAAGATATCAGGAAAGGCGAGACAGACCATCTTCTTCCCAACTAAACAAATTTATTTCAGCAAGATGTGGTAGGAGAGAACCCCTGAGGGCCTTTCGGAGCCTATCCTAGCAACAAACTGTCCTCTGCCCAAGCGACGGCGAAATCGTAGTTTCATAATTGGTAGGGTCAGAAGGGACCTGATCAGATCATCAAGTCCGAACCCCTGCCATGGTAGGAAAGAGTACTGGGGTCAAACGACCCTGGCAAGGTGTTCATCTAGCCTCCTCTTAAAGACCCCCAGGGTAGGAGCCAGCACCACTTCTCTTGGAAGTTGGTTCCAGATCCTAGCCGCCCTGACAGTGAAGTAGCACCTCCTGATATTTAGCCTGAATCTACACTAAATTCTGCCAGCTTGTGACCGTTATTTCTTGTCACTTCTGTTACTGCTCAGGGGAACAGGGACTCCCCCAGTGCTTGCTGGTCCCCCCTTGACTAGTCTGTAAACAGCCACTAGATCCCCCCTCAGCCTTCTCTTGTGGAGGCTGAACAGGTTCAGGTCCCTTAGCCTTTCCTCGTAGGACCTGCCCTGCTGCCCCATGATCATGCGGGTGGCCCTCCTCTGGACCCTCTCCATGTTGTCTACATCCCTCCTGAAGTGCGGCGCCCAGAACTGGATGTAGTACTCCAACTGCGGCCTGACCAGTGTTGTATAGAGGGGGAGGATCACCTCCTTGGACCTGCTTGAGATGCTTCTGTGGATGCATGACAAGGTATGGTTGGCCTTCCTGACTGCGCCCCCACACTGTCGGCCCACGTACATTCTGGCATCAATAACAACTCCAAGATCCTTTTCTGCCTCTGCACTGATGAGAAGGGAGTTCCCCAGCATGTAGGTATGCTGCTGGTTCTTCCTCCCCAGGTGCAGTACCTTGCACTTGTCAGTGTTGAAATCCATCCTGTTCTCATCCGCCCACCCCTGTAACCTGTCTAGGTCCAATTGCAGCCTATTCCTCCCTTCTAGCATGCCCACTTCTCCCCACATCTTAGTGTTGTCTGCGAATTTGAACAGGGTGCTTTTTACCCCCTCATCTAAGTAGCTGATGAAGATGTTGAACAGTGCAGGCCCAAGGACCGAGCCCTAGGGAACCCCACTGCCCACATCCCTCCAGGTTGAATAAGACCCGTCCACCACCACTCTCTGGGTGCGGGCCTCCAGCCAACTAGTGACCCATTTGACTGTGTAGGTGTCGACGCCACAGTCTCCTAGTTTTTTAATGAGAATGGGGTGAGAGACTGTGTCGAAGGCCTTCCTAAAGTCCAGAAAGACTATATCCATTGTGTGCCTGTCTCTGCTCCAGAAGGTGCTCCCGGGCAGCTCTTGCGTGGGTGGCTAATCGGGCCTGCCCCGCTCTCGCTGGGGAGTCCCCGGAACTCGCCGACCGCGGTCGCGGCTGGGCCCGCAGCAGGGGGGTCCCCCTCACTGCGGCCTCCAGCGCCAAAGCGCCCTTGGGCGGGCTCACATGGGGCTCCGACCTCCCCTACACCCCGGCCAACTCCACCTTTGGTCGTGGACCTTCTGTCCCTTGTCCCCGAACGAGGACTGGGCGTCGAGGGCCCTCTCTGCCCCTTTGCGGCTCTCTTCCCCGATGCCCCGCCGACGTCTCTGCCTGGTCTTCCCTGGTTCCCTCACCGGGATTCCCACCTGCTCTATCCTGGTTCCCTCACCGGGGTTCCCGCCGGCTCTAGTCCGGTTCCCTCACCGGAGTTTCCGCCGGCTCCAATCCGGTTCCCTCACTGGAGCTTCTGCCGGCTCCAATCTGGTTCCCTCACCGGGGTTTCCGCTGGCTCCCATCCGGTTCCCTCACCGGGGTTTCTGCCGGCTCCCCGGAGCCTCTGCCAGCTCGTCCCCAGTTACCTCACCGGTGGTTCCAGCTGGCCCTCTCTCTGGGCTCCTCCTCGGAGCATCTGCCGTCTCCCTCGTCAGTTTCGCCGCTCTTCTCCGGCGGCGCGGCTCTCCCAGCCTCCGTTGCTCCTGGCGCGGCTGCAGCCTGTTCGGCCCACGGCCAAGGCCCCTTGCGGGGGCCCAGTTCCACTCCCGGGCTTCCTCCCACGCTTCACATCCTCCCACCGTGCGCCGCCTCTGTCTTCGGGGCCACGTTTTATTTCCCCTGAGCGGCACCTCTTGCTGACGTCGCTCCGCCCCAGCCGTATGAAAGCGCGGCTAACGAGCCGCGCGGGTGGTTCCCCGGCCTGCAAGCCGCCGCTGCTCCCCTCTCCTGCGGAACATAAGTGAGTGTTTCCCCTGGCCCTGGGCCGGGGGCTCCCTCTAGTCCCGTTGTCCCTGGGACATAACCCCCCCCCTTAAGATGCCTTGGGGCTCTGCTTTGTTTCCCCTGCGGGTCATACCTGTAGGGTCGGTCCACCCTTTCCCTGGATCCTTTTGGTCCCCGGCCTGGTCTTCATTTCCACACCTAGACAAGAAGTCCGCCACGGTGTTGGTTTTCCCGGGTTGGTATGTGACGTGGAACTTATACGGTTGGAGCGCTAATGCCCACCGGGTGATCCGAGCATTATCGGACTTGGTCGTACTTAGCCACTTCAGTGGGGCGTGGTCCGTCACTAGTGTAAATTCTCGGCCCATCAGGTAGTACCTGAAGTAATCCACCGCCCACCGAATTGCCAGGCACTTGCGCTCAATAGTGGCGTAACTTTTTTCTGCTGGTAGTAGCTTGCGGCTCGCATATGCCACAGGTCTTTCGCCCCCCCCCCCCCTTCTTGGGTGAGGACTGCGCCCACCGCCGTCTCCGAGGCGTCTGTCTGCAAGATAAAGGGTTTTTGGAAGTCAGGGGTATGAATTATGATGTCTTCGCATAATGCCCTCTTCAACTTTTCAAAACTTTGTATCATCTCCTCCGACCACCTGACTACTTCCGTTTTCCGCCCTTTGAGGGCCCCCGACAGGGGTGCTGCTAATTCTGCGAAATGGGGTACGAATTGCCTATAATAGGTGGTTAGTCCCAGGAAGGACCGTAACTGGCGACAATCTTGTGGGGCCGAGAAGTTTCGGATAATTTCTACTTTGTCGGCCAAAGGTTTAATTGTGCCCCTGCTGACCAAGAATCCCAAATATTTTGTTTCTTTCTGCGCAAAAGCGCACTTCCGAGGATTTGCGGTTAGGCCGACAAGTCTCAACTCTGCGAGGACGGCCTGAAGGGCTCCCATGTGTTGTTCCCAAGTCCGGGTGTATATGATGATGTCATCTATATAAGCTGCTGCATATTTGGTGTGGGGCGCCAGGATTTGATCCATCAAACGTTGGAATGTTGCGGCGGCACCGTGCAATCCAAAAGGCATCCTAACAAATTCGTACAGCCCCCACGGGGTGCCGAATGCCATTTTCTGCCAGTCTCTCTTGGCTACCGGAATCTGCCAATATCCCTTGGCCATGTCAAGGGTCAATATATACCGCGCATCTCCTATCCTTTCTACCAGCTCTGCCACATGGGGCATGGGGAATGCATCAAAGACCGCCATGGCATTCAAGCGCCGGTAGTCCACGCACAGTCTTAATGATCCATCCGGCTTACACACAGGTACCAATAGGCTTCTCCAGGGACTTCTGGAAGGCCGGATAACTCCTAGCTGCAACATGGACTCAACCTCTTTGCGGATCGTTTCCAGGAGATGGTGGGGAATGGGTTGCCATCTCTCCCTCACTATTGCCCCAGGGGGTGTTTTTATGGCGTGGCACGCATTCCGAACCCAGCCGGGCTCTTCATGAAAGACCCCTCTGAATTCATCTACCAGGGCTCAGGCCTCTCGCTGTTGTGCCAGAGTTAATTCCTCCCCCAGCCTGACTGGGGTATTTCCTGGAGCGGGCTCCATCCCTCTCTCCGGCCCTTGGGGTCCTAGTTCTTCGTCCTCAGCCTCGGAAAAGGCTGCCCATCCCTCGGGATCCCGCCATTCCCGCAGGAGGTTCACGTGATAGATCTGCTTCTCCCGGAGGTGTCCGGGTCTGTGAACCTCATAATCTACGGGCCCCACCCGGCGGAGGATCTCGAACGGCCCTTGCCACTGCATTAGGAGTTTACTGGTGGACGTAGGGAGCAATACCAGGACCCTCTGCCCCGGTTCGAATTCTCGCTCCTTGGCCCGGCAATCATACTGGCCCTTTTGGCGGGCTTGGGCTTCCCTGAGGTTCTCGTGGGCCAGATCCTGGGCCAATCTGATCCTCTGTTGGAACGTCTGCTGGTATGTCTTCGGCTCCTGGGAGGGTCCTTCTTCTCGCTCCCATTCTTCTCTTAGGACCTGTAATAGGCTCCACGGGTGATGCCCCAATACCAGCTTGAATGGTGAGAACTTCGTGGATTCTTGGGGGGTGTCTCTGAGAGTGAATAGTATTAGGGGGAGGAGGAGGTTCCATTTCCGGGGATCCCCCTGTATGCACCGGCGCAATGCCCGTTTTATGGTTCCGTTAAGGCGTTCTACCAGCCCGTTGGTCTGGGGATGGTAGACCGAGGTGAGGAGCTGCTTTATCTGAAGGGTCCGGCATACCGATCTTAAAACCCCAGACATGAAATTTTTCCCTTGGTCTGTCAGGATTTCTTGTGGGATCCCCACTCGGGCTATCCAATTTATTAGTTCCTCCACGATACGCAGTGCCGTCACCGTTCGCAGGGGGATTGCCTCCGGGTATCGTGTGGCATAGTCCACAATAACTAGAATATATCAGTGACCCGAGCTACTGCGGGGCACAGGGCCCACGACGTCTAATGTGATCCTCGTGAACGGGGTGGTAATAACAGGCATGGATTGGAGGGGGGCCCGAGGAGGGCGTTCGGTTCGTGTCTTTTGACAAATGGGGCAGGCTGCACACCGGCGGGCTACTTCCTCCCTCATCCCGGGCCAAAAAAACCATCTGTTCACCTTCGCGAGGGTTTTGTCTCGGCCCAGATGCCCCCCTACGGGGCTCGCATACGCCAACTATCAAATAGCCTGGCGGAATTGGGTGGGCACCACTAGCTGCGGACCCTCGACCTCCTCCCCCCTGTCCCCCTGTAGGCGGTACAGGAGTTGATCCCTTACCTCGAAGTGGGCTCGTCCTTCTGGTGTCGACATAGAGGCCCTCTGGGTACCTTGGGCCTGTTCTCGAAGCGCCCCAATCTCCGGATCCTTCTCCTGGGTGTCACAGAACAGGAGACTACTCGTGAGGTTGTCGAGGTCCAACATATTCGCCTCATCGGTTGGCCCTTCATCTTCTTCCAGCTCACCCAACCAGCCCTCTCAGCTCTGGATCCTTTTCTGGGCCCCTTCTGCGTCCCTTACCCTGTCTAGGACGTCGTATATCGGTGCCCAGTTGAGCCCCAGGAGCATTTCACAGGCTAACCGGGGCACCGCGCCCACCAGGAGTTCTCCCTGATGCTCCATTACCTGTAGGCGGACCCATTGGCGCTCGGTCTGCTTCGCATCCCCATGGAGGCAGGCAATTCTCACGGGGGAAGCTGTCCTCCGACCGTGCAGTGCTATCAAATCTTCCCTGACGAGGGATTGAGCACATCCCGAATCCAAGGTAGCTTGCACGGGGCGGCCTTCCACCCACGCTGTGACAACAGGGCACTTCCAAGCCACGTTCCCTCTGCCAACAGCATAACTGCAGTCCATAGGCTCGCCGAGGTTTTGACCTCGCCACCGCTCCACTGGGGCTTTTGTTCGGTTATCCAGGGCCCACCGTTCTGTGGCCGGCCACGGGCATTCTCTGGAAAAATGGCCCTTCTGCCTGCACCGAAAACATACCGTATCCCTGGGAGTCCCTCGGTCGGGCAGATGCCTGCGTTCCGGTTCTCATGGGGCCGCCACCGAGGGTCCCTGGCTCCTTCTCTCCCTGGGGTAGTACACCTCCGAGGCAGAGAAAGCTTCGGACAACCTCAGAGCTTCCTCACAATTCCGTGGGGTATGCTGCCGGACCCATCGTTGCGTCCGCTCCTCTAAGTTGTTCTGGAACTGCTCCAGGACGATCTGGCCGGCTAGTGCCTCCCGGTCATGCCCCGCTGGGCTCACCCGCTTATCCAGCAAGTCGCGCAACTGTTGTAACAACACTCTCGGCTGTCTTGTCTCGTGGCCCTTCTTAGCTCGGAATCGGCGCCAGTAGTGCTCGGGGTTGATCTCTAAGTGATATAAGATGGCTTCCTTTACGGACTCATAGTCCAGGGCATCCTCCCTCGACAGGGCCCGATACGAGGCTTGGGCCTTGCCCACTACTAAGGCCCCCAGCTGGCTGGCCCAGTATCTCTTATCCAACCCTACCACGAGGGCATGCCGTTCAAAGTCCTCAATATACGCCTCCGGGTCATCCTCTTTAGTCATCTTAGGCATCTTAAAGGATGCCAGGCTGTGCTGGTGCCATTCTTGTTGCTGGTCCAACATCTGTTGCTGGGAGCCCAGAATCTGGGTCAGCAGTTGCAGGTTCTGCCCGAGAATATCAACGGGGCCCATAGCCGGGGCCTGCATGTCGGTGTAAGTCGCCAGATCGGGGTTCTCCATGATCCCACCGCTGCCACCACGTTCTGCCCGTCTCTGCTCCAGAAGGTGCTCCTGGGCAGCTCTTGCGCGGGTGGCTAACCGGGCCTGCCCCGCTCTTGCTGGGGAGTCCCCAGAAATCGCCGACCGCGGTCGCGGCTGGGCCCGCAGCAGGGGGGTCCCCCTCACTGCGGCCTCCAGTGCCGAAGCGCCCCTGGGCAGGCTCACACGGGGCTCCGACCTCCCCTACACCCCGGCCAACGCCACCTTTGGTCGTGGACCTTCTGTCCCTTGTCCCCAAACGAGGACTGGGCATTGAGGGCCCTCTCTGCCCCTTTGCGGCTCTCTTCCCCGACGCCCTGCCGGCGTCTCTGCCTGGTCTTCCCTGGTTCCCTCACCGGGATTCCCACCGGCTCTATCCCGGTTCCCTCACCGGGGTTTCCGCCGGCTCCCATCCAGTTCCCTCACCGGGGTTTCCACTGGCTCCCCGGAGCCTCTGCCAGCTTGTCCCCAATTACCTCACCGGTGGTTCCAGCTGGTCTGCCTGCAGCTGTTCCCTGCCCTCCGGCGTGTCCACCTCTCCCCATAGCTTTGTGTCATCTGCAAACTTGGACAGAGTACATTTCACTCCCTCGTCCAAGTCACTGATGAAGACATTAAAGAGTATTGGTCCCAGGACCGAGCCATGCGGGACCCCACTGCCCACACCCTTCCAGGTCGAGACCGACCCATCCACCACGACTCTCTGGGTGCGACCCTCTAGCCAATTCGCCACCCACCGGACTGTGTAGTCATCCACATCACAGCCTCTTAACTTGTTCACCAGTATGGGGTGGGATACCGTATCGAAGGCCTTCCTGAAGTCTAAGTATACGACATCCACCCCTCCTCCTGTATCCAGGCGTTTCGTAACCTGGTCATAGAAAGAGACTAGATTGGTCAGGCACGATCTGCCTGCCACAAACCCGTGCTGGTTTCCCCTCAGCATAATTTGCCCTGCTGGGCTCTCACAAATGTGAGCTTTGATAATTTTTTCAAAGACTTTGCCAAGGATGGAGGTGAGACTAACTGGCCTATAGTTGCCCGGGTCCTCCTTCCTCCCCTTTTTGAAAATGGGGACCACGTTAGCCCTTTTCCAGTCCTCCGGGACTTGGCCCGTGTGCCACGAGCGTTCAAATATTCCCGCCAGTGGCTCTGCAATGATGTCGGCCAGTGCCTTCAGCACCCTCGGATGGAGCTCATCCGGGCCTGCCGACTTAAAGGCATCCAGTTCTTCCAAGTGACTCTACACCATCTCAGGATCTACGCAAGGAAGTCTGGCGCCTTGCTGCTGTCTCTCTACAACCCCAGTGAGAGACTCGTCGTGTCCCTCACTTAGGAACACTGAGGCAAAGAACTCGTTGAGGAGTTCAGCCTTGTCCCCCCTGTCCATCACCAATTGTTTCCGCCCATTTAGCAGGGGTCCTATTCCTCCCTGGGCCTTCCTTTTACTCCCAATATATCTAAAAAACAATTTCTTGTTGTCTTTTACTTTGGTTGCCATCCTTAGCTCCATGGTAGCTTTGGCCCGTCTAACTACCTCCCTACAAGCACGAGCAGAGGAGGTATATTCGTCTTTAGTGATCTCACCTTGTTTCCACTTTTTATGTGCTCCCCTTTTGGCCCTTAGGCTGCCCTGGATTTCTCTGGTCAGCCAGGGAAGCCTCCTGACCCCTTTCCCTCTTTTGCCTCGCTCGGGGATTGTCTCGCTTTGTGCCTGAAGGATCGTTTTCTTAAGGCACAGCCACCCTTCTTGGGCTCCCATCCCTTCAAAACTCCTACTCTGTAGTGCGTCCTTGACTAATCGCCTGAGTTCGTTGAGATCAGCTTTCCTAAAGTCCAGCACTTTTACCCTACTAGTTACCTTACCCACTCGACGTCTTATGTTGAATATTATTAGGTGATCACTGTCCCCCAAATGGCTGCTGATCTGGAGGTCCCCTACCATGTCATCCCCTGTTGCCAATACCAGATCCAGTATGGCATTCCCCCTAGTGGGACCATGTACCTCCTGTGTCAGGTGGAGGTCCTGCACACAGGTTAGAAACCTGCGTGAGCAGTGGGACTTTGCTGTCTGTGACTCCCAGCAGATGTCCGGGTAACTTTGCTGTCTGTGACTCCCAGCAGATGTCCGGGTAATATAAAATAAAGACAATCCCTATGGACTTAAGGAGTTGTCCTTCAAGAGAAACCAAGCTTGAATATAACTTACTATAATGTACTAACTTCTGCAGATATTTGCCATTGACCTTTGGCCAGAATATTAGATCTGTGAGCTACATCCTAAAACTATGCGCAGTGGTTGGTTCTATATACCTAAACTGGAGTCAGTATGTACCATAGGTCCTCTGCATCTCTAACAAAATAGTGCCTTAATTTAAGGACCCAAGCTTGAGATACCTCATATTTAATGACAGATTTGGAAGTTTTGGCCCCTATTTTCAAGGTGTCCTATGCAGGTATGGATATTCTTCAGTACAGCAAACAGGCATAGCACAATGTAGTTAAGTGAGCAACTAGGATTACTGAGCTATTCAGTTAGTAATTGATCTACAAAATGCAGTCAGAAGACTTTAATGACAGCAAGATTTGTCCTAAACATGACAGTAGAGACACCAGCACAGCTAAACTATGAAACAAAGTAGAGATTAAAAAAAATAGAAAACAGAGATAGAAGCCTTGATGCAGTACAGTGAGACCTGATTTTGTGTGGGTGGAATGCCATTAAAATACTGGAGTTTCACTATTGTAAAATTGAAATGACATAGCCTTGCAGCAGACACTGATTTTATTTTCACAGTTCAGTTTTACAGAGAGAAGTTCCAACTTACCCTGTGGATAACCTGCTGATACATTTTCCTCTTAAACAAAAAAGACAGAGCAAAGCAAGAGCAAAGCAAGAGCATCTACTATTTCAAGTGTTCAATTTATTTCATCCATGATTATTTTATTATAATTCTCAACCCAGTTACTAATGGACAAATGTTTGTAACAAAGGTAGTCATATTCTGAGTTGAGGATCAAGAAATACTTGTGTTCCACAACATGTCCATGAGGCAGGAAGCTAGGAACAGAAGATCAGAGTCCTGACTTGAAGTCCCTTACTTTGACTATTATACAGCACTCCCTTCCTCTTGCAAATCAGAAACAATACCATCAAAATTAGCATCCTTGTCTGTAGTCTTAGCATAACACCCAAGAACTGACTGAGTCACAAAAAGCAAGCTACTCATGCATCCCTGTAGATTGTTTCTCCAGAACAGAGATGAAGCTCATTAGCGGGGGAGGTTTGTACCGCTGTGGTCTGGACAGTAACCTGTTTGGTGTATAAAGAGAATTACTTCTCCAGGGTTATCAGGCTGGCACTTTTTAACATCAAACTAATACTAGTAAAAAATAATTCTATTTGAATACAGAGTAAATGGTTTCATCTGACTTGAGATAGAATTCGGGTGCAGGCAAACAGTCACAGGGAATCCTGTTCCAATTGAAAGGAAATCTTTTTTTCTCTCTCAAAGTTGCTTGGGCAAAACAGATTAATATTTTATCTCATTAAATATAATTTAAAAGGCCAGAAGTCTGGGGTGGCAAATCCATAGTAATTATCCTTTTAGTCTTTTTTTTTTCTTTTCCTATCTCTCTAGCTCTAGGCACATTATTGAATTTGTTGGGGGCCTTAAGTAGCTTGCAGCTTCTCTTGGCTTTTGGTTTAACTAATGCACGTTTATTTCATGCAGGGATAATATACAGTCCCTACCACAATTATACAATAGATATATTCTCTACTGCATGGGACTGATCAATTTATAAGGATAGAAGAAGTATGATTTCATCCTCATTATTCGCTGTGTGGGCTGTGAGAAGGCGTTTATAGAGCAAAAAGGGGGTCCAACTTCTTTAATCAGTGGATGTCCTGAAGTACACATGTATCTTGGGAAAGGCACAAAAGGTAAGTGCAGACATTACATTTAGACTAACCTAACCTGGGTTAGGTTGCTCTAAGTGCCAATCTGCACAGACATTCAGGGAGGTTAAATTTAGCAAAAAATGGCTGGCTCAAGCCAAATTAGTTCACCTGAGAAGGTGAACTAAATTAGATTGAGAGTGGATTAGCACAATCAGTTGACTGTCTGCACACGTTTGGAGCACAGCCCCAGGGTTGGGAGTATCTATCTGCTGGCTCCAGTTTCAGGGCTGTGCTCTTCCTTACCACCTCCCTCTACTTGACTGGGCTATTTTTAGGTCTTTGACTCCTCCAACCTGAATGGACACCACCCTCCCCACCCTGCAGACCTGCCAGCCTCCTGTAATCCCAGCAGATCTCTCCCGGACCCAACTCCCCCCTCTTTTCCCCCTGGCTGAATGTAATCCCGCCCAGTCCTCCCCCATTCTGAGTTACATAGATCAGGTTCCTGGCATGGCTCCCAGCACCAGCGAATGTGTGCATGAGTCACTCCTGATCTATGAATGTGCACTTTAGAGTAAGCTGTGTAATGGTTGATTGGGTATGGCAAACATCTGCACGTACTCAAACATCCCACACTCCTGCCGCAGCTCCCTTCTGCACTAGAAGCTTGCCCCCTTTAGTTATGCAGTGGAATAGAGGCCTGTTGAGGGCAAAACAGGTACAATTGCTCCATATAGGAAATGTAAATCCTCCTGTGTTGAAATACATGGTGCGTGTAGCTTGCCACCTGACCTCTAAGTGGAGCTCACAGGATCAGGGCTGGAGGAAGAGTAGTATGATGCTGATTGTGCACTCTCTCTTCTAAATCCCTAATGGATCTTGAGAAGTTTGGCAGCTTCCTGCTCATGGAAGTGGTAAGGGAAATATGATCCATAATTAGGCTTTAATTCACTGTAGGCATTCTGGTTATCCTTGAGAGGATTAGCCTTGGGTGACTGCAAGTGGAATCTCAGTGTGGGAACACAGCAGCACCTGGAGAAAACCATGCATTTTGGGTGGCTCCTTCATCCTGACTCAGCTCCTTGCACCTACTGGGAGGAGAGTCGGAGCGAGCTTGGGAACTTCCTCTACTGCACAGTACAACCGTGATGGTTTCATAGGGCAGAGTTGCAACCCAGGCCAGAATCACCTGCTGGCTAGCTGGTCACTGTCATTGAACCTGTTAGGGACTCCAGCCATGTAACCCAAAGATTGGAATCATGTGTGACAATAGCTTTGGGTTTTTTTTTATTTGGAGTAAGTAGGAAGAGGAAAGTACAGCTTTGGAGGAGGAAGAAGAATATCTCTCACAGATAGTACTTGGAGAGGGTAGGGGAAATGTCAGAGAGGGTAAAGTCTGGGCTTGTATTGGTGGCGTAAGAAGGTAGTTTCTCATGAGAGGTTTGAGGGACTGATAGTTGCTGTGGATGATCTTCTCTTCTGGCTGTAGGGAGCTCTTGTGTTCCGTTTGTGTCATCAAAGAGGACATAACTCATTTTTAAATAGGATGAGGCAGGCCTGCTTAGAGGAAAGCCCCAGATACCAGCTAGTTATTGTATGATATGGAAATAAGGCCTGCAGTTCTGGGTTAGTGATTGGAAGGAGAGCTCTATGTCTATGAAAGGAAGGAAGATGCTGTAGATGATGTCCACAGAGGAATAGACACTCTGCTTGAACGGACCTGCTAGTTGTTTTGTAACTATTATTAGATGCCATCCTTAATTATTGCTATAGATATGCATAAATGCAATTTGATGTTAATTAATGTATTGTCAGATAATTATCTTGTTAATAAAAAGTTGCTGAGTTTGTTTCAGACTTATGATTTGTAACTCTTGGAGTGCAACAATATTTAGACAAAAAGAAATTAACTTCTAATGATCTCCAGTCAGGAGCAGATTCTGAGACCGAAGGGAAAATAGCTCTTCTATATAGCAGGGATCTGGCTCCCATCATACTCCTACAAAGTGGAATAATAGCCCCTTTTCATTGTAATGTTAAAATTGTAACCTCATACTGTTCTTTTGATGCTTTGTGATAGATGCCAAGACTGAAGACTGCTACAGGAGGAGTGTGAGTCAGATAATGAAGCAATTTGTGAACTGCAGCAGCCCTGAGCTTTCAGTTTTGTTACCTTCAACAGATATTATAAAGTTGCATTATCACAGTTCACCATCTCAACCCAGGGCTTTTTTTTAAAATCCCCTTTTAAACACATTTGCTTGTCTTGAAGGAGGCATCTTTATCTCCTAGCAGAGAGTTTCCTAACAATAAGAAAAATAAAAGTGCTTCCTACTTACAATGTTCCTCCTAAATCTACAAGTGAAGAGAGCAAATTTAGTGGATTTTTTTACCTCTTAATCTTCTAATGGAAAAACCATTTGAACATTAATGAAGATGAAATTGCTATTGTTTTGATGGTGTGCTAGGCTGGAGACGGCAAGAGTCACAGGATTGATAGGGTCAAACAAACTAGCATAGTTCTTCTGCTGCTCATCTGTAAAAGTAAAAATTCACAATGCTTGAAAAATGAAACATGCCATTTCTGAGGTGGCAGATTTTTGAGGACTTGTAGTGTACAATACCTTTCTGATTTCCTTTTTTTTTTTTTTAACCCGAGCATTGCCTATATAGCCACTGAGCCACAAGAATACCATGGACTACAGTGGGCTAAGAGCAGGCTTGTCTGCTAGCTTTCAGGAATATAGGAGAGCAAGAGGCACAGTGCAAATGCAGCTCCCAAGCAGAATCAGCAAAGTAGCTAAATTCACAGTGGGTGAAAATAGTCTAAAATGGTCTTCTGCTGTTTTAGAGGAAGAACCATTTATGCATTCTGCTGTATTACAGTAGACCAAAATACTTTGCTAGTTCACCAGTCCTCAGATATAGAACTAAGGATAAAGGTGAAAATGAATTTTCTAGGCCAAGGTGGTCCTAATACAATTATTTTTATAATTAATCACAGTAGAGGCACATAATAGGGCTGAATTAAAATTGCACAAATGCCCCTCCCTCTGGCATTCCTAATTTTTGGAGTAATTGACTTTGTAACCTTAATAATAATGTTTTAATGTAGATTTCATGAGATGTACTCAAAGAACCTGTTTTCTGTTGCCTACTATTTTAAGATGATTTTTTTCCCATGCCTTCGGATAGTTTCATTTTAAGCAGTTCAGCTGTTTCTGAGAATGAGATTAGAACACTGATTCTCAGTTGGGGTCCTGTGGCACCCTAGGGTGCTGCCAGATCCTTTGAAGGGTGCCAGAAGATGTGGGGAAATAGGGCAGGTATGTGGAGATAAGCTGATAAGTGCAGGCTGAGGCTTGTCCCTGCCTGGCTGATTTTTCTGATCTTCACTTCCCATCCTTCCTATAATATATAAATTAGTTTTTGAAATTGAGTGTAACTCAAATTGCAAAAGTTTTAGAGGGATGTTTTAAGTCCAGTGAGAAGTACCTCAAGTAAAAAAAACCCCACTGATATTGCAATTAATGGAGAGGGTGCCAGCATTGTTTACATTAACTTGGAGATGCTGCAAACTTAGCTAGGCAGCGTTTATAGGAGAAAGGGAATTTCTTGTAAGTTATTTTGTCGCAGAACTTATGCAGGGACTTTATATCTTTTGCAGGACTGAGTTTTCTCTTACAACATTCACGTTGCACCTCATTTACTTTCATCCCTAACTGTTCCAGACTCAGCAACACACAGGTAGCTTTTCAGTTTTTCAGGTGACATTAATATCTAAATAACATCAATTTCCAGGGGTTCATCATTGGGTTCATTCCATGGCTCTTTGCCAAAATGCAGTCCATTAAAATGAAACAGTATGTTATGGGTATGCATTCTGAGTAATGCACAAGATTCAGAAATCAGTTCTGTGAAATCCAGTATGAATGTCTAGTCACTTGCTAATGAAGCCTGTGGTCTATCTTTTTTCTCTTAAAAAAAATCATTAAAAATAGCTACAAATCCTTACGTTCCTGATGTACATCAGATGGATCTACTTTATGCAGTTGGCTTAATTCATCACCACTGCACTGGTAGTTTTGCAGTGATGTTGCCATGATGGTCCAGGAGATACGTGGAAGACAAGAATTATTGTAGGTGATATTGCACCAACTGTATGTATGGTACCATACTGCCTCCCTGCAGCAGAATGAGGGAATTGTGAAGGGAGACCTTCTGGACTGAGTCCAGCCTGAGTGTCATCTGAGACCTATGGAGGGAGAGAGGACCTGGGAGCAAAATATGCTGGGATGCTGAAGTACTGTGCTGTAGCTTCTTTTGGATGGTATGCATACTAAAGTACATTCTCCCAAGAGAAACTCTCCCAGCTTACTTTATTTATTTATTTTTTTTGGAGTAGTCATTTTTGCTATGGGAGAAAAATCCTAGATGTCTGTGTACTTGTGGTTTCTACTGGGAGAGCAGCAACACTTCCAGGAGAACATGGATGTCTGTACATGGCCTTAATTTTGGTTCCAGGGGCAAGCTTGTCAGACTCTGTGCCCTCTCTGCGCTACTGGCAGAGGAAGAGCAATGCATCTTAGAAGGGTTACATGTGCCACTCCTTTTTTTTTTTTTTTTTAATCTGAGTCAACACCCGGGGCAATCAGAATTGCCTGAAATGAGATGTCTGCTTACAGCTTAAGATACAAAAGCCTTTATGAAATAAGTTTACTCTTCTATATTACTTTAACTGATGCTTTGAAGTACAGTTGATTCGATGTTCTTTCAGTGAAGGACTTTATTTGTTTTCAGCTGCATTAGCATAAAACTGCTTCAGCTCTCAGTATGTGATTCATCATGTGTCCAGTAAGCCTTGACATTTTGTCTAGGCCCGAAATGATATTTAATGCTGAGTAATAAGTAATCAAGTAAGTGAATTTCTACTATTACTTTTTCAAAGATTGGTTACAGAGATATAACAGATTCAAGTGCTGCCTTCATTTCTGGTTAGCTGTATCATTAAGTTTTACTGGGGAAAGCCTCCCATTTTCTAATCTGGATTCTTATGGTGATTGTCTGTAAGCTTTGTGAGATCATGTAGGACAGTGTTCTCAAATGGGGTGTTCAATTTTATGCACCTTGACTCCTGTCCGTCTTTAGGTAAGGGGTTGAATTTTGGAGGTGCTAAGCACGCACAAACTCAATGAAAGGCAACATGACATCGTTATGTTTATTTTTTCTGCATGCTAGACTTTAGTTTAGGCCTGGGCATTATTCAATCCAAATTTAATTTGAATAGACTAAAATGTGGGTCAAATGTCTCAACAGTTTCAACTTTACAAGTTTTTCAGGTTAGATTCACAAGAGGTAGGTGGATCCTTTAAACCTTATTGCCAGTGCTTAGAGCACTTGCCCAGAATGTGGGTGACCGAGGTTCCAGTCACTCTTTTGCCGAAGTGGACTTGAATGCAACTCTCTCTGGGATGCTCTAACCACCATACAAATGATATTTGGATTAGATATACAAATGGAAGAGCTCCATTTAGAGATGAAGTACTAGTAGGTTTATTGGCATAGGGACTCAATTCCCAGGTGAATTGCCTAACCACCAGACTACACATGCATTCTCATTCTCTGACTCTGGCCCAGTGAATATTTAGCTATGTTATAAAATAAATGCACAACAGAAGGGATTTCAGAGCTACTCACCCCAACATACATAATAGTATGTTGATTAAGACATTCTCTAGCAGGAGGGAAACTTGGGTCCCAGGCACTGCCTTTGGGGAGCGGGGTGGGTCACCAAAATAGCCACTGATGCCAGCGGTGGCTGGCCACACTGTTGTCATCAGTACTGTGGCAGATGGTACTGCCCTGTTTAGAATGCGGAGCTGCTCTGCTGTGCCTCTGCCCCTCAGACAGAGGAATGAACTGATCCCTGGTCACACAAATCATACAGAAGTAGGGTTGGAAGGGACCTCCAACCCCCTGTCTGAGGCAGTATCATCGCTATTTGAACCATTCTACACAAATCCATAATCTAACCACTTAGTAAATCTACCATCAACCCTGATACAACGCAAGGGATAACAACCGAATCTACCACAAGTAAAGCAAGGTGACCATAGCAGCCGATGCTTTGCTTCTCTGAAAGTCTGTGAATATATACTCAAGAGATCCCAGATAGAGGGCTATGCCCGTCACTTCAGAGGAAAGCAACCTCCCCTCCCCCCCCGGTCCATACCAATCTGACCATGGGGTAGAATTCCTTTTGGACTCCAAACATGGTCCCCCACATTACAAGTGACTTCCCTAAGAACACATTTTATTTTGCCTTTATAGAATATATTTTGTCTTAAACCAATTTTTTTTTACCAGAAAAACTGAAAGATGGTCACTTTAGTTTGGGAGGAGTGGGTGAAAAAATATCACACTTTTTCACTCAGTCAGACACTAGATATCTAAAATATGAGTGAATAATAAAGAAGTGAAGACCCAAAATGATGGCATCTCACAGTAGATTTTGCTCTTGAAAATTTGGGCCTTACCTTCTTTGCCCCAATTTCCTGGTATTTATAATATGAGTAATGATGCTTGTTTACCTCACCAGCCAATTGCATTATTTAGTTACTGTGTGTCATGTGACAAAAGGGTTACATGCTGCTACCACCCTCTTAACACATTGTTTCTATTGTGCAATTACCTTGTTAATTGCCAAATAAATTTAGACCACCTACATGTGCAAATTAACTATCATGTCTTAAAGAGATCTAACCAGCCAAAAAGTTTATTGCTCAAAATGTGTAATACATTTATAGCTGGTTTCTTTCCAGTTTTAATTTGCACATGTAAGCAGTTGTGCAGCTGGGAGATCTCAGTTGTTGTAGTCTCCCAGCTGCTCTAGAGCACAAACATACCCCTGGGGTTAGGAGATCACAGCCAATGCAGTCTCCCAGCTGCAGGGTGTAAGGGCACTCCAGGCAGTGGCTGGGAGACCTCAGAAGCACCTCATGGCTATGCGGGGCTGAAAGTCCTGCAGCTGATGGGGCTCTTGGTTTTGGCTGTGCTATATGTGCCCCTGAGACTGAGAATCACTGCACCTGATGGGGACCACAGTCCCTGCTGCTCCTGGTCCCCACAGTTGGGAACCCTGTCAGCAAAGGGGACTCCCAGCTGTGGGAGCTTACTTCTTGCCAATGACAGGGGAGTCCAGGATCAGTCTCTCCCTACTCTGGCAATAAGGTGCAATTGGATCTAATGTGCAATTGCACAATCACAACTCCCGCCATGCACACGTGCAGTTGCATGGATCAAGCACTAGATCCAGTTGCACCTTTACCTGCATGTGTAGAGGAGGTCTGAGAATGACAGTCTTATGTTAAACAAGCAGTTTTTGAAATATCATAACATGATTCATGATTTGAGGTATCAATGATCTTTGGAGGTTGCTAGTGGAATGGGGTAGACAAAGGAATGATATCAAATCATGACATGAACTCTTTCTCTACCTCCAGTGTCCAGGGATCAAAAGGGTTGGTTTTGATCCATTCCCAGGTCCATGACCTGCACACCTGAAGTAGACACTTTTATCATAACTCTGCAAACATGTGTGACCTGTTAGACACAACAGAAAATGGCCTCTGCTCCAAAGAATTTGGAATCCAATCTAACTTGGTGTCTACTTTTTCTTTATGGCTAAGGGACCATTATGCTCAGACCCAGGTTTATTCTTTGTTTAGTTTTCTGCTAGATAAGGAATGAAACCAGACAAATCATTCTTGTGCTTCATAGTCTTCCTGCTGCAATCCCCACTAATGGTACTTTTATTATATGTCTGATGGATTGTGGCAATTGTTTGTATAAAAGTCATTACGGGCTGCTGCACGTTTTAAGAATCATTTAAAGTGCTCTTTCCCTTAAGTGCAAAATTGTTTCTTTTTTTAGGCTTTTATTTTGCAATCTAAAACTGAAAACAAAAAGATGGAAAGTGGGATTTTGATTTACTCTGTAAATTTCCATGAATTCCATTTACTTTCTTAAAGCACAAGTTTCCAAGCTTGTATTACAGATTCCATTGAGAAATAATTAGAGTGTTAGCTATATTTTCAGATATAAGCATAAGAAAGCATGACAAAGGATAAGGGTTTACCCCATTGCAATGTTTTCTGATTTAATTGATACATTTCTTAATTTTAACTTTGCAGAAATGATTGTTTTAAAACTTTTTCCCTCTAGAGTATGTAATGGATTTAAGGCTTCATAAACTTATTTTACTGTAAATACTAAATGGTATCAGTCTTTCATTCCAGTTTTTTAAATATTATTATTACAGTGAGTTTAATGTTTGAGAAATTTCCCATGGTAACAGTCCTAGAAAATGAGCTTTTGTTTTTATTCACAGAACGATTATAGTAGTAGAACAAGAGCATTTCATCAATGTGCCTGAACACTGATCTTTATAGATCACTTCCTGGATAAACAGGGAAGGTCAGTCTCCAATTACTTTAAAGATAGCAGGTTATATATAGCTGCAGAGATGTAACAAACTGGGTTAGTGCCTTGGGCAAGCCCTGTGGGAGAGTCCAGGGGGAGGATACAGTTCTGGCAGTGGCAGGTAGGGGAGTCTTACCCATACTGGGAGCTCTAAAACAGTCCCTGGCTGTGCTGCTGCTGCCACCACCACTGCTCCATGCTCTTCCCCACCTGGCTTTTGCTCTTAAAGTAGCAGTAGCAGAGTGCCCATGTACTTGATGTAGGGCTGCTCTCATTGTTGAGGCACAGATTGTATGGAGGTGAGGAATAGTTTTGGACCCTTTTCTAAATTGGTAACCAGGGCTGGTGCCCCTCTCACCCACTACCATAGCCATACCTCATTAAATTTTGATGTGGCCACATGAAGTGGCCTCTGTCAAGACTCCCAGTGGGAGAATGTTTCCTGGTGTTAGAAGGGGCTGCTTTAGTGCTTTTTGCTATGCAGACAAAAAATCTGGGCTGGAGTTGTGAATTCATTTAACATTAAATTACCAGAGAATCATAATACTCAGCTTTAGTTACTGCTGCCCATGACCAGATTCACATCAACAAGCTAGATCAGAGGCCAGATATGGCCCCTAGTACCATGTCATCCAGCCTGTGGGGTTCCCTATGGGTCCAAAACTGTGGCAGCAGGAGAGCAGTAGCACTACCCATAGGAAGCTCTCTCAGTTGGATAGCATGGCTCTGTTTGCTAGGTTGGGTGCACAGAGTGGTATGGTGTCCAAATCCAGCAGGTGTGGGCCCCAGGGCCCAATCTCAGCATGTGGGGCCAGACAGGGGCAGTGTGCAGCTCATTCCCAGAGCACAGGGCCCAGGGGAGACAGTGTGGGGCCAAATTTTGGTGTGTGGTGCTGATCCAGACCTGTTTCACTCATCTAGCCTGCAGGTTGAACACCACTGAACTAGATCCATCCAGTGAGCCATTTCTTCCTACTGACATTATCCTTTGACACGGGAAAATATAGAATAAATCAGGACTTGCTCCGAACTCATAGGTAGCTCTGTTTTATTGAGGGGAGTTGAAAATGATATGTTGCCAAGTGCCCTGTCCTTCCTTGGATCAGGTTTGCAGCCAATATTTCATGTGCTAGTTCAAATTAGGATAAAACAATATGATGATCACAAGGTCTGGGAAACATTGTGAAAAAACATTCAATGTAAAAAACATTGAACCTCAAAGACAAATGTTGGGAAACATTAATTATTCAGTATTGGTATGGAGTGCTGGGTTGGATAATCCCTGGGTACAACTGACCTGAGATGTTGAGAGGACACTGACAGGATTTGTCACACCAGATTGTGTCACTGTTTTGTACTTTCCCTCTGCAATGGCCATGTGGTGGTGACACGCCCCCATAGGCTCTAAAGGAAGTGAGGGTAAACACTGGGGGGCCCAAAACCCAAAAACAGACCCCCCGAGGGGGGAACTTACCTCCGGCCAGTCCAGCAGTGCAGGAGCTGAGACCGCGGCAGTAGCCGCAGCTGCGGCTGTGCGTGCCAGCGTTACGCCGGCTGTTTAAGCAGCTGTTCCCCGCATGGGGAACAGCTGGACCAATCACGACGGCCAGCATGGCCACTGTGGGGAAGTTTAAAAGGCCCAACGGAACCTGCGGGGAGGAGGAGCCAGAGGGAGAGAGATTTGGCAGGCAGCTCGCCTGGCGTGCTGAGGCTCCTGCTGGGGAGAGGCACAGCACTGGCAAGCGGAGCAGGGGAAAACTTTGAGCCCCCACCATAGAGAGCAGGGGAAGCAATGCAGCTCCCTGTGGGAGCCTGACCAGGAGAGGCAGGTGCCCCCCTTGGAAGAGGCAGAGCAGGGGAGGGGTTTTGAGCTACCTGTAGACAGCTGGGGAAGAGGAGGTGGCTCCACATCCTGCTCCTCTCCAGAAGAATATTTTTTTTGAAGACTACAGAAGGAAAGAAAAAAGAGGAAAGGAGGAAAATCCCAGGGCTAGGGAGAAAGGGTCTGGGCATCAAGACCTGAGGGACACGAGCTGGCTGAGCCATTCAGCCGAGTGGTCTTCCCTTTCCCTGAAGCAGACCGTGGGCAAGCCCACCAGACCAAGGCCAACATCAGACCATCACATAACTGGTTGGTGAGTGGACAGGGTGTAGGGAAGGTGGAGCCCCATGGAACATCGTGCCAAGCAACTGTGAATATAGTTGTTGTTGGAAAGCCCCTCTGGGAAGATCTTCACTGAACCCCTCTCTTGATAGTTAACAGCAAAGTCATGACAGGCGAGTCGAGGGGCGGGGATACATTACCGGCAAGCCGTATCACCCATAAGGCCCCTGACATCACAGGCCAATAAATAGTGGATCCAGAACAAAGAAGTTATCAACATAGTGGAGCTAGTGAAATGAGTGAAACATGCATGCGGAGGAAAATGCTCTAGAAAAAACAAGATCATTTGACAATACAAGGCTTTTTTAATGATTATTCTAATTCAGAAAAATTAAAAAATTGGTGGTATGATGGGAAAATGCATTGTTATGTTTACAATCTTCATAGTTCAGAACAGAGGTTTAGTTGATCAATTAAAACCTATTCCCTTTATTTAGCGACACATTGCAACCAATTTCCTTTGTATAGTGCTCTCCAAATATTTTTGGTTGCCATGAAAAAATTATGTTAAGCCCAAGAAATATTTGCCTTTCCCTCCGTTTTTTTTTTAAAACCAAAATGATAACAACAACAACAAAAACCTACTAACCAACATGTTTTGGCTGAAAATCAGAGGTTTCTATTTTGGGACAATTTTATTAATTTTGACAAGATCATCAAAAATGTTCATTTTGTTGATTTTTGGTTTGAGAAAACATTTTTGACCAACTCTTATACATGGGTGTATGACTGGAAGTACAATTACATCTTCCTTAGGAGCCTCCGGCACTAATTACAATTGCAGGCAGGATATTGGATTAGATAGATTATTAGTGTGTTCTGGCAAGATAATCCCTATTGCGATCATGCTTAGACATCCGTACCAGTTGATAATTTGCTGCAGCCTCTTGGAAACAGTTTCACTATTTTTAATGTACAATTTCAGATGACCTCACTGCAATGGTACACTTGGTGCTGGCTGGCCATATGGCACATTGTTGGCAGGATCTTACTTAGTAGAGAGGCATCTGCTTCGGATAGGCTTCCTATATGCTTGTCTTTTTTCATTGGAGGCACAGTTATCACCTAGCAATATTACATATAATAGCCTGCCAGTAAGAACATTTTTGCTAGTTGAAACCAAAGGAAGATGTTGTTTAGGTGGCACTGTTGACAGGAGGAAATTAGAGGGCAAGGGATTCATGAATCTCCTTAATAATTGCTTCTCAGGGATGTTTTAAAATGCAAATTAAAAGGACAAATTCTGAGTGATACTGAACATGCATAGTTCCCTTTGAGGTTAACAGGAACTGCAGATCTTCAGCACTTTTTAAGATTTTGCCCAAATTAAGTACAAATGTAAAAAAGATCACTCAAAAAGCACGGGGGCCCAGCAGCCTTATACACAGCTAATTGTATTTTTTAGAACAGTGATTGTAAAAGTTTTTACTTCTCTTTTAGAAATCCCAACTTCTCCTTGACTGATATTTCTTTATATCAGATAATCAAGCACAGTGGAACACTGTGTTCTTTCTTCACTGACACCTTCATATGTGTTTTATCTTCTTTACCATGAAATGCTAATGTTGCTATGCCATATGGAATACAATGAAACAAGACAGTGTGAGGTTTTACCAGTGGAAGAATTTTGCATCAGGTTTCATTCATCTTTTATGAAGAGTTGAATACAGTGCAAGAAAATGTTCTAGCAAAGCTTTCTTCCAGGGGAAAAATGTGTTTTTTATTAAATGAGTGTTTTCGTGAAGAACATCTGGCTTTGCTGCCCCGCTGTCCACCCCAAGGTGCCTGTGCAGTCGCTGCCAGCATGGAGCTGATGCTGGAACTGTAGAGCCCGGCGCAGCTGTTTGCAGCTTGCCCGCTGCTTGCTGCAGCTGCCCAGAGCCCAGGCTGCCTACAAACAGCTGCGCTGGGCTTCAGAACCCGGCCATCACCTCTGTGCCAGGAGTGGGGGAGAGACCATGGCTACGCTGCCTCAGGCCCCTCCCACCATCTGCCCCGGCACACGAGTGCACAAGCTGGTACGGAGCTGATGCTGGAGCCAGGCACAGCTGTTTGGAGCCTCCCAGCTCTGGGGAGCTGCTGCCAGCCAGGATCCCAGGCTGCTCCCAGCAGGAAGCTGGGAAGCTGCAAGCCCCGCTGGGTGCAGCTCGTACTCCATTCTTGGCAGCAGCTACCTGGAGCCATGGCTGGCTGTGGCATGCCAAGCAAAATGGCTTTGCATGCCATGCTCAGCATGCATGCCAGGGGTTGCTGACCCCTGCTCTAAAGTATCTGCTACTTGCCATTGTCAAGGTGAATCTTTGGTCTGGTGCAGTATGACAGGCATAATGTTTTAATGTTATGTTTCATGATGAGGACTGCCTTCCCCAGCACCATCTTCCCTGTTATCCGCGCCCTATGTGGGGTGCTCTTGCAGTCCCCTTTAAGGTTTCTTGTGTTCCACTCTATTCTCCTGCCACATCTTGATGGAAAATTGTTATACTGATGTTCTTGTAAGTGGGAGACTGCCCATTATATTGCATATGTTGGGGTCTTCCGCCTCCATGGGCCTTGACCCCTTGCCTTTCTCTAGCTAGGCCTCCCCGTCTAAACCCACCAAACAGGGTCTGACTCTGAGGCTCTAGCCCTTTTCCTTGTCTTGAGGCTCGTGGCCCTCCTCTCTGCTCCAATCTGGAGCCCAGCCTCCCTGGCCCAGAGGCCCAGCCACTGGCCCACAGCTAGGGGGCTGTGAGCTCAAGGTCGGGGAATGGCCTGGAATCCAGGCCATCCCAGTCCACAAAAAAAACAAAACTGTACCTCAGGGGCACCAGACCACCCCAGCCTTTAGGATTGCACCCTCTGGTGCTGGGGTCTGTACCAGCACCAGAGGGTGCAATCTCTGTATCTTTCCCTTGACCAGAAGGATCGAGGAGAACACAACCTGAGGCCCAGACCCCCTCACCCTTGCACCCAAAGCCCTGTAGTCACTTTTGATATGCTCAGGGTCTCTCCTGGCAGTATCATTGGTGCCCACATGGATGAGCAGGGGTAGTAGTCAGAGGGACGGATGAGTCTCCATAGTCCCTCTGTGACATCTCGGATCCAGGCTCCCGGCAAGAATCTTGTACTCATGATTCATTGACTTAAGTGGCCTTCTGTACTGTACATGGGTCCATTGCATGCATCTCTGTGGGATAACAATTTTAAAATGTTAGTACTTTGAGGTAGGCACTATGTTTACCTGGGTGGTTATAAAACACTTACCTTGAACCTGAGTAGAAGTTTTGATAATTATTACAATCCAAAATGTAATAGAAATCATGGGCCTGACCAAGATATCATAGAGCTATATTTAATCTGAAAAGGCCCTGGGAGAAATTATTTCCTATAATAGCTAGAAAATGAACTGATAAACTTATAATTAGGCTATGATTTTGGCCAGTAATAATGAAAAACAATATATTTTTTCCTCTTTCAGAGAATGTAATAGTATGTAATAGTCTTTGCTTGTCCATGCACCTTTGGAAAGCATCCACCTAATAGTCTTTGTGATATCTGAAGAAAAGCAGCTAAGAGAGAATGAGGCATCCTATGAGGAATTATACATGCTAGTACATGCTGCATAATCTAAAACTGTACCAAATTTAGCAGTATCTCTATTAAATACAATAAAATTAAAAGAGACCAGCTTGTTGTCAGTAGTTACAAGTTATTATATTAAGCTTATGAGTAGAAATAAAGTTCTGTATTAAAACTGAAAAGAGAACAGTAACAAGTTACTCTACTGTATCAGATTTTAAGACTGACTCCTTGGGACGTCCTCTCCATCTGGACCAGCACCATGCCACATCACCTATCCACCCAGGGGCCCTGCTGGCGACCCCCTCTGGACAACACCTGCTGGACAAAAATCCCTTTCTACCCTCTTTTCAACCAAGGACTTGGATTCTGTTTCTCTTCCCGACCTGGACTCCAACCCTTCCACTGAGTCTCTTTCTCTTGCTGCCATTGTGTGTGTGTGTGTGTGTGTGTGTGCGCGTGCGTGTGTGAACCAATAACTTCATGGGGCTGTGTAGTGTGTTGTCTGTTTAATAAACCTGTTATTTTGAAACCCCAAGTTGGGTTTTTGTCTGTTTCCTGATTGTTTCCTGCTTGCCACCACTTATCTGCCCCCCAAGCTCCCAGCTTTCAGCTCAGTTTCCAGCCCCAAGCTCCCAGGTTTCTGCCTCTCTCTCTTTCCTGGCTGTCTCCTCCTTGCCACAGGGCTTTTTCCCCTTGCACCAGTGGCCTCAAGTAGCCCTGGGGACACTTTACCTTAAGTAACGCCAAGCCTCAGTTCCTCAGCCCAGCTTCTGTCTAGTCTACCAGTTCTAATCCCAGTTCTGGCAGTTTACACTTTCTGTCTCACTGTAATCTTCTCCCAAGTACCCCAAACACACACATACATACTGTACCATGCAAGTTAGGAACTCACCTGTGTGTATGTGTAGGTGGGTGGTATGTGTATGAACTGGTGACATATATATGTATGTCATTGTGTGTGTGATATATGAAATAGTGATCTGTGTATGTGTATGGAGTGTGTGGGTATTGACAACTGATTGCTGTCTAATTTTGATGTGTGTAGTATGTATGTGCTTGAATTTGTGGTAGGTATGCATGTGCCTAGGCTGGTTTGGATGTGTAGGTGCCTGAGTTGGTAGTGTGTGTGTATGTGTGTGTGTGTGTGTGTGCACCTGATTGAGTTGTGTGTTTGTATATGTGCAGTTGTCACACCCTCCTATCTAACAGCGCAATAGTGAGATCCTGAGAGTTGGCCTGGCCCCACAGGACAATACAATGCAAGTTAGTAAAATTAAGTTACTGTCTGAATTGCTGAGGGTTTGGATAATTCTGGTTCAGACAAATGAGGATGTCTGTCTGCATATGTATGTATAGTTACCTTTGAAATGTTCTTAATGTTGTACATCTAATTCTGCCTGTTCCCTTACATTGAACTCTGCCAAATGTTGAAGTGATCTACACAACATTTCATAGGTTCAGTGGTACCTCCATGCAGAACTTCTTTTGTAGGCAATTTGTGGGAATTTGGACCATGGTTTTAGGGTCAGTCAGGCTAAGTCATATAATAGGAGAAGGGTGAATTGCATTTCAGGATTGTTTTCTGACATACTTTTGGTTTATGGTATTTCAAAAAGAGCCTAGACCTGACTTAATTGTTTTGATAAATGGTTCTTTTAATTAAGTTTGATGTTTTATATTTGAGTTTGTGTGTGCATGCATTATTTAGTTATTAAAAGCAGTTTCCATGCAGTTAATAACTTCTAATTTTCCAGATATTTGAAAGTTGGAAAAAGCTGCAAAGTTGTATCTTAATGAATAGGGCAAAGGAAGGAGGCAGAAAATCTTCATCCCTGCAAAAATTAGTTTAAGAAAAAATATTGTTTTAAGGGTGATTAATGATGTTGATATTGGAGGGTTAATTTTGGTAAACAAAGCTTTGTTTTAGAATTATGGATTACTTCCAAAATATGGATAAGAATAAATATGAGCAAGTAGCCTACAGCATATTTTTGCTTCTGGCATAGTTGCAACTGTAGAATGGCCTTGGAAATTACCTGCAGGTTTTATAAATAGAGTTGTGAATGTTCTATTTTCTTTAGAAAATAAAAATCCTACCATCTCTGTATGTCTCACATCCAATAGTTCCCTCCATGGAGACAAATGCATTGTAACTACCTGCTTGCTTGCTTTATCACATTTCACAGGCCTAGGTCTTATCAGCAAAGATTAAATCAGTTAAAGTAGTTTTAAAAATTATTTATCTTCACTTAAAAAAATATTAGTGGGGTCTGCTCAGTGCTCTTTTCTCCTTGCGCTGCATACCAACAAATTAGGGCACTATTCACGCTCCACATTTGGTAATATTACTGTTACATCTTCTATGAACCTTGGTAGAACTCTGCCTCCTGGATTTACCAGACTTGTGTTTGGATCTCAGCATTTTAGCCCCACATGTTTTATCTTTCCAGGGATCTCAGTAGGCTTTAGCTACTGTCCCTGGTTTGCTCTGGCACACGTGCTTACTAACGACTCTTTTTCTACTACTTCTTCATAGATGAGTGACCTGGAGCCCAAATGCCCCAGGGCAGTGCTGTCTTTCAGACACTCCAGTATCTTAAATGAACCTTTCCAGAACCCTAACTTCTGGTACTTTTGGCTTACAGTTCACTTGAGGGCCATGTGCTAGTTGAAAGAGACATCTAGGCCTTGCATAGGATTCCAAAGTTCAGTTGTTCTTTAATTTAAGCAGTACAAGAAGACAGGTTTAAGCTTGTCTAGAAGCAGAGAGTCCTAGGCAAGTCCCTTAACTGCTAGGTTGTTGGGTTGGAACATAGGAAGGTCTGCCTCCTCCAGTGTCTAACACTTTCGTGTATTTTTGCCTGGCTCAAATTTGGAGATTTATCTAGCCTTAAATGTGTAGTTGTAGGTTGCCATGTACCTGCCTGATCAAAATGTAGCCCTACTAAGCATGTCCATTGAGTGCATGCATTCTTGTGTATCCAGGATAAACTGTGTGTAAGCGCCAAAAACTGCAGTTATGAGGCTGTGTATGTGCCATTTAGGCATGTGAAGTAAAATCAGATTCAGCCTTTTGTGTCTGTGGAGAGAAAATAATCCCTTGAAGTGAAGTAACAAGCAACACAAGATTTAACAGATCAATGGAGTCACAGAAAATAATACAAGATGCCTCATCTTGCTCTCAAGTTTTTCTGTTTATGACACAGCAGAAATTCTCTGGCTGATTTTTTTCCCCTCTGTCAGCACAGAGCAAGCTGATGCCATTATCCGTTTTAGCCCCCACTGGCATATATTAGCTGGGGCAGACAGGAAATGGAACAGCATGTGTTGATGCATCTGTAATCTACTCATTCTCATAGTGTCTCTCAACCCTTCAGCACTTCAGATCTAATGTACTAAATTGGAAATCAGTGTGTGACAGTTCCATGACATATTCAGTGGAGTTCCCCCCCCCCCCCCCCGAAACTATTTACAGGTTTCAAAACAAGATAGGTTGCTGTCATTATTTCTTCATTCTAGTAAAGCTACTTCTGTGGGAAGACTCCTGCATTAAGGAAAAGCAATTTAATTTAATGCAGAGCATAGGCAACGTTTCTTGCTTAGTCAATTCTCTTAAAAATGGATTTAGATGTGGTACAGATGGAAGTCCCATCTTTGCTGTTTTTGTTTTGTCAACTAAGGAATGAACAAGTAAGAGGTGGTAGTGAATTTCATGGGAAGAATCTGTGAATTAAATTAAATTATTGAAATTGAAAAAAATGTGGATTTCAGCATGATATTTATTGTGACCATTTAAACTAAGACAAGTGTAGTAGTTTTATTCAGAGACAGATTCTAATGAAAGACTGATACTGAACAGCCTCTACTGCCCTTCACAACCTCCCAACATTCCTTCCCCCATGCACAATTTAAGTTGTCCCAATTAAATTCAAGCACCATAAATTTTAGACCAATTTTGGCAAAAAGAAGGTTGCCTGAAATAGCTTCTTTGCTACAACTTGCTGCAGCAGAGAATGTAGACACATAGAATGGTATCTAGCTAGAGGGCATCAAAGGACATGCCATTTTGTTAACATTTCCCTGAGAGATAAGATATCAAGTCTTTGAGAAGGTCTGAATTAGCAAAGATTAAAAATGAGAAATAATACATTTACTTGCAAAGTAAGAAGCAAAGGATTGCAGTTGTTAATAGGCAGCAGTTAAAAACATTGTGACTTATTACTGCTATTATTATGCATATATTCCTACCATGGCAGTTTTCATTGTTATCTTTGCAGTGCATTCATCTGTGATTTCAAATATCATTAAGATTTTCATGGTAAATTAACTTCCGATTATATTTAGTCTGTTCAGGGCAATAGAAATGGGCAGTTACAGCATACATGTTGGAACATAGCACTGATAGTACACTCTATTGGTACTTATGAAACAAGGTGCCAAAGACATGTTAGCTATTAGGATTTGTAGAGTTATTTAGCCTGCTGTAATAAGCTGCAAGAGTGAATCTGCTCTAATTTTTAATGGTTTCATAGCATATTGTCAAGTGCAGTTAGAGCTGTTTTCTTTTTTCAGAATCTTCTAAGCAGCTCAGCACACTGAAGTGCCTCTAACATAAATAACAATTAATCTACTCACAAAATATAATCTGAACACACCTTGAATTGTTGCCGGTGGAAAAGCAGCAATTCTTTAATGCACAGATGAAAGAATTCTTTAATGCACAGATGAAAGGGCAGGACACTGCTGACATTTCAGTGTCTTGACCTTTCATGAAGAATCTTGTTTACCCCAGCACCTTGCTGAACCTAAATTGGTGGAGTATCTTCCATTATCAGCTTTCTAACATCCAAATATGCCTCCCTATCCTGAGAATCATTGTGAGAACCAGGGTTTGAATTACAGTCTGGCTCTTGGGGTGTCTGCAGCAGTGACAGCCGGAAGCTGGAAGGAGGTGTTGTTGCCAGTGCCACCTATGCTACTTAGAAAGGTGTGGGGTGGGCTGGGGGCTCTCGTCTCTTATGGGAGAGCTCAGCCCCCCTTACCCACCCCCATATTTTGAACCCTGCAGAAAACTAGTCACATGATTAAAACAGCATTGTCTGTACTGACCAAGGGCCTCACTCAGCTCCCTTGAAAGCCAATAGAAATGTTGTAATGGAGAAAATGTTGCAGTTACTGTGTCTGATTTCATGATCTTCTAATTCTGATGGTAATAAATTTGGGATCCTCTTCTTACATTGTTCCATTGAGGACAGTGCTGATGTGGGAAAGAGATTAAAACAAGACATAGGTAATTGAATGAAATGGGCTAATTTTTAATATGAACCTGTCTTCCTTGTAAACTATCCACCTGAATTTTATGTCCTCTATATAGTTGGAAAAAAGCAAATTTCCACTGCTGTAGCAGATTTCATAGATTTCATAGACATTAGGGCTGGAAGGGACCTCGGAAGATCATCAAGTCCAGCCCCCTGCCCAAAGGGCAGGAAGTAAGCTGGGGTCATAGGATACCAGCAAGATAAGCATCCAGTTTGCTCTTGAAGGTGTTCAATGTAGGCGCTTGAACCGCAGGCTGTTCCAGACCTTGGGGGCTCGGACAGTAAAGAAATTCTTCCTTATGTCCAGCCTGAAACGGTCTTGTTGTAGTTTATGACCATTCGACCTAGTCGTCATCCCTTGAGGCGCTCTGGTGAACAAACGTTCCCCCAGATACTGGTGGTCACCCCTGATAAACTTATAGGTGGCCATCAGATCACCCCTGTGCCTGCGCTTTTCCAGGCTAAAGAGCCCCATGGCTCTCAGCCTGTCATCGTAGGGTCTGCTTCCCTGACCTCTGATCATGCGCGTGGCTCTTCTCTGGACTCTCTCAAGCTTCTCCACATCCTTTTTGAATTGTGGAGCCCAAAACTGGATGCAGTACTCCAGCTGTGGCCTCACTAAGGCCGAGTACAAGGGGAGAATGATGTCCCGGGATTTGCTCGAGAAGCATCTATGGATGCAAGCCAGCGTTTTGGTCGCTTTACTAGCCGCAGCATCGCATTGCAGGCTCATGTTCATCTTGTGGTCAATGATGACCTCCAAGTCTCTTTCTTCCATAGTGCTAGCCAGCATAGCACTGCTGAGCCTATAAGGATGCTGCGGGTTTTTCTTCCCAAGGTGGAGAACCTTGCATTTATCAGCGTTGAACACTATCAGATTCTCGTCCGCCCACTTGCTGAGCCTGTCCAGGTCAGCCTGGATCACCCCCCTGTCTTCTGGTGTGGATGCTTTGCGCCAAAGTTTGGTGTCATCGGCGAACTTGGCCAGTCCGCTTCTGACTCCAGTATCCATATCATTGATGAAGTTGTTGAACAATATGGGTCCAAGGACAGAGCCTTGGGGGACCCCACTGGTCACAGGACACCAGATGCAGTAGGAAAGTATTCAGGTGCCAAGCTAATAGGCATGGAAGTCAGAAAAATACATGCAAAGATTAAGAGTGAGGCAATATAAGAGACTATTAATGAGGAGATACCCCTACATAGCTATATGAATGAGCCTTTTATTCAAACTTTTGGTAGGCTTACCTGATATTAGAAGACAGGGGATTAAAAAATGCCTGGATGAATCTATCCATTCCTGAATTAATCCATGCTTGAGAGGAAAAAATGATGAAAATAATTCTATAAATTTAATTTTAAAAGAGTTTTTTTAGATGAAGAATTGCACTGAATTTGGTTAATATAGGTGTTTAAGGCAGGAAACCATAGGTCTAGTCATCATAAGCTCATAGGAACTTACTGAGGAAAGTAGTATGGTTAAGGCTTTGTTACACATTTGGTGCACCTACACATGCAATTAATGGGATACAATAAACTCTGGAGCCATTTGAGCCAGAGGAAACTGTTCCTGGGTGCAGCGTCTACATGTGTGCCTGGGACAGCAGCAATTTAAGCTGGGGTAGAGCAGACCTCCAGCTGGCTGGCCTGACTGGGCACAATTTATGCCCGCAGTCAGCATCCATATGTGTGTTTCAGTGCAGTAAATTAGTCCACCGTAAGATAGTAATTAATTTGCTGCTCCCTAATACTGCCACACATGTAGATGGTGATGCTTTACTGTGTAGTTAATTTGTCTACTCTGCAGTAAAGCACATGTGCAGATGCACTCATTAATTTTATCTGGCTCCTGGAGCTCTTAACCCCTGGATTGTCCACACATTAACACATGAAACTAGTTTTAAGCACTAGTGGCTGAAAGTTATGCCATTTCAGTGCATGATTGTCTCTGATTTGTATTATGCAGCTTATATTCCATTAATGTGTGACTACTCCTCACAGATGAGCTGCCCAAATTGCAGTCCTCCTACATCCCAGGATGTAGTGTCCCCTTCTTCCACCCACCTGTTCTGTGTGGACAAACTTTCCAACCTCTGAACTCTACTTCCCAAGGGAAAGTTCTGGAACTAAGCCAACTACCCCTCTCCATCCCTGCAGAGCATGCCAGCTAGCCAAGTTGCTGGGGGTCCGGGAGTGAGGTCTAGCAGGGTGGGTGGGAACAAGGAAGGGGCCCATATTGAGTCCCCATGAGCTGGGGCTTCCTTCCTGGAGCTCCTTCCCTCACCACTCCCACCTCCCAGCCACCTTGGGAAGCACAACCAGAACCCCCGCCTACCCCAATCCCATATCCCACATGAGACCCTCTTTAATTTACTTCCTCATTATTTATTTTTTAAATTATTATTATTTTACTTCTTTATTTTGTCCTTCAGTGGCTGATTTCCTTCATTTCACCACCCTTCCTTCACCCCCATTGCCTTTCCACCTCCATTTCATTATCCACCCTGTCCCATTAACTCTCTGCCTCCCAGCTTCATTCCCCCCCTACCCCCCTCAACCCATCTCTTACACACCACCAGCTAGAACAGGGATAGAATCATGTCCTGGCTTACCAGCCCTGTAGTAGCAACTCACAGCTGCAGCTACTACCCAGACCCTGTTCTTCAGCTCCCCAGTGGCAAGTCACAGATATGCAGGTTGAGGGGGATAGTCAGTAGGGCTGTGCAGCTGTTTCATTTCAGATGTGTTTTGGCCCATTTCAGCACCTGAAACACCAAATCCTAAATGAAATGGAAGGCTTCAAAACAAGCCTGAATGTTGAGCCAAGGAGTAGCTGCCACGTGGGTGCTGGGTGTGGGGATGTGATCCCCACTGCCTCATGCTGCACAGGGGGCCTCTGCCATGAGCCTTGATCACTGGTGACAGAACCGGTGAGTGTGGGGATTTTTTTTTATTTTTTTTTAAGTGCTGGGACTAGTCAGGGTCTGGCCAGGTGGGGGATGGGCCTGGGCAGGGCAGCCATGGGGGCTTCTCTTGCAGCTCCCCCAACCCGGGGAGAGGCAGGCACAGCTGGAGGAGCTGTGGGAGAACCTGCAGCTGCCTGGCTGTACTTGCCTCTCCCTGGCCGATCTGAATCTCCAAAACCTCACTGAAACTCTGAAACAGATCCGGCCAAATTGAAATGGAGCAGTGATCCAAAACACCAAATGAATCACCGTCCTCTGAAATGGCCAAATCCTAAACTGAAACGAGACATAGACATTTTGCATAGCCCTAATAGAGAAAATGTGTAGCTTTATGGTGTGACTGCTCCAAACTCAAACTAGCACTAACCAACATTTGAGGAGCTCAAAGTGCAACAAGGCCCTCACCTTCAGGAGGACTATTAGTGGATTAATGTAATATTCAACTTGAATAAAGTATCAGAATCTGACATTCTTCAGTTGCTTTAAGAGAAAGTCAACTCCATGTGTGTGCACAAGATAAAGATGGTGGGCTTCTTTAAAATTCAGTGCAACTATCAGATCTGATGAACAATTTTTTTCAAAAAAGTCAAGAGACCAAACATCAGTGATGTACTGCTCTTTCATCAGTACATTTAAGCTTTATTGCTGTTAAAAAAGGTGATTTAAATTGTTTGTTGCTTGGTTGACTCCTTATGGCAATAGATGAATTTGGGTTGCTCCCTGCCTATTCCTGTTTTATTAGATTGCTATCCATTCTGTTTCCCATGCCAACTTGGCTCATAAGTGGCACTTCCACATTTTCTAAGAACTGAATATGTATGTAAAACTGTGGTTTGCAGTTCACTTGGATATTTTCAGCAAATCATGAGACAATCAAAGCCAGTGAACGGAGAGTTATGCTGATGTCTCAGATTTCTGTTTTTAAAGGGATACTCTCTGCTTTAACTTGATATGTCTTTTAAAAAATCTGTTCTTTTATAGCTAAAAGTACCTTATGTTTTAGTCTGTGTCAACTCACAAGCTCAGATTTGTATGAGAAAGTTGTTTTATGCTTTGTAGAACTCCTCAGGTAAAAAGGATTAGTGGTGAAGAAACTGTTGCTCACAATAACTTCCTGTTACCTGTCATTCATAGAGCAAGTGCATTGAGGTGTACTGTGGGGAGGGACAAAACAGTTTGGTACAAGGTGCAAAATTTTTTTTGAATGCACACAATGTTTCTGTGCCTTTCTAGAACTGCTCTAACCAGGACAAGAATATTTCTTTTATGTATGTCTGTGTCTAGGTTATGGCTATCAAGGGTTTCATTCTGCAGTTTGCCTGGAAGGAAACCTAATATAGAAAGTTCATGTTGGAGACTGTGCACTACTGAATCAGCGGTGTCATTTATACGAATGTCAAAGACTTCCAAGAGGATAAGTTTTGTGAACTGCATCACCCCATCAGACAATATCTCTCTTGCTTCTTCTGAGAAACCTTTGATGCCAAGAAGGTTATAGAGGAGCAGGATGTTCAGGTCATGCTTGTCTCCACGCTCACAAATTGAGGTGACACATTCAAAGGTTTCTACACTTGGTCCCATAATGGTACAGAATGCCTATGTCTTGTATTAAAAATAAAGGAAGGTAGGCAGATTTTTTAAGTGAATATTTAGGGCAAGCCCCAATGTTAGGGCAACTTATTCTCATAAAAATAAATATTCAAGACAGTTATATGACGAAGAACTGCAGATTTGGGACTTTATTTTTCCCATCATCTGAGATGGCCTAAAAAGATACCACGTGTGACATTGCTGTGACTAAGGCAATGATTCTCAACCAGGGTGCCTTGAGATCCATTCAAAGGTGCTGTGAAATCCCTCATTATGTTAATACTATTAGGTGTGCAAGCTTGATTCACAAGATAAATCCAGAGATTTCAAATAGGAGTCTATAGTATTAAAAGCCTTCTGACCTGTTTTGGTCTTTCTAAGTTCTTTGCAACAGAATTTCTCTATTGTTTTTCTCTAGTCAGAAATCAAGTGAAAACTAAGAGCTTGCATTTTTGAGGAGTACCTTGAGGTGTCTTTCAACAATATTCTTAGTAGCTGGGGGTGAGATGATGCATTAGGGGTGGGGGCTATTCTGAATCTCCATACCTGTTCCATTTCAGTTTCACATAGGAGACTTTTCATTTCTATTTAATCTTATCCTCCAAATGGAAATTCTCATCATTGTACTTAAAATTTCATTTTTATGTGTCCATTATAATACTAATGCATCTCATTCAGGCCTGATGTATTTCCATTGCAAGTGCACCAGGAATCAAATACAGTAGAAAATCTTAAGTGAAGTAGATGGGAGATATAAATACATCAGATCAGAGAAAAGCTCTAAATCATGGCTTCAAAGAAAGTTCAAAGGAAGTAAAACAGCTCAGGGAATAATAGGAATAATTAAACCATTAATGTCAGTGAGAAAAAGAACAATCTTCTATGTTAGTGCCATAAATGAACCTTTTTAGCCTCCATTGAGCTTTAAACGCAGAAATATAATCCAAACATTTAACAACATAAAGACATCACAGCAGCAAAAGTGTTAACACGGCCCTTGTCATATATATTATTAAGATGGCATAGACAACATGAAAAGAATTTGGGAAATGTTAAAAGGAAAGTTCCCATAGCAACATTAACCCAGTCACATTGCATACATGAACTATTTTGTATGGATTTTCTTCCTTCTTAATTGAGTGCAATTTTTGTCTTTTATTAAGTATTGGTTAATATATTCCCTTACAAACTTGTGTCTGCCATTAAATATACAGGCTGTTCAATGAATACAGGGTAGCAGTGTTGATAGTAAACTTACTTTCTGCATTTCCAGCCTTTTTCTGTCAGTGAGTATAATCTTGCATTTCCATTAATGGAAAAAAAACACATGCTAGGAATTTATAAATATAGAACAGAGACTTGGAGTTAGATTTTTAGTATTTCAAAGTTATTTTGTGGATTAAAAAATATCCCAGACCTCTTGTGCTTCAGGGCATAAGACAACCTCTGACTCATGGGGTGGAAAGAAAACTTTTCCTGTGGGTCTGTTGTTCTGTAGCTACTTACTGCAAGATAGTTGCCTGTTTCTTCTTCTACCGCAGCAGGTTCTGGCCACTGTCAGTACATATTGTACTACATGGATGATTACTCTCAGAATCTGTGTAGCATTTCTTATCTTTCAGGAAGCCACAGAATTTCTAGTCTGCTACAGCATCTAGGGACCAGAATTTACCTCCAGCCAGAATAATCTCACTGCACCCATCACTCAGGCACTTCCATGGTACTTCCTCTCCTGTTTGGTAGATAAAGACTGGAGACAGGTATCTCCTTAACCACATGTATGTACATTTGTCTTAACAATTGTGAAATTTCTTATTGTGGTTTATAAAGACTTAACAGACCAGGGTAGAATTTCTGCATTTTGTCAGCAGAGAATTAAAGTATTTTGGTACACACTTTGCATAATTCAGTAAGTACAGAGTACTAGTAAGAGTGTAACATTAGGTGTATATCACAGAACAAGCTCAGGAAATGTTGGCCTGTTGAACCCTCTTGTTACAAATAGAGCAACCAGTTCCCATGTGGAATATTGAAAATTATCATTTTATATGTTATAGAAAGTAAGAGTATGTTCAGTAGCAAAAACAAGAGGATTTAAATCTAGTTTCATAAAGAATACAATTTATCAAATAACTTCTCAGGCATTAGGTTTTATGAATTGATCAGAGTTTATATGCTTATTAATACTTGAGAGGAACAGCATTGTCCAACATCTCTTATTTACTTTGTGTCTGCTGAATTCCTCAGAATCCTAAGGACACAACTCCGTTTTGACCCTCTTGGTTCTTGCAATACTGTGGTGTATGTCCTCCTGGCCAAGATAGAACGCTCCACTGTAGACCGTTCAGTGCTGCTTCTGGAGAGGACAAAGGATTGCTCTGTAGCAATCTTTGTCTCCAAGACCTCTGGGAGACATTACACTGAAGGTGTGATTGATGCAATTAATGATGCGACGTTCATGCAATTCATGATACGATAAAACAGGGAATAAGGCCCAAAGTTTTTGCACAAAATGTATGTAACAATTTTGTCGCTGGTTCCCATCATGCCTTAAATTGAACGTGTGGCTAGTACCAATTGGCCGATCAGTGCTCCCAGCCTCAGGAATGCACTGGAGCCTTAAAGGACCCCTTCACTCTGATGTGCTCCAATGGCTGGGAGCGCCGGTCAGCTGATTGGTACTCCCAGTCACAGGAACGTACTAGAGTAAAGGGCTCTGATGTACTCCCACAGCTGTGAGCACAGCTGACTGGTGCTTCCAGCCATGGGAGCAGCAGACATCTGGCTTTCTACTTGTCAATGCAGTGGGAGCCCAGGACCTGGGGTCATGATTTTGGGCTCCCCCTGCACTGGCAATAGGACATGATTGGGATCTGATCCTTTATCTTACACTCATGCCTCCTACCATTCGTATGTGGCATGGCAGGAGTTATATTTGTTGGGATGGGGGATCAGATCTTATTGTGCCTTTAACTGAACATCTGTCACCAAATAAAAATAATGAAATAATTTCAAATGGCAATTTTTTTACCTTATAAAATTTTGTGTTGCTTCCTTGTATGACTGCATGAGCATTTTATTGGACTAAAAAAATTACATAATTGGTTCATTGACAATAAAATATTTTTCTTCTTTCTGCTGAGCTGTTACCTGGATTACAGGTAAAGTTGCAGTTTGGCTGCAGATAAGAGACATGAAGCAAGTCTAGAGTTTGACCTTTTATTGCTTACACCCTAAAATATTGCTTACAGCCAAAATAATGCAAAAGCAAAACAGTTATCCCAAACTTTGTCTGGCTGCCTGTGAAAGCACAGCATAGGTTCTTACCTTTATAGGCTGGAGAGACATGACAGTTGGGAGGATGGCAGCACACAGACTGGTTGCAGATCTTCTTAAATTTGCTGAGTTCTCCAAATTTTCCTTTAGCCTATACCCAGTACTTAAAGGTGGCTTATTTTAATATTCCAGTAAATGTTTCCCAATTGCTTTTATTTAAATGTCTTTGTTTCAGTGAAACTTTTGGGACTGGACTGAACCAGTTTTCTTGTGGACATGAAAGGTATCAGGTAGTTGGGATTTACATTCCTGTGAAAGTTTTCTTATGGAAGGAAGGATTCCCTATCTCCTTCAATCAGGGTGTGTCTACACGTGCATTTATGCTGGCTTAAATTTACTGCACTGTAATTTACTGCACAATGAGCAGGAATAGGCCACCTTTTACACATGCAGGCATTAAAGCACATTAATGCTGTGTGTGGACTAACTTGGGACTAAAGTTAGTCCCAAATCAGGGCATACACACAGTGTTACTGCCCAGTAAGGCATCTACATGTGTGTTCCTGTGCAGTAACTAACTGGGCATAAATTTGGTACCTGCATGATGCATGACTTGGTTGTCATGTCAGCAACGGTTTACTCTATGGTCATTCAGAAATCAGTCTTCTGCTTAACCATGCTTCTGCAGCTTGGCCTACACCCCCTGAAAATGGCTAAAGCTGGCAATGGAGCCCCTTGTTTGTTTCAGTTTAGAGGCCAAAGCAAAAATTAGTAGAATCAATAGAGTCTAACCCTTTTAAAGACTCCACAGTTCAATATTGGTGGACATTACTACTCTTATGATGCAACAATCATTTGGATTATTATCAGCTTTCTGGAAGAAGTGCCGTTTAGATATTTTGAATTTTGCTTTTAAAGGCAGAGATTCTAAATAGTAACAGACAGTAATCTGAACTGTTCAAACACTACAGTGACAATAGCTCTATGTTGTATGTTCAGGACTGTTGAACTTCTGGGCCCTGTGGGCCACATGCCCTGAAGGCTGTAGCCACCTACCCAGTGTGGGTAAACCCAGCTCCTCCCCACACAGGCAGGCAAGCTGCACAGGCAAAACAGATCTTTTCTTTGCCATGCAAGCAATACACCAAACCCTGCTCCTTCAAATGCACAGCATGGGAAGCTTGACTTCTTTCATTGCTGTGTGTGCAGTGCACAGGGTACAGGCAGCCCAGCCCCTTCGTGCTGCATTGCCCAACCCCCAGAAAGTGGAAGCTGGAGGAGGGAGGGGGAGTCTGGAAAGCCCAGCTGCCACTGCAGCAGGAGCAGTTGAGGGTAGAGGTACCAGCTTCCAGACTGTATTTTAGCTGCTTGCAGGCAGCCAGTTGGACATCTCTGTTGTATACACACACTTCTGCCATAGAATAATACCCTGTCTGGGTGAAGCACTGTGCTCCAGAATCTCAGCGCTCATTTGGAGAAAAAAAGTGTTTTGGTGCAATAAAATTGCATAAATGTGAACTGTGTGAAAATCAGGACAGTGGCACCTGCTGGAGCCTTCATGCAGACTATGGCTCTGATCCTGCTAATGCATACATGGGTACTCGTTTTTAAACAGGTGAGTCTTCCTACTGGAGTCAACGTCAGTCTTCACCCTGAGTGAAAATACTTTAGTGAATCTTGGCTAAAATAACAGCTGTGAGAAAGGGAGTAATTGCCCCATTCCTCCATCCAAATGGGGGAGTTTAGCTTTGAAAACACATTATTCAGATTTCTACACCAGTATTATCCATTTCAACTTTGATAATTTAAAAACTCATATTATATACTTAATTCCACAGATCTAAATTGTCAGTCCCACTAATAAGGATCAAAACTTCCAGCTCCTCCCACCTGAGTTTAAAAAATATCCAGGTTTCCTTCTGACGAATTCCATAAAACAGTATACAGTTCTACAGTGCATCAGGATCATGAAAAAAGTAAGAATAATATAAAACGATTTAAATTAATATCAAATTGAATAACACAATGGAGGCTCTAGCAATTGTATAATTCATTTTCTTATTAATTCAATAAACTCTCCATATTAAAATTTATCTGAAGCTGCTTCAGAATTTCCAGGCTGTTACCCTGGAATGCCGCACACAGATATAAGTTAAGCTTGCCACTATATGGCCCCTCAGCCATGACAGTCCATTGTTTCTATAAAGTACCTTTTTATTTCTTTCTGCTGACATTTTTTGTAATAGCCTTCCAAATGAAACCAGTTCAGTAGCATTTGATCATTTTGTTTCAGCAGCTGTAATCTAGGAGCAAGCAAAAACTGCAATGAATGTTCTTAGGGTGAACCCCTCAAGTTCAAGGGCACAATGGACTAAATCCAGATGTACTCATGTGACCAGCCCAATCAATTGCAAGGCCATTAGGCTTCTTACACTGTCACCTCATCCAGTATTCAGTGAGATGTAAGATGTCATTACTGTAATAAAGCTTTCTTCTGTTTCTGTCAGTGTGAAATAGGCACACAGGTGAAATGCAAAACTCTAGACCTCTTTGTTCAGAGATAATACCTTTTATTAGACCAAATAAGAAATCACAAAAAAATTATCTTCCTTTGCAAGCTTTTGGGCACACGCGCTCTTCCTCAGGCTGAGGGAAAATTCTCAGATTCTGAGAAACTCTCATTTATTGAGTTTATTAAGTTTATTTTCTACCTATGGGGACTTTTATCATCTTTAATTTTCCCTCAGCCTGAGGAAGAGCGTGTGTGCCCAAAAGCTTGCAAGGAAAGATAATTGTTTTGTGATTTCTTAGTTGGTCTAATAAAAGGTAATATCTCTGAGCCAAGAGGTCTAGAATTTTGCATTTCTTTTTCTCTCAGACCAACCCGGCTACCAGATGCATCCCAGACACACAGGTGTGTATGCACACACATACACAGACTCTGTAAAAGAATATAAATACCTATTCATTGTCTGTTGAGATGGCCTCTCACTTGCCCTCAGCGTGAATTATTTTTAACAGGTTAAAATCAGACTGTGTTTAAGCAGCAGCAATTTTATTTCTCTTAATGAAATTTGACATTCAGGGATGAATTTGTCCTGCTGTATTTGGCAAAGTAAATCAGTATTTGTGGTAAGTATTTGGCCTGATGGTCTAGGGTAGTGGGGACCAGCCTTTTTGGCAGACATGCCACAAATTAAACTCCTCACTCTCCCTGATAGCCACTCCATCCCCTACCTCTGCCCTTTCTGCTGCTCTGTTTTCTGATCTCCACCCAAACTGCTGCTCTGCTTTTTGTTTCTTATACTATCTACTCCCGTGCTGCTTGCCCATCCTTCCCTCTCCCCCCTCTCCCCCCTACCCCGCATGTGCTGCATGCCACACACAGAGGCTGCCCATGCCACTTGTGGCATTTATGCTGTATGTAGGTTGGCCAACCCTGGTCCAGAGGGCAACTCTATTCTAATCTACTCACAAGGCCTCTGGGAACATGTGGAAGGCACCATAAATGCACATAATCTCAGAATCTGTTGGGTGGTACAAATGAAAAAAAATGGGTGTTTTATCTTTATAGTAAGGTTTTGGGTCAAGGTTTCAATATGCTATAGCTTCATTGCACTGGGGATTTAAAGACAATTAGGAGTGTTTTTTGTTAAAGCAGCTGAGGACACGAGCAGAGCTGGGTGAAGTTCCATTTCCAGACAGGTTCAGGTAGCATATCCCAAGGAACTGAAGGCAGGCATGTCCAAGAGCATGTCTGAAATCTGGGACTTATAGTACCCTCTGACACCAAACTGTGAGTGAGGTTTAGTGGATGGGAAAGGGGTAAATGAGATGCTTGTCTGTCGGGTATTGATAATAGCAAGTAGCAACCTGAGTTACCAGGAGAGGGCGACGGTACGGAGAAGGCCCCAGGAGAGGGCGGCAGTGTATGTAGAGAAAGAGAGAGTGACAGTCCAACGTCCATTCCAACTGCAAGGCTTGGGGCATGGTATAAGGGGTGGTTGGAGCCACGCATAGCCCATAAGGCTAGGGTGCCCCAAAGCACCCATTTGCAGGACAAGACCCACGAGGAGTCCAGGAAACCACGGGGTCTGAATCAACATAGAGACGTGTCTGAGAGGGCGTAAGGCAGCCTCCCAACCGATTTAAACATCAAAGATGTGGCGGGTGAGAAATAGAGGGTGCCCTTGGGCCGACTTGGCACGGAGGAAGGGACCTCAAGGAGATCATGGCCCTCGTGTAGGACCCCGCTGTGACACCAAGGTTAGAAAATTATTATGTAAAATACACCAAGCTAAAATTCTTATTAAGCTGTTTTCTTATTCTGTGCTATAGAGTGTTCAATCCTTTTAGCAATAAAGGACATTCCTCTGGTTTTAGTATGACCTGTTTTTATAAAAGAGAGGTATAATACACAGACTAAGAAGATGAGTGCAAGTCTCTCTAATTCTGATCCTGAGGATAGTAATTGCTATCCTTTTTTGCAGTGCATTTAATTTGAATACAGCATGATTTAGTTAAAGAAAATAAAACCAGAATAATTTAATTGCTCTAATCAAAGTTGCTACTGATCTCCTATGGGAGAATCATCTTGACACAGTCTGATAACTAAATCATTCTGAAACCTAGTACCTGAAAAGAAAAGGAAAAGAGGAAATAATGACTGCAGTGATATTAGGAATATGGCTCTTTTTTTTTTTTTTTTTTTTCTGTTCACCTTCCCATGAAAACTAAAAAGGGATCTGCTCCTGGCAGATAAACCTATTACCTGTAGGCCTAGATCTGTGTGTTTATCCACAGATCCCCATCTGTAAGAGTCCTCTGCATGTTTTCAAGATGAAATAATGCCCCAGGGGCAGCTGTCCCCACCTAATATACAGGCATGTACTTGCATGTCACTGACCAGAGTTCTGCCCATGATTCATAACTAAGCAGTGAGGTAAAAGTAAGTAACAGGGTAAGCAAGATGCCATATGTGGAATCACCCTTTACAAAGCCAGCAAAAATACCTGATTAACACCCCCCCACAAAACAAAACCACAATAAATTGCTCTCCCGTCTCCTGATAAGTGAATATACAAAGGCAGATAACTTTACTTACACAGTAAGGTATTACTCAGTGTAATGTGCTGAACTCAGTGGGATTAAATTTATCATTAATAATGATGCAAAGTCTGGTTCCAAGTATCTAATGATCTTTGGAAGGGCAAATGGCATAAAAATTGGAAAAGGGGAAATTTCATAAATGTGTGCATGTGAGAAGATCAAAAGGAATCATTCTGGGAAGCAAGGGGGTTTTTAATTAATTTTGGAGAAGAATTGCTCCCAGGGGAGAAAAAACCAGAGGCAAAAGAGTCCAGCATGAGAAGAAACAGGTGAGCAGTAATGATTACTTAGAAATTAATTAGAAGGATAGGACATTTGGGGATAAATGAGAAAAGAAAACAACAGGAGTTATCTTATATGAAATAAAAGAGTTAGTAACACTGAGGTACAATGTGGAGAGGGAGACCTAATAAATCAGAGCTGAAATTCAACCTTACTTTGTCTACAGCCATAATACAAATACCATTGGTTAAGAGATGAGCTGCCTTTATGCACTGTAGCCCAAACTAGAGTTATCCAAATAATACAAAGAGTGACTCACCCACATTCACAATCAGTTTGGAGACAATTTCAGTTCATTTCTCTTTGTGGGAACCTAGTATTCATTGCTCATGAGTATTCAGATGGCTGCCAGCTGGTTGCAGAATTTCATGTCAAATTTTTAGTTATTCTCCTTTTTAGAAAAGGTCCAATTATCCATTTGGGAAGCAAAACAATATTATGCAACTTGGCCAACTGTGTTACTGACCATAGCTATTCAAAGAGAACAAGAGAACAGCTTTGAATAGCCCATAGCCCTGGCTCCCCCCCCCACCCCGCTGCCGTGGAGGACATTTGGTGAAAACTTTTGAATAGCGAATACATTTGTAAAACTCAGGCTGGATTCACAAACAGAATAAGAGCTAAGTTTTCAACAGTTATTATTTGCAATGAATAATGAAACAAGCTCTTCTTTTAACTAATTTTATTTGTAATGGGGATATAACTAAGAAGAATCAGGAACTGAAATGGAGACTGCCTTGCTCCATGGACCTGAAACACTAGGCCTCAATTCATTTGTGGTAGGGGAAAAAACCTGTAGAAAACAATTGTGTGAAGGATAAGAGAAACCATATCCTTTTAACTTTCTACAGTAATATGACACGCAGGTTCCCACACCCAAAAATCTTAGTGCTAAACCAAATTAATTTGAAAAATCTTTCTCCTGCTGGTAGTTTTATAGTTCTTTTAACCAAATTTTTTTCTTTAAATATAGAAAAGTTGTTGCCCAGAACAACTTAGGCTGTGTGTCTGACTAGAGCATAGAGCGGTCTCAAATTCTTTATTGAAGTATTGCTATTATATGCTTTGAAGAAGCAGAGATATTCCCTTAATAATCTTTTAAAACCCCAGTTTTATGAAGTAACATGGCAGGATGCTTCCTGAATAGTGCTTGAGAGCGGATTTGCCTGTAGAGGGTCACAAATACATTTTTACTGTACATATCGTGCAACTTTTATCCAGTGGCTTCTACCATGTTGTACAGTAATTGCTATGGGATTAACAAACTTGATGCTACCTTTTTCTTAAAATATGGTGAGCTTTAGCAGTATTTGTTATATTGCTTTTGTAATAGATAGATCTTAAGCATGGTTTTCAAAGCTGTCATTTAAATACCAAAATGTCTCTTCAAAGCTCCCACTGTAGGTGCATTATTTATTAATGTCATAAACAGATACTTTGCAATGACTCCCTGGTCAGAGCAGCTGTGCTTTGGTTTATACCAGCACAGTAATGCCTAGAATATTTGAAAGCGATCCTCAATAGGAGTGTTTGCATTGTGCCAGCTACTTGATGCATACGTCAACACGTGACTAAGGTAGTGGATTCGAACAGCTTTTAAATGATCTCGGAACCATGTCTGTGTATCAGATTGTCTTCGTTGAATTCTTCCAGGAAGGACAGACAAGGGTAACTAGCTTGCCAATTTCCCTTTGTGTTTAATTTCCCTTATCCCAAAGAAATAGGCAGCTGCATGTGCCATTCTTAACAACCAGGATAGCAATTTGGAAAAATACAATTTTTTTTTTTAAACAGTATTTGTAAACTGAAATTTGCATTTCTATAGCTTTGTCATCCCTTGATATCATTTGAAAACCAGGCAGACACTTGTATAGAAAGTTCCTATCTACTCAAACATGATAGTTTGAAGTAACCTCACAAACAGAATTGCACTTTTCCAACTCCAGATTGTAAATTGTTTCATATTTATTCATTTACAAATGTGTGAGTTACAGCCAAAGTCCAACCACAACATTTCAATCTCTGTGGGTTTTGATGCTGATAAAGGAATTTACCGTTTAGGACAGAAGTCTCTTTGCCTGCTAGTTTTATTGTACTTTAAATAGGTAAGGTGGCTAGATGGGAAAATTGGGTCTTATTGAAAGCAGCAGGATGTTTATAGTTAACTTCTTTGGGGTTAGGAGTTTACTAGGGTGTACAAAATGGGCCATATTTGATTCAGATTCAGATTTGGCCCAAATCAGGGACAGTGATTCAATTCGTAATTCCGGTCCCTTTCCAGGTCTGCCACCGAGCACGCTGGGAGGCCTCTCCGCACCCCCCTGGCTTGGCAATCAGCTGTGGGGGGACCCCAGGTGCCCCCCAGACCAAGGAGACACCAGTTGCCATGCTGGGAGTGCGGGGGGGGTGGGGCCCGTGCGCTCCCCGGCAGTGATTCAATTCATACTTCCGGTCCCCTTCCAGGTCTGCTGCTAAGTGCGCTGGAGTCCCCCCTCCCCCGTGCTCCTGTGGGATGCTCCATCTGCCCCAGTGTCTTAGCATTCATGAGCCACCTGCTACCTAGAGGTATGTAGAAAAAGCATGTAAAGCTGTGTCTATGTCCAAATCATTGAATCCTTCCGAATTTCTCTGAATTGATTCAGAGGATTCCAATTTAATTCGGAGAGATTAAAGGGTCTCCTGATTCGATTCAGATTCAGCGCTTTGGCCACTGAATTGGGCTGAATCTCCGCCAAATTGAATCAGTGACCGGAGCTTCGCACAGCCCTAGATTTCACCACCCAATGCTGATTTAAAAGTTTTTTGTCATAGAGAATCCATGGTAAACCCATGGTAAATTGTTCCAGTGTTTGCTTACAGTTATCAAATTGCACCTTATTTTTGGTCTAAATGTGTCTCCATTCAGCTTCCAGTTGTTACCTGGATTATGGGTAAAGTTACGGGTTGGCTACTGATAAGAGGCAAGAACAGATTTCATTGATTTTTTTTTTTTTTTTTTTTTCCTTCAAACCATGAAAACAAACACTTATCCCAAAGCCCATCTGGCTACCCATGACAGCACAACATAGACTCTTACTTATACCAGCTGGGGAAGCTTGAGAAGAGAGGAGAAGGGTGGAATGCAGACTGAAAGCTGGTCGACTTGAATTTGTCAAGGTCTCCAAAATTCCTCCCAGCCTATGTCCTATACTTATAGATGGCTTATTCTAATAGTCTAATCAATGTTCTCTGATTGGTTTTATTTACATTTCTTTGTTCCAGTGAAACTTTAGGGACTGGAATGAACCAGATCTCTTGTGCACCTGCAAGGTGTCAATTAGTTGGGATTTATGGTGTTGGGAAAGCAGAAAGGAAGGTTTCTTATCTTTTTCCTTCACCAACATGGAATGCTTCCTCCCACTGTCCTGTTTTCTTTGCACCTTAGTTCATGGTCTTCATTGACAAGGCTGCTTTGTTTTTACAAATTATCTATTAATCTTATATATAAAATAGCAAAACAACATCAACATTTGGTTACATCAATCACTACTACTAACATTTAAGATCAGGTTATGATATAATATATTAGGAATATTTAATTTAAGGTCTTCCTTTATAATGTTTCTTTTTGGCTGTATGCTCTGTAAATTGGTTCCCATTACTTGTTTAGATGGACACTTTGATTGTTTCCTTTACTTTCCTGACCAAAGTGATTGTCATTTTTACAAAGGTTCATTCTACAGAAACTCAGAAACAGGCTTTGGGCCCTTCTGCTTTAACTACAATTCTGCAGTTTGGCCCCGGTCCCTTGAAAATGGTCACAAGAGCCATTTGCTCTTGTTATGACTTTGCTAACTTTTGGCAATCTTATACCAATACTGATGCTAGACTCATGCAATCCTTGTGCAGATGAGATAATACAGTTATAACTAGGGTCTTGGTTTTGGGATTCCAGTACTCTTTTGCAATTAAAATCAGACATTTTGGACAAGATTGAGTGGCATATATGTACAAGACTGAACAGGGTGCTTGTCCCTACAATTTTGAACTCTGAAACTGGGATGTCCAGAATGGTCATTTTGGCTGGAAAGGAACAGACATTTCAGTTCTGAGACCTCAATTATAATTAATAATCTTTTGGCAATTAAATCTGTTTTGACAAGAATAAGCCTTCCTGAATACTAATAGTAATCTCAAGTTTCTGAAAAATAATACCTTGTTTTTCATTTGCTTTTTACTTTTTTATATTATTCAGTTAGAAGGTTCACTTGGGGACATTTTGAACTATGATATTCAGATCTTCCTCTTTTAGGTATACAGCTGGTGGCAGTGACAAAATAATGAATATATAGAGCAAGAATAGAAGTTGGCCAGGTCAGAGAAAGGTCCCAGACCAACAGAACAAGGCAGCTGTCTGGAAGAAAGCAAATTGCTGCTCTTCTCCATAGTCTCTTCTACTGGCCCTGCTGGTAACAGAATTAGAGGAAGTGGACACTTGGTTGCTGAACCAGGATGAATACTACTGTAAGTTGAAATAGGTGACGAGAAATAAGTGAGGAAAATGATAACAAAAATATTGATTCTCACCATTATTAACTTTTCTCAGTATTACCTAGGTCCAGGGTACTCTGATGAAAGGAGAAAGGAAAAAACAGAGGCTAGAGAAGCCGGCATCAGTATGTTTCATCCTCCTCTTTCTGCAGTTTACAGTATTGATTTGGATTAGCTCTAGCAAAATGGAACAATTCTAAGTAGAACAACAGCAAGTAATGAGTTACTTGAAGCACCTTTGGCTCAGGTGGACACTGGACAAAGCACAGAAATGCCTTTAGCATTTGACATCTAAAAGAGAATTGCTGAGTTACTTACAGCAAATGATGTGTTAATGCTAATAAAATAGTAATACTGAGAGGCACAGATTAAAAATAGTTTACTGAAGTCTTTCTTTTTGAACTATGTAATTTAAATACATTTATGGAGCCAGGCTTTTTGGCTGAGGCTGACCTTCTTCCAAACTTGTTGAATAGCCTTCAATGCCAAATATACTGTATTTATTCAAATCCAATATGAGGTTTTTTTGGTCTTAGATTTGAATATAACTGGGGGCGGGGAGTGGGGGGCAGGCAGCAGCTGCAGCTCCAACTTGAACCCTGACCTCAGCATTGAAGTTGGAGCTACAGCCACATCCTATGCCCCTTCCCATTTCTGCTCCCTGCCACTCCATGCCACCATTCCTGACCTTCCCATCGTAGCTCCAGTTCTGGCTCAGGCCCATCCATGGGAAAGTAAGCAGTGGCAGTGGAAGGAAGATAGTGGTAAGAGGTGGTGTGTGGGGCAGGCAGCAGGGGGACCAAACTGAGGGGCAGGTGGTGGCAGAGGCAGGCACTGGGGAAGCATGTATGTGGGGGGGGGAAGTGGTAGGGGGACAGGTGCCAGGGGATGCAAGCATGGGGAGGGGCAGACAGCATGGGGGCAGGGGGGAAGTGGTTTAGGGGGCAGGTGCCAAGGATGGGCCAGGGAAATTGCAGGAGTACATAGGTATAGGGGGGTGGGCAGGCAGCAGGGGACAGGTAACAAGAAGCAGAGGTCAGGCCACTTGACTCCACCACTGCCTCCACCCCCACTGCCTAACCACGTCTGCTGCCTACCTCACTGCATGGTGGGGGAAACAAATTTAAGATGACCCTGCAAAAATTAGATTCTATCCCTGGAAAATTATAACAAATTTATAAATTGTCCATGTCTAGAGTCTAATTATTGGGGTGGGGCGGTCATTTTAAATTCAAAGTTGTCTTGGATACAGGTAAACATAGTAAGTGCTAGAAATGCTCCTCTTTAGAATAGGAGGCTTTTCCACTGACAGGATTTCTTCAGCTTCATTGACTCATTTCTACAAAGAATGTGCTTCAAGATAATACTCAAGTTATCCATTGTGGAATAAGTAGTTACGCTTTGATTTTTATAAGGACTTCCATGTGTGCATAAACGCTGTGAAGCCATAATGGGATAAGCTACCTGGTTCTGTAAATAACACATTTTGATCTCCAAACCAAAGTTATAGAATTTAGTTACCATTTCTCTGTGCTAAGGTTTATGTCTTCTAAATGCCCAGATTTTGAGACAATTCCACTTATTTGGGGTAGCAACCAGTATCCTTATTTATATTTCCAGTTCAGGATCTGTGGTACAAGCATCTAGTGGTAGTCCTTTTATAAAGTCCTTCCATGCTGCATTTTCTGCAAAGACTGGTAAAAATGTGTTGGGTCTGGCATGGGATTACTGTTCCTTGCCTGAAGAATACCCTAATGTGTAAGCATTATTTAGTAGAGCTGAGTGACTAGCAACCAAATAAGTTATAAGAACATAATAAGGAGCAGGAAAAAACACAAAAATTTCATGCTTCTAAACTTTACCTGTTTTGAATTCAAAGTTTTACCAATCAAAATGTTGGGTATCCTAAAACTTGAAGCCCCATCTAGCCTTTGAGTAGTTTTTTTTTTACTTAAAAAATGTACTATAGAAAAAATGGAAAAACAGTTTGCAACCCAAAACTGCATGGATTTAAGCAGTGGCTTAAAATACCTAGCAAGAACAAGCAGAATCAAACCAAACCCTAATCAAAACTCTTAAGACACACAAATTTGACTTACTAAATAAATACATTTACTATTCTGTTTCTCTTCATTTTATACTTGATTTTGTGGTTCTAGAAGTGGTATTAACATACCACCAGAAAAGCTGTTATTTCTTACTGCCTGGGGCAAAGAATTGCTGGAAACCATGTAGATGTGAAATAGCCTCTTCTCTCATATGGAACTTCAGATCCTTGTGGATTTGAACATCATTATTTGCAGTAACCGGTGACTGGAATGCAGTGATTTTTCCATGTGTTGACTAGGGATTTGTCAAACACCCACACTGACATCAGTGGCAAAACAACTGTTGACTTCAATGGTGAAGGATCAAGCTGCAGCTCAGTTGTAATTAGAGCTCCTTCCATGGAAATAATCTTTCATCTGATAATGCTGCTTCCACAAAATTAAAGTGTTCTTTGGGGAAGTTTTCATTTCCTCTCTATTTCTTCATGTTTCCATGAAATCAAAATGAAATATTTCATTCTGAGTCCTGCCAACATGGACCAGAAAAAAATTGGTTTGTGTGAATCTAAAACTCTTGTTTTGGCTACTTGAATGTTAATTTGTTTTTGCCTGAGAGACTGTTGTGTCAAAGGTGTTTTGCTGTGTTGCTTCAAAACTGTACCCCCATTTTCCACAATGGGAAGGTCCCCCTAACTGGGGTATCTCCCATGATACCCTGTGGTCTTCCTTTCTGTTGAACTGCAGAAGGATATACTAAGAAGAAGCAAGGCATGAGGCACTCAAATTACAGCCATCATAAGGTACTGTAGCTTTGGAAGGGGACATGGTTTAATTAGACAATTTTATTTTAGTATTTTTTAATGAAGTTTTTTTTAGACTGCTGTGTTCCATGCAAAAATATCAGTATTACCGTGTTTCATCCTAAATCAACCTGAATAGAAATACTGGAATTTCTGTCCTTTAGGAAATTTTGATTCAGAATAAGCCATGGCTTAGTAGAAATGTGACAACATGATAAATCCAGTAGAGCAGGCTGATGTCCTGGAGTAGTATTGTTGCATTCTTAGTGTGGTCAAGCAGACAAGATTTCCAACCCAGCTTTGATGTGCAGCAGAGTAGAGCAATAAAGCTCTTGATGGGCTATAGACATGGAACTGCAGATAAGAAAATGCGCTTTCACTCCCACACATTAGGAACAGGTTGTTTTTTTTCTATCTGAGCACAAGCAACCACTATTTCTTTAAGAGACCAGCATGGATCCTTTGATCAGGATTGCATGCATGTGCTTCATGTTGCCTCTTATCAGTGTCTATTTGCATTTAGTATTTGTATGGAAAATGAATTAGTATTTTTTACTATTTTGACTCTTGTCCATTTCCCTTTTCATTCTTAATGAAGCTGAATATACTTGCTTGACATCCCCTTATTTTCACTATGCTCATTTTATATCTGTCCACCTGCATTAACTCTGTCACTTATAAGCCTAAATGATCAAAGCCTTTCTGTGTGTATCTGCTTCTGTTTTTTCCCCATAAAAATCTATTCTTCCAGCATTTTTATTCACACTATATGTAGCTGCTTTTTCATTTCTTTCTTTTCTAGTATTTTCTACAACTCTGCTTTAAAATTTCCATTTCATTTCACGATTCCCACACCTCAGATTTTGTCATTAACCTTCTATATGGAACTTTCTGAAAAATGTTTTCAGAAGTGAAAACTTTGTTATGTGAAAAGGAAATTTTAGATGCCTCTGAAACATGCCGTTTTTTGATCTTCCAGGTTGTAATGTTCCCCATAGTAACCATTTGCTTCCCAGGAGAAAACCAAAAACAATTAGAAAAATGGGTTTTAAAAAGGTGTGTATAAATAGCCAGCTGTGTCTGCACCTCCAGTCAGAGCATGTGTGGTTTCTTACAACATAAACCATGAGATGAATATCATGATGTTTACTGTGCTGTCCCTGCTAGCGGGGGGGTCTTGGGTGTCTGTATACTCTGTTCTTGGAGATATTAGGAACTAATCAGGGTTTTTAACAAAAGTCCACAGTTTGCCTCCCTTTATTGCAAAGATCTGCAAAGGGATATTTGGGGTTGGGGTAGCTCAGCTATGGAAAGAATCACTGACTGTCTCTACACTCCATCAGGAGGAAGTAGACATATGGGATCAAGGTAAAAAGTAAGAGAGGATGCTGGGCTGCTGGAATTATTATAATAAAGCAATGGCTGATAAGGCTAGGAATATTATGTGGTTAGTTTGCTTGACTTCACCTTTAATGACCTGGGGCAGAGTTTTGGTTTTGTTATTTATTTATAATAAATAGCTGCAGACTGGAAAATATTGTCCAGCTTTATTCTATTTCATAGTTTCATGTGTTCATGTAGGTCTAATCAGGGACCATTTTAACCTTTAAAGTCTCTAGAACAAAACATTGTGATGTCTCTACAGCAAGATTCAGAGTTCATAAACTCCTTTCTATTTCCAAGCTATAAATTTTACATTTTTCTAATATATTGTTACTTGAGTGTTATAAGTGCCATAAGAAACACCAAGCTCTTGGCTCAGAGGCGATATCTTTTATTAGACCAACTATACAGTAGCAAAAAAAGTCTTTCTTTGCAAGCTTTCTGGAGCGCACACCCTTCATCGGGCTGAGGAGAATTCAAAGATTGCAAAAGCCTCCTAGGTGGAAAATAAACTTCATTTTACACAGAGGAGATAGAAGCTGGAAGTGTATTCCCCCAGGTATCTGAGAGTCCTTTTGTGATAGTGTTGCTCTGTGATATGCAGATTAGGCTGTCTTCTTCCAGGGCTGTGTGCGCCCGAAAGTTTGCAAAAAAAGACATTTTTTTCACTACTATTTAGTTGGTCTAATAAAAGATATTGTCTCTGAACCAAGAGCTTTGTGTATCTCTTTTTTTTTCTCTGACCAACACAGCTACAAAATAGATCCTTGAAACATGGAATAAATATTGTAAGGCATGCTTTTGTCAATTCTACCAGTTTTCTAGCACAAAGGATCCAGGTTTGTTATTTTTCTGATACTCCAGGTTATGGATTTCCCGGCACTTGTTACTACTCTTTCTCTGCTTTCTTAACTTATAAAACATTGCCTTGTTATACATGGTTCACTGTAAATAACCAGAAATGTTTAAATATTAATCCTGGTCCACTGGCTTGTACTAGACCTAAACTTGATTTTTCTCTTGATGTCTGAGATCATGCAAGATATTGAACAGCCTCAATTCCCATTGTGTCAGTAGGAACGGAGGGTAGTCAACATCTCAGAGATGCTACCAGATGCTTAGGAAATATTTAATTAGTTCTGCTGGATTTATGTGATTTTGGAATTACACTGACATTTAACTGAATAGCTGGATAGATTCTTAGTTAAAGATATTAGAAAATGAATACTGTAGGTGCCTCAATGAGAACTGTGGTTGCCTAAAGTAGTCCCTGTAAGCTAAACCCTGAGCATTATTGAGATGCTATAGCTAAGCTTACCATAAGGTAAGTTGTTTTTCCCCTTGGGATGCATAGAATACTGGAGCTGTGCAAGTTGAACAAGCCACCTGTTTGTGGTTAGGTGAAATTCAAACCTTTTTTGCCTTATGTACCCTGGAACAACTCACTCTGGAGAGATAGCTGTGCTTCATTCCATGCTGCTAGCCCTGTGATCAAACTGGAGATCTATTATGATGGGAACTGCCAAACTGAAATTCTCTTTTAGACCTCTTACTTCTGTACAATGCTTACTGATACCTATTTTTTATTTTGCAGTCACATCAGGAAAATATTCTTTACGTTAGTCTGAGAAAATTCATATTTATTTATCTTGAAATCCTGATATCCTTTCCAGCTGTACATTTTATGAAGTCGTCCAATCTACTCCTCAGTTACGGATGGTCCATTTCTGCTTAAATGATCCCAGGTTTCTCTAACCTGCATTTAGAAGCTTCCAATGCTAGCGATCCCAAAACCTCTTGAGGTAATATGTTTCAGTACTTAAACTAGCTTTATAATTAAAAATCTCTTCCTAATATTTAACCCACATCTTCTTTGTTGTGATTTTAGCTTTCTTTTCCCATTCCCCTGTGAACACAAAGAACAATTGATCTCTATTCTCGATATAACAACTCTTTGTGTATTTGAAAACTTAATAAATCCTCACATCTCAGGAACATTCTACATACAGCCCTAGAGAGAAAAAAACCAAGGAAACTCTAGAAGACCCAACATACCTAGCCACAGTTGGATGAAGAACTTTCTACCAGTGTTCATAAAAAGCATCCTCAAGGAGTATATTTTCATCAAAATGTAACTGACTTCCTCCTCAAACTCTACTACAAGAACGAACTCCCTCAGAGCCTACCTCAAATACCTATGGTCAACACTTGGGTTTCCAGCCCTAGTATTTTGCTAAGCTCATCCACTTCATCCTCCCTTCAACAACAGATATTTTCCCAAAACCTGGACACAACTATGGATACAGAGATGGTCCCCCAGAACACCAACCTCTTTATGAATGACCTTAAAGAAGAATTTTAAAATACGTGTACCACCAAACCTATTCTATACCTGTGATACATCATCATTTGGACTGAAACCTGGACGACTCCACCAATTTCCAATTCAACTGCAACTGTTACCACACTTCCATTATCTCTGAAATATTTTTATACTGGCATCAACTTCCTAAACACCCTGACCAACATCAGTAATGGCACAAATATACATACAAAAATAACTCAAGACCACCACACTTATTTCCACAAAACAAGCAAACATCCCAAACATACCAAGAAAGCTGTATTTTTATAGCCAGACACTTATATAATACTTAGATAACATCTTGGAGGATACTATTTGTGACACCCACCTTACCAATCTAAAAATTGCTCTTGTCCAACAAGGATAATTTGCCAGGAAAATTCCTTATTGAGCAACACCCCCCACCCAAAAAACAAACAAAACAAAACCACAAACAAACAAGTTGCCAGAACAACAAATAAAAAACCTGAAAAACTTCACCACCTTCATGATCAACATATTTCCCAGTGAAACCATGGGAATATGTACATTTTATATATGCCTATAATAATATGTAATATGCCTCATCTGATGCACCAAGTGCCCTGATGGGAGATAATATTGAGGTGAAACTAATGAATCACTACACTCCAGAATGAGCAACCAATCCTTCTCTGACATCATCATTTTGTCCTCAAAAGAAAGAATACTTTTAGAGGATGGGATTCAAAGAAGAAATTCACAGCTCAATGGTCAACAAAACTAGTGGATTTAACAGAACTGTGGGCTTTGTCCTAGTACAACTTGCCTTTCATCTCTCCTGCTGCTAATTTCTCTTGACTACTCAGGTGATAGCTGCTCCCTTCCCTTTCAAGCAGTCCAGTTGATTAATGTAATTAGGTTAAAATTAGAGCACTTGCTCCAACATGTATGTAGACTGTGATTGCTGCTTTCTCAGAGTTGGTAAAGGGTGCTTGAAGTCCAGAAACTTTTCTCTTATTTCTTCCAATGACTTTTTTCTTTCAATGCCATAAAAGTTACCTCACAAACCTTGCTTCTCTTATAACCCTGGGCCATCACCACTACTACAACAATACTGCTTTATCAAATCTTCTCTTAAACTTTTCTTCTCCAGAAAAAGTAATCCCAGTTCTTCTATTCTTTCTTCATAGGTCACATTGTCTAGATTTCTAATATTTTTTGTTGCTGTTCCTCTGTCTTCTTTATTGTTCTTCTCCATCTTTCCAGTTTGTCTACAACCTTGACTATCACAAACTAGATAATATTCCAGGTGAGACCTCACCAGTGCTCACTTACTTCACTTGTATACAACACCTCCGTTAATGAATCCCTACCCGCTGTTAGCTTTCTTTTTACAACAGTATTATGTTGTTGACTTGTATTCAGCTTGCAATCCACTATAGCCTGAAGATTTTTTTTCTGCAGTACTGCACTCATACCAATGTATTTGTGCATTTAAGTGCTTCTTAAGTGTGGTGTTTTGTATCAATCCATATTGAATATCATCTTATTCATTTCAAACCACTTTTCCAATTATCAAGGCTATTCTGAATCCTAATCTTGTCCTTTAAAATGTGTACTGCCCCACACAGCGACTGTCTAAAATTTTTAAATGAATGTATACGCCATTCTATCTTCCAGGCCATTAAGGAAGACACTGAACAGACCCCTGGGGAATCCCATTTGATGCCTTCTCCCAGTTTGACATTGAGATGTTGATGACTATTCTTTTAGCACAATTATCCAGGAAATTAAGTACCCTTCTGGACATGTTGCAAGGCTCTTTCTTTTGCAGATGCTTGGGGAAGGGATTGGATAGCAAATTGGGAGAAGTGGATAATTAAGCATAATGAATTTCTGAGCATTCCCAGTATGTATGGTTAAATAAAAGCCAAAGTAAAGGTAATTATGGGTGATAAAACTATAGATCAATATTTCCAAACACAAACTCACTATTTACATAAATGCTAAGGGCTGATTTCTATATAAAAAGACCATAACCTCTTCTCAGATTAGTAGTCCTATTAAAGTTATGATAGATTATTCTATGATATATGCTTCCCTTTCATAATTTGTGTAGAATAGTAGTAGGTTATGCTATTTTATAGTGTACATGATTTGCTGACATTTCATTGATTTATACTTCTTTAACTACCTGTCAACTTTAATTAAAGCATGAGAAACTGGGTACTCAGGCAGAGGACTGTGCTAACATGGGTTTACTACTTCTAATCTGAGCTAACTTTGGTATCTCTGCATAGTGCTGCCTTGTAGTGTGTGTGGACACACACACACATCTTATGTGTGCGCACACATTTTACTGAACGTGCTTCAGTTAAGGAGGCAAATGCCTAGCTAAGAGACAAATTTCAGACTGACCAGCATATAGCATATACTTAATGGTGATTTCCATGTGATAAACTGCAGAGCTAATGCTTAACTGCATTCATGATTGTGGCAAAGCACCTTCAGTGCCTGTCACTTAAAGGCTGAGATCAGGCAGCAGGTTAGTTGGCAGGTGCAGCCCAGCCTGATGAGGCAGTCACATGACCACAGGAGGGCCTTGTGATTGGAAGAGGGGGTGGAGCAGCCTCCATTTTAACTCGGGTGACCAAGCAGTCTGCTGTGGGCAGCTACAAAAACACTATGTGGCTTAGCTGCTTTTCAGACCATCCTTGTAGGTACAGGGAAGGAGCTATGGGGAAGCTGGAGGCTCTTGGTCCTGGGGCATGATGTGAAACCACACCTTGCTGGGATAGAATGGCATGGTGGCTCTATCCATGGCAGGGTGGTCCCCAGGAAATGCCATGCTAGTTGCCTCCCCAGTGAAAGGTGAGTAAGGGGGCACCTTATAGCCCCAGCCCCCATATCCTGGTGGGTTATCCAGTTGTAGGGATGGGTCTGGGAGCCAGACATGCTTAGAGAGTGGCACCTGAGGCCCATAGGGTGCAAGACCCTGGTGGCCCCAGTGAAAGGGCAGAAGTGTATGTTGAGGCCTGCACAGAGTAGGGTGCATGGTGTTGACCTGAAATGCTGTGCATGAGGGGTGTGGAGTAGAATCTGCTTAGGAGGACCGGAAGGGATGCTCTGGGGGTGTGCTGAGTAGGGTTGCAGGGATGATCTAAAGGGCAGCACATGGGACAAACACCACAAAAGTGTTTCACTAAGAAGGAGACCCTAGTGAGAGGGTATGAGCAGAAAGCCTTGTGTTAGGGTGTAAGTTGAAGCCCCAGGGAGTGGGTAGAAAGGCCAAGGTAAGTCCATGGATGCCTGAGGCCGCAGTTGGGCCAGAGACCAAGACCCCAGTAAGGCCTTGAGCATGGTGAGGCCGAGTTTGGGTCAGAGGGAGACCCCAGTAAGCCCTCAGACGTTGTGGAGCCAAATTTGGGTCATAAGGTTAAGAACTGTGCAGTGTGAGGGTGCCGTGACCGCAAGCTCCAGTGGGAATCCAGAGAGTCCCACATGACTCTCTGGAGCATGGGTCACAGTGTGAGGCCCTGTAGCAATCTGGATGCCATCTGCAAGGCATGGGACATGGTATAGGGAAGGTTGGAGCAGTGTATATTGCTCTAGGCATCAGGGCATTAAGATGGGCAGCTGCCCACTTATTACATTGAGTTTATTAAACAGCAAGTCATGGTAGGCGAGACTGGGCAGACTGCTCCTTGGACAGGTGGGCAGGCAGATGTTGAGTTCTGGCTCTGAGCAGGCCCCCTGCCACAATGTTGGATGCATGAATACTTTGCCTGGATTCTGCCTGCCCAGAGTGTAGTACCTCTAATATAAGATACTACAAGAATAGTCCTAGCTACTGCACACTCCAGGTAGCAAAGGTGCACAGTCTCTTCATTACAGCAGTATAAGTTGTAACTGTGCTGGTCTAAGGACACAGGCAGACATGTTCAGTAGACTAATTCTACTGAGCATTACTGCATTAGCATGGCTTTTGCCATGACGCAGTAAAGCTCAGTAGAATTAGTCTAGTCCTCATTAAGCATCTCGTGTAGATTCACCCTTAGTGCCAGAGATCTGGAATTATCACAAATTGTGACTTTATACTAAGTTTCAGGGCCTGAAGTAATCATAATACAGGATGTCTGCATCTTCTTCTCTGTAGTAATAAGTGAACTCTTTGCCTGATGGAATTGTACCTACTCACCCCAGCATGGAAGAATACAGTTGAAGATATTTGCAAAGGAATTGTCACAACCAAATTAAGTAGTGCCCATGTCACAAACAAGTATTAACCATTTAAAACAGTTTTTTCTGCACTAGGTTAACTAAGGGTTAACAATAATGATAGTAACCGCTTTTTTTCTGCGCATGTCAAAAAGAAATTTATTGCTGTGCCACTAACAGAGATAAAAACTTTTGCCTTCTTTGCTTTATATAAATCATTATAATTGGTCAAAGAAAACAGGGAGTAACCCTATGATAACACCCTAGCGAAGACCGCTAGATAATTGGCGATTCTAATTAGATTTATGACGTGGCGAAAAACAATTGGCTATCATACAAACAAAACCCGCTTACATTTTTCGCAAAGTCGAAGACAACTCTGCCCACACCTTGGAGTAAATCTGACAATTTGATCAGTTGTCAGCGTCTTCCCGCCGCGACCTCCCTGGCGTACCCTTGCCCCGCATGCCCAATAAGCTGACCGCCGGCCCGTATATATATATCTGCAGAATGACTGAACGATGATCTCTAAGCTGTAACTAACTAAATATCTCTGACCTCCATCTTACACCACCTTGACGTGAGTAAACAATCTTGCTTTGCAACCGGTAAGTGTCTGCCTAATTAATTCTACTCCAAGCGTCACAAGTACCCGCCTGACGGCCTTCTAAGGCCCCGGACCCTTATCTGCCTGGGTGGGAGTCAGGGAGAGCTGCTGGCCGGCTGCCCTGGGTCCCGACATGGCGTCACAAACAGGATCAAGGGGAAATGTGATGGAGTGGGAATTAATTAAGAACTGCCCCGGTGTAGTGGGGGGCGCTGCGTAGATAAAGCGGATGAATTATGGGCCCACATCGCTTATCACCAAGCGAGTGGAGCGGAGAC